>NC_084905.1:874125-1474125 GCF_949316345.1 Pungitius pungitius
GAAAGATGTCTCTTTGCAGAATCCAGCACTCGTAAGCCGTCTGTATATTGTCCGTCTTTGCCACAATACCCCACTATGATATCTAAATGATGCATGCAGTGTGTGTGTGTGTGTGAGTCAGTCCGAGTGTGCTGCTGATTGTCTTATATTTAGGACTTTTTCTTGCCTTAAAAGTATGAGCAAGTTCTGACTTGCACTTTAATGCACTTCAGAGATTGTCGATGTGCTTGTCTCATACATGTGTGAGTGAGTGCACATACGTGTGCGTGTGTGTGTGTGTGTCTGTGGGACCTCCCATGCGGCCGTCACGGCCTCTTCTGTGCTGTTTCAGTAGGTTCCTGTTTAAAACAGACAGGCCAGGTTCATTGTGTGCCAAGCTGGCACGCTCCCTGGGATAATCAGAGTATATGCTTGGGTTTGGATTGTTGATTAAGGATTATTCAGAAAGACAAACAAGCTACTGTTCAGCTGTGTGATCACACGTGACGCTTTGTCAACTGTAACACGTTTTCCACTCGAAGAGAAAGGCCTAGATTTGGCTTTAACATACAAATAGTTTTCAGTAGCACAATGCTCCCTCCTTTTTCCAACTTGCTGTCTATTTGGCCTGGCAGAAGGTGACCAAGATTATGTCAAAATGAGGTCAGCAGCAGATTTGTTGAATTACAACACACATCTGGGACAGGAGTTGACATCATTGCAACTGATTGGCCACAGTGTCCTTTAAATAAATGAATGATATGTACTTTCCAGTTTAAAAAAAAAAAAAAGCTATATTTTTTGTGAGAAACGCAAAAAAATGTTTAGGGGATAATGTGAAAATAAGTTCATTCATTTGTTTGAAAAAGAAAGAATACACTATTTAGAAACTGAGCAGCTGTGAAATATGCAAACTGAGGTCCATTTTGGACAACATCAATCAACGTAAACTTGGTTGAGACGAACGGTTGCACCGTATATAAGAAGCGCTGCGTTCACCAAGCTTAGAGATTATGTAAAAGCCTCTTGCCTTGAATTATGCAGATTTAACCTCAGATACACAAAAGACACACAAAGTAAACCCCAACCCATGTATATCCACAGTGCCATATTGCTGGTGGAGCGCCAACGAGAACCAGTCCTGGGACCCTGCAAAGGGCTGAACGTGACCCGGGACAGCAGCGTCATTATGAGCCTCCAGGATAAATATCTAACACAACCCATGTCAAACGGGCCTCGACAATTATGCAGGAAATCCAGATAAATACATAAATTCATAGCGGTGTTGTAGTTGGCAGGCCACGTTGTTTGAGAATACCTGTGTATATTTGCATTGCTACATGAAGCTTAAGCCTTTCATACGGATTTAACGTGGCTGAATGAGGGGTTTGATTATCCGCAAGGCAATAAAAAAAGAAAAAAGGTGTTGAATGTTTAACCTGGGGAAATATAGATTTAACATGTCCTCGACATCATTATGGATCATTAATGGTAGTGATGGTCGTGATGGTAAAACCTAAATGTAATGTACAAGAACACACATTGCGTCACATTAAAATAATGCCATCTTATCCATATCACCACAGTGAGACACAACGTCCACTTTTTAAATGGGGCCCGTTCATCACGGCCAGGTTTCAATTCGCCTCCGACCACAATGTCATTATAAAAGCTCTAACAGCCGTTTTTCTTTCCAGTAGCAGTGACCAGGTTGCTTTGGATAATTCACAGACCTCGCTGTCAACAGTTCAATTTCCCTGGTAAAAAATAGTACCAGTTCAAATTGCTCACAGCAAGGTCTGTGAATTATCCACATAAAGAATTGCTGCTTCAAATCTCATTTCTCAATCCTTTGAACAGCCCTGTGAAATGCTTCTTTTTTTCTAAAATTTCTGGCCATGGCAAGGAATTAGTAGGGCAAATCGTAAAATGTATTAAAACTGACCCTTTTAGATACCAAATGTATGCCATAAGATAATTGCCTGCTTTGATTCATTGGACGGCTAATCTTTAATGCTGCTCACAAAGTCTCAGCCCAACCAGTCGTGCATGTTGGGAACGTACATGCGGCCAGTTTCCTACTCCGCTGTTGTTCTATTCTTTTTATCTGCCAAAGTTCTGGAGAGGAAAAAAAGAGAGGAGGGGGGGGGGGCAAAAAATCCCCTTGCAGACGACAGCTGAGACCTGGGACATTTTTAAAATTTGGATACTAACTTTGGCTCCTTTTAAAGCTCTTTTGTAATATGTTTTATGTGCCTCCCAAGCATTGGACCAGTGCTTATGCCCCCCCCCCCCCCCCCCCCTTCCATATCCATCTCGTACATCGCACGGAGGAGCTGGATGTTTCTCCTGCACTTTATCTGGCCCAATATTGCAATGTGATGTGGTTTGTGGAAGCAGTAAGGGGGAGAGAAATAGAGAGAATAATACACAGAATGAGAGATGAAAAGTCCCAGGGAGGTAAGGTAGAACAAAGAGAATAAATCATCACATTTTAGGCGTTTCTAGAGAGAATGAGAGATGCTAAAGGGCGAAAAACAGACAGAAGTTGTATCAATTGTTCATTATCAGCCATTTTGCTCTCACAAACAACACAACGCTAACCCTTTAATTACAGCACAACAGAAGATATTTGTGGAATATCTAATCTTAAATTGGAAAGGGAATGACCTCCTCCATTTATAAATAACACACCCAAGTTTGTTTCTCTCAACCGTTGAAAATAGTGCTCTTGTAGTTTTGACCTCAGAGATCTTTTGCTCCTCTGCAACCACAACACTGAGAAAAAAAACGATTCAAATGATTTATAGGATTCACAACAAATACAGATGATTTTGTCCTTTTCAGAACTGATTTGTAGAAATACATGTACCCAGAGACACAAATAAATATGGTGTGAATAAGATGAGGGCTGAATAGCAATACCTCTCCTGTCCCATCTATATCATCTCTCACCACAGCTGGAATAATGGTGAACACGTGTTAGGGTGAGGACACTGTCTTCCAGTGGGGGTGCAATGTAGGATAAGAAGACACCGTCAGATGGAAAGAGCTCAGCTCCCACTGAACCCCCCCCCCCTCCCCCTCCTAATTTTAAACCCCCTCATTTGTTTTCATCAAATCACCACTTAAATTGTAGGCCTCTCGTTCTTTCCTGCAAGGTCAGAGTAATTTCTTTTTTTTCCGTGGAGGGCCATAAAGACAGACACACAAAAATTAGGCGAGGGAAGGGGGAGGACAGGGGACAGATGATTTTCCGGATACTGAAAAACCAAAGCTTCGAGTCGGGGGAA
This sequence comes from Pungitius pungitius, assembly GCF_949316345.1. Classification (NCBI taxonomy): domain Eukaryota; kingdom Metazoa; phylum Chordata; class Actinopteri; order Perciformes; family Gasterosteidae; genus Pungitius; species Pungitius pungitius. The sequence goes on from NC_084905.1 coordinate 877,398, forward strand.
TACACTGGCAGCCCAACATGAACCGTTACGCACCGCACCGCACCGCACACACATGAGGTACGAACACGCGCACTAACAGCAGCGTAGAACCGGGCTCCAGTGGCACCGGTTGTGAACAGCTTGACGGACACACGCAAGCACATGATATCATGATAATCCATCGCGATCCAAGCTTCTGTCATGGAGGTAGGAAGGCCTGCCAAGGACATGTGAGAACCGACACCAAACCAGTACAAATAAACCACACCGTAGGTTTTTCCCCCTAATGCACGAACTCAGACAGAAAGGGAGAAAAAAAAAAAGAAAAATGAAGTGAGCAAATACAAAAATCTACAGAGGCTTGAAGGGGGGAGAAGCCCACAGCACGCGGCCCAGAGTGTGCCTCGCATGCAACCGCCTCCCACCCACAGAGCAAGCCTCCAACACGCCGAGCTGGCCGGGCCGGGGGGGGGAGAAGGCTGGAGCTGACACCGTCCGTCTGGCACGGCTCGAGTGGAGATGAAAAAAAAAAAAAACCAGAGGGATTCATCCCGCAGTGAAACACACACTGGCGTACAGGAAGATCTGTTGATTTAAAAGCTTCAGAAAGGTTGAAACAGGTCAGAAGTACGCCAGAGAGAAGTAGCCATAAAGACGACATGAAGAAAAATCAGGAAACAATTGAAATAGAAGGAAACATCAGCGATGAGAGTAATCTGATACATCTGATGATAATGTTCTTTTTAAAGACATTTGCTTCTTTTGAAAGCTGCATGCTCAATATATTCAAATGAACCAGGGATGTAAATCAGAAAACGCTTTAGCCACAAATAGGTTTTATAAAAGCTGAGCAGCTCATCTTTTAAAGGAGGATAGAGATTCCACCTTCAGAAACTCTTATTCTGCAACACCTTGTTCACACAAGAACGGCTCTGTTCACACACTACATTCGCACTACTCATCATTGGCACTCTCTCTCTGTGACAGGTCCCATTATTCCATGCAGACACACTGACCAAAACCTCACAGCTAAACCACTTGATGCAAAGGAGAGTTGAGGAAAAGTGGCTTCATGTGACCACCACAACACAACGTGTCGCAAAGTTACTGCTAACCCTCACGCACAGGTGAACTGAGCCCAGTTGTCTGCTTTGTGCATCCAGTGCAGTGAAGGATGGACCCAGCCTGTTTGTGCGTTACTAACTGTGCAGCTTTTTAGGCAGTTAAACCACAGCAGCCCTGAATGGAAGCCACTAATCGTGTCTGGAAATGATCAGTTAACGGGTGCCGGCCATTGGTCAGAAAAAACTAAATCAAATCAGCATCATTATTATAAACCCATTATCAAGTGAAAGCCTCCGCCCTTCCTTTCAGCTCATTGCAGTGCCTCAGAAATTGTTTTTTCTTTGCAGCAGCCGCAGTAGTCGGCAGCAACCATGTCTGCACCCACCCGGCACCCGTCGGTCGACAGACAAGGACTGAAGCTAAAGCATTTACTAAAGCATTTACTAAAGCATTTACTAAAGCATTTACTAAAGCATTGTTGATGCTTGGCACCGCGGCACAAGCCTCCGCAGACGGGCACACGAGCTCCAATGAAACCGATCACACGCCGCGTTGCTCTCTGAGGCGGCACACGGGGCGTTCTGACAAAAGGGACTTTATAGATTCAAAGAGACAACCAGTGTAGCCCAGGTTTACACCAATCTATGGTCATTGAGTCCAGTTCCAACGGGCAAAAAGCAACAAACCAACCTCCACCGAACCGAGGAGCAAACGTAATCATCTGTCAATTCACAGACTGCTGTATTGTCTTCCTAGAAACAAGTCATTTATTATATGCAATATTACAACTGTTGCTGTTTCAACTACTGTTTCTAAAGTATTTCAAAAAGACTCGGCTGGTTGTGTGTAATATCTACACACGTGAATAGTATTTCTACCAGTGAAATATTTGTGACAATTACTTAAAATGTTACTGCGTCCATTACATCCCTTTGATTTCTTTATTCTCTTTCACTCACTACACAGCGAGTACAAACTAAGCCTAATTGGCAAACAAAGTTGAGCATTTTGGTGTGCATTTATCCCAAATATTTCCCCAGAGCAATGTAATGAAGGGATTATTATGTCCCTGTTGCATTTTCTGACATCCTGAACCTTTAAGTTGAACCTACATCTTATCAGAAGTGACACTTGTGTTTTATCTTAAAGAAACAATCTTGTTACCAATCAACATGTAACTTGATCAACTGTGATGCATAAAGTACATGAAGAGTCTAACTAATATCTTCTGTCTAGGTTGAGACTTTAGGAGATTGTCATTAGGAGGTGGAGCTCGATAATTACCCATGATGCAATATAAGGACAGCTCTGAAACTGTCAACTGATAACAGCAATGAAACAGGTCGGGTCAGGAGTCTCTGCTTGGGACAAGAGGTCAGCTGGTGTGGGGGGACAAAGCTCCACAGGAGACCATCCTTACACACTTGAATGGGGGGGGGGGGGGGGGGGGGTTGAGGAGGATTGTGGCGGCCAGGAGAAAAGTACAATTAGAGGTAAAAGTTGCGTGAGTTATGTGAGCGGGGGACTAACCCTCACCCTGCAGGAAAAGCAGGCCCATGGTCGACCTCAGCTGGTGCGACGGAAACGATCCCGCCAATTATCATGGACGCGTTCCCGCAGCGCTCCAAACACTCGGCGGCCAGCCTTTACGACCTTAGGAAACTTTCTGTGTTGTTTTACTGCGGTGACCTCACTTGAGTTACAGCGCACTCCGGCTCTGCTGGGAAGAGAGGCTGCTACTTGTCACAACCCGAGAGCATGACGTCAGGGGGAAAGAGAGTTTAAAGAGCGGTGCAACCCTCCATACAGTAGTCAGCGTGGGTTGCAATGGGTGTTCTGTCGGGAGGCTTTAAGTTTTGAAACGAAAAATCTCTTATCAGCCTATAAAATCATTTTTTAATTAGTCTACGGCAGTCAGTAATAACAACTGAAAAACATCCTTCCTTGGAAAACCAGATGTATTGTATATGGCTCGACAACATCCTCTTCCAACTGTTCAATCCTGAGATCAACACGGTGGGTATCAAAGTGTGGCAGAAAGGGAGGAGAGATGAAGAGGGTTGATCAACTAGACATAAGACATCGGAGGGTCGTGTGGGGATACTCGGGCTTGTTTTGCCATAAAGACGATGACATAGCACCAAATGGAGCTACGCCGCGTGACATCTTGTCCCGCCAGAAACTCATGGCAAAAATAGAAGGAAAATATTAGGAACTCAATTCTCATGACTCATCATCGTCTAATAAAGTATGCAAAGTGCCTCCATGAGTCTCCAGCATCAGCAATTAAACCCCGCCAACAGGGTTTAGTGTCTCTCACCAATGCATTATCTGAATACCTGAGGTCTAAAAAAATAGCTTTCATTTCAAATAAATGAGTTTCAAAGCCTTGGATTTATAAACCTGGCAATAGTCTTCAGCCGTCTTCCTTGTTTCTGCAATGTCTCACTTATTTCCACATTACTGGTACCAACCTTCAGAGGAATAGAATGGGACATCATTGTAAGCCCGAACGCTGGTCCATGATGTACATTTATTTATTTATATTCCCTCCCAGTCTTTATAAGTATTATCCTTAGAGGGGATATACAGTATGCATCTATATTGATATGGCGGGAAGGCCCAGTGGGCAGCAGACCCAGAACACACTGGAGGCATTCCATCGCTGCCACGCGAGCCGATCCCGGATCAAAGGATGGAAATGGATGCATGGGCGGATTGGGATATTTTGGCATTCCACCATATTTCCATTTAAATTTAAAGTAATTATGTGACTTTTCGCTCACTCACTGTACACAACTGGAGCACTCCAAGCCGAGGAAAGCGGAAACAGTAATTGTTGCTGGCACAGTCGTTTGAAACTAACAAATTAGTCCATCACAGCCAATCAAATGCTTATGTGTACGAGGTGGGAAACATCCCGGCTTTTCTGATTTTCCGACCGCATTGGATACAAAGCTATTGGCTCCCGGAGAAGCTGGTATGAGAAAGGGGAATCAGGGAATGGTGTCAGCGTGGATCTAAGTAAATTGATGCCCTCATTGTATCATCTTCTTTCAGTGTCCTTAACAGCCCAAAACAAACGTCGTCATCTGATAACTCAGGAAATAACCTTGTGTTGTTATCTATACCAAATGTTGCGGCCATTTCCCTCACCCGGGCCCACTGTAACACAATGGAAGCATCACATGGATGTTCACAGACAGGATCCAGCGGTCAGATGATTAACACCAGTACCGTTGTGCCTACAGGGAGAGCGGAGCTGGAGAAGGACACCGAGGAGCTCTGCTGCTGGTGGAAGCTTAAAAACAATGAAAAGGGGCATTAAGATCAACTGCAATAAACAGAAAGCCGCTAATCTTCCTTTGACTCTATCCGTATGCAAATGAGAAACAGATACATTTACATAACAACTGAGCCATGGAGAGAATACCGAGAAATATAAAAGCCAACAGGCCGGGTTGAGAGAAGAACATTTCATCCAACAGTCTGCCACTAATCACGACAGTATCCTTATTTTCCCCAAAACACAAAGATACGTGGCCTTTCAGCTTCCTGCATACATGAGAATGAATTTGCAATGAATGTTCACGCATGTGTAGATTAAATGATGTATTGTGTCAATAAACGTGTTCCACCACAATCTCTCTCTCATTAGTCAAAGATCCCCAAAAAACTTTACCTCATGGATTGAGACTTTATCTGTGTCAGCAGTAGTAGTTGATTTAGCTATTTAGATTCAGGGCTTGACATAACATCAATGTGCCGTCCTTAGTGTCTGAATCCTCTGTGGAGATAGCAGGCTGACCGCAAAAATGGAAATATTATTTCTATCATGCATTTTCTATGCTAATGTAAAGTAGCTTTTCTGGAAAATTCTACAGGAAGATATGAAGCCCTGAATTGAACTTCATTATGGAATCAGATTAAGTTGTCAAAACACCCATTTTATGACAGATAAGTGTTCCAACAGTTAGATTATAACACGGTTAGATGAAATCAAGCGTTCTGATTGGTTGAGAGTGAATCTTGAGCTTTGACTCAAAGCAACACGTTAGATTTTGCAGGACCGTTAGTTGACATTTGATCTTTTAGCTCGGTGCTGATGACACCGGACAATTGAGGTGGACGTCATGAGCGATGTGAATGAATGAGACGATGCGGGACCCAATGCTGTTCACTTGCACGTACGGGGACTATTTTTCCTCTGGACTGATGAAATGAGACACATAACGTTTGGTGGCTACAACTATTTTGTGCTGAATGGCAGCGATTTACTCACCATTTATAATTTCGCTGGTAACTGTGTTATAAAAGCAATAAGGTACTTGAGGCACTACTTTATTGTTCAATAATGTAACAGTTCGGGGGTCTAGTTAGGCCCGACATGCAGCGGTTGGGTTTCTTATTCTATTATGATGTCCCTCAATATCAGGCCCAATATTAGTTGATAAAGCAGTTCTAGTCGTATCAGTGTCCAAAGCGGGAGCCAATGCAGGAATTGCACAGGGTGGTAAAAGGGAATGTGGAGTCATGAATGGCTCAAGCTTGAGTGTGGCTTAGCACAGTGCTGTTAAATGCTTTAAGGTGTTGTAGACTTTAATACACTGTAAGGTGGGTTTAACTATGTTTAATAATGATAGTTTACTACGTTTCACAGGCTTAATGGCTCAAGGTTTTTCACTTACCAAGTAATTTACTGTATGTTATACCTGGCCATGTGATGCAGGCTGGTAGTGTAATCTAGTTAAAGTTGGATCAAACTCAATTAAAAAAACAGAGGGAAAAGAGTAATAAAATAAAGTGTTTATGAGCTGTGTTAATAATCAATGCATGAATAGTTCCTTGATGGAGTTGAATTATTGTTCCTACAACAGCCTTATTTTTCCACATCTCAGTTAACAATAATCCATGGAAACAAGTAACTGTGATTTATTGCTTTACTGTTACAAGTGCAGCTCTAGTTTAATGGCCTGTTTGATAGATGGCCGAGTCCTCCTTGAGTACTTTAGAAGGTAGAGAGTGAAGAAGGAGAGAAGCTAAATGTAAGAAGAGAAAAGGGGGGCAAACATGGACACGCGACTGTAAGAAGACGGGATAACAAAGCTTTAAAATTGCATCCAGTCGATCCAGAATGGGGTGACCCACCAAGCCGAGCACCGAGTCTTTGCTAAAGGGGGGGTACGATCCAAAGGCAGAAGTCCAGGGGGGGGCGGCAGATGGTGGGCATACAGGTCTTCTGAAACACGGATTCCTAGAAAAACACAAGTTGGTCATCCGTCTTCCTCCTCCTCCACCAATGCTTTGACCCTCACTGTATGGACTTTCTTTTTTCCTCATAAAAATAATCAGTATTCTCCCACCACAGTGTATGAATGTGCGTGGAAGCCTCTCAAAGAAATTCCATATCACCCCATTTTCCAGGCTGATCGCAGCTAGCGAAGCATTCCAGACGAGAATCCCACATTATTCTCCATCACCGAGACGGGGCTTAATGATTCCACTATCTCCGCCAATTAAGCCACCGTTTCATTCCGTGCGCGGCTCTACCCTTGAGAACTCCTTCCCCAGCCTCGTAACCCATGCAGCACTTCGTGTGGCCAGTAATGTGCAGCCTAGAATCTCAGGTCACATGTGACACACAAGTCATGATGGGATTTACTGTTCAACAGAAACAAAGCATTACAGGATGCATGGAATACAACCTAAACCTAAATCAGCACAGGTCGTTATGTACGGTGAGTCCCAGGTTTTTGGTGTGGCATGCGCACAAACACACACGCACATATAATAATAATAATAATAATATATCACTCACCTGCCTCTCAGCTCACTGCTAATCCAGTGGGGCAGTGAAGAGACACTGAGGATGCAATGGGGAGGCAATGAGGAGGCACCCATATGTGCACTTTATATAATTTTATTTTGAACCGCCTTGTTTGGCAATGTTCTTAAACAGATGTAAGCCCTCTGTGCATTACATACACTAATGAATGTATGTGGAGCCACAGTAGTGCATTTCTGAAGGCTCAGTGACACATTAATGGGGACAACAGCTGACTGGACCTGAGGGGAGGCCTGAGGCGTCCAGCTGAGACAACACAGGAGGCTGGAGTCCAGACACCTTCAATAAGCCTGAAGTCTGCACTAACACACGGGCTGATTGCATTGCAATGGTTGGTTGGTTGGTTGGTTGGTTGTGTTAAAAGTCACAATCGTGGTGAAGATTTGAAGGTACACCAACCAAAAAGAAAACACGAGTAAATTCAGAATTGTCCTGCCAGGGGTTAAAAAGTGTGGAATAATTCAAGATGAGCTGGAGGATACTCAATTAATACTTTTCTGTGTTCTGCAGACATTTAAATTCACTACACTCTGCTTTGCAGGGCTGACATCCATAAAAGTTTATTGCAGTAAGAAAATCTGCTTTCCATTATCTAGCATGAAATAAATCGCATTATACAGAAAAACATTTTTCTGAGGATTTCAACAAATCTCCGTTTGAAAAGTAACACGAGAATAGACATGGTGAAAAAACATCAACCTTACCTTTGTATTCTCTGTAGCAAGCTGTAACGGTGCATTTATTTTTACAGACAGGTTCTGTTAGATTAATGGCATTGTTGGGGATTTGATCAATATGAGGTGGAAATATCATCATATGTAATTAAAGACTAAACACACCATTAGTTACGCGTCATCCGTGAAGAAGCAATAAACACTTCATTTCATATTTAATGTGAACCAGTTACAGTTACGTTTTAGTAAGTAAGTAATTTAAAGTTTAGATATTTTATAATGATATAATATGATAAGAAAAAATACTAAAAACAATACTAAATATATGTAAAATAGTCTTTTACAGCACTTTTACTAGCAAATAACAAATACATTTTTCACAATAATGACATTTTAAGTTTTAATTTGATTATAAACATATTTTAATATTAACGGGGCAAATCTGTGGAATCAAGGACCAATAACAAAACATAAAATCAAAACTGCTGCAGAAAATCTCTAACAATATTCATTAAAAATCTATAATATTATGAATTAACAAAACATTCTAGAATAGGCCTATTACGCAACAAGCAATCACCTGTTGAGGGAGTGGATGTGTGTGGAGAAGGGGGAGGATATAGTATGAGTGATTAAGGGTGGAGGAGAGAGGGAAGAGAGGAAGGAGGCGGACGTAAAGTGGTCACGTCAGACTCCATTTCATTTCATTTGAGCGAGGTTTCAAATACTAGGCTTTATTTTTTTAAATATAGGCCTCTTCCTTTGTTTTACCCACACGGGGGGGGGGGAGTCCCAACATGAATATCAGTGCTCTCATTTCCTGATTGACCTTTATTTCTTTACTTATTATACTAGTATCATAATCAATACTTTGTCCTATTTTTTCCTTTTGTTTGTTATTGCAATCGCCCTCAAGGTTGTGTCATTTTCTCTTAATAATACGCACTTTTTTGATTGTGCGATTGTGTCATAAAAAGGCGTTAAAGTGGACACCTCACATCCAAAGAAGGAACTGTGGGCATGTATGATTGCCCTAGCAGCGAAAGCCCTCTTCACGCTGTGGATGACTTCTGCCTGTCATTTGCAAAGTGAGGAAAGATTTAGTCCCAAAAGAGTCTCAGGATCTCCTTGGAAGCAAATAAGTCATAAAATGCAGACGGCAAAAATCTCCGGCATCTGCATTTCCAAAAGGCCACGAGGGAGTCTCGGCTTTCTCTTGGTTACGTAAACATGGAGCTTTAAAGTCTAAATGCCTTTACCAGAACAGCTACTGGCCACTAAACTGTTTCCTCCCCCCCGCTCTGCACAAACGGGCCCTGTAGACCACAGCGACAGAGCAAAGCTGCTGAAATCACCAAGAGCCAAACGCTCCAAAGAGGTTTGCACCCATGCGCTGTGAGAGTATAAACATGTTCACCTTCAATGAAGAAAAGGTGCACATGTGAAGGCCGCATGTCATTACAGGGAGAACTAATAAGGGCCGCAGGACTCACACAATTACAGGGGGAGGAAAATGAAGTTTACAAACAGAAAAGCAAATGAAAGGATTTACGAGAGAAAGAAATGCCAGAGGCCAACATAGAAAGTGAGAGAGGAAGAGCAATGTGAACATTCCCAGCCTGAGAAAAGACAACACCAGCTTTTGTTAAATTTGTTTACATCTTCCAAGCAACTGGCTGTTTTAACATGGCCAAGAACCTTCTCAAAAGAAAGAAAATAAGCTTTGTTTTTTATTTGAGAGAAAAAGGGAAAGTTAGCATTTCCCTCGACGTGAGCCAGCGAGTGTCTTTTTTTTTATGAGCAGTGATGGTACATGTGTCTATTCGTGTGTGTGTGTGTGTGTTTACACAGCTGGAAGTACAGAGTGGAATCACTTCCAATGGTGGGGGTTCCTGGGGTGTCTGCTATGATCCCATTAAATGGCAGACAGGCTCTGGCAGCCTCTCCAGAAAATAAGAGGACTTCAATTACCAAAATATCCCTGTATCGGAGCTCAAAAAACAGGCCAAATCCCTACAAACCCTTGTTGAATTCACTTAGTGGACAAACGGTTCCCTCTCCAAACTTCGGATTGCTCTGGCAGGGTTCAGGTGGATATGCAGAGTGGCCTCCAGCCCAGTTTCCACTCCATTCAAGTTTCCACTCAGACCCAGACTTGCCTCTACACCTCACTGTTGTCTCCCTTGCTCTCACTCCAACACACGCTCTTCACATCCTCCCGAGGCCCACCAGACCAGAAGCCCCCAAGCATTCCTGCAATTTACTAAAAGCTCCTTATCCGCAGTTATTTGAGCACCCATATATCAGTCTGAATGTCTCCCACCATCGACGTGACTGGGGCTGCCCTCGGAGCTTCCTGCTCAGGCGGGATCCACCCCCGGTGAGGAGATGTTACGCCGAGATGACGGGCAAACTCCAGATCCAGTTACTCTGTCAGTTCCCGGCCCGCCTCAGCAGGGCGCCGCACGGTTTCCAGGGAAGTGTCCCGGCAGCGCTGGGATTACGACTGTGGGGGATTGACGTCCCTCCAGGGCGCACTCTCTTATCCAAGCAAGCCCCTTTCACATCACACACATGCTTAAACAAGCATCCCTTACACAAAAGCTAAAAATATTCAGCATCCAAAAACACACAACTTGTACGCCTTACAACAGGAGGCGGCCAAGCGTGCTGCAGAACCAATTAAGTGTGAGGGTGCATCGGGGAAGGGAAGGGTTTGGGGGGGCGGGGGGAGGGGGGAGGGGGTCAGGACGGTGTTGTCCAACGGGGCTTGTAATGTGAATCAAAGCGGCAGGAAATGGACGTTGCCTCCGTTTCTGTTTACGGGCCTGATGGAGCTGCAGGTCGCTGGCTGCCCGCTTATCGGTTGTGCGCCGTCCGGACCGATAAAACTCATGTCCATACTTAAGCAAGCTGCCAGACCCTGCAGGGAAATACAGTGGCGTGGCGCACACACACACACACACACATAGTGGAGCACTCATGCATGTAATTAAAGCAAAGACCAGGCAATTAAAATGACAACATTAGAATTCACACTCTGCGGGAGATGGGGAGGGTTGTGGATTAAAACTGCTGGTTAAACACAGCCAGACAAACAGAAACACAGACATACAGACGGGTGTGTGTGTGTGTGTGTGTAGGTCCTAATCTGCATGAATTCACTGAGATTCAATATTTGACATACAGCGAAACTCAAGCCGGATTTCACAGGGGGAGATTCAATGCATACCTGTGTGGCCTCCGGCCTTCGGCAGATCAATGGAGGCAAGCTTCAAAAAATGGGGCTGGAGGACACAAAAGGAAAATGTGTTATGCAGCTGTTGCCCAACGCTGCCAATAAACCGGGTCATTCTCAGGACATCTGTACAAATCTACATACATAGCAAATCAAACGACTTGAAAATGGAACGTACCTCATCCATCAGAGAGGTAAAAAGCAAAAGGAGATTTTGTTGCACTTAGTGGATCATGTACACTTGTCTTCATAGCAGAGTGCGACCAGATATTTAATTCCAATGATAAAGGCCTCCTGTAGCTGATCTTTATGTCCACGTGGTGTCCCATCCTCTTCGGGGGAAACATTTAATACGATTTTACGTCAAAGATCTTTTTTGAAGCGGTATCTTAATGTTTGTAACTATGGTGATTTAGCACAGGACCGAGCAAGAACAGAAGGGTACCTTTCTCTTGCTCCCTTGGGCCAATTTGCTGTGTGGAAGTCGAAGATCATTAAACAATCAAATGAAACAAGTGGCATCAACTAATCTGAGCGGTGAAGAAAACCCGTTTTGATATTAAACAGAAACACATTCTGTGAAAATTGGCAGGTGCTTGGGAGGAGTTTAATATTATTCTAAACATTAGAACCTCTCTGAAAATTATTTTATTTTATTCCCTGAAGGGTGGATAGATTAAATTTTTGTTCTAAAATATAAAGTTAGACTACAAAATGCCTCACACTGACTTATCAGCCTTCACAGCCTTGTTGTGCACTCACACTTATGCGCCCTTGGCCAAAGGCTTTTATTGTGAAAGGACGGCGCCATGCACCCGTGCTGCAGTTGTTAATGTTAGAACATTTTCTCTGCTTACGTTGAATTTTATTATTGACCCACCACCTCAAAATTGTTCTCAGAGATCAGGCTGAAATACAGGCCCGCCTCGGTTCCTGAAGGGAAGTCATCAAAATGCACAATTTAACCTTCCGGTGTAAACAAGGAGAACCACTTTGTGGTTTTGTGGCCTAAACAGTCCGTCCAAAACGTAATCACGTTATCATTTTATCATTGCATACAATTATTATAATTAGCAATTATTAAGTTATGGCATAAAGGTTGTTTTGTTTGGTCACGGTGAGCTTTCAATATGCCCCCAGCCACGGCTGGCGCCAACGCAGAGCTGAGCGAAGCATTCGCAGTGAGAGATTCCCCCGGCAACATGTTTTTGGTGCAGTTTTGGCAAGTGACCGGCTCACCAGATTGCGTCATGACATCCCGTTTCGAGTGCGCTCGTCTGGCACAGAAATCCTGTGCTGCAGCTGCATCACACATCTGCATCTGCCCCCACGCAGACTTCCACTCCAAAGTGCAGGAATTGTTGAATGATTGCAATTGTTACTGTAGATCGTCTATTTTAAACCGGGTGCAAAACTTAACAGATAAAACACCAGATACATTTTCAGTGCCTACAGCGCCGCACTGAGCTAAGGAGAAGGTAAACTGCACGGCACGTGCCGAAACTTTGGGAAGAATCCCTGCAACACAAAGAGCACATGCACTGTGCACGTGAAGCATGCATGCACACCGGTGCCGGTCCGACCCTGTGCACTTCTGTTTGGATAGGCAGCGAGATGAGTGCTGGAGATGAGGATGTGTGTGAAAGATGGGGCACGCTCAGAAGCTGCTGTGCATGAAACCTTGGAACGCACACATGGAACATGTATAATTGAATGAAAAACAGTCTTGCGCTGGATCAAGGCAGCTTTCTGGCACCATAATAAAAGCATGACCTCGGAACAGGCGGTTTTTTTTGTTGTTGCTGCATTCAGTGTATTTGCGGCGCTTTGAGCCCCGGTGAGTACTCACTCCACATCCTCCCTGTGCCAAAGCACGCATAATGTCATGAACCTCTGTTGTTCAACAGTTTACAAAAAATAATAAATCAGATCTAATAAATGGTGGAAAAAAGCTGTTTTCAGCAGGGAGAGAAGGAGACAGAGAGATTGGCAGAGGGGTTGGCTGTGCTGTAACTGCTGCCGCTCTCCCTCTCCAGTGTTACCAATCTCCTGCCAAGACGCACAACCACACACACACACACTCACTCACACACTCACTCTTCTTGGCTTCTCAACACACAACCTGACCCTATCTCTGCCGTTCACACTTACTATGCTACGAGGAATGAGTCAGTGGAATGCTGATCAGTATCGCTGCAGCAGTCAATGCACACAAACGAAAGGAAAAGGTCCAATGACAGTGGAAGACATTTACAATCGGGTGTATGTACGTATGGAAGTTGTACTTGCCTTTGGCAAGCTGGCTTCCAGAGTCAATATCTCATTCTGCTGTGGTCTGAATTGTTTCTTAGAGGAAAACAAATAGCAGCCCATACAATTAGTTGTATTGGGAGAAGCATCCCGTGTGTTAGAAAACTACCCTCTAAACACCGTTTGCATCTTTTACACATGTGATTTAAACCAAAGGCCCAAAAGTTGTGAAATTCTGGGCATTCTGTGTTAGAATAGCAATGCAGGAAGTTTAAAAATGAACATGAACCACAGACTGACATCCTGGAGCTGATGGTTAAAAAAAAGCCCGTGCAATTAAATACACAATGACACCATGAGTCAGGTATCTTTGAAATGTACCTGACTCCTTACTACTTATATTTTATCCATGAGGATTAACATTAAACTATCAAAAAAAAAAGAGTTTGTAATTGTAATTGAATGCAATAAACACCTTTCACTGTTTTATCTAAATTAAATACACATTTTTAGTTTACACATTTCCAATCTTTTTCCTAATGTATTGCCGGAAATACATTTAAAATTTTGCCGTCTTTAAAAATGTTTTGCTAAGTCCAGGCCACACTTGAAGAGGATGGATTAGTGAGAATGAGGCAATTTATAGATTCAATGACTGGTTTTGGCAGTGAGTCTTATAGCAGAAGAGTGGCTGTCGTCCGTCTTGTGAACCCAGACCCCCTCGTGAGGGTTGGTTTTAGTCACAAGTTAAATAAAGACAATAAGAGATAAACTGTGGCTCTAGGACTAATTCATTAATAATTCATTTCTTTCTAGAACACACACATACTCTATATTTATTTTTCACACATAAATACACACACACCATCCCCTAATACAGACAATCAAGAGCCATCCTGCCAACAGGAGATAATGGTACAGAAGTATTAACAGAATAGAGCCAAGGATTACAGCATGCATCAGCCTGAAGCAGCTTTCAGGTTTGGTCTCCAATAAACACTGTAGAAGGGCATGTCTATCTGAGCAGGAGCCATGAAAATCCAACCCTTTTAAGTGATCCCAAGATAAAACTGCCTGGATGACCCCACCACTTTGTGAAACAATGACTTAACCAGCATGACACATTGTTATTCCTGTTTCTAATCAGGTCAGAATGCTGCTTTTTGTCTGAATTATTATGCATCAGAGTATAACACCCTGGTGTATTGCAGTTCCACCTGCAGATAGGTGACATGTTCCAAGTAGTAACCTAAAAGTCTTTAACGTGGCTTCATTCCAGAGCTAACATGCACGTTTTTCTTTGAAACTTTGGAGCATGATTGTAAAAATATTCAGAATGAGTCAGTGAGAGTCAGATGAGAAGCCCCTTTTTACATCTTTAGACTATTGTTTTGACAGAAAGACTCCACCTCTCCTGCAAAATAATCCATGCGAATTGTGTTAAATGTGTTATTATTTACTCTGGGGGGGTAAAATACGTTTTAAATTATTTGGTGTGTGTGCTTCTCTGCAGGTTTATCGGACCATGCAGATATATCCCAGTAGTTTTCCCTTTATTCGAGATTGGTAAAGAATACAGACTGAAACACACTCTTCTCCAGGGAAAAGTCCTGGCTAAAAGCTGATGGGAAAATACAATCTCCTTTTGGTTGATGACCATGACAGATGATTGTGAGCAAAACAAGAAAAAACAAGTTCTCTTGAGGACATGATGGATGTGATTTTAGCATTTTTTTTTCCTATAAAGCTCAGGCTCATTTATTTGAGCTTCCTTCTTTACACTGCTATCCAGTAAAATTAAAAAAACATTCTTTGTATCCTCCAGCAACATGTCTGTCATGTGAGCACAAACGTGCAAGTCAAAACAAATCCCCCAAAATATCTGTATGGATTACCTAAATGCAAAATCCAGAACATGCTCTATTCCCAAACAACATCTCACTTTAAACCGGTAGCTGTGGCATCCTACAGCAAATTCCCGCTTCTGGAGTAACCAATACATTGCAGCATCATGGAGCAAAACACACAAAACAGCCACACCCCACCACAACTTATGCTATCATGTATCCCTACGCCAGCAGAACTAGAGCGGCTGGGGCCTAAGCTGCACTAAACCACGAGTCTCTTAGGAATTGGGGGCAGTATAGATGGAAATCCAGACAAGAACAACACTACAGTTTACCTGCCTGAGATTAAATCTTCAACATGTAGATCTACACAAATGTGAGTTTGGATGAATGATATGTAGACCTGGAAGTCACTGATCACACTCTTAAATACTTGGTAGTACTTCCACTTACGCCTATTGATTTATAGCAAGCAGAGCCGTGTGGTCTCACGTTCTCGTTGGACCACAGCACTCTTGACGAGTAAGACAGCTTTTCAAACCCAATGCGGCAAACACTGGCTCAACCCACATCCCTTTCCAGCCCCTTCCGCCCCCCCCTCCTGGCTGCCGGACATAATGTCTCCCCCCGCTGAGTCAGAGCTGTTTGTCAAGCACTGAAACCTAAAAAACACACAGAAAAAAAAAAGCAGAGGCTCCTTTTTAGTTACAACTTGTTCTGCCAAGGAGTCAAAATTTATGACACGGTTTGTCTATAACAACACATTAAAGCTCTGTGAGACGGGAATGCCTGTTTTTTCGTGCCGCCTGCAGGAGAAGCCTTCGATGGAAAGAAAAGGGTTTCAACGCATTCTGGTTTGAGTCAAAGTGCGCTGCAGACGGACCGAGGCGTGCACTTTGTCCCCGGGGGGGGGGGGGAAACTGCATGCATTTGGTTTCGCTGGGAAGGTCGGATGGAGAGCCAGCGAGCGTGCCTCTCGTCTCAAACGACGCTGTTGAGTTGCAGCGCATCGTTTGTGGTTTGTACATGTGGTTGAGTGGAGATCCAGTGCACAATGTGAACTCTACTTTCTCTTTATCTAAATCTCTTCAGTCTCAAGGAAAGAGAAGCGATGGCTCTGAGATAATCCTTTTAAAAAAGTGTCGACATCCATCTGTTTGTGAGTCATGTTTTTAAATGTATCCATTCAGCATGAAAATGCCTAACGTTTTATGGCTTGTCTTCTGATGATCAAGAGTTTCGGGGCTTTTTGTCGTCAGTCCATCGGTGTTATCACAATAAATGTGTAAAAATGCCAAAGACCAAAGTGTACACAGCTGGCCACACGATGGGTGTGGCAAAGTCACAAGGCAGCAGCCTGAGGGGCCTGGGGGTCTGATCAAAAGACATCGGCCAGTTTGTTTGGGTTTCTTCCCCCATGCTGACGTTGTGATGGGCAAACGCACTCTCACTTTTTGGATTAAAACCATTAACACTTCCTTATATTTTGGGAAACGTGAAAAAAGTACATGTGACTATTTATTATGTATTTACTAACTAAAATGGAAACAACACAAAAAAAGTACAGAAAACACACCCAAAGCATCCAAAGCAAAATTTAAGAAGAACTTGCACACCGACTTTGAGACAAATTTTTCACCCATCCGACAACCGGAAAGTGACACCAGAGTATGTCAGTGTGTGCATTGACCCTGTGATACGTCACACTACGACATGTTTCCTGGTCCTAGAGCCACAGCGGACTCGGCGTGGCTGGCCAGATGCATTTACCATCATAACACATCACCAGTCAGCTGACATCGCTGCATTGTGAGCACAAGGGACACAGAGCCAGAGAATAGAAGCCACCGTGGAAGCATGAGAATTGTTGAGGAATACCGGTCATATTTGTCACTGACAGAATTGGTTGGAAGCCACATATTGAAGAATTTATATTTCTTCCACATTGTGCATTGACTTTAGCAGAAGCTGCAACGGAAAATCTCCATTTCCAGCATCAAAGGCGATTGCAGTGACAGCCTTTGGCTTAGTGAAAGAGGCGAGCACACCGAAATTCTCCAGCAATGCTAATTGGCATACTTTCCCATGGGCTGGTATGCTATGATGACATCCACCTCAATTCCCAGAGGAGGCCTTGATCCTGCAACGTTTACTGGGTCAGGGGACCTTAATTTGGATGAAAGCAGAGTGGAGGGGCTTCATTATGGATGTAGCGAGCAGTGGAAGGTCTCGCACTGCTGAACCGACACCTGGTATTTGGATATATTTGGGAATGTTGCTGCTTTTTTTCAATGCATTTGGGGGATGAAGGGAGGCTTTGGCTAAAAATTCTTGTCATTGATGGGCCTCTGCTGTCAGGTAGCTGTCACAGCCCATGCACAGCGGGGGGGTGAGGCAGGGGGACTGGGGAGGAAGCGGGGGGCGGGATTTGGGACAAAGTGGAGCCCTGTTTGTGGAGGGATGGTTACAGAGGCATGGGGTTGATGGGGTGGTGATGAGAGATTGGGATGGCAGGGAACAGACACCCATTCAGAGTGGGACCAGTAAGGGAGGCCTACTGGGGCCATCATCCTCTACGCTGTCTAACCCGGGCTGGGGAGAAAACGTTTTGGGAGGAAAGAACGGAGAAGTACCAGGAGTACTTTTCAGTAGGGATTACACACATCGACCCATGGTGTCATTACTATTATTATTCTGCAGTGTGGCCTGACCCAGCTGCACCGGCTTCAGTACGATCCTCTGAATCAACTCCATCTCTAGGCTTCCTACGTGAATAATAACTCCACCGAGTGTCATGCTAGTAGGTTGTGGAGAAGCAATAACAAACCCGACTGGCTTCCCTGAGTGAAGGACGTGATATTTAGGGTCACAGCTCCATCTCAGGGCCCGCCAGACATTTCTGAGAGCACACACAGAAATACGAGACTGATAAGAATCAGACAGCTAAGGTTCTACCAGATACTCACAGGGAGACTGCAATGGATGTTCACTTATTATGTACAATACCAATAGCCACACTTATTCCCCCATACTACATTTTACCAAATGTAAAACCTGTAAACATACTGCAGTGACCCTGGCTGGACATGACTGAGGACATGCGGTTCATGCATAGTGCTTCAACCAACCATTTTGAAATTGTCTAATTAAACGGTCACCTGATCCCGTTAGAAGGGTCAGGGTGGGCCTCAAACGCAAGATGTTGTGATGTGCGCATGCACATTTTTGACATTATTCTCTCGAAGCGTTCCCGGGTCGACGGGCAGAGAGACGGATGAATCGACTCTTGTCTGGGTTGCATGTGGCACATACGTCAAGGGACAGAGTAACCGGAGACGGAGCCTCTCCACATCCCCACCAGGGATCTGAGCCAGAGAAACTCGACTCACGTTCAAATAAATTCTTTCCTGTCCAAATTGACACCCTCCCGTTGCCATGGTGCAGCTTTGGTTTAGTTTACGGTAATTTGGAGTCTGGGTGGCACAGGAATGTGGCGCGGGACGGAGGCTTATGAAGCACTTAAGACGTCCTCAAATGATGGGCTTTTCTAACATTTATCACTTTTCACATATACACAGGTTTACCTGCTGTTAGAAAAAAGCAAGCAATTATTTAAATGGAGTACATATAAATGTAAACTAAGTCATACTGCTGCTCTGTTTATATTTGAATATGTCTTTGTTCTTTCTCTGTAATAAAGGCTAAAAACTATTTCTCACTCTGTCAAGATAATCACTGGACCATTAATCCATTGGTCTTCATTATTTAAATTATATTATTGCAGATGCCTCTTTTTTCTTTGACACATCACACACACACACTAGCATCTAGATGGACCAAAGCAGCATAGAATGACCAACTTAAAGTAAAATACGTTAAACATCTAGTACCAAGCCGATCTTATTTGAAGCTCCCTCAATGCTGGGCCCATTGCAAGACAATCCACACGCTGTGTGTGCATCTCTCAGGTCAGATATAGTATTGATAGGCCAACGTTCACATACCCACGGACAGTAAAGCAGACTCAAATTCAAAGAGTGATGGTACAACATGTGGTGCAGTCTTCATTTCAATAAGCAAGATCTAATAAAAGTTGTTCAGGAACCAAAGAAGGAGGGACACATGGTGTTCATAAGCAACACAATGCCCTTCCTGCTAAAAGTGAATGGAATCCCCACTGCACGGAGAAATTTAAATACACACATGGATGCATGCACACATCCACAGCAGCCTCTCTTCTACACTCACGGTTTCCTTGATCTTACACCCTTTCTTCCTGTGATATACTCTTAATCGAGACCGTCTACCTTCTATCCAAGGTCTTCTATTCCCGTTTAAACCTTAAGAAGTTCTGGAATATAGCTCATACAAGTCAGCCTTTATCTTACATGCTATAGGTTGAGATATACAAGGGTGGTGGAGGGTGAAGCATTCCTACGAATGACATGCACACACTAATGCAGGAAGCAGCATGCCTTAGATTTATTGAAGCAGAAGTGAGGTTACAAAGGTCAGCGCGGAGGATGAGCCTGCAGCACGTCTTAGTTTCAAGCAGGGGTCACACAAACAAGCAATGATTGTTTAGCTATTTGTTAAGTGTTGTAGCTGCCAGTTTATGTTCCTTAATCATGCTATAGTTAATAAAAATTGAATTTTAGAAAAGGTGTCTGTAACTCAGGATTTTACAGAATCAATATTGTGGTCACATGAATAAGGTAAAGTCCATTTCAAATCAGTGGTTGTGTTTTCCAGTCATATTACTGTGGAAATGAACGCACTATGTAGCCGGGGAACAAGCAGAGGCTAGCTGTACTTCAGTGAGCCGCTAAGCCCGAAGCCAGGCTCCCAAATGGAAAAGCTCATCCAAAAAACGGCGTTATCCAGATGAGAGCTTTTCCTTTCTCCATCTCTCGATGCCTGCAACACGGGCCACTGGGGTTCCTATTGATTTTAATAAGAGACTCGGCCAAATGTCAATGTTTATAAAGGAGGCCTATTATCATTATTATCATTGCATATTTCCATCTGTGGCTGCCCCGGCCATGACCGCCTACGTCGTGATTACCGCAATAAATCTCGCCAGAAACAGGCCGCGGAGCAGTTAGTTTCTTTATGGCCATCGCCCGTCTTTCCGAGGTCGATCCCTGCATAGCCACGAAAGATCAAATGCGCGGCGAACGGGAAGGCATGAAAGCTAATCTCTCTATTTTTAAGAAGACATCTCAAGTGACTAAAACATTGCGGCGATAAAGTCAAGAATTTACGGCGTGCCAGTAGAACAATCCAGCTCTGCCATGTGTGACAACACGGCTGGGCTCGGTTAAAAGTTAACAATGATGCTGAAAAGTCGAGGAAAAGCAGGAGTCCAGCGAGCATGAAGAAATACGCATTGCTGGCTGGTTGCTGGGAGACGAAGCTCTTTAAGAGAGAGAGAGAGAAAGAGAGAGAGGTATCTAATCTGAACACGTGTGGAAACTTGCTGTTCTACTTTATTCTCCTGCAGCGTCCTTTTTGTGTAACCATCAAAGCTCAAAACTGTGCGTTTCAAGTGGAGACGCCCATCAGAGGAATTCCAAGGTAGCAGCATTAAATCACCTGTGCAGACGTCTTCAAAAGCAGTCGCCGGGTGGTGAGAGGTCGTGTTCACATAGTTCTGCAGGGGACACAACAGTGTGTGATCTCATGCAGGTCATTAAGGTCATTTTTCTGATTCTGGAGTCTGGACCTAATTGCACAAAAGTGCTGCATTTATCAAAAATAAATAACAGATTTCACTTCGCCCCCCTCTATGGGTCTGATTGTTTTTCATTGATCAATGTTTGATTCATCGTCTCTCACTGTCACAATGAGGATAGCAGTGGCTAATGCGTGGTGGGTGCAGTGTGAAGTTAAGGTCAGAGTCGAGGCCAGTAGAACAGCAGACATTATGAAAACAGGGGTCATGAATCAAAACCCGAAAAACAATAAACACAACCTGGCATTGGATGTATATCTCCTCTCTTATCTATTATTCTACCGGAGAACTAATCCAAAATGACTGAGTGAGCGCATTAAACTGTGTGCAGATTTGCATTTTTGCACACGTTAATGACAACGTGTGTATCATTTTTATCTTTAGCCATTGCTGCAGTCTTTTGTGATGGTGGGTGGGAGCCAAGGCCTGGCTCCTCGACTCCATGTGGGATCTGGCTCTATTTACCTAGTCCTGATGGAGTCCAGATGGGCTTCCTATGGCTCCCCTTCTCTTTTACAGGCTTTCAGTCTGGACCACTGATTCCAGCAGCAGGGCAGTTTGGAAGACGGTCTCTGGATGAGTGAGGAAGAGATGGTAAAGCTGGATATGAATGATTGTGTTCAGCATGGGATGGAGTGATATTATTCACACTTATTCTCATCATCGGTGGCTTACCTTAGTTCCATTAATAATACAAAGAACTAAGGTTACACTGACCTATATAACATGTACAATATTCCCATTTCACACACATCCTAAGTTGGCATTTTCTTTTAAGACTACAGCAGAGCTCCTCTGGCCCAGGTTTACCAACTTTTATACCTCAAAAGCAAACCAGAGCTTCCTCTCCTCCATGGGGAAGACAGGGGACTTGAGGGAAAATAAGCCCCTGGGCATAATGCAAAACCCAGCTTCTCTCTATGGAAAAGCACTCCTGAGTCCTCACTATAATAGCTTCCATGTGCGAGGCATATAGACTCCAAACAAAACTGTGATAACATGGGGAAAGACTCCTGATATTGCATGTCAAGATCTCCAAAGGCTGACACTTCAGCTTGTCTGACAGACGCACCTCTGAAGACTGCTGAGGCTATAATGTCAGGTCTGATTAGATATGTCCCCATAACTCATAACTCTCTCTTATGAACCTGTCACAATCACTCATGCTGTATGAGCCAAGCACCGCATGCAACATATGTAGAAATATATAGTATCCTCTACAACTTTTAAACATCGGGAAATAAACTTTTCTTGGAGTGTGCATGAATAAACACATTGGAAGGTGTTAGAAAATATTTATGACACAGTTGTACAAAAAGTTACATGAACTCGCCTTTGTCCCAAGACTACCTGGAATAACAACCAGAGTTCTTTAACAGATACAAGCTTGTCATCTGTCACAAATATGATGGAATTAACATCATTCCAACTCCCTGCCTTCAATACTACGACTTCTCATTTTCCTCCATCTTATTACTTTGCCTCAGGCTGTTACTGTTGCCAATGTCAATGCTACCAATTACTGATGATAGATATTAGATCACAAATTCTTGAACCCATGCTTCCATCCACTGTGTACACAGAGCATCAGTGGCTCTGCAGGTTTGTGATCACGCAGAGCAAAAGGTTTCAATTTGAAACCTATCTTGGCCTATTTGAAATTTGAGGTTGCTAAGTCAGTCATAGACGTGTGCACAACAAATATGCACAAGCATGTGTTCTTTTTTGTCAGCAGGCTCTGTGAGAACTGGCTCCTTTGGTTTCCTCCTGCACTTCAACATATGGTTGGAAATAGTTGAGGCACCACTGATGGACAGAAATGGTTGACTTCTAAACAAAATCAGTCAAACCTGTTGTTTAGACTTTGGATTGTGAGCCTGAGAATGAATGCAGCATCATTGTGTTCTGTATCATACAACACAGTTACTTAGTTACTGTAAATTGCATTCATGTGGTTTATTCGTGTTTGTGCCAAATTTATACTCTACATGTGCAAAGTAAGTGCATGTGCCACACAAATGTCCCAACCCAACATGGCGCGTTATGCATTTATGACACTATGGTGAGGTTTTGTGATGACAGCGATGACTTTGTTTGACCCAACTATCCCCAAATCTATCCTTTCATGTGGCAGAACAGCAGATCCAGACTAGCACCCGTGTCAACAGAGTCCTCCCAAAGGACCCCAGTGGATAGTTTGAGGGCTGGATGGAGCCAATGTTGCAGATGGTTTGATAATCCGTCGCGTCCCACCATTAAAACACACTTTGTTGTTGTTGTTGTATATTTATTTTGCTGAAAGGTGACGTCAGAGTGAAGTCCCCTACCCTGACAAATCCCACAGCCCTCATCCTCTGTTCTGCCCACAACAGCCAGTCTTCAGCAGCAGACTCCCCCACCAGCAGAGTGACAGACAGTCTCAGCACGAGTCGCCGCACGACTTTAAATTAAATTTAATTCAAAAATCAGTGCACAATTAAATCGCATCCATGGACATTTATGTGCATCAGTATGTGAGCCGGTTGGCGAAATTCAGCAAGTGGTACTGACACTTTCCATGGTTCCCCGCCATTACTGGACACCCATGGGCAGAGACATTTACCCCAAAGTCCCTGGACCGGCCGGCCCAGGTATTCATACAAAACGGAGAGCTGCACCTAATGCAACAGTTGCGTGAGCAAACATTGCTTCCACTCACACTACTCGTTCTTATATATATATTAATGTAATGTTGAATCTTCAAATTCCTTTAGCGTTGCATGTAAAAAAAAAAAAAAAAACATCACCTGGCCCAGACCTGTCCTGAATTTTTTTAATGTGTGATTCCAAAACCTGACAGATGGCGAAAACACTGCACTCACGCAACCCACCTGCTGCATTACGGCACCGACACTTCTGCACTGGCAGGTGAGGATCCCTCGTGGCTCCCTATACGTCTGCCTCTTACATAACAGCTGTCATGTTGTGCCAGGAATATTTCTTAAAAATGCTGCGAGCCATTGGACCGCTGTTTCTGTGGAATGAGCAGGGCATCCCAGGTGCACTCAGTCACCCTTCTGTCTTCGACGACAGCTCGGTTGCCATGGTTTCCCTAGATAACAATGGAACGATTGGATCTCTCTGAGCCACCAAGCCGATTCCAAATTCCATCTGCAGAAGAATAAA
The DNA here is from genome assembly GCF_949316345.1 of Pungitius pungitius. Taxonomy (NCBI): domain Eukaryota; kingdom Metazoa; phylum Chordata; class Actinopteri; order Perciformes; family Gasterosteidae; genus Pungitius; species Pungitius pungitius. The sequence goes on from NC_084905.1 coordinate 901,195, forward strand.
GAATGGTTTCTTTGTTCGACACTCCAATACAAACATAGAAGGGGATCTATTCTCTACAGTGCACTCTCAGATATGTCCAACATGTTGTCTTTAAACCGCTAATAATCACAGAAGGTCATTCTCTTTCATATTGACCTCAGCGAGAAGGTCACCCTCGCTCTTACTGAATGATATTTTCTCTTCTCGGCATTCGGTCCCAGCATTTCTTCTTATTTTAAACTTTGCCCCTCCTTCACATCTTCTCTTTCCTTTTGCTCTGAAATAACAACGGCTCCGAGGGGTTTAACAAGCCCAGGTCAGGCTCAAGTCACACCCAGCAGAGTGGAGCAAAGTGCTTGAAAAAACAGCAGAGTCAAAGATGCACTAACTGCCTAATCCCAGCTATCAGAGAGACAAATAGTACGTGTGCATGTATGCAAACACAGGAGTCATCTGGGCTGATCCAGCACTGACAGGCAGGCAGGACGTAGTCATGCTGCGCTTGCCACACCCCTCTCTCTGAAAATACAATATACCACATTTCTGACAGGTCGTAAGAGGTCTGTCAAAGTCCAGATGTTAACGTTAAAAAAAAGGTTGTTTATATACCTGACTGCGATCATGCTATAAAAGCAGCTTGAAATGAGGACCATGAATGGAAAAGCTGAGTGAAATAGGAATGGCAGCCGTCCAGGCTTTCTGATGTGGCAAAAACCTTGAATCTGAAAATGGAATTCTGCAAGTTCAAACATAGATGAGGACCAATCAAGCTTATTACAAACATTCCAGCATCTTAAGAGGGAAAATGCAAACTGAAACAGGTCGCTTTTGTTAACAATAATGGCATTTTCTTCACGAATATGAACTCCGGAAATGCAGTGACCTGGAAACCAGAAATACCACAGTGTGTGTGTGTGTGTGTTTTATTTTAATGAGCACGCCCTGAGTTAAATTATATATGGCTTCATATAATGATGTCATAACAAAACAGGTCAAAGCAGGTAACCTCAGAAACAATAGATAGAGTTTTAGAGGAACTAGATGACTGAGAGTGTGAACACTGACTGCATAAGTGAAGGATTTTATTGGAGAATAGGAGCTTTTTCATTTGAAATTTACAATTCAGCCTCAACACACACACTGCAGGAAATGCCTGCGTCCGATGTCCTCACAGTGCAATGCTGCCAACACAGTAAAAGCTGGAAAATGTGACCGTAGGAGGACGATAACTGTTCTACTCACATCTCGAATGTTTTGGAGCACAATGCAGAGAAATGACTGGGGGGGGGGGGGTGGGATCATTGGGAGAAAACAAGAGACAGAAGCTGTCCACTACATCTGAATATGTTTGAAGATAATGGGACGTTGGCCGAGAGCCAAAGGTCAAAAACAGCTCTTCGTGTGACATAAATATGATATATCACTGCATGTGTTAACCACATTTGTGATTTTCAGATGTTTTTTTACACATCCATAAATTTAAATGTTATGTGTTTCATTGAATCTTTTCTGTTGTGTTTGTGTGCATCATGATCTTAGTATCACATCTTAGTGTGTGTGTGTGTGTGTGTGTGATCAAGGCTCCCATTATGAGTGACATTAAACTGTTCATGATGAAACCCTTAGAACAACATTCAGACCTGACTGTTACTGTGAACAAACCAGCTGTTAAGACTCATTCCATCTTCTAAAATGTTTACTTCATCATCATCATGTTTTATTATCAATTACTTCCCTATTACCGCTTGTGAAAAAAAGCATAGTTTGATGAAACTAAACAATGTTTTTGTGGAAGAACAAATACATGAAATTTCTAAGCTCGACTGCGATGCCGATGAAGCCAAAGTGGTCAAAAAAAAGGTTTTTGAGAGTCAAAGCTGGTCAGCTCAAGATGTGTAATATTGTGGAATTCCAACTTAATCCTAAACTTCCCTTCCTGCTGTCATGCTGCATTAGTGCATTTGGCCGTGGGAAGCTGCAAGCTGTTTGTAATCGATCTCTGTCATTTATTTTCCAATTTATCCTGCAGGACATTTTTTTTTATATATATTTTTAATTCAGGGCATGAAGTGGAAAGACTTAGGAAATCACCAAGGAAACGTGATGATGACAGGCTAATAACCAGGTCCTTACGGATAATGACGGGGTCCTCTTGGGTTTCAACTCCCTCCTTCTCGCAATTTCGCTGTGCTTAAGTGCCGTTTGGGGCACCGAGGGGGGGGGGGGGGGGGTGACGCTGCATTGTTGCTTTGGTTGTTTATGCAGGAGTGAAACCAAATCACAGCATGAAGACGCAGTCAGCTGTGCTGTGTCCACGGAGCCTTCACGGTGTCCCCGCTCATTGGCTTAAAAGCGATCAAAGGCTGCGACGGTGAAAAAAAAGCACCATTTGGGTGCTGAGTGTCTCCCCCCTTGTGGACAAAAGGCATAGTGATCGTTATTGTACCGTTTACCCAAAAACGTCAAGAAAAATTCATTCTGATGCAGGGTAATATAGTGAAGAGAAAGTCAAATGATTTTAAACTAAATCCCATTGGATGTAGAATAAATGACAAATAGAAATAGCCAAAGAAGCAAAGGTGCAGTTGGTTTAACACAGATGTGAACAACAAAGTGTGTTGCATTACATTACATGTCATTTAGCTGACTCTTTTATCCAAAGCGAACTAAAATAAGTGCATTGATACAAACTCAGAACAACAACAACAAGATGCAATTTCATCAAATAAGCCAATTTACAACATGTTATAGATGAGAGCCATTATAAGTACAATTTAAGTGCTACAATTAGTTAGTGCTGACCCTCATTTTGTGAAAGCGAGCGGTAAGGTTCATTCATCATCAGCCCAAGATTCTTGCCAAGAACCATTGTAAACCTGTAAAAGGCTGCCAAGTCCAGCCCTGAGTGAGCATTGAGCAATGTGCTGAGAACACGCTCCCCCCCCCCCCTCATTCTGCATCTCAAAGCGCTCACTCTCTCTTCCTATTAGAAACCAATCATGGAGTCCAAAAGGACTTTTCAGACGGACTCAAATAAAGTCCCGTGGAAACAAGACTAGACATGCATGCTGCAGGTCAAAGCATATGTATGTAAGCAATGTGGAAACTGTTAGATACTAATAGCTCTAATCTAAGAGCTCACATGGGGACTCAGTGCACCACAGTGCTGGCGCTGTTGAGCTGTTAAACCCAAGCATCATCTTGGCACCTTTTCTCCTCTGGCAGGATGTATTTGATTTGGGTTTTGTGTACCTTAAAAAAAACAGATGAGCAATTATCTTCTTCAGTCAAGCAGGTTAAAACTAGTGTTGTAAACTCACATTTCCAAACAGCTAATAATGCACCGACGCATGCGGACCCAAATAAGTAAAGGGAATGATCATAAGACAGTAAAAAAAAAAAAGAAAGTAGAGAGAAAGTGTTGCAAGCTCCTTTAACAGCCCAGTCTAATTAATGCAGCTAGCAGTTTAACTGCTCCAAATGGAGTGTAATATAATAATAGCCTTAATTCTAACACCATGTTGGCGACAACACACACATTTTAAAACTATCTTGAGTGTGGAAATCTTGCTTTAATCAGAGGCAGACAGATTTCAATCATCGGCCATTAAAATCCTGGCTCTTTGAACCGATATCAAAGCGACGCCATTCATCTCGCACACAGGGCACAAAGCACCACACACAGCGTATTGGTCCTTCTTAGAAGCTCGTGTCTACGTGAAATCCTTTTTGTTACTCATCTTCATTTGCATGAGGGACAGTAGCCAAATGTAGAGGTACTTAACAGACAGAGAATTAAAGAATAAACAAAATAGGGGCTTGAATAAAACTTCACATTCAACCGGCTGTGTTTACTCAAGAATTCAGAGACAAAGAAAATGTGCGTTTAGCTGCAAAGTAACTTCACTCACAACTGTGTGTGCTATGTAGCTGAATCTCTGCAATGATGGATACCTGGGACAATGCAGTGAACCCCGTCACACCACGGGGACCTAGAACGGCGTCCCCCCCCCCCCCGGCAGTTTGCAGCCTCCACACAAAGCTCAGGAAGAAAAAGTGGGATCTGGATCTTGGAGCAAATGTCAACAGACACTCAGCGCTGGCCAGGGGCCAAGGCCTTTATTAATTACCTTCAAAACAGTACGTTTCATCGTCAGCTTCACGGATGTTATTGTTGGCTGTGGGGAAGATTATTCCAGAACTACATTTTGTCCAACAGAGACAAAATGCACTTTGAAAGAACAGCGCTTTACTTTTATTTGCCCAAATAACCGTGTGATAAATGTCCCACTAGTCACATGTACGAGCAGCATTCACGTGATCATCTCATAAGAGCCTGGGGGGGGTGCAGCCCTCTCGTTCTCCTCACGCCAGAGAGGACGGGATGAAGCCATTCCCCACCAGCTGTCAATCATTTTAACTGACCCGACCCTTGCGTACCTCAAAACACAATCACTCTGCAGGCCCGTAGAGCCTAGACGGACCGGGGTACTGGCAGCCATGGGGCCCCCCCAGTAGAGTATTGCACCCGGTTTGACCACAGATGGCATCTAACGCCGCAAATCAACCCCATGACCCGCAGGCCGCCGGGGCCGCGGTGCTGAGAAGCCCATTTGACGAGCGATCTGACAGCGAGGTTCCAAAGCATCGAGGAGCCGTCTCCCTTTGGATCAAACACATTAACACACTGCTGTGCAATAAATCTCAGAGATGAAGCCAAAGTGTAGTTTTTTGTTATTTCCAGCCAACCAGCTTCACGGATGAAGCGAGGCAGGCGAGCCGAGGTCGAACGGAGCGCTCTGAATCCCGCTCCCCCCCCCCCCCCCCATCCGCAAACGTTGCACTAAAAGGTGGACGGAACAACGTTTTTCACACGGTTATTTGGGCAAATAAAGCAAAGCGCTCTTCTTCTCTGCAAAACAAATATTGTTTCCCTCTTTTAACTCGCCAAGCGCTGACAGTGTTTCTCCAGCTGAGACCTCCATCCCACACGGCACCCAATGATGCCTGGAAAACATTGCCGCCACACAACATTATCATATTAATTACCGCAGCATATTTGCGGATGACAAGGAATGGCAAAAAAAAAAAAAAAAACGAAGAAGAATTTGTTTATGCAGAAGTCCCGAGGCATAAGAAGACATTTTTAGAAACGGCGCCGCTCTGCAACATGAAGCCTGAACTTCGATACGAGTCGAGATGCGTCGGTGCTTTTCAGGAACGTCAGACCTCGGCTACCAGAAAGACGGGCGTCACTGTATATTTGGGGGTCCGCGGCCGTAGACAGAGGAAGCAGAGCGTCATCGTCCTCCACACAGCTGTGACACGTCCTCCAAACAGCGAGGCCGCCGCTGCTGCTGTGATGTAAACCGACGGTGTCCCGTCTGCAGCACTTTGACTGGAACCAGTGCCATATCACTGCAGGGAGGTGGAACTGTTATTGTTATGACCCTCAAAGGCTTTGGGTGGTCCACATTCAGTCACACACACACACACACACACACACACACACACACACACACACACACACACACACAACTATGAGGCGTATGGAAACGTAACCGTCCAAAACACTGATAGAAGCTCTCTCAGAACATCTGCAATTTCCTATCACGCACGCCGCTCCTCCCATAAACACTTTTGTATACACAATTAATATCCGCAACGGCGTTTTTGATGAAACAGATGCAAACTATTTACGTTTAAGACACAGAGCCCATCCGTTTAGTCGAGGGGCTTTTACAGTTTCCGCAGTATTTCTTTAGTGGATGATGTGAGGCGGTGGAGATTTGTCGTGTCCAAAGCGCCACACGGACCGGCCCGAAACGACATGCTCAGCCCCCGCCCTGAGCCCATCAGCACTGCAAACCTGAGAAAAGCACCAAGCGGGTTCAGTTTTGGGGGGGTTTTTCTAGCACAACTGGTAACGGGTTACGGGTTTGTGGTGATCCTCGAGTTACTGTTGCTCCGTCAAAAAGTACAATCCATTAGCACCCAAACATTGCTGCGTCCACTGAGCAGGAGCAGACGGACTGAGAGAGACACGCTCATGTTGACTTTAACACACACACACACACACACACACACACGTAGGGAGACATGGTGGCCATCAGAGCACACATTGGGGTGAGGAAATATCGAGAGAGGTGAAACTAGTCTGTCAAACTTCATGAGACCACTCGTTCACAGCTCTGCTTTCCTTCAACGGTTGGCAATGTGTGCGCTTTTGACTAAACTTTAACACACTAACAAAGCACAAATATACCAGATTGATTGAGCTTTCTAGTGTTGCTTTAGTGGCACTTTTGTTGCCCCTTGCCGTACATTTGCTATCGGTTCAAAAGGTGAACTTTTTGCACTGAAATATCTTAAATGTTTAGAAACAAAGCAATCAAATATCTGTATTTTTACAACCATCAGTTGAATTTACAAAAGGTATTGTGGTGTTTTCTTGTGTGGTTGGTAAATTAAAAAATAAGTCTATTCTGGCCTCCTTTTAATCTGATTTTCAGGAGGAAGAAAAACTTGTTTCATAACACGTTGTGTCAAAGGAAAAGGAAAAACTGCAATGCAAATGTAGTTTGAAATCAGTAAGTATCCAACTTAATATCATTCTGGTCATCTGCCATCAATTTATCTGTGTGTAACACAGCATTGAAGGGACTTTGGAGGCTTTCTCTTATTTTGAAACCATTTCTGCAATGACTAACAGACTTCAATGAATTCCGAATGCAGCAGAATTAACTTCAGAGGACGTTCTTGCATCATATACCACTGGGCACCGTTGGTCATATTTACTGAAGCTCTGTAAACCGCGTGAGACGGACTTTGAGGCTCGGAGGAAGTAGATCCAGAAACCTATCTGTTCATCTTCTGTGGATTTCCTCCACATTCATTTGATCAATTATGTAATCAACTGCAATCTGCAGGCTATTGCGTTTTTGCCAACAGTCAGAAATGTAGTGATCCAGACTGATTAGCATACAAACAGCTCCTTGAGGGCTAATCATAGAAATGAATTCACCGATCTAGTTAAATAAGAGTCCGTTTCTCATCACAGTTTGTGGACAATTGAGTCCCAATACATGTCCACTGTGTTTTCAAAGCATTTATTCTGCTAAAAACATGTAATATTACCTTTGAGTGGATCATCATCATCGGCCTATCTATTAAATCTATTTCACCTCGTCACCTCCACTATACCACTGCCCCCCAGTGGCTGGACATGACCACCAGGCCAGATCTCCTGCACACTGTAGAAACCAGTTGTGGAGGGTAGTAATTATAACCCATGCACACTTTCCTTTGCATAAAGTGTTGGGTAGAATTGACCTAATTTCTTAGTTGTAAAGCGTAGGTAAGCTTTACTTTTAAATCTTCCCAAACAAACCGGGTGAAAATTGTTGAGTAGATTCTATGGGTTGTTTTTTTACAGTGTCAGTCAGCTCCTCAGCTTTCACTGAGAAGAGAACTCAGAGCTGTGTAGGAGGTGTAGTCGTAAAGAGAAGTAATCAGTAGTAAGAGAATAAGTAGCACCATTTTGCTGAATATTGTTGGTTATTGATTATCAGTTGCAGAGTTTTGACCATAGTATTTGTGCTTTGTCCAACAAGACAAAGTATCCAATCAATTCCTCGAGCACGCTTGATTTGTACGTTCACGTAATCACTTTCCTGTCACGCTTTTGACTCCTCATAAATCTGAATCTTTGACAGAAGCACCATATCCAGCAATTTATGCTAAACCCATTGATGAGTGGAGAGGATGAGCTGTGGAGAAGTGAATCATAAGGATCACGAGGAGTCCCGATGGACAAACGGCATTTGTATGTTTTGACACAATTCGCCACGACCAGGATTAATAATGACTGACGTGAATCCGCCCCGAGCCCCCTCTTCTTCTCTCTGGCATTCAGTCAAATGGCGTTTCCAACAAAAGCTACGCTACACCAATCCTCTCCTTTCCCCAATGTGAAACACAGGGAGCAGCGCAAATGTCCGCCTGACGTCTCTCAGTGGACGTCTGCACGCCACCTGACAAGGAACTACTTTTCCTTCCAGGGGACGGCGCTCGCCCGCGACCCCGTGACCTTTGAGAACGCCGCGTTGCCCTCTGCACTGACAGGAAAGTTACCATTGAGTCACTCAGTGGTGCACACATTTTCTTTAGTGGAGCACATATTGAGATTTCCTTCTCTCCGTATATATTGGTGATGTCTGCATGCAATATGCGCTGAGTGCACATGCACCACACGCAGCACGTAATAAGGACACATGAAGTAACGCATGCAATGCCAAATAATGATTCTAAAATAAAAGCTTCAATAATTCTGCACTTACTGTTTGAGTTTAGTCTCTTATTTCTGTTGCTCGGTCACTCTCTTCTATAAGATCACAATATTGGACAAAGCGTATTTATTACAGGCTCCGGATGAAGGAATTACTCACCACTGGCTCAGTTAAGATCTCATAAAGTCTGATTTGTTTAAAATAAGATAGTAGAGCAGCTGGGTGGAGAAGCGAGGGTTCCTGCATACCTCTGGATGAAAGACAAACACAACTGGAGGGACGCAGTTTACTAATATAGAATTATTAATGAAGATTCCACATTCCTTCCAATTCAATGGATAATCTAACCATGGAAAGGATGTATTGCTTCAGCACAAATGCTTTTGGGATAAATTATGGAATGTAAACCCGTGACTCGGAACTCGACACAAATCAACCGAGCAAATGTCAACAGAACCGCCCGGCCCATTCACTGCAGCATCAACACCGGGTCACCAAACAGGGCTAAATGGTCCATGATAGCAGTTGATGATCAACTTAGATTTGATCGGGTGGCGTTCTAGTGAATCTGAATCAAAGTGTAAAAGCTGCCAATCACCGTTTACCTCCTGGGGAGGGAACCGTGTTCTAAGAAGGGCCCCAATCATTGGTTGTCATTCATTTATGGCTGGACTTCTGTACAACATATCCAGTGGAGTGATAGAAATAAAATTTAAAAAACGTTATGATTACATATGCCAGTATTTTACTGCTTGCTGAAACAGTCAGATATTTGGTAGAAATCAGATTTACTAAATAGGAGACAGCAGGATTCTGAGATTTGGAAAGTGGTGAGGAACGCATTGACACAGCTGCTTGTGGGATTGGTTTGAGGAACATAAAATGGATCACCCCTGAATGCAGCCAAGAGGGATAGATGTTGGTGGAAATGCTGACAGCGGAACAACTGCATTCCAACAGGGCTCAGCCCAGCTGGATACGGACAATCTGACATTTATTTACGATTAAGCATGAAAACTAAAGTCCAAAATTCAGAAGGAATTTAAAATAGCAAAACTGGTCCACAGTGATTTGCTGGTGGAATTATTAGTAATTATTTTTTCAGGTTTAATTTGAGGTCAAAAAGTCAAGAGCAGTGCTCCTGTGTCCACACAGCACCGTACCACTTGGAACCGACGACGGATCAGCGTTACCTACATAACATCTTGGCTTGCAGCGCTATGAGCGTCGGAGGAGAGGAATCCGCTTCGATGTCAACAGGAAGCCGATCGGCTTCGCGAGCCCTCAGAGAAGGCTGCAACGCACATGGAGGACGTTGTGGGCAATTACAGGACAGTAGTTGAGACAAGCTATGCAATATATACACACAGGAAAAGCCACAGCCTGCATGTAGGTTTATAAGGGGATGGGGGGACGGGGGGGGGGGGGGGGGGTTTGAAGGCTGGTAAACAAGTAAAACGAGTGAAAGCGAAACACAGGAGATGGATCGATAACGCGGGAAATGAGGACACAAACAGTTGTTTTTCAGCAGTTCACTAACTTTTTGATTAGTTGCTGAGGCTAATATGTTTTTTATCATATTGAGTTTTTTGTGTGTGGGGGGGGCACTGATGTGAGGGTCCTGGGACGGAGGATTGATAAGATGGTTCCAATGCACAAACCTGTTGTAGACAAACAGACGCTGTTTGTTTACTACAATTGTGGTATCGGCTTCTAAATATTCACAGAGGCAAATAGGTTCATGTCTGCTAAATGAGCGTCTTCGTTTCAGAGCCTCGGGCCACACTGATTGGATCTAAATTCATTATGACAAGACGACTGCACATGCCACAATTCAGACACTGTTTTTCATGGGCCATGTTACAAAAAAGCATTTCCCGTTGCATGCACATGGTTTAAATCAGGGTTGGACCGGCTGCTTGGTGAGCAGTTTTGGAAGAAATGCTTTTGTGCAGGACACGGACCAGGTTTTGTCGTGGTCCAAGTACTGCACCGTGCAGCGTTCCCCGTCCGAGCACAGAAATACATCTCTCAAAAAGACCCAATGGATTGGGTTCCGCTGCCCATTAGGATGCACTGCAGCTTTCTAGCACTGTGCCAATGCACAACAGCAACCAAAAGAGGGCCAAAGAGACACTGCCAAAGCCTGTGTTGCACCTACTCCTTATGAAGTCATTGTGAACATTATGCTCAGGTTACCATGGCCTGTGGAAGCAGAAACATGTTTTTTTTTCTTCACACCAAAGGAACAACATGCGTCAGTTTGGGTTTGGGTCTACACGCTGCTCTCGGGTGTCCGGGTCATTCTTTAGCATTTTTCTGAGGAATTTCTCCAGGAGCATAATGTAAACTACATGTGATATTCCCTTAACTCTGTAATCTGATGAAATGCTAACAGGCAGAACATAAAAGCTGTGCCAAAAGTGTCCTGAGATGCAAACAAAACACTGATTGTGGATTATCGCCAGCATACAAAACGTTTTTTGCTCAGTTCTGATACAGTTCTACTCAGAAACATGGAAAGTATGTCAATGATAAACAAAAACAACATTTTGAGGGTAGAAATGACAACAAATGCTCCCTTATAGATGATCATAGATCTATGAAAGGACTGATGCGTAACGTCATGCCATTGAACTCGCTCAAATCACGGAGCGATCCACCTTAACTGGAACAGTACTCCTAGCATGTCTTTAGCCATGTATACGCGTGGTGCTGAAGGCTGAAGGTTCTGTTCATCCCCACGATCCAAACTCCTTTCATCAGTACCAAGCAAGGACACGTCTCCCCAGATCCACCCACGCCCCCCTCTCCTCCCTCATATTTACCCAGCGCTTCGTCAGCAGGCTTCTGTCTCCCGTCCACTGGTGCATGCAGGGGGACTCTGTGTTTCCCGTCTCAACCTTTTAAAAAGGGGGTCCCCCGAAACCACACATACAGCGACGGATACTGCAGCTCCGTGAGGGCCTGCGCGGCCCGGGGCTCGACATGTGGAAGTGATCTGAGGCGGAAAGCGATGAAATGAGGAAACGAGGCACAGAACTAATCAAAAGACGGATCCGTGTCGACCGAGATCTTATGTCTGATCCAAATACTGTCACTCAGCACAAGCAGCGACTTGTAGGGTGAATGTCTCAGGGTGGAGGCCCACCGTCAGGGAGGCCCGGGTTCAGATATTGTGTCATACACAGAGATGTGAGTACCTCCATCACGAATAACAGCCCAAAAGAACTGTTGACCCAATAACTCTCAACACTACAATGATGCCGTCGTGGTAACCTTTAAAGCATTCAAAGGGCGTTTGATGGAATAAAATGTCTACATCAGTTACATCACATCACAGGAACAGAACTTAGGCCTAATCTTCACAATGACTCTTTGTTGGAAAGAGGAGTCAGAAGCTCAAATGATGAATCATCCTGAGGTTGGTTTGTTTGTTTGTTTGTTTACTGGATCCCCGTGAGGCGGACGCCTCAGCAGCCACTAATCGTCCCCGAGGTCCAGAGACGAAAGCGATACACAGGAAACATTTAACATTTAGAACATGACCTGAAACAAACAGTTCAAAACAGAACAAACAAAATAAAAGAATAACGGATAATATAATCGATACTAGTGCAGTTGAGGAATAGGATGTATATTGTATATTTAAAGGATGGTAGTGCATATATGCTGTATACACATACCCTGTGTACACAGGGTATGTGTATACAGCATATATAAGTGCATATATGCTGTATACACAGGGTTGGATTGTGATAGTCTTTTGTTTAAGGTGTGTCAGGTTTAAAGCTTTGTATCCGACAATTTGTCATCTTCTCATTCTTTTATATTAGCAAAATTGCACAAAGGTAGTTCACATAAATAAATGGTGGAGCAAATATGTAATCTCTGCACTCTGGAATGTTTTATTTTTCTTTGCCCTTCAAACTAAATGCTAGTTACATAAAGCTTGTTGTTCTGGTCTAGGAAACGTGTGGTTTTGCTTTTAGTCCAGGAGTTAAATGACCACTGTTATTTTTGTAGTATGAATAGGAAACAGTCACATGGTGGTTGACTCGGCTTAGCATGCAGACTAGAAACAGGGGCAAACAGTTGGCTGGTTCCGTCCAAAGATACACCCACCTACCAGTGGTGGCTTCAGGTGAGCCGGACCACGACTTCCTTCAACATATGTAGGAGGTTACAAAGTTACCGAAATCTTATCTGGGAAACAGCCCGTGAAACTAAACTCTATAACGCGTTGATGGGTTCAGGGGGAATTGACCTCGTTTTCCAGGTTTTATTCTGAACCAACAACAATCTAATGCTTTTAATGTGGAAACAAATTTTAGTATCTAAATAAATAGTATTTAAACCTCCATTCTCTCTCTCTCTCTCACACACACTCACACACACACACATTCTTAGGAGTCCAATGTCATGTTCCTGTCAGTATCTTCAGGTAGCACTCTGTGCATCATGAAATAGGAATCTTTTTGAGACCAAAGAGAAAGAGGAAGCCTGCTTCGTGATCTTCACTCCTCATTCATCTTCCACAATTACCATCATCTCTTTGACAGCCATTGATCCTTGCACAACATCCATACAAGCTTTTTGGCCCAGCTTCTTATGAATGTGTTTAAAACCTGAGCAAAAGCAATATATTACATGCTGAATCTGCAACTTTTATAGCATTTTATTAAACAGAGACGTTTTAATAAATCAAATATGATGAAGCCAGTCCAGAGTGACTAGATCTCACCTATTCGTGGTTTTGTTGGTGTGAGATATAATTCTGTGCATCTAGATTAACACCCCGCAAATAAGTTAAAGCAACAACGGGTTGTAAGATTTGTCCAGTCGAGAGACTATGTTCTCTTTATAGATCGCAGATATTCAACCCAATGTCTTCTATTCACAGATGCAGGCCATGCACTGGATGTTTAGTGACACTCTGGAGGTTTGTTAATCCTTGAGGTCCAGGTCGGACTCGGGCCTCCTAAGGACCACTGCCAAGGCGCACTCGCTTCATCGCGCTGCCGAGCAGTGACAACACGGCCTTCGGGTGTTTCCTGATCTCGTCTCTGTGCAGTCGCACCAAAGACTCGTGTTCCCTGACGGAGTGAAAAAAGGTTCCTGTTCAGCGCTGATTGCAAAGGTAATTTGTTGGAGCTGAAAGCCAAAGAAGCGCCTGCCTTTTCCCTCCCGCACTCTTCACTCATCAATGCGCCGCCCGAACGCTGATTCGACCCCGGAAACCAACGACTGGACCAGAAAACAGCCGGAGCGGAGAAGTTCACACCACATCCTCCTCCGTGGGTTTCCTGGGTTTTGCAGCAAAAGGCTGTAAACTTGATTTATTTCAGTGCGAGAGATTTAATGAGGATCTGCTTCTTGTTTTCTCTTCTCTCGATTTTCGGCACACTTTCTGGAGGCCATTAAGGAGAACAAAGAAGAGGACATGACTGGTCGGCCTGCAGAGGAGGCCTGAAGGTTCTTGTGAAATGTCGGGTACAAGTCAAAGAAACCTGACTGACTGAGAGTTTAATGTAATGATTTCACATGAATAAACAATATAAAGTACCAGGTTCATGAAACCTACACCCCCCCCCCCGGGACATTTTCACAGTGATTGCACATATACATTGTTCTTTTTTATCTTATTTCATTCTTATAATTACACTAATCACAGAGCCCAAATCCAGTATGGACCATAAGGGGCAATAAATGGCTTCTGATTCGGATTCTGAAGCCATGTGCGATGTCCAGAAGGCTACTTTAGATCTTTCCTGGGAGAAGTTGCTTGGGTGTGGAACACCATGTCCTTCTTTTATAGATAGAAGAACACGATAATTAGCTTGAGCCTCAAGTCCCTACAGCTGAGCCGCCTAAAACCAACACAAAGCCTTTGTAAATCAGAGGTTTCCGCTGTCCATCGACAGATTTTTCATGTATTTTGAACTCCTCTGTTACAGCTTTAGGTTACAGCTAATTGTCATTGTACATTCCAGTCTGTCAACAAAAAAAAAAAAATCTTGTAAACTACACAATATTACACGTTTAGCTAAATTCTAATGTCATAATAGCTAATAGCATTAACTCTGTTTATTCCACCAAACCAATACACCGGAATGCCAAGACTGCTTTTCAATTGGTGTTTGTAAAAGTGTATTCTTGAGTGAGCCAGATAAAATAACTGAGGTTTCTGCGGTTGTCATGGTTACAGGGTTGTGGTCACTGAAACATTACCGTCCCGGTTTTAAAAAATGCGGTAAACTGCGGTGCCAACTTTTTAACGGGAACCCTTTTGGAATGTAATAGCAGGAAAAGCACAGATGTAATTGTTGCCTCTAAAAACAGCTGCATTCCATTTCAGTTCTACTCCCCGTGTCCTGGTTTTGGTGCATGCTGCTATCGAACAAGACCTACAACAACACCCAATGTGAGGGATGTCAAAGTGTCTGATGTAAGGAAGGCCGAGAGAGAAGGAACCGTAAATGATGAAAGGAAGGATGGCTGCCATCTGGCTTCCTGGGTTAGAGGACAATGGGAGTTACATTGGATTTAGGGTTATTGCAGCAAGTGAACTCTGTGGCAAAAAAAAAAGAAACGCTTGTGATATCTGCAAGATTTGTTCCGCGAGATCATCTTTAAAAAAAAATGAACACCACTTTTACGATTTTGAGTAAAAAGCACATTTTTTATACCCCAGAAAGCCTCGTGTATCCCGTGTCAGCAACAGCCTTTTTAGACACGTGAAGCCTTCAAAATTCTAAAAAAGGGGGGGATTACTAACAACTTTATGTCTCAGACAACAATAATAGTAATAATTTACATCTCAACATCAAACTTGTGTAAACCAAAGAACCAACCTGATTTCATCCACACAAATACACTGACATTTCCTGGTGGTGGGACTCACTGTGTTCCAAGGGTTTCATTAGAAATGTTTCTAATGGGGTTTTTTTTTTACTTCTGAAATGAGAAATAGGTTTGAGAAACACGCTGGCCTTGCATCGTTAAAGCTCAGCCCGTGAAGAGCGATGTCCACTCCTTAAAATACGTAGTATGACCCCACTTTTTTCAAAACATAATTGAAATAGAAAGATACATGCAATACATCCAATGCAATATCTGACGAATATAACTTGAAATATGACTTTCTTCTTGTGAGCATACTCAAATTTTATCTGTTCCTCCCACTCCTCCCACCCCCTCTCACAATTTGAAAAAAAATAATAAATATATATATATATTTTAGACGAAAGATATGAGTTAAGATGCAGAAAATCTAAATACCAGTTGATCAAGTCTCTGCCAAACCAAAGGAAATTAAATTCCCTCAGTGGAAGAAGAAATTCTTTCCAGCCATCATTTCACTTTTTTTTGTCGGTTAACTGACAATGGCAGTCATTTTATTAACTTGACAGAGAATCGTAACGGTCAGTTTGCTCTTCTGAAAGTATTTATTCGCTAAACATCTGTCAACTGTAAAGCAAACATCTGTCATCAGAGGTATACACACAGGTTTTGCGATGGTTGCTGGAAACTTGAAATCGAGTTCTAATCTCGAACTGTCCTCCTCTTTCTGCTGCGTGAACATTTTTCAGCCAGTTAGAATCTTAAAATTGGATCTTTCCAATCCCAACATCTGGTAGACTCCCAAACCCAACACTATGTCAGAAAGAGGTCTTTAGCACATCCTGACTGACACCTGCTTGCTGGCTCCGTCTAAATCGGACTAATCTGTCCATGTGCTATGAACATGGAAACTCATCTTCTCGCTTTGATGCTGTCGTTTCAGCCTTTAAATCCACAGCAGTATGACGAAAAATGTTCTTTAACAACCTTTTTCCCCTGACCAAGACGTGACGGATCTTTCCAAAATAAAAACTATGACTAAATCTACTCTACGAGAATGTTGGTGGTTGACGAAGTCCCAATCCTTTTTTCAGAAGTCAGAGCAGCAGGTTGCGGTGGCAAACGGATCATGTTTGAGCATAACCGGAGTGGCGTGATGCGGTTTCAGGCCATGGTGTTCAACAGATGCAGAAACCTCGGAGGCCTTTTTCCCCCCTTTGCCGACTTCCTGGTAGGTTTGGACCGAGGTAAAACCCGCTCACGACACAAAGCCTCATACTGCATGCACATCTGGCATAACTATATTTACTGCCATGACAAAGATAAGTAAATCAAACACAGTCGGTCTCAGAGCACTTACACTTCGGTTCAATAAAAAGCTAATGGGAGTTCCTTTCACCACGTGGGCGCTTTCTGGCGTTAACAAACAAGCAGTCGTTCTCCCATGGAATAAAGGGTCGGCCTCGGCCCAAGCCAGACGACCTCTCTTAGTCCCCCTAGCGTTTCTGAAAACAAAGGCCCATTCTGGTGGGCCAAAGCCCACCGAGTGTGAACAAAAATACTCTGCGAGACGCAGTCATTTCCGTCTCTGACCTCAACTGTTACAAGATCGTAAGTCATCCTTGCCCGGATGCATATTTACGCAGACGTTATCTGGAGTGTTACCATCTGCCATTTCTCAAAAAGCAAACTCCGATGAGGACACGGCTGAGAAGCACGGGGCGAGGTGCCATATTCCAGGTATTGTAGCGTCTCTCGTAGCGTAACGTAGCTTAATATTCACTATCGACCCGATAAAGCATTTGACAGTACGAATATCTTACCCAGGAACCTTGTTATATAGAAAGAGGCATTGGTGATAGTGTTATAATGTGATCAAAATATGTTGCAGTCACTTGTGCACAGTGTACATTTTAAAAATGCTAGTGTTTCATGGCACTGTGGCATGGCCTCCTATCCAAGACATGAACTCCTGCAGACAGTGACAACATCTCTTTCAATATTTTATTCTTAAGCTGGCAATAGGTAGCGTTTCCCGGAAGTGGGCCATATCCAACCAAGTTGCATGGAAAACAGGAGTAAATACAGAGACTTTCCCGCCTTTACCTCATTGCTGGCCGTGGACGTTCCAAGGCCGGCGTGTAGATATGAAGATGCACCTGGCTTCTCAGCTGAGGCGCATCGCGAGCCGGACCACTGGGACAGAACACCAACTTTCACACCTTCCAGGCGCTCGGCCGGGTTGTTTTAAATGGCGCAGGAAGTTCGCCTGCTGACGTCATGACGTCTCCGGTTCACCTGCAGGTCACCGACGTAATGCGCACGAACAGACGGCCAATAAAACGACGCCAAATTAAGATGCGTTCGAGCTTTTCAACTCAAGACAGATTTTGTCGTGTGCTGCTGATCAAAGCCGGGGGGCCGGGGGGCGGTTTGTACCCCCCCCCCCGGCCGGAGGAGCGCCTCCCATCCTGCGGAGCCCTGCGCTCACATCCCTGCTCGCGGAGAGGTGAGGAATCCGCGTGAAGCCCCTGAGTGGAGGGGCGTCGGTGGGACAGGTGACTTTATCATCGACACTCGTCGTGTGCGTGGCTCCGTGGACGCTTCGTGCCAGTTGATGCACGATCGACGTCACGGATAATCACGTGACCGTAAAAACACGAGACCAAAGACTCACCAGGAAGATAAAAATAACTGCAACATTCTTTGCATTTATATTAGTAAGAAATACATTCCCAGTAAAATATAAATGAAAAACCGTAAAGCATACTTTACTTTATCATGATAATTGCCATGTGTACAGAATCTTTGGAAGAGGCCTGCCATTTTCAAATCAGCTGCTGTTAATTATATTATATTGATATTTACTGCAAAATAAATATATAAAGTCAAGTGCAAAACTAAAATTTCCAACTTGTGATTCATGTCTGTCCAGACTCATTCAGACTTTGAAGAAAGTGGATCAGTTATTTTCATTACTTGATTAAATGCGAGTCATCACCACATTGACATGCATGACTGCAGTGAATCATTTCCAGTGGGAAGCCTGCCGCTTTCACTTGACGCCGTGTTCAGCTCACTCACCTGAAACTCCGTAACAGCCAAGGCAATGAGCTCGTGGTGGACGACCAGAGCACCAGGAGGACTCTTCTGGTTGTCATCCAGGGTGAGGAAATGAAGACCGATGACTAATGCAAGTACCGTGAGGACTGAATCAATAAAAAACTGGACTGGTCCCAGAAACACTGAAGCTGTCTTCAAGAAGCGATGGAGGACATATGCACCAAACGTAATAGGATTCCATCAATACGCAACCAACCTTGACCTCCGATCACCAAAATCTATTCAGTTCATCGTCAAGTGCGGGAGAACATTTGTGCCAAAATTTGAAGAAATTCCCTGAATGGACGCCCAAAAAGCTTTCCCAAGCAGCTAGTCATTGTTTATCGAGTAAAAGAGACGGCAGGTAAACTTTTGACCGTGACAAAAATGTTGGACTATCAACATCCATTTTATGATGCATGTAACAAAAGCCATGTGGCTGGGCTTCCCCTGACTTACTGCAGTCTAATTTAAGAGGAGAACCAAACATGCATCTATAACCCACATGAATGGATATCCATTAAATAAAATACTCTACCGTTTGGACATTTCAGCGCCAACATATACGACTTATCTGCATGCATATACCGAAAAAAAACAACTCTGCCAGCATTGTAGCACCCGGGCCGGTAGCAGAGGTCAGTACCTGTGCGTACATGTAGAAGGAGGAGATGCCAGCTGAGTCACTGTGGGAGAACAGAGCTGCTGAGAGAAGAAAAAGGAAAGACACACGGCCTGGTCTCTGTCCATCACTCCGCTCCTTCTCCTCAAACACGCAGCCTGCGTCCAAACAATCTCATCCATCTATATCACTCATTTCTGTTTTCACCAGGTTTATCTCGGAGGCAGCCAGGGAGAGGGTCCGTCGCCGTGGTAACCCACTTCAGCTCCTGGATGAAGCCCAGGCTTGTAAAACCCAAGAGCGAAGTCGGGTCCCTTTCAAGTCCACGATTTAATGGGGAGGTCACCGGGGGGAGAGACAGATGTCCAGGCCAACGTTTTAACAGCTACATCAAGATTATTTTTAAAAGGATGGACCCACCACTCAACCCACTACATTTTAGCCCAGCTAAGAGTATGATTATAAAAGGGAATTTAAATGTGCTTTAATACAGCTTCCCATGGAGAAAGAGGGAAAACAAAAGCCGCGTGGGAGGAGAGGAGTATGTAACAGCGCCAGAGAGGGCAATGGACAAGATGAATCGGCTGGGGGGGGGGGGGGGGAAGACAGCAACAACACACTCGAAACAGGAGGAAGCTGCCAAGACCGTGGATGTTGTTCCATCAAGTTCATTTCGTCGCCTGGTTCCTCTCCACAAGTCCAAAATACACCATTACATCACACCGAGCATGGGAAAGTTCCCCCGAAACCAACACGCAGCCCGGGATTGTCTCGCTTATCTCTTTTATTGTTGGCTGCAGATATTCACCGTTAGCGGAGCATCAAATCACGTCGTGGGCCGGAGCGGAGTCTTCTCGCGACACCGTGCCGCCCTGTTCACAGGTGGTAAACACAGTCAATCAAAGCCAAACTATTATTATTCATCTTCTCATCAATCGTCTATTTGTATTGGGCATCTTTGAGTCCACTTTGACGGCCGAGGATTTGAAATGCGGAGAAACTAAAAACAAAAACACTTTTTTACGGCAACCACAACATTTTTTATTCACACGAACCAAATCTTTCAGAGAGACACAATTAAGAGTAAACAACTTCAATGTCTCCTTGGTTTTCTACAGGCAACGTTGCCCTGTCTACCACTGGCACCGGCTCGTCTATTACATGGTCTTCTACCTCCAAAATTAAAGCTCTCCGAAAACTTTGCAATTATATAAATCAAAACAAACAAACAAAGCTGTGTGGCTGAAGTAATGTGAAAACAAGAAGAGCAGAGTGAAGGCAGGCCGATGTGGTACGGACTGAATCAAGGAGTGGTACAGGAAACTAAATCAAATCAGGACCAAGCTACATCTACTGTCCACTGCGACGAGGAGAGGGAGCACAGCGCTGGGTGGAAACCCTCATAAATAACTCTGCTGCCTTCCAAGCGGATGTAAAAAAGCATGTGTGCTGATGAAGTGTCAGGGTGACGGCCGACATAAGTGGTGTCCTCTGTGGAAAGACTAGAATCCCGCTCTGTATCCTGCAGTGGGCCGGGACCTTCTGGTGATGAAAACACCAGAGAGATGGCTCTTTTCAAGTTCCCGCGGACATTTCCACATCGAGACATCTGGTTGGCAATGAACGGAGGAGGGAAGAAAAAAAAATCCTTTTTCCCTGCGTTTTGTCAGTAACCTTCCGTATTTATCAAAAAAATGCTTCCCGACTCTATTGCTATCGTCAGACTGTGCATTTGCCGACCTCGGAGACGCGCCGGGGCGCCGCTGTGGAGCAGAATTCTGGCCCGTGTTGGACCAGAAGGGGCTCTCCCGTATCTCAGGTGGCCACAGAGGTGACAATCTGGAGCACCTCGCCGTTCTCTCCCTGGATGGCCCCTTGGATGGCCTCTTTCACCTCCATGTCCGCCTGCAGGCCGGGGGCCAGCTCCGCAGCCTGCAACACATCAAAGACAGGAGGAGCTGATGATTGGGAAGACCCTTGAGATTTGAGGCTGCATTCTGCTGCAGCTAATCAGGGTAATTAGGAAAAGACTGTCACACACACACACACAAGTGTTTCCTGTGCACAGGCGGGGCCCCTCCCCTCGTGCCGTTGGGGGACGCAACCACGGAAGAGCAAAGGAAAAAAAGATCGAGAAAGCAAAGAAAAGAGAGATTTTGGGGGAGATGGAGATGGAGAGGAGAGGGAGAAAGAGGCAGGGCAACAGGTGAAGGGGAACTTGGCCGGTGATGAGCTAGTTGTATTGAATGCTCTTGTGTTGTCTCGTGTGGTCGGTGTCAGACAGAGGGATGTATTGTGTTGGGGGGGGGGGGGGGGGGGAAAGAAGAAAAAAAAAAACTCAAAAGATGAGGGGTTCATGAGTCATGAGTCCTGGATGATGAGCGTGAAGAATGACTCACTGCTTCCTCAAATGCACGCCAGAGGTTTCCTCAAACACACCTGCAGCGTGGAGTCCACTGGACAACAACGGAACGGAGCACATCTGCACCGCAACAGCACAGGCGGTGACCATGAGGCCAAGGAAAACTCATATGGATCAACGTGTTCCATTGAGGACTTGAAACACTGGACATGTTGAACTGTCAAGCCTCATTCCCCATTTGGAAACACTCACAGCTATTAGATGCACTGCTCATTGGTGCTCTGTAACTCTAACTTCAGACCTGGGCTGGAGATCAACGGTGTTGCATCTCAAAACCTGCACCCAAATGCAGAAATGCCCATTCCCATGCCAAAGTACCACCGTGCCCGCCCGCCTGCTTCATCTAGTCTGGGAAATGGAAACTTAAACAAAAAGAACCACATGTCTGGAGACAGATGAAAGCAATTCACATGATTCAACACTTTTCAGAAGGTGGGGGGCAGCGCTAACCTTCCTCTAAACTTTGAACTCGAAGCCAGCGACGTTTACACTTGGGGACACTGGAACCCAACTGTGATAATGCCAGGCACCTGTGCTCCCTCACAGGCTATACGGCGTTAAGCCCTGTCCTATAAGGCATGTTTAACGTTTTATTTGAACTGTTTACTTGGACCCTCTGGATGCATCAACGCTGCGCAATATTCTGGCGAGTTGAATGAAAATCTGCTTTTGACGGGTTGATTCATCATTTGAGCAATAAACACCAGATTGTCCTCAAGCCCGTACTGATTGCTGATGAGTGATCAGACTATTTCCTTCTTTGTTGATTTCTGTCAAGGTCCGAGTACAATCAAACATTAGGCAGAAGAAAAAAGAAAATCTATTCTAATGAATCAGTTGATTAAACAAACTGTTGCTTTGAGAAACATGGAGAACAAGCCTTGGAATACAGGGCGGCAACCATCTTCATCTCCTGCTAGAGTTCATCGGTTCGTATGTGAGCTGAACCCAATACGGTGTCTAGTCTCGACTAGAGACAACAGAAGGGCAACTTACTGAGAGAGCCCAGTGCGAACTAGGGCTGCACAGATTCCCGTACGGTACGAACTTCTCATGAACCGCTCATACCGGCGTTACCTCATAACAACTCAAGTTGCTCTTCGGCAGGCGGAAGATTTCTATTTGACATCACAACAGTTTGTGACACATAAACAACTTGTAACACTAATAATTGTACATTTATAAAGATTACCCCTCCGAACTGCATGCAGCTCACAACAAGAAGTACCGTTCACTCTGGGTTAATTCGGGTCGCCGGTCATTTTTGGGGAGAATGAATTAATGTGTTTACTTGAAAAAGCAATACAGTGATACCGTCCGAATGTTTCTTAATACCGTGATATGGATTTTTGGCCAAACCGTGCAGCCCTAGTTCAAACTATCCCAAAAACCCTAGTGCATCACTAACATCACATCATCTGCATCATCCGTACCCGGCTGCATAAAGGCAGGTATTTCACACACCAAAAACCATTTCAGGCCATTTCTGGTAGTATGATATCAACACAACAAAGACAGGATGGAGAAAATGTGATATTTCATCTATTTGGGGGAAAACATAGAAGCAGAGACAATATTTTACATTCCTCGCAGTTACACCGACCACTTAAAGGATGACTTCTCCTCTCTTTTCAACACTTTTTAATGTTAAATTACTGTTTATCCAGTAATGGCTTTAAGTTGAGTGTATTTTATTTGAGCATAATTATGACAACAGGGTAAAAGGAGGCCTGTAATACCTCCAAGTAGTTTAGCTAAATTGCATGCTTAATTCCATTATAACATTACAGTAATTATGAATTAAATATTACAGGCTACATTCTGCCCATTATGAAGCGGATCAAACCATTCCAGAACAAAAGGAAGGTGTCGGCCCAAAGGACCAGAAGGTTTTGCTGCCTGTCAGCCACTCATTTTCCAAAAAGAAAAAGTAAGTAAGAAAGAAAGATTGCAGACAAGATATTTAAATATTCCTGAAAATCAAAAGAATATGTTTTTATATTTTAGGTGAATGGAGCTTAATTATTCAGTACCAAAGACTGTATTTTTCACTTAATTCTCTGCCGTGATTTATGAAACTGAAAATTCTTTAATAATTGGTAAATTATTGATATTTGCATGACATAATCTGCAGCAAAGCCGCAAAATGCTGTTTTGACACAAGCACAATGATGAACTGTGTTGGCAACCGGCAGTCAGACATGAACCCAATGTTCTTGTAGTCGACTTATTGGTACAAACAATTACAAAAAAGATTACGCTGCAGTTAAAAGAAATCAAAGGCGCAAGTTTGTGTGACTCTAAATCCTGCAGTAAGAGAAACAATATATATAATATAAGTTTCTTACACCACTATTAGAGCTTGATGTTAGAGGCTGAGCTCTGCAGGATGAGTTTGGATGTAGTTTACGACTTGAGGTGGTGTTGTGTTTTTATTTGTGCTTTTTATGGAAAGGCAATGTTTGTAATTAACTATAAATACAAATTTATGACGTCTTCACCAAAAACAGCTGATGGAACTCGTAAGCACAGTGTGGTTACTTTCATCTGACATTCCAGACCCACTAGTAAGGTACATATCTGAACCATTTACAACTAATGTGACTGACCTCATAGCATCGTGAAATTATCCAGAAAGCTCAAACACAAGTAAAACTGCAGTTATTTTTAAAAGTTTTAACTCTACATTTGTATTTCAGAAAGCTACTCCCCTAACTTCTTGGCAAGTTTTACGGCTGATTTTAAATATCGATGGCCTCTTTTCCTCCTTAGGAAGAAGAACACTAACTCCAGACTCCACCTTTCAGTTTCTCTCAGTGAGAGTGCAAAAAAAACAAAAAAACTGACACCCTAGGATGTGGACGTTCTGGCCGAGCCCCGAGAATAAAATCACAGATGAATAGCAGCAGTGAAAGATTGATCGACCTTATTTATTTCCCACTGACGGGAGGAGATGGGAAACAGTTCATCATTGTGGACTGCTTAGAAAACAAGCCCATGTAAGTGGGACTGAGCTACATTAGCACCAGGGTCTGTTTCAGCTCAGACAGTAGATGCATACTCCAGCACTCGAGCGCGACCCAAGTTACAATCTGCAGGCTGCCGTCACGTGGGCAACATCCAGCGAGAAATAGCATGTGTGTGTGTGTGTGTGTGTGTGTGGCTTTACCTGTACAGCGGCGGTGTGATCTGCGACGGGGGCTAGTTGGACGTACTGCACTTGGATGTCAGGAGGGAGGGGGGAGCCCTCTACGGCGGTGGCCCCTCCATCGGCGGACGCCACCGCTATGAGCTGAGCGCCACGCAGCACCTTGGAGAGATAAGAGGAAACGAGGGCAGCAGATGTTTTTCAGTCCATTCTCGACACGACCGTCATCGAATCGACGTTCAGCTCTCGCTGCTCGTGTCGTACCGGAGTTCAAAGAGCAACAATCAGGCAGGCTGCGCAATACACATCATTGGAATCGCTAGGAAATGAAAATAAACAGCAGGAAGACTAATCTATGTCCCATCTGATGTGTTTATGTTCTTTTATTGATTACAGCCCTCGTGGTTTAACAATCACAGTGCCGCAGAAACAAGTAACTTTGTGGCAAGGAAAGAGGCAACAGAGTGGCGTAAGTAAACATTTCAGTCCTGCCGTTCGCACTGCGTCCCATCCCAACCTCCGTGTATACATTGAGCTGGAGTGGACCTTCATGGCCCATTCCATTCAATTGTATTTTTAAGGGTTCTGTTTTTCCTAGGCTCCATAACATGATATGCAGGATATTTTCATTCAATTCAAAAGTCATTTGTTAGACCAAAGAAAAGAATTTGGGTGGGGAACGGAGGGTGAGCCTTTGCAGGGGAACGTGACGCTTCTGACGCACGGATTACAGAGAAGTGCAGTGCAGCAGAGGTGCTCTTATAGGCTGCTGAGAGGGACTGCAACCGCAAACACACAAAGGGAAACAAGGGAAATCTTTCTTATGAAACTCTCGTTTGGAATTCATTTAGCAATTAGGAATTATGGAGTGATCTTTGATATTCCTCGAATTACAAATATATATATATATATATATATATGTATATATATGTATTTATATATGTATGTATATATTAAACATGAAAAACATTCAGTGCTAGAAAGTTCAAACAAATGCAGCGAAAGCGCTCTTTGGTAAGGACTTAACAAGTACCAGCATCTACTGCTGTTTTGGGATAAATTAAGATCATGAGATTTTATATATATATATATATATAAATAATATACACACACACACATATACAGCAGTTGACCCTCTTACGTCCGGCTGGGTTCGTATCCAGTCAGCGGATCCCCCTGCATTTCAGCATCCGAACACCCTCAACAGACGTTAAAATTCAAGGGAGAAATGCAAGCCTGCAGAAAAACCCAAACCTCAATTACAGATGACGTTTGTTGCCCCTAACCCTGGATCCCAACCCCCAGCCCAACCTTTGCTTTGAGGCTCTGAGTGACTGATGGGCCCCTAAGGTTCAGTTAACCCCCCCTCACCCCGCCGACTTGCCCTGTCATCTAAGAGACAGACTGTTTCACCGCAAAATCTGCTGCCTCTTAGCCAGAATGTGCCAGAATGTGCCAGGCCCGGTTGGCCCGATGGAAGCTATTAGTGTGTTAGAAGTCTGACTGACTCAACTCCTGAGAAAACCAGGACGAGTTCAGGACAGACACGAATTGAGGCGGCGTGAGCAAGACTCTCAAAATAGCAGAAGCCTGTTTGCTTCAAAGGAATCAGTGTTTGAGGAGCCTTTAAAGATTCCTGATCAATTAGAGCATTAGCCTGCAGGATTCCTTCAAACAGTAATCAGATAGTGAAAGACACAATGCGCCGATCAATATACTTTTTTTCCTTCTTAAAGAGTGTTGGAAGAGAAGATCGGTAGCACAAGGCAGCCAACTAGCATAAAGCCCTGGAGCTACTGGAGCTCTGTCCAAGTTATGCTGACCGAATAAACCTATTTCCCAAAATGTTAATTTATTGTTCATACTTCAAGTAAGGATCATCCCAAAAATCCATGAAAAAATAAAAAAATCTCCATCAGTCACCTCATTGAGGACAGTGAGAACCCAAATGTGTTGCCAGCTGTCAAGTGTTTCGTCATGGCAGACATCCATCCTCATCCTCGGCCCTTCGTCACACTGCTCTCTTAGCAGGATCTGCCGGCGTGTGTGTGTGTGTGTGTGTGTGTGTGTGTGTAAACGCACGTCTGAAGAAACTCCAGCGCGACGATGTGACTGTACTGTAAGTGTCACCACGGTTCACGAGATTGGACGTTGGATACTTTAGATCCAAAACACTTGTCCAGCTCAATTAGAGTCTCAACCTCCATTTGCGAGCGGCTTTGCATTCTCAGCTGTGGGGAGCAGCACACGGAGGCTCAGAAAAGCATTTAAGGAGTTGGAACGGTGTGTGTGAGATCTCTGCGGCGATTACGCGGGAACTTCTCGGGTCCACATCCTGTCCCACGACTGGTCGGGTCAGAGCAACTCCTCTCCGCTGTTTGGGAGGATAACTGTCAAGCTTGATATTTAAGTATGACTCAGCTGAAAACGATTTGAAAGGCTAAATCTACCCTTCAACCATTTCACAGAAGGCGCCAGGAAAGTTTACTCAGGGAAACATGTCAGTATTTCTACCTGTATGTATATAAAGTCTTGATTTGTTACAAATAATTGCCACATGGTTGATTTCATATAGAACAGAATCAAGCTCCATTACATGACTGTAAGAGGAGTGATGATAATCACTCCTAATTGAGCCAATGCCGCACAATCAACACAACACAATAAGTGGTTTGGCAATGATGCAAAAAAACAATAGAAATCTCAAAATTACCAGAAGGAAAGGTTTTATGAGGGACAGAGTTGATCTGCTTGAACAGCAAATCAAGATGGCTGGTAGAAACTAATGAATTACATGATGAGAGAATTGTTTACGTGTGCTTTCTTGGAGCAGACATGTCCCCTGACACTGGGAAAACATTACAGCCTTTCCTTGATTGCCTAAAAACGGCTATGAGTCACTTCAACTGAAAACCAATATATTTTATTTGACATGGTGGGCTTAATTAGTCAGAAACAGGGGCCAACAGCAGATCTTAAGTGGATTAGTTATTGTTGAACGCAATATTTTAGGGACCGGGACCCTGAGATAATCAGAGCCGGCTGGCTGGCCGGCCCAAGAGAGGCGATGATACCGCAGCGCGGTCCTGGAGAGAAGAGTGCCGAACAATCAAGAGTATCCTAAATCCTCTGCAGGCTCGCTATCGGCCATGGGCCTGAGAACGTAGGGAAGGAAAAAACAAAAGAAATCTTTTGCAGATGCTGTAATGCGTTCAGTAATGGATCCAGGACACAGCAACGTGAGAGGTAAGACACAAACAGGAACAATAGCGGCCTCATTTGAGAAAATCGGTGCTCTTTTCTTGTCTGAGCATTTTTACAAGGTACTTTTTTTATCCTTTCACGTAAAAAACTAGTTAAACCAGAATAAAAATGTTTTTGAGAAAGTACGGTTTGTTTGAAGATGCACATTGGTGATGGGGTCAGAGGATTTCATCATTAAGAAAATACATTGCCATTAATGCAGATACTATGTGCAGACTGGCACCCACTCCCTGCCTCATGGGGGGCTTCAGCTAAACCCAGCTGGGAATCGGACGATAATACGAGTGAACTGCTTTGTGTGCGCATGTATCAGAGTACTGTTTAAAGACTAAATTGGACCTTAGCTTTAATCGACATCCACTGGAATCCTCAATAATAAGATCCTGCTTGTTAAAGAGTCAAAAGTCCATACTCAAAAGTCTGGTTTTACTGTGCTCTCAAGAAAAAGAGACTCGCAAATGTGGTTTCTATCATCCTCCTTGGGGGTGTTGCTCCTCTTTGGTCAGATGTGAAAAAAAAAAAAACAGGGAAATGAAAAAAGAAACATTTAGACTTTGGCTGGAGATTCCTTTCAGCTTCACAGCCGGCAACAACATCTGCAACTGCCAAGATGACCGAGTAACATTAGCTCTGGGTGGGTGGGTGGGTGAAGGGGGAGTGAGGGAGGAAGGGAGCGCTAAGGCCTGGCTGCGACTGTGCTGTAAAGATGCCCACAGACACAGCGGCGTGCTGAGTGACTGCTTGGTGAGGACTGGGCAAAGGAGCTCACTGGATTCGGTACGTCTCAATGCAAGCATGAGCTCCTTTTATTTTACCTCCGGGTCTGAATAACTATTCGCATTTCAGCTGTCCCCTCGGCTCAAATTATGATCGAATGGACATAAGTGGGCTTGAGACACAAATCCAAAAAAACGTCAGTAGCTGAAACACAAGCCTGCTTTCTTTACTGCTGATTTGGGAATTCTCTCACTTATTTGCAGTTGTAGGTCCAGGATATGACCAGTGATGTTAGCGTGCATTGCTGATGGATCCATCTCCTGTCAGCACACCCTATTCTCTGAAGTGCATCCGCAAAATAAATATTTATGTCTTGCAATCCCTGACCTGGTAACCTGGCCCTACTGCTTCCCATCTCCACACACACCCTGACACCGCCTGAGCTCAGCACCTGCATCCAATCAGTCCCTCCCTCGCATCCCTACGCTCGGCAACTCCCGCCGGAACACACTGGGAGTCGGATTCAGACAGGACTCGCAGAGGTTTTACGACATAACAGGCGTGCGTTAATTTGTGATCCAGATCCAACAAATCAAAAGGGGACTGAGGACAAAAACAACAGCAGTTATATGGAGTCAATCCCCTCCATCCATAGATGGTTTGTCTCTGTTCTCTGATATTCATGCAAACTTGGCCGTATTGAAGAAGGCATTTTTACAATTCTCTGTAAATTTCATGATTTTGTGTTTCCACTTATCCTGTTTAATTTGACGGTGCCAGAGGAACTTATATACACAGCTTGTAAAACTCTGCTAACAAACTATCAGACTGCACAAAATACCCATGTGAGCCGGTAATTGAGACAAAAGCTATACGTGCCAGAACATCCTTCTGACCCAACTGAAGTGAAACATCCAATTCCATTTATGCTTCTGGCACGTTCATTTAAAAATATACAAAACAAATGACGATGCTTTGGTAATTAAATTTTAAGACTAGACATGTCCGGGGGACCCGAGACTGACCTGAAGAGGACTCAGTGGATTCATAGCTCATGTTAAATGCATTGTTCTACATAACTAATCCTAAAAAAAAAACTACAACAAACTAATGCGTCATCATACTTTGTGCAGATAGCACATTGGAGTTTTTGAATGACAGAGATACCACTTCTGATGAAATTCCTGTGGTGAAAAGGGAAAACAAAAACACACCCTTCAAAGGAGTCGCTGTGAAGAATCCATCCATCTCCTCCATCTGGCTTGGGCTTTTCTCTGGCATAATGTTCAACAGTCATAGTGATGCTTCCAACAATGTGTAGCAACACCTTTGATTGCAGTGTATGTAAAATGTTATTTTCTATCATTACAATAAAAAATGACAAAAATGAATTTGTGTTGAAGATGATGGTGAGTCAGTGGAATTCTTCTAGAACATCTGTTCCCTATTTGACGCACCTACGCGCCTGTGCGAACATGCAGGCCCACGGTTCTGCATACAAAGATAAAACGCAAACACCACTCTGGGTACCGGCCTCTGAACTCATCTAAACACACACACACACACACACACATTCAGAATGACCGCTTCGATCTGTGGCCATTTATCTCAGAGCCATGATGCAACAAGGATACAAAGCAGACCACTACTCCTTTGAAACAGGATCCACCACGAGACCTCGACATATTTGAATGCCTGCATACATCCCACGGTCTCCAAACATTGGTCGTACAACATCTTGTTTGCATCTTTTCATCTCCACCTCCTCTCGAATGACAGGAATCCCAACAACCGCATAGTTATTAAACACAAAATTCTTGAGCGGAGAGAGAGAGAGAGAGAGAGAGAGAAACCAAGTGAGTCGGCGACGGGCCAGCAGTGTGATCCCAGCACAGATCACACCCCGGTTCTCTGAGGTTACACACTGTTGAAGCATCTGCTTTCTGTGTGCTCATCACAAATCAGGAGATTCTGTTCTAGAACAACCAGCATTTTACAGACATTAAGTAACAACAGACATTGAAGAGTAGATGTGTCTCCTTAATTTATTCCCCCCTCGTCTTTTGTTCATTACCTCACTCAATTCTTTCCCTTTCCTTTGCTTGGCCCCGTTTCTCTCCTCCTCTCCTTCGTCAACTCATTGACGTGTCCTTCTGTGCACCGTCGCTCCCACACAATGCACCGCCTGTCTCTGTCCTGGTTCTGGATTTTCGGGTCCCAACAGTCCTGAGTTGCACTCTCTGCTCTGTGACCAGTTTCCCACAAGGAACACAAAGAAGGCCCATTAGGCTCATCCAACAGATGCACTGACAGGAAGTGGTTCAATTTGAGGGAAGGAAGTGAGGTGTGTTTGGGGTGAGCAGACACCTTTGGTTCTTCCAGTCCTTCATTTGGTCTGCATCACTGCAGGACAGGATGCAGAGAGGAGGGCACTAGATAAAAGTGGAATACGGACAGAGTTCTGTTAAAGATAAACTAGTTATGATTTTCTTGGTTACGCCTTCTCTTTTGTTTGCACGAGTGTTTTTATTGACTCACAGAAAGCTTTGGATCCAGTTTTGTTCTGATTGTGAGCTGGCACGGTTGCACCGAGTTTAGGGCTCAGTTGGCACGGACGTAGAAGCGAACACAGAAGCATATGCAGCTGAATTACTCAGATTTGATGTATGTGCATGAGACAAAGAAAGAGAGTGAAGAGTGGGGTGTGTGAGGCCCGCTGTTCTGTCCACTGCATGCAGTAAATGTCTGGGGGACAACACGGTGAGCGTGATAGGCCATCAGTCATTATCATGCAACCACGTCTCACTACGGCTCCAGTTCATTCGTAATGCTAAGAGAAATACATTTCTGGAGAGATCACAAAATAAATGCCAGATTACAAAATCAGTCGTACATCGCCCATTTAGTCATTAGATGTTTAAGAAAACAGGTTCGAGTCTGAATTGTTATGTCTTTGTTAACGTTCCTAACAAATGCTGGTCCAAGATACACAACATCAATCACAATAAAGACATAGTATGTCACTTGTGTGCAACCATATCTGGTCAATGTTATTTATCTTCTTGATTAAGTGCGATCACTAACATCCTACTTGTTTGGGTCCCGCTTCCCTCGAGTGTCTCGTGAGTAAGTTCTGGGGTTCATTGGATTTAAGAGCTGCTCCATGACAATACGAAAACATACAAACGAGGAGACGCTGCCACTGTAGTGCTTCACTGCGTGTGTGTGAAAAGCTTGACCTGCAACCTGAAGTTGAAAGAATAAGTCGCTGTGTTTGTTTTGGCCATGACCTCCTATCATTTAGCAGACCCAATCAAAAGAATGAACTGCAAAAAAAAGAAGAAAAAGAAGAGATTTTTATTACTGACTCCCAGACACCGGCGAGGGACTAGAGGCCTCTTGCTTTTGCATCCCTTGGTGTCCATTGACAGGAAGCTAATGCCTATGCAAAGTCCACGCTGTCGACCACACCCCTTACAAAGCCACTCAAAGAGAATGTGCAAGGACGGAATATATTCTTCTGTATTCTGCACTGATTTAACAGTGGTGCTGCAAAATCTAAAACCAAACTCTGGCCCAAATCCTTGTGGAGAGGAATGCTGCTACTAGGGACATTCAGGGACACAGGCAGATGTGTTTTTATGCGTGTGGGACAGAGGACTACCTCAATCGGTTGAAAACACACAGCAAGACAGCCAACAAAGCAACACCGACGACAAAAAAAAAACACTCCCATGAAGCAGATGCATTCACACGTCTCCAATGTGCAGGCACACGCACAGCCCTTAGGCGCTTTAGACCAAACTCATCACACACAAATATGGTGCTGAGAAGTAGAAAGCACATGGTTCGGGGATCTAGGGGGAGGTGGCAGTCATTTGCGTCAGGTGGCAGCAAGCTTTAAAAATAATCTTACCCGGTTACCAAAAGGCCCACTAATCAAAAGGACATTAAATCAAAAGGACATTAAATCGGATCACAAACAGCTCACCGGCTGCACGGTCCGAACAACGTGCCTCTGACTACTGACATCTCATGATGATCTGTCCAAGCATCTGCTGTAAGGCGCAGACACACAACCCGCCGGTGAACAAGTTGAAGTGTTACATTACGCTCTGTCCCCGTAACATGAGACGGGCGGAAAGGAGAAGAAGGGCACATCTGACTCACATGAGTGATGAAGACCATCAGTGAGAGGGTTGACTCTTTCTATATAGCTTTGCTTACCAATGCCATTACTGACACCTGGCTAGTACAAAAAGAACCGTTCCTAGGGGGTGTACGTGTAGGCTTTTTAAACCTTGTCTCATTAACAGTCAACTCCAGTCATATCTAGTTGCACAAAGAAAGTCCAATCCCATGAACATCTGTACAGGGAACAGCACAGAACTGTGCATGTACATTTGGAATTCTTTTTTTTTTTTTTTAGAAGTTACAGTATTTTTTCCGTAATCTATTACTTTTCTTGATGGATCAAAGTCACCATTTTGCCCTCAAGTAGCTTGTTTGGTGCATTACACCAAGTCTCTTTAGTTGCATCGCTGGAATAATATCTATGAAAACATAGAACTGCCTTCTTCTCTACCTTCAATTCATGCAACACATTACTGAATTACGAGTAGAGTGCTTTGGACTGAGCCAACAAAGTGGCAAATATAACTTTGGAAGTCTGAATTTAAGGCACTGCACTTATTTTTGGCAAATCTTTGATAAAAAATACATCTGGTTTGATTCCATGAGCTTCAAAGCCTATTAGATGGCAAAACACTGTATAGTAGGTCAAAGTATCAAGAGGAGCGTTTTTACTGTGCATAATAAGAATAGAAGAACAGGGCCACCATCATTTTGTGAACCGTTGGGACGATCTCAGGGTTAAAAGTAGAACGGCGCTCGCCATGGCACAGAGTACAAAGGCTGTAATGGTTTAATGGTGTTTGCAATGCCGCAATTGTTTAAGGGCATGATGCCAAAGTAACATAATAAAAATGGTGGGTCATTTTTATAAAGGAGGCATGTGTAATTGATTCCCTTTGAACATTTTGGCACGATAACCCTAACAATGACAATGTGTCTCCTCCATTCACATTTTAGAAAGGGGGGAAAAACTGGACAGGCTGTTGCATGAAAACACCTGTTGTAACAAAAAAAAAAAACACAAAACAGTTTAACCAGCAGATGGGCAGCGTGAGAAATAACTTCCTTCCCTAAAGTCTTGCTTCTTGACAAACATGATGAATTCATGAATGTGGAATGAAGCGTCCATGTGTGTCCTGCAGTGGTCAGACACAGGCCGGCTCGGCTTAGATCGACACCCGCTTGGATATCAGCGGAAAGAACAGAGAGACAGGAAGGGCCTTGGTCCAGGACGTCCAACACAGAGAACGGACAAAGACATCCGAGTCTGGGCTGTTTCTAATTAGCACGTCATTATAACATAACATTTTATGGTAGTTGGTAGTATGGTAGTATGGTAGCTTTTGAATGGGAGCAGTGTGGGGATCTTTTTCATCGAGTGGGTCCTTGTTTTGTTTATCTCGTGTGTGCCCATCTGACGTAAAACATGCACACACAGGTCCTGCCAATGGTTTGCACAATTTTTCCGATTTACAGGTGGCGCTAAGAAATGTGGCAAGAAGAAGACTATAAGTAAACATGGATTGAACACACAACTAAATCTGCTTTGTAAATGTTTTATGATGACGATAATGTTCCACAATATGGCCACTCTATTCAATTCTGTTTTAAGTGTATATACACACAACACAAAACATTCTATAACGTCATTTTCATTCCTGTTTCTAATTTTTTTGTTGCTGCAACAAAACAAATATATAATCTACCATGTCTCTCAACAATTTATTATTTTAATAATAATTATATCTATATATATTTAATAAATAAAACAAACAATGTATTTATTTGCTCTATTAAGTTTAAATAAAAGTAAAGCCTGATTCACTTGCACATAGTGAAGCATAAAGCCTGTTAGTTAAACACTTTTTATATTCAGCATCGACCAATCACAATAGGCAGTAAAGTCATGTGATTTGTTGTTAGGTATGAAGACAAAGGCAAAGATCACTAGTGAGAAGAGTCATCTGATGATGATGAAGCATCAATAATTGGCTGTCTTTCTCTGTCAGATATTTTGAACGTGAAACCACACAGATTTCTGCGTTTAAAGAATCTACTTCACTGTACTTAAAAGCACAAAAGTAGCACGTGATGCAGATATGTGGCTTATCATCCACAGCATGAATTCATTTGTGTATCGTACCTCCTGATTATTTGATTGTTAACATGTTCTTACCTGTCCATCCTGACCAACGTGTACCTGGTGGATCTGGAGATTTCCCTGAAATAGAGGAGGAGTCATGTCAAAGGCCTGATTTCATATTATATATACACACATCATTCCACTGTTTCCACCACCAAAATCGAGTCATGAAAATGACCTCTCGCCCGCTTTTTTGGCCTCCTATTTGAACAAACGTTATTAAAACCGGCCTCGACCCCGAGGTGATTCCGGTTTCTAAAAGGGTGGTGAACTGAACACGGTGGAACGTGAAAGTCTGAGAAGACTGTGTCAGGGGTTTCTGAGCATCGAGGCTTTGGCAGAGCAATGACATAATAGTGAGAGGTGAACGCCACGTCTTTCTCCATGAGCCAACGGCTGCGTAATTCCTCACTTGTAAACAACAAGAGAATTCCATTCACAAAGGGCACAAGCCTATCGCAGCCCAACAAAGATGCAACGACCATCGTAAAGTCTTTGAACACCCACAGAGAAGTTTACAAGACCACATTCGACGTTGTCAAAGCCAAATTTAGAAACTTCGAGTTGTTTTCTCTTTGATAATTGCATTTAAGGTATACATTAAATGCTACCATGTGGCCAACGAGTAGTGTACTCTCTCAAACAGCTAACTTCCTTTTCAAGGACACTAGAACCAATGACTTTGATGAATTTGGCCTGTCCCTAATGAAAACGTATTCCAAGAGTAGCAGTTGGGAGAATAGCGATTCTGTTGCTACGCTTTGAACTCCAAAAAAACAAACAGTATCACGGAATAGGAAGGAGAGAGGAGGAAGAAAAAAAAATTGGGCTCAGCCACAAAGAGCAGGAAAGGCTTTAGAGCATTTCTGCTTTCAATTCACTGTCTCTGTATTCCTCCCTCCGAGTGTCCTTTAGCACCACCGAACAGGAAATGAGAAAAACACTTGTCAAGGTGTCAATTGCTTTTGAATAAACGTCAAGCTGTGCTGCATGTGTGGCACGTACCATGGCGTTTGTGATTAGATGTGTATGTGTGTACACTTGTCATAAATCTCCCTTCCAAATCTTAAAAAATATCTCTAACGATGATGCTGATGTGGACGTTTCTCCTGGTGTGGTTTGGAATTCTGATTTTAACTGGCAAGGCAGTGTGTGCGTGCATGTCTGGTGGGGACATGACACATCTGGGCATTATGTGGAAACAAAAGTCATAACCCCACACAAACGCAAGCGGATATATTAACATTACGGGACATCTGCTTTTGTTAAAATTGGCTAATGACTTAAATGTTGTCAGGTATTGCTCTGGTGCATTACGCCTCATGTGGAAGGCTACTTGCATAGGCAAACAGAAACATGTGGCGCTCAAAAGCAACAAATATCTCGTTTCAAACCAAAAATTGGAGAAATGGAAAAACAGAAGTTTTTCTCTATTAGAAGTTGAGTTCTGCATAAATATATTTGGCACATTACTAACCAGTAAGCTGTAACCTTTGGCTTTCTCCTCAGTAAACCACCTATTCCTCAAGCATGACTTTATATATATATATGTTCTATCTGGAGACAAATTAAATATGCCAATATGAAGCAAGCAAGGGAGTGGCTGATTCTCCCCTAAACACACAGACACTTGCCTCGCTGTCCTGTGTGATCTGCACCTCCTCTCCTTGTGGCACCTGGGCAATGTGCAGCTGACCCTGAGGAATCTGGGACACAAAAGGAGAAAATTACACACAAATGATCAAACTATTTTCTGAGACATTTTTCCCTTTAATGCTACATGGGATTTGAACAGCAAAGAAGCCTGTGAATTATTATCATACATACAAATAGGCACCAATAGACAGTTTAAAATGTATTTTACTTGTTGTAATCATCCCATCTCTAAATACTGGCCATTAAGAAATCAAATCCAAATCCCAGCTGCCCCATGTGTCATGTCAAAGTGTCCCTGAGCAAGACACCTAACCCCTAATTGCTCCCCAGGCAAAATGTAATGCATGGGTTATAATACAATGTCTTATACAAAGTCCCTTTGGATAAAAGCGTCAGCTAAATGGCATGTAATGTAATGTCTAAACTGTTTTAATATACGCAGTTGTTGTGCTGTGTAAAATGTAATATAGAAGTCTTTTGTTTAGTCAAAGTTATTTAACTTAAAATAGCAGGAAAGTAGATAACAGCAACAATTGTGAATTATGAGGTACTTTGTATCCCTGTCATAACAGCCGGAGTGTCAATAAGTAGATATAGAGCCTCACAGCAGAATGTTCAAGTGGCAAGTACTCCGAACAGACTTGTTCTCACAACTTGTGTGTGTGTGTGTGTGTGTGTGTGTCGGTCACCAGTTGTTTAATTACACAACATTAAACAAGGCCAGCCAAAGAGGCTCTCCCTCAAACTGTAAACTCAACAATAAGCCTTATGACACGCAACAGAGGCCATAGAGTTTAATGAAGTGGTTTATCGCTTCGTTGAGGTATTTTTGGTGATTTCAGAACAAAGATATGAAAGGCAGGTCACTTCCTTCCTGTCGGAGTATTAATTCATGTTACACTCTGGTGGGTGGAAAGATCTTTCCTTCTGCACTATAAACTCTCCTCTAAAGGAGTCGCCTATGACGACAGCTACACTTGTACTTCAGCCGTTAAGAGAAAATACTTTTTTGTTGTTTTTCTTATGGATGGAGTCAGAAAATGATTAAAAATCAAAGAAAGTCTGACACTCACCACCTGAACTTGTCCATCTTCCCCGATGCGGTGGAACTGAACCTGTTGATTGGCCAGCGTGTAGTGCAACGTCTGCTGGGTGGCGGCCTCGATGTGGCCCGTTTCTTCTGCCGTGCCGCCCTCTGGTGTAGGAGACAAACAGCAGGGTCAAATATTCACTCGTGTGTAAAGTGGAAGGAGGTCAGAGTGACATTACAAATGATTCCAGCACACAGAGATATGGATGAGGTCTAAGTCACACAAACCCAACAAACACCCGCACAGCAAGGAAAGGGCTGTAGCAACATCTTGTGAGGAAGAAGAAAAAAAAAAACGCCAAGGCCGTCTGCTGGATGATGTCTTGTTTATACTTTATCAAACGCCTAAATACACAACAAGAACTCTCCAGCTGGACACAAACACCGAGCCTCAGCCTAAACACCCGCCAGCACACCAGTGGCTCGAGACCCCAACATGGACCCGTTGCAACACCAGGCTAAAACACAGAAAGACGCCTTTCAGCAGTTTAAGACGGCAAAATGATTAAATGCCAGAAACCAAAACAGCAAATCATCTGTAGGATGTCAAAATGACAAAAAACATTCATGAGGACTTGAGATAATTTTATGTCATGTCTGTGAATCGGAACTTGAACCAGTGCTGAGAAAAGCCGTCAGACTACTTTCTTCATCACAAAAAAGGAATCCAGCTTTAAAAAGGGAACAATGACTCATGTTGGTTACCCGGTTTTGTGGTAAGCTGCTTTGAAAAGTAAGGTCTATCGTTGGTTATTACTGCTATGTGAATGTATTATTTGAATAATGCTCAGGACTTTAGCTTGCCAGATGAGGAAGTAAGAGCCAGGTGGTTTTTGACAATTAAAGCTCTCCTTACTGGTCCACCAATAAATACTGGTTCTAAAAGCAGACGATTTGAAGCTTTCTGGTCCATTAACACATAATGAAATTAAGGGAGGAATGATTGTCTGGAGTGTCTCTATCAATGTTTGTGCCTGCACCATCTGACCTAGTACTTGTGTTGTACTCTTGTGTGGCCTGACTATCTTGAGGACTAGCAGGATATCTGGGTTTCCCCAGCAGTCTTACTTTTCCTTGGTCAGAGGTTAGAGGTCAAGGCTCCCAGGGGGGCGAGTGTGTGCAGATTACAACCATCTGCAGGAAAACACACTGCATCTGGGCTGAAGTCTTAAAATAGCTTCGTTATAGCTTTAATAGGTCCTGTATGAGCTGACAGTTTTTTATTTAACACTTTCCTAAATCAAAAACCTATAAAAACAGGCAACTGTGAATACATTTATAGGGTGCAAAATGGCCAACAAGTAAGAAAAGGGGGTGCACGTAAAATATGACCCTCGGTAGTTTACTTGTCATGACTGAAAACCAAGGCCATTTTTGTCCAGCTTAATGCAAATACGGAAAGCGTGTAGGTGGACAAACCGGACACATTTTATAGAAATCTGTTGGCAAAAACAATCAGAAAGGCATAGCGAACAAGAGGATAAAGTTAAAGAGGCTGGCTAAACTTCATCCAAACATTTCCCTCCATTACTTTCATTAATTGGTTGAGCACCAGTTCCTGGTTCCAACTCCA
Organism: Pungitius pungitius; assembly: GCF_949316345.1. Classification (NCBI taxonomy): domain Eukaryota; kingdom Metazoa; phylum Chordata; class Actinopteri; order Perciformes; family Gasterosteidae; genus Pungitius; species Pungitius pungitius. Next base: position 940,176 of record NC_084905.1, read on the forward strand.
CCAAACCAAATTGAAAAAACATCTTCCATAAATACGAACCCACTGATCAACAGCCACTCCACGAAAACCCGTCCAGTAAATTAAGTAACTACTAAAAACTAACACGTGATGACATCATTGGCCCGAAAGCAATGGGAACCGCAGCAGATGTCTCTTTTGTTGTCTCTAGTTTTGAACACGGTGGACCTTGTTTGACTAGAAAACAGACAGAAAAACATAGCAACCTTAACAGCAGATAAAGACTTGAAGCGAGCGGAGCCAAGTAGCAATTAGTTCTCAGAACACAGATAAATGTTCTCCCTCCCAAAGCATTGCACAAGAAAGGTGGCAGAGGTTGAGAAACTTTTTTTTACCTTGTTTTAAAAAGGTTCACTTCAAAAGGATTTTTGGATGTGCTCTATTGTTAACTTGTTTCAATCTACCTAAGTCATACAGCTGGTTCTGTGTCATATAAGTTTGCTTTAAAAAAGGCCCGCACACTTTAACATGCTTTTAACACACCAGTGCAGCCCACCAGCATGACTTTGCTATTGTAAGAATTACAGAAAGATTGAAAAAGAAAAAATTGCATCTCTATCAAAGTAGCTGCTATTCCTAAAAAGTCCACTGGGGGTCGCACTCTGTGAGTGAGCTCATGTGTCATTGATCAATTTAAAAAAAAATCATATCAGGTCACCGCACATGCGCGATCGCTTCAGACAGCCGTGAGGCTCGTTGTGTGGGTTTTTTGTATTGATTTTTTTGCACTATTGGTTTGCAGCGCTGTTGAAAAAGTGTGGGGACCCCTGCGTTTGACCTTTTCGACCTTCCCCCCCCCCCCCCCCCCCCATCGGCCGCACCTACTATATCTCGCTCACTGTTACTAGGTCTCTGTGGTGGCAATCGAAGAGAACGTACCATTTAGTCACATCGATGGCACAGAAAGTGAAACAAATAAACAGCCGTACAGCCCCCCGGTTATCACGTGCACTCTACCTGCAGATGTCCCCCGAGGTGTCCGTTTGGAGAAGCTCTTGACAGCCAGACTTTGGCCGCGCTGCTTGCGTCTCCAGGCTGTGCGACACTTTGAGTCAATGCTTTGCTTGATGCGGTACCAGTCGGACTCAGTGATGCCAAATTTGTGGAACAAGTGGCCTGTTGGGACACAGGGGGGTCAAGTGTCATCACGTGCTGTGTGAATAATACGATATGGCTGGCTTGGTTACGCATAGGTGTTTCATATGTCAAACTTAGCTATCTACCACACTTTTATCAATTCACATGCTATTTCCATCATTTCCTTTCAGACGGACAGCTGTTTGTACATCGGTTATCGCTGCAGCAGGGCTGCTTATTAGCACAGCAGTCCGGCATGCAAGGCAGAACATCAGGGAAAACAATCTTGTTGGTACACAACATAAAACTCTCACCAATGTCTGCATACAGTCGTATAACCTACATGCAGTCTTTGCAAAAAATACCTGAGGGGTGAAGAAACATTTGAGGAAATGGAATGCCTTTTCTGACAGAAAGAGAAAGCATCAGACTGCTGCAAAATATTTATTTTTGATCGATTTCTCTGCTCAACCATAGAATAGTGTTGTGAGAGACACTTTAGCTGCAATCAATGCACAAGTGTGTGAAAACTATGGGGAACAACATGTCCAGATTCTGTTTACTTCTGCTACCCTCACCCTTTGATGAGCAGCGATAACACGGGCCTGTGTGCAGTGCCCCATTCCTCCCTCAGCAAAAAAAAGAGTGGCAGGTGAGACTGGCTGCAGCTGTATTTAGTGGCGGTCTACCTCTGGGTCATGAAGTGGGGTGAGCCGCTTGGCAGCTCATTTCCCCATAAATTAACAACCAAGCCGGAAAGAAGAGGAAGGCTACCGTGGTTAGGGCTAAATACACTAAATAGTCACTTGACTTCTATAAATTTCCATCTATATAGCCCGGACTGTGCTTCTTTGGGAATCAAAGAGTACGCTGGATTGACAGCGACTCTTTCAACCAGACATGTGCATGTCATTTAAAGTCTGGTATTTTATCAAATGCTTTGCACATTAATGCGGCCGGGCAGTGATGAATGCATGTTGTTTTAACACGCATTGGGAATAGAGACTGCATTCTTTTCTGTTTTCAATTCGGTGGTGCTTTGTGATGGAGCAAAAATAAAACAGGCAGAGGTCTCACAGAGTTGATTTAGGGCTTTGCCGGATTCATGTAGAACCCATTACCTAGACAGTGGTCACTAGGTACCACTTCAGAGTTCAATTTGATAATGGCACGTAAAAACACACTTGTCTATGTAAACTTGGCTGTCATGGAATAATGTGAACCACCGGGTCTCCCACAGCCAAGCGGCTGCAAGGAAATCGATACCCTGTCCGTACTGGCTGGTTACAACGACAACGCGAGAGGACTCACAGCGAATGCCATAAATCATGAGCGGGTCCAGCTGCTTCTTGCCGTGTTTGCCCTGACCAGAGAGGTTGGACAAGGCCTGGACCTCTCGATGGAACAGGTAGTCCAACAGAGTCAGCGCCATCTTCTCCGCCGTGCGGCAGTTTGTGGTGATATGGAGCATGTCCGCTGGAGAGACTGGGGAACGAACTCGCATCTCTGGGTTGTTCTCGTCTCCCAACCAGGTTCCCACGGGGTAATCGTCTAGAGGGGACGGGAACAGTCATTTAAACACGGTTACACAGCTCTCTGTCAGCAAGCCTGTAATTAAACTGAGATCTGGGGCAGTATGTAAATTCAACCACACTTCCATTCACAGGTAGACAAATACTACACTGGCATAGAGCCACCGATTTACTTCATGAAATACAATAGCACAGCCTTGTGGCCAAGACTGAGAGTTAGTTGAATTGTGGGAAAAAATGTGTTGTCAAAGATGTATCAAAGCGTAGTACGTGACTTGGCAGTTTGCTCACAAGTATGTTCTCTGTTAAATACGCCACACAAACAAACCAATCATGAGGCCCAGTTCTGGATACCAGCTAGATAATAATGTCTAATGGTTTTAACACAGCGACCCACAGCTGCAAAAAACAGATTAATAGTTTGTATTTGAAGAGGACTAGAAACGTCTTAAAATCCAAAATAAACCAGATGATCACAGTAAATAGCAACACATTTACAACAACGTGGCCTTGATTTCGATTAGCACATGTCAGACCATTCTCTCTCTAGCTTAGCAGAAAACACAGAGCAAAGCAACTGAAAACACAAAATGATTCATTAGAGCATTTATCAATACGGGCCGAGGGCAGCCAGGCGGGCATAGAAATGACGCATCAGCAAACTTGGACACCACCTGAATAAGTGCCCTTAGCCATGTTGAACAAATCCAACCTGAACAAAACAATTATTTAAGGCAGCAGTGGCTCAGGAGGCCCGATGGTCGGACCACAAACTATTTCTAGCTCTCTGGAGGAGGAGTGCCGGGGCCATGGGGGCCTCAAGCTGCATGCCAAGGGGCTCAGCGTGTTCCTATAGGCGGCTGCAGGCTTACAGGCTGCGCTGGACTTCCTGAATAAGTCCAACGCGCTATATCTCCGTGTCGGCCGGTAAAGCGTAGCTGGGTGCGTTTTTTGTGTCTAATGAGCAGTGTTAAGTCATACCTTCTGAATTGAGTGTGATGAGTGTAACGTTTTGACCATTTTGTGCGTTGCTGGACTGGCCCCCATTAGAAACAGTATCACTGGCCTCTGAGCCGCTGTCCTGTTCCTCCTGACTCTCATCAGGGCCCGGCACCTTCACCATGATTGTGTTTTGCCGCTTCCTTGTCACCGTACTAAAAAGAAACACATATTTGTACACAGTAAGTGAGCCATCGAGACGGATCATGGCAGCAGCAACCAGTTTTGAGGAATTAGGTATTAAGCTTGGGCGATATTATAGAACTGCTTTAGTCTTTTTCCTAGCTGTTAAAAAGGTTTGTTTTTTGCCGTTTACAATTACCGCAACTGCTTTTTGGTCAATTAAAAGACCTGGACTAATAGAATATTTATAAATAGATTTTACTCAAAAGACAAGTAAATCTTTAACAAAAAGCAACTCCAGAATGAAATGTTAAAGGCTGTCAATAGTTTTTAAATGCGTTTCTCTAATCTCACCTGGCTGCTGTGGCTTTGATTGGGTTTTTATAAAAAACTAAATGACTATATGAAGAGAAACAATGATATTTCTGTAAAATGTAGTGGAGAACGTCGATAAGTGCGGCTGCACATAGTTAACACACACTAAACATTTACCAACTCGACAACATACCCTAGGCTACAGGGGAAATAGACATTAGGTCCTCACACTGGATTACTTAACTGGTACTGACATTACAGGTGCATGTAGAATGGAAACAGATATCTTATGGGACCTATTTTATATTGAAAACAGCTCATTCGGCAGAAAAGTCACACGTTTCCACACCTGTGTTTTACAATAATAACCCAATAAAGAGGTTCCCGTTTCTGACATCACTGAGCATCATTTTGGCACACTGGGCAAATTGTGTGAATGTGAGCGACTCACTTGCTAAGCAGATTTTCCAGAGGGTTGTCTTCATGGTTAGTGCCCTTCTGGTGTTCACTGCTCACGATCACATTTGTTTGTGGAACCACACTAAACAAGAAGTAACACACACATTGGTTAACTGGCACAAGCTTGCTTAGACCGCTTTGTGTATCATAAAATCATTTGATAAAGACTCAGACGTTTAGTCAAACTGCACTAAGTCTCAATGGAGACTATTTGCTATTGGTGCAAAAGGCAAAAGGGGAAAAACTTGTGTCTTACCATCGCACTTTGTTCCAAGTTTGAGTGGCCCCCTGAGGAGACCCTGCAACCATGGGAACCTGGATGGGACTCTTTGCACATGGCACCATGCTGTCTAGTTTGCGTCCAAGGGCTTTGCATGTAGCATCGAGAGAATATAACTTTGATTCAATTCCTTCCAGTCGCTGGCTGATTGATGCGGCAAATGAGACCAACATATTCTGCAGACAAAAATACATGTAATTTAAGAAACAAGTAATTTCCTCATATTTTAAATATATAAAACATAAAAGTCCTGTTACACTGAGCGGTTACCTTAATAAAAGATATGTCTTGGTTGTTGTTGTTATTCTCTTGGCTGGTGCTTAATTTCCTTTTTTTCTTCTGAAGCCTTTCATCATCGTTTTCATGGTTGTCCAACATGTCTGGCATGAATCAAACATGGAGACATCCTCAAACCAGAATTCTTAATAATTCACATTTACAGAGTAGGCCGACTATCGGCTACACTTTATGCAGGAGAAAATTAGTCAAATTATTACTGATCAAATGTACATTTTGATGGCGCTGCATCAAATATACCCCTCACAACATCTCATCAAGAAGGCAAAGAATGCAAATATTCACTGCAAAGAAATTTGCAACACACTAATAAGAATATATATATAAAATAAATGGTTTTCATGTTGCATCACAAGAATCATACCTGTCGGGTCATCCGGGTTAAAGTCCTCCACTGTTATTTGCACAATATCATCCAGCTCTTGTTCAGACATTGTTCACAACTGAAATAAAATGAAATAATACATTCATGTTGTGTCTGACTGCCTTTGCCTTATGAGGAATATGCACTAAGAACTTTCAGAAAAAAATATTGATCAGTTATTTCCTCATGCTCACCATTTCATACCTACAACCACAATACATTTCGGCCGACAGTAAATGTGTGCAAACTAAATGTAATGCAAAATATTTGTTAAGAAGTTCTAGGTCATTTCTACATCTATGACTTATTTGAACTTTTGTCTTATCAAATAACAGTAGCAGTTACATGTACATGTACAGCTTTCAAACTATTATTTCTAGGCTGTTGTAAAAATATAGTCACGATTGATGAAAAACCACTACTAGTGCATGCTTCAATAAATAATATTGCGCTCTCAAAATCTAGGGTAAATATTTAAGGATGACTTATCAATCAATCACTTAAGCTCTGATTCAATGAGGGCTGTTGACTGTGTAGTTGTACAGCATGGCTAAAAAAAACAGACATCCAGACAGTGACAGGAGGGACAGTTATGTGTATTTTGGGCAAAGGGAGGGTAATATTAACGTCAGGTATTCCAAGATATTATATATTTTCCTCTTTATATGGCGTATTTAAATCGTGACAATGTGGATTTTAACACAATGAAGTTATCAATGACAACAAATAACTAGCTGCAAAACCAGTCAGTTTAGCTTCTTGAGATGGCTAAAGCTGTAGCTGTTCAGAATTACGTTGAGTTACAAGAGATTTTTTTTACTAAATTAGGCTCATCTACAAATAGCTAATCGGCCTTGCGTAATTAAAGCACACCAACAAAGTATTGTACTTTACGGAGTTTACGTCAACTACTTTTACATCGCTAACATCACTCCACTTTTAGCGTTAGCTAACGTAACGTTAACTACCGCAGTGGCTAACTTAGCTAGCTAACTGGGCGGGTGTCCATTGACTGTAAATTAAGTTGCTATCGGCAACATTGAGGAAAAACGAGGATATTTTTCTTTCTTCACGTGTTAGCTGGCTGCACGTTTCTATAATTCCATTAACTGAATTTTTGCTAACGTTTATACCCGTGCATTTAGGCATAAACATTACATTTTGCACTCACACTAGCAATGTAGCATGAGCGGAAACATATATAAGCTAATGTAAATTAGCAAAGTTAGCACGACTCCAAAATCGGATTTGCAATAGCTTGCATGCTAACGTCAAAACCGAGGCTAAGGAATTGAGTTGGTCTCTAAGCTAGCGTTGTGGTTAGCATGCTAGTGGGGCCTAAAGGCCGCCCAAATGTAATGCAACAAACGTAAACTGATCTAAGAAATAACAATTAACTGTTATTTTGAGTCAGCTTCTTTCCCCCACCACTGAGCACACGACACATGTACCGTGTAAGATTGGGTTATATTACCGTGTGAGTGTGGAATTCTCGTGTTGTTTGTAGAGATTCCGATAACGGCGTCGTTCCTCGCGAGAGATGAGACCTTGCCTTGGTTCGTTCCTCGCGTAGACGGTTCCTCACTCATTTGGGGGGAACCCAAAAAGCAGCACACAAAAGGCCAAACGTTACAGTAAAACAACATGCAAACTTATCCTATGACCTAATCTTATCCACTACATTTCTTATCCATGTATTGACAATTAGGTAATTTTGTAACACGTTAATGGTTTAAGCTGTTTAACTAGTTAATTGTCTCAAAAAGGTTTCAACTGAAACCATCTTGTTGTGATTCATTATAGAATCAGAAATATTTCTTTGCCAAGTATGTTAGACATACAAGAAAGTTGTCATGGTGGTTATATATACATGGAAGAAAAAAACAATGAAATAATTTAAGAGTTGATTTTATTACTTTGGCATCATATCCTTAAATAAATTATAAATGTCAACCGCCCAAATAACAATTTTTAGGGGGAAAAACTCTAAAATATGTTTTGCACAACTATTAGTTTTATGCTTCCTCTGCATGAGCGAACGAAAAAAGGGACGAGCTAGCCAGGAGTCGAACCTAGAATCTTCTGATCCGTAGTCAGACGCGTTATCCATTGCGCCACTAGCCCGCATGACATCTAGTAGATGAATACGACCATCATATTCTATGTCATTTCAATATAGCGTTAGATACGAAGCATAACCTAACCTTTGCTGACCGAAACAAGCTAAGAGGTTACGAAAAGGACGTTTTGGTCAATAATGCAGAAACAAATACGACAAAAACATTCAATAACTTTGCTGTTAGGGTTGGTAGCATGACCACAATCGTGTCATACAACAGTGAGCTCAGTAATGCTGTACTACAGCGGGTTATTTTTATGAAATGTGCTTTTGTGGACATTTATTGGAAGGACTATTTAATCATTGTTTCGAATTCAATGTTGAACCACGAGGCGGTTGCAGTAAAGCAGTAATTATTGAGAGATTCGTATTCTCATATAGTGCAGAATCTTTGCTATTGGGAAGATTAGTTGATAGAGTTTGGTTAAATTGGCAAAACATTCACAGTTTCGGACTTCCCCGTTAAATAGCTCGTCAGGAATACGTTGATACCGAACCAATCAAGGTGCTAAATAAATATACAGTGATCGTTGTGATGGTGAGAAGTAACAGGAGGCGGTCTGTTTTCTGATGATGTGACCTTTCGCTATAGTAAAAACTCAAGGAGTCACGTGCTGTCTTGCGCAGCTAAAACAGGAGCGAGAGAGGAACCTTATTTCAGGTCAAAGCCAGCAGTGTCGTAATCCACACACCGAGACGCCGACCATGAACGTCTGTGCAAATCCCGTTTTGGTCTTTCTAACGTCTGCGTTATTGCTCCATGTTGCTGCAGACCGTCATGGTAAGAAGGACACGAGTCATTTGTTTGCACAACAACTATGGGGGAAATTACCAGCATATTATGCTGCTCTATGGGGATCTGATGGCAAATGTACATAACAGAGGTCCGCTTGAGTAATAGAATATCATGTCGTCTTTGGATGTATTTCTAACTGGAATGAATTTCTGTTTGCATTTCTGTTTGGATTTTGTTGCGCCTCGGTGGAAGCGAAGTCGACTTTGACCTACATATTTGCTATGATGCAAGTGTTTAATAAATCTGAATCTTATCAATCATGTACACTTGTCAGTTGCAGCAAAAGACTAAACTAACTGAAACCAGACATTCAACACAAGTTATATATTGCTCCACATTATGATTTTGAATTACTCCTACTACCCTGACAGCTCCAGAAGTCCACACAAAGTTGGGGGCCCTTAGAGGTCAGTATGTGAGTGTGAAGGGAAAGGAGACCGGGGTCCATGCCTACCTGGGTGTCCCATTTGCCAAGCCCCCCATAGGCCCTAGGAGACTGGCTGCCCCCCAGCCTGTAGAGGCATGGGAAGGAGTGAGAGATGCCACCCAGCAGCCACCCATGTAAGGCCTTCATTGGCTTCTGTTGTTTGATATCACACTTGCAGATTTACGTCGGTTTTTACTGTGATTTATTTTCCTCAGGTGTATTCAAATGAAGACGTTCTCTATGGATATGATTGATCAGTATGGCACCGTGTTAGTTGATCTCCAAGACATTTCAGAGGACTGCCTTTACCTCAACATTTACACCCCTGCAAAGAAAGCTCTCGGTACCAAGATGCCAGTAAGTTGCTGCAGGTTTTCCTCAGAGAGAAATCAAATGTGCTTAATAATGTGTGGGAAAGATCAAGGTGTTTCATCCCCTTACCAGGTCATGGTCTGGATCCATGGTGGAGGGTTTACCTTCGGGGCAGCTTCACTGTATGACGGCTCCGCCCTGGCTGCCTATCAGGACATGGTTGTGGTTCTTATCCAGTACCGCTTGGGATTACTGGGATTTCTCAGGTAAAAATATTTAAATTACTAAGCAGAGGAGGAATGCTATGTTTTTAATATTTGACTGCTTTTTGATCTGTGCCACAAGTTAACAATAATTCTTAACTGGGTCGCTCTTATCAGCCGGTGTATGATATGATTTTATGCTCTATCAAGCACTGGGGATGAGCACATGTCGGGGAACTTTGGAATGTTGGACCAGGTAGAAGCTCTGAGGTGGATCCAGCAGCACATTCATAACTTTGGAGGAAACCCAGATTTGGTCACTATATTTGGAGAGTCTGCTGGTGGAATGAGTGTGTCCCTCCTGGTAAGCATAAATCTGCAGATAATGAAACTCAACAGTCTCTACTGTCAGCAGAACTTATTTTACATAAATCAACAGCTTTTCTCACCGTTGTCTGATGGCCTTTTCCACCATGCCATTGCTGAGAGTGGAACTGCTGCAATGGAACTACTCCTTGTAAATGATCCTGTCCCAGCGATGCAGGTTAAATATCCTTATTTCTCTTTTGTTATATAAACATTATTTAGTGCATACATTTGCCAATTTGTTGTAAATGTGTGCAATGAATCCCTCATGTCGGCCCTCAGGTGGTTGCAAATAAAACTGGCTGTAGCCTCGAAAGCACAGAGAAGATCGCTGATTGCATCAGGAACCTCGATCTTGACACAATTCTGTCTACTGTGCAGGTGAGCTATGTGACAGACTCTTATTGACTGACTTAATGGAATCTGCCTATTTATTTATTTTACTTAGACATATTGATCACCAACTTGTCTTTTGCACGTTTGATTCTTTAAAGGACGTTACAGTGAGAATTCCATTAAATGTTGATGGAGTCTTCCTGACAAAACCAGTGGACGAGCTGTACCGCACACATGAACTCCCCACTATACCATTCATGACCGGCGTTAATAGTGATGAAGGGGGCTGGGTAATTTGTAACGTAAGTCTGAATGTTGAGCCCAGTCCAGATGAGCCCATGGAAACATGGTTCTGTACATGTGCAATGATGCAAGTCGGAAATATTGGTTGTCTTCCCTTAGTTCTTTGCTCCTCCTAACTGGACCGAGGGAATGGATCGGGAGCAAATTGAGAACTTGCTATTCATGTTCTACCCTGATGTAAGGCGAAAAGGGCTCAACATTACAATATTGTTTTGCTTTATTATCCTCAAACATTTCTAATAGATGTGTGACTCTTTTCCTCAAGCCCAAATATACAGTATTCAGAGATTTAATCACAGAAGAATACATTGGAAGAGGGGAAGATCGTCTGAAAAACAGAGATGGGTTCACTAAGATTATTGCAGATATGATGTTCACCATTCCAGCCATCAAGACTGCTAATGCCCATAGAGGTATTTTATTCACTCACGATATCTTACGGTCACACACACGTTCTCAGACAAGAAATAAGACAGCCATTCCTCCCCTATTAGATGCCGGTGCTCCTGTGTACCTGTATGAGTACCAGCATGCTCCCACATTCCTGCAGGCTAAAAGGCCGAGCTTTGTTGGCAGTGACCATGGAGACGAGATCTTTACAGTGTTTGGATTGTGCTACACAACTACCCACGTCAAATTAAGCGGTAAGCAAATATTGGAAAATCGCTTTATCGATAGACCGCCAAAGTTCAAAGTGTCTTACAAAGTGATCATCATTTTAGTGGCATGCGACGAAGAGGAGGAACAGCTGACCCGAATCATGATGAGCTACTGGGGAAACTTTGCTCGTACTGGGTGAGAATTCATCTCATTACGAGCAATGATACACATGGAGATACGACCGTTTTTAACCTGTGCATGCGTGCTCATGTAGGTCTCCCAATGGTGACGGCCTCATCCACTGGCCAAAGTACGGCGCCGAAGAAGCGTACTTGTCAATTGATGCAAAGGAGCAGGCAACTGGCCATCAGCTGAAGAACGACCAGTTTGTCTTCCTGACTCAGACTCTCCTGGAGAAGAGCCGAGAATACAACGAGAAGCTGGAGCGCAACGAGCTGTAGAGCCGTCACCTCCGCCTTCTCCATTCCATCCTTCGTTATTAATTGATTTAGTAAGTCAAATATAGAAATAATGTGATACATTTGCTCCATAATTGTGATCATTGTATTTGGGAGAGGACCCACTTTTCAAAATCTCTTTTTCAAATTCCATGTGAACTTTTATGATAGGATGCGTTAAACTTTATTGGGAGAATACTTTTGATAGTCTCTGTGTTTGTTGAACATCAGCTGGAATTCAAAGAAAATTAAATTAAAACATATAATACAAATCTTGTGGAATTGTGTGGAATAATATTGGTGAACATGTGTTTATACTTTAACCTAAAACAGCACACTGCGCTGGGGCCAACGAGGGCTGTTTTGTGAGGGGATGCAACATCTTATTGCATTATTATCAAAATGCAACAGTGACGCTGCAAGGAGAGACTACGATGAGGTGATAGTTGAGCAGAAAAGGGAGACTACAGAAAGTTTATGTATTTTATTTTTTTATTATTACTGAGAAGAGCGCTTAAGCTGAAAAGCTCCCTGAAGTGTGATGCGAGCTGTTCAATAGGTCAAACTTCCCCACAATCAAGCGTGTGGCATTCAAAATGGTACAAAGTAATATTTTATTTTTTTCAAAGGCAAATCACTCCAATAGCAAGCTACAGAGGGCTTAGGATATATGTGAGAATGTAAATAAATTAAGAGGAAATTAATTTAAAAAAAAAGTAATAATAAAATAACAAAAGCAGACCCTTTTGATTTTGCAAATGTTATTAAAGCAGCAGTCGGATATAAAAGTGCTGGCTGAATGAGTCACTATACTGCCCAGGAAAGTGCACTTGGAGTAAGGAAGCTACTGAGCAACCCCATCATCAGCTGTAAGGAGACAAATAGACACTTACTTAGAACCTCGAGCTGTTATTTTGTATAATGTTCAAATAGCCTGGTCTCAAGTTTGAAATGATTTGGAAAACTGGAGGGAACAACTTTGCAGTTGGAAAGCCAGGCAAATGATGGGTCAGCCAATTCAACACAACAAATGTATGTGTCCAGAAAAGGTTCACTTTCAGATCATTATATAAGCACACTGTGTAACTTAACATCACGGCCAGCTCATGTAAAAGGTTTTGTTACTCTATTGCAGCACTAACTAATGTTATATCAGGTGTGATGACATGAAAGGTGTGTGTGACATGTAGTACCATGAGCCACGTCATATCACTATCTATGAAGTTCAAAAGGGCCAAAACTGGCTGATTGTTGTATCTGAAGTGTTTAGATGGGATAAGACGGCACACCCTCTCTAGTCAAAGGGGACACAATTACACTGTATTTTAGTGGACAAATTTCTAAAAGGCTTTTGAACTTCATATATTTTGGTTACTTTTGGTACTTAACTTCGGGTTTTCACTGGCTTATGAAGAGAAAAACACCTGAGAAGCTGGGTTTCTTTTAAGCAAAGATACACAAAAGAAAAACATTGTGTTGTGATTACATAGACAAAATGCAGCATGCAGTACAACATGTGGTGGGGCGGTTAACTCTGAATAATGCTTTATAGTAGAATACATTGGAGACTTTTATCGTCTTCAAGCACTATCAAGTACAGGTTTTATCAGAGGCACGTAGAGTTTGATTCATAATAAGCGATAAGAAACATCGTTCCTTTACGCCTCGGGGGAAATAAATAAATAAATTTTAAAAAGGGTCACTGTGACTTGTTTTCAGAGGACAACGGTCATTCTGTGGTGAGCTGATAAACGGTGACTTAGGAGGCCTTTTAAAGTGCTTGCATGAGATCAGGGCGATATATCTCATTGAATGAGACAATAAAACCAAATGTTTGACAAACATACCAGGAACACGGGGACAACTGCGGTCATGAGCTATCGTGGTAGGTCATAGGTCACGACTCAAAGGGCAGCGGGAGATGATTTGTGTAAAATGGTTGTTTTTATGCATTGTATTGTGGGGTGAAGCTTAAAATTGTGGTGCATCAGGATGTCCAGGACTGCATGTTGCACAGCATGGCCTCAAATCTCTCCATATTTGGGGCATGAGCGTGAGCTAGTTGGTCCGTCAGCCGACTGTAAAAACTGAAAGACTTCAACTCCAGCCAGATGAAGCCAAAATGGTCCTCGTCAAACAGCACAAAGAGCCCCGGGGTGCGCTCGGGACTCGTGAAGCCGTGACCAGCGATCAGGCCTGTACCATAGAAGCTGAAATGGAGGCACATCGATTCATTAAACACCCAATGAATACTTTCATGATATCAGTTTCAATGGGTTGCAGACTCTGTTCTAACAAACAAATCACAAGTAATGCCTGTGATCCATTGATCAATGAATGAACACTGATAACGGCTGTTATTTTGTGCCACCACAGCGTGCAACTACATTTAAAAGAAATACTGCAGTTCCACTCCTCTTGCAGATTGCAATTAATTAGGGGAGCCAAAATCCCCATGATCATTTTGGTATTTTGTTAATTAGACACCCTTATCCATAAAAAACATCAGCGTTACTGACAAGCATTGATTAGCAGCTGCTTTCAGCCTTTTGGCCGTGAACTTTCAACAGCGTATAAGCTTATGATAGCTCTGGAACAATCAGCACATTGTGTCCAACACCACTGCTGCTGGAGCAAAAGCAGCTCCAACCAACCCACCTACACTCTGCAAAAAAACATATCCTTCATGCGTTTTCCTTACAGCTGAGTGCTTACCATTTTCTACAGGTGCGAGGGTAGACCTCATTGCGAGCCATAACTCCCAGTGGCAGGACAAAGGGCTGGGCCTCAGAAGGACTGGTGCTGGTGCTGGGGCCAGCTTGGCAACTGTCTGAACAGGTAACGCGGTCCTCCTCCCCCCAATCGGCTGCACTGGCATTACCCCTGGCCCCCTCTGCTGCACCTCCGACTGCAGCAGGAGCATGCTTGGCCTGCTCCTGCTCTTCTCTCTGGACCTCTGCGTGTACCCCCAGAACCAGCCGGGACAGCTCCTCTATGCTGCGCTGGAGCTCCAAGTCTGGCAGGACGACAGGCCGGCTCAGGTCAACGTCTAAAGTGAGTTGCCCTGCAGGAACATTGGGGTCTCCCTGCAAGGAGGAGTACAAATGCAGTCCAAAATCAACATGCATTATTTATTCGTTGTTTGGAAATGAATTGAAACAAGTACAGCTTCTTTTTTTTTAACACAAGCACAGCCTCTGATATGGATTGTTCAGCTTACAGTGAGCTTGGTGGCTCTCAGATAGATCCCGTGGAAACTGAGCATGACGATTTCCAAGCCATGGCTGCCGTAGGTGCCTTTGAAGAGGCCCGGATGGAGAAGGTCGGAGGGCATCAAAGGCGGCAGATAGATCCTCCGGTATGTCAAGCAGTTACTGTCAAATCGAAGCAAACGACAATGGTCAAATTTGACTTTCGCCACTGTTGAGTATTTTCATTTCACCTCAGATCTGTAATGTAATATGCAACACACGTTTTACATTATAACCTACATAAACATGGAGATGGTGGGTTCAAATGTTAAGCTAAAGCTTTACCTGAGCCTCCGCAGAGACCATCTGAGCATCATGGATTCACCCACAAGTGAAAATCTGAACTATCCTCAAAGATATCAAGCCATTCTCGCAATCATTTTTGAACAGTAACGGCTACAGAGGCACACAATCGTTAAGTCAGCTTTAGAGGAAGTGTGATGTAAGGAAAAGCCTCATACTCATATTGACTTGTGTAAATAAACTTCATCAGAATGAGCTCCTGCATGTGCTCGTGGAAGATTTCTTCCAGTGTCCGGCCCCATTCTTCCTCCAACCATGTCCTGAACTCCTACACACACAAGTTAGAGAAATCAGTAGAATGCTGCTCTCACAGTCTTTCCAACATTATAAAAACACAATGGCTTTTAAAAGATACACAAGACGAGTGTTAATAACTGCCTCACCTCCTGTCTGCCTCCTGGCATGCGGTGATGATCAGTCTGGTTGCACTTTGTTGAAAATTCATCCTTCTTTCCAGTCTTAAAATAACAGAATTACGACACACATCTTAAAACATAACATACCACATACATCTCTAATCTTACAATGAAGTGGAATGTTCTGCTAAAATGCGTCAAAAATATCCAGATGAACCAGAGCAGGTCCTTTATTTGGGCTGTGCAGGCGCTCACCTGTATGTCTCCTTTGTGTGGCCCCTTGTGTCCGTACATACACTCCACAGCCGCCTTATCGCTCTCCCACATGTGGATGCGAAAGAGCGGCCGTCTTCTCATGGGATCCTCCACACGGGGGTCATGAGGAGGCAAATACATCCAGCCGATGATGAACAGGCCATCCACCTGAATGGAAAATACTTTGAATAATTCATAAACCATTGGAATGGTTCTAAAAATATGTTTACGTCTTACTTATCAGCTGAATTAAAAACAGTCATTAAACTGCACACTAAAGTCATTATTTCTTATCTTATTGCAAATGCTTTAATGGAGAAACACTTCTTACCACAACATTGAGCAATCCCCCATAAGGCCCTATGTCAGGCTGCCATAAGCCCAAGATATGTCTGTACGGGTGTAGCACTGCAACACAACAGCACAATGTCGCACCATGCTTATCAGTATCTGTAATGTAACAACCGTGGTTTACTATGGGCTAAAGTGTGCATGGTCACAAACACAAGCCCACTTTCTGTTTAATTGCTGTAAGGATGGAGAGATGTAAAACTGCTGCAGCTGTTTGCTTACAAATGAAATCAATGAGTCCCACTCACACAACCCCTCATGCAATAGCCCCCCCCCCCCCCCCCCCCCGCGCTGAGGGCCATGTACATACAGCGTTTGTACACGTCTCTATAGTCCGTGTGCTCGTAGTCCGGGAGGAGCTTCATAAAGCGCCCGGACTTCACCCGTGGGTTGACACCTGGACGGGCACAACACAGGCCCGTGTGGGGCAGACAAGGACCAAGGCGGATTAGGCCCAGCGCATCCCTCTGGAGAATGCAGTAATGTGCTAAACAATCTATTTAAAGAGTAAACACGGGCCCAACTGTCTTGTGGCAACGGGTGTTTCAAAATAAACTGTATATATATACGCTGATAAAGAAATTAGAAACTGAGGGTAGAGAAAATGAAATTAAAATCATAGTATTCCAGTTGCTCAGACTGTTACCCAGTCTTCTGAAAATCAAAGTAATTTGGATGATCTATATACCAAAAAATGAACCAATGGTGGATGACTGCACCAAATACTTTATTGGATCAATTCATGGGTGACATCAGACCTTCACATTCTGCAGTGTAACTTACGTTTAACATAGAGGTCCCGGCTGGACACTCCTCCAACTTCCACCCTCCTCAGATCCTCCTTCATTCCAAACTCTGCAGAGAAATTACATTTACATAAGGAAATTCATGCAAAGTATTACATAATGTTGATTGAGGGGGTTTACATTATAACACATTATGGACAATCTACTCGGAATTGTGGACTGAACAGTGGGCTCAACTCTGAAGGTTGTCTAATGTGAGAGCAACAGAGCAAGAAATTTGCACAGCAGCAAGATGGACAGGACAAGCTAGAAATGCAGTCATCAGACACAGACGCGACCTGATCCCTTCGG
This sequence comes from Pungitius pungitius, assembly GCF_949316345.1. Classification (NCBI taxonomy): domain Eukaryota; kingdom Metazoa; phylum Chordata; class Actinopteri; order Perciformes; family Gasterosteidae; genus Pungitius; species Pungitius pungitius. The sequence continues at coordinate 957,173 of NC_084905.1, forward strand.
ACTCACGAGACGTCTTCAGCACACAGTCGGCCTGAAGCATAAGTGAATTAAGAAGCCGGTCACCAGGAGAGCTTATTGTTGTTTTTGTCCCTTTTTATCATTATTAATTAAAATGCACTAAACAGATATCGTTAACGGTGTTCTGATGCTGGAAAATGTACACGTACATTGGCGATTTTGACTGTAAATGTATATGCCGGCATTGTCTATTTTACTGCTATTAAGGTCTATGTTTACGTCATCTGAATCAGCTGACATTTTTTTCTGCTAGCTGTCTTCAGTGTGACTGATATCTTAATTTACTATTGTGGACTATTGCAAATCATTGAGGTGAAACTGCTTAGTTTGGGTATAACTATTAAAACCGTCTCATTCGATATATCAGAAAAGTATATCATCACACAAAATTGCCTTTTCCACATAAAACGATCACATTTTCAAATGAACGTACGAACATATACGTATATGTATATATTTATATATATCACAACAGGCACATGTGTTCAAACAGAATGTTGAAGGCCCTCAAAAGGTCAGGTCCCACCCAGTCTTATCAGCTACACGGAATGGCTGACAGAGACCATGGCCCGTGTTTACAGCAGTGACTGCGTTAACCTTAATGTATTCTCTGGTACGGATCTATAGAAAAGCTTTTAAGGGATCACATTTCAAAGTAACCCGGGGCACAAATAACTTGTGGACAGAAAGGAACCTCCTGGTCGGGTGTACAGAAATTGCCTCCTATTCATGCAAGACTCAAAGCTGTTTGGGGGGGCTTTCTAACCTTGTGCGTGAGCGTTTCATCTGTCGGCACGTGCATCCCTCGCTATAATTACCTGCCATGCACCGCCTCCTCCAGATGGTTTCGGTGTTGAGGATTTGTCGGAATTTCTTTCCTACGAGCGCAACATTCGGCAGCGCGGTTCCGGGGAGCAGGGAGAATATCTCCACTAGAAGCTCCGGCGGTAATTCCGCTAACGACTGCGGGCGAGGGGGTCCCGTGCCCCCGCGACCCACAGCGCCTGCACTGTTGCTGTGACAGCTGCCATCTTCGCGAGCGACGCTCGGCCCTGCCGGGGCGCAGCCGCCGCCGCAGCCCGGGCCTGCGCCTCCTCCGCCTCCGTCGCCTTGCGTCTGCCCCACGATCTGCTCCTCTTCTTCTTCTTCCGCGTCCATGTCGGAATCGCTGCCCTGGTCCTGCTGGTTATGCCGCTGTCGCCTGCGGCATCTCCGCGACTGACCCACCCCGCAGAGCCTGGCACAGACTGCCATCCGTAGTCACCAAACGGGCAACGTTACATCACTGCGAGGCATCTCTCGGCTGCAGTCGGGCTGATCTCCCCTGCTTCGTGAGCATGGGCAGAAACATCCCCAGTGACGTCACATCAGCGCACGTAAACAGCGTAGCGACTTTTTTCCCCCCTGCGCTGTGCTTCGCAGGACTCACAAGCGGTATTTGTTGCCATTATTACGTAGAATTGATCGCTGATATCTAGCAAGGAAATGCCTAAGCAGCTTTCATCACCAGGCTGTCAACGAGTGGCTCCTTAAGGGGTCAGGGGAGGTTATGCACATTGTCTTAACTTCAATTTATTTCATTTTATTTAGATGAGATAGCGCACAACTATACCACAAAGTATCTGTGATCTGGGCGCAATTCATATTGATCAGCTCTGGACCGTATTCCGCATAATGTTGTGTACATAGACTCGACTGTGTTGCAGTGTTGAGGGGCAGAACACCCATGTGGATTTGAATAAGACTACAGATTGTGCAAAAGATAATCTAGTTTAGTAGTGACAAGAGTAATTTAGTGAAGTAAAAAAGTACATACTAATGCAGCATACTAAAATAATTCTAAAATACAGAGAAACCACATTATTTTCGAAGCATTGATTTGGGGAAGTATCAGTAGATTTTCAATTCTTGGTTATTCGGACAAAGCCTGGCAGCGAATAATCCACTGATTGGCCAAAACATACACATTTGGTGTATAGTTGATACTACGAAGAGTCCCCTTTGTTGACGCAATCTGAATCTATTGCTTCTTAGGCTGCAACCTGATTGGTTGTTTCTTGGAAGGAACCGCGCCAGCAATGTGCTTCGGACCATCCAACACTTAGTGTAAGGAAGAGTCTATGACCGTCTTATGTTATGAACTGCATGTACGGTTCTCAAAATAATATATACTTTTTCAAATGCATAATATACTTTGCAAGAAAAATTCCGAGCTAGCCAGGAGTCGAACCTGGAATCTTCTGATCCGTAGTCAGACGCGTTATCCATTGCGCCACTAGCCCGTCCTAGCATCGACGCAGGCCTAAGCTATATTTAACCTGTACACTGAACATCAGAATCCAAACGCTGTTTCATAGATTTATTAATAATAACAATAACTAAATTCGTGTAATCAGGAAGGCGTTTCGGTACAGTTTACGGATTAAAGACGTTTGACACTCCTGGAAAAACGTAAAAACATGGCCGTATTCAATAGAACAGTTCTCATTTTGTTTGCATATTTTTTGCCTATTCTAAGATAATCAGATGCATATTCAAATGTTCTGCCATTTAAAGTGCATGGGGCTGATAGTTCAACACCGTTCTAACCATCGATATATGTATAAAGGCTCTATGGTTCTAACTATTTAAATGGCATTAAACAGCTATAATACTGACGTGATGCTCGGTTATTTATTTATAACATAGCAATTCACGGCTATTAATAAATATTGTCAAAGAGAGGACATCCAGTCGTAGAAATTTTTTTAATGATATTTTGGATGCACCAGGCTATTAAGTAAGGTGTTCTTGTACTATATAACTCAAAATAAAAATAGATATAATAAAGAGTGGTTGGCGTCACCACACTACGAACATTGCGGATGTGGGCGTGTGTTGTAAACCGGGGTGACAGGTTTGCAGAAAAAACGTTTTTCAGCAAAATGTTTATATTCATATTTCATTCCACATTTTTGGTTATACCTTTACCTTTGTAAATTATTGTACGTTATTGTAGTACCTATTATTGTCATTTTTTTTATTTTTGTCTTTGTGCTGCGGCCTAATGGAATATCATGTTCATGGCGTTTCAGGATATTATGAGCCAAACCTGGCAACCAAATAGCCTACCAGGAAGTTCGGGGTGGCGGGAGTTTCGTTTTATTATCGCATCTTTGAAATTACGCAAGCTTCGCCGACGTTACTCAGGTGCTTGACTTTATCTCTTTCTGGATTAACTTTGATGATGCAGTTTACCTAATTCAATCAATCCCGTTCAGTCAAATCATTTAAACACTCGCGAACTAACGTCATAACGCTTAATTTGTGCGTTTTGTTTACCGCACTTGGTTCGCATTCGACGTTGCTCACAGAAACAACAAGTCCAATCCCGACATGGATAAAATCATCGCACTGTCAGACGGGGACAATACTGCCGAACTCCAGAAGTACCTGTGCACGCTCACAAATGATCAGGTAACGAATGCTCACCTATTTCAACCGGTCCCACCACATTTTTATGTCATTAAATCATTTATGAAACAAAACAAACATGTTCTGCTTTCTAGCTAACCACTGTGATTAACAATGGCGCACTGAAGAGTAAGAAGGTCGGTGCCATGATTAAAGGCATATTCAAAGGTAAGCATAACACAGTGTATGATTTACACATGTCTCTAGTCAGAATCATGTGATAATATATATGTCATATATATAGTATATATATAAATTAATATGAATAAATTACCATCTTTTTCTGCTCTATTTTAGGCTCCGCACCAGATTCCCCCGAAGGGTCAAACCGCAGACTCCTTGTTTATCAGCACTGCATCCCTCTGTGTGAGTCTGGGGATCTTCAGGCTGAGGTGGCAGCTGATATCATTGGACTGCTGATGCTGGAGGTAAGATCTGTTAATAATATTATATATAATAATATATATATATACATATTGATCTGTCCTGTCAAAGGAAAGTCTCAAGTAATTGCATCTATTAAAGCTAAACATTTCTTGCAACTGGCAGGGCTGTGGTTGTACTTGGGTCCAAAAGTGTCTTTGAATGAGAATTTTAAATGCCCAACTGCTCGTTTATAGAGACATTTTACACTTGCCTTTTGCCTTTTTTTTTTTTCCAAGTCATCTGTCTAATTGCCATTTCCCTTTTAATTCTTATCCACAGACTCACACGCTGTCCGGAACATCTCTTGCAAAACTGGCGTCTCTTTTTGTTGAAGCCATTAAGGTGGGGAAAATGGGCAGTGGGAAATCCCTGGAGCTATTTCCTACTGTGCTTACTGCCCTTTCGGCATGTGAAGCCTTGTCCTACGGCAAAGGTGAGTGCAAAATACAAGCGCTGGTAACTTTATCGTTAGACGTTGCATCAGAAAGAAAGCCACGTGGTGCATATTAGAATGTGATGATTTTTGTTGTCTGTTGTGGTTGCTTTTTGTTCCATCGTAATGTTAGGCGAACTCAGTGGTGGAGAATACAAGAAACAGCTGATCAACAGCCTCTGCTCAAGCAGGTGAGCACATCTCCTATTTCAAACTGAAGAGGTATTGAGCCTATACGCGAGGTCCAATCACCTCTCTGGGAGGAAATATTAGAGTCCAAACCATTTCGTATTGATCTTTAACAAATGGTTCTAGTAGTTATAGGAGTGATGGATTTATTTTCATGCAGATGGGACCCGCAATGTGTGATCCACCTGACGACCATGTTCAGGTTAGACCCTTTGACTCTCGAACCACCACATTCTCAGTCTATTCCACCCCCCACAGAGTAATACAACTTTATAATGCTAGTAATGTTTGTGTATGCTGACAGTAGTTTGGTTGGCCACCATCTCAGGGCCTACAACATCATTTTGTTTTTTGTCTATATAATTTTAGGGATGTGCCCTTGTCATCAGAGGAGCTGCAGTTTGTGGTGGAGAAAGTACTGCGGATGTTCACCAAGCTGGATCTGCAGGAAATTCCACCACTGGTTTATCAACTGCTGCTTTTATCTGCAAAAGTTAGTGTGTGTGTGTGATTGTTTTTGTGTGTGTGTGTGTGTGTGTGTGTAAAACCAAACAATAGGTGATCATCTTTCCTGCTTGCATTAATGATCTAAAGGCTTGTTCTGCACCCTTGTCTCATAGGGTTGTAAGAAACAGGTCCTGGATGGGATCATCTGTTATTTTAAGGAAAAAGATGTCTGCCAGGACGAGGAGCAGAAACTTGGAGAGTGAGTGACTCGTACACTGCAAGTGGAACACGCTGTGTTCACACTGAATCTTACTGCATACTTTCCACTGCTGATTGTTTCTTTTCACTGATCCTTTCTTTAGGAGCCTGGATTTAGAGGTTCAGTCCATCCCACTGGACCAGTTGAGGCATGTGGAGGGCACTGCCATCCTCCACATAGTCTTTGCTATACGACTCGACCATGAACTTGGCAGAGAATTCCTTAAAAGCGTTAAGGTTAGTAACATCTCACCTGTAGGTTAGTGAAGTTATTTTTGAAAAATGCATAACTTTTTTTTAATGCCATACATCTTTGATTTGCTATTCCTCAGACATCATACGGGGATCTATGCTCTTTCAGCGTTGCCCTCTTACTCTCGGTGGCACGCATCCAGCGTTATGAAGAGCAGGTGAGAGTTCTATACATTCTTCCTGATACTCATTGGGGTATTTTTTATTATTTTATCTTCTCTGTACATTTATCTTTTGGTTTGGTTAGGTGTTTGACCTTTTGAAAGGGGCGATCATCAAGAGCTTCAAGGATGAGCAACTGCAGCAGGGGTCAAAGTTCCTGCGGGACCTCCTGCCTGGTCACTGCAGTGTGGCTCAGATGATTCTGGACACAGTCAAGAACAGGTCAGAGCTTCAAAACACTTTTTTAACAGAAGAACTTTTTCTTGAATCCTGAATTATAAAAATATGTATTGGATTCACCACTTCATCGTTGACACATGAATTCTATACTTCTGCCTCTGCAGTGTGTTTGGTTGGGATCATGTGACCCAGGGTCTGGTTCAGCTGGGCTTCTTCCTTATGGATGCATTTGGACCCAAACCTGGACCGTTTGGCAAGACCACTGAAGGGACTGTTAGCGTAGCCCGGACCCCTAATCAGCAGGCGTGTAAGCTGGGAGGACAGGTGCTTCTGCAAGGCTTTAAGGTATTTTATTAGATGTCATAGAATAAACATGTCAAATTATCATAATTGACAACATCATTATATTGTTTTCTCACTGAAGGATGTGCATTTCTTCTACAACAGGTGCACGAGCCCATCAGAGGCGAGATACTGGACCAAGTCTTGAATCGATTGGTCACAAAGACGGCCTCGCCTGTCAATAATTACTTGGGTAAGACAACCATTAGATATCGGCCCGAGTATTCTGGTGTACGACAGTGTCTGTCTGGTTAGATTACATTCTGACTTTTCTCGTCTTTGTTTCTGCATCATTAGATCTTTTTTCTGACATTGTGGTTTCTGCTCCCATGATCCTCCTGGAGTCATCTTCTAAGGTGACAGAGACATTTGACCACCTATCATACCTGCCTTTGACCACTGTTCAGGGTCTCCTAAAAGCTATCCAGGTAAATAAACTGACACACACACTCACACTGTATCGGTTGATTTAGTTTGATCATCTTTCTTTGTACTCTTCAGCCTTTGCTCAAGGTCAGTATGTCTTTGAAAGATGCTTTGATTCTAGTTCTCCGCAAGGCCATGTTTTCCAGGTGGGTGAAGCTTCTCTTTGAGTCCGATGAGATTTATCAGTACAATTCAATGCATCATCCTTTGGTAAGCAAATTCAGGCAGTGGCCCACACAAAGATGCCTTCTCACACGCTTCTTTCCTCCATTTTATTCTCCACAAGCCAACTGGATGGCAGGAAGTCTGCAGTGAGCGGCTTCTTGTTGCTGCTAAAGAACTTCAAAGTGTTGGGAAGCTTGGCCTCGAGCCAGTGTAGCCAGGCCGTCTCCTCTAGTCAGGTACAGTTCCAGTGAGCCTCTAGTGAGGACAATGGACAAAACACAGACACCTGGGACAGTACGTGACACCTGGGACAGGACCCGTTTGCACTGCGTGCCTTTAATAACTGTCCGCCTGGAACCCTGAATAGATCCAAGTGGACGTTCACGCGGGCTACAACTCGGCTGCCAACGAAGCGTTCTGTCTGGAGATCCTCAGCAGCCTGCGCCGCTGCCTCGGCCAGCAGGCCGACGTACGCCTCATGCTCTACGAGGTTAGACCTCCGCAATGCTCCGTTGCCACATTCCTGAACCATTTCAGACAGGCTTGAAATGCTGAAGTTGTTTTACTCCACCGCGAGGCAATTGCATGTATACATCTTGTAAAGAAATGTACTAAGAAGGCAAATCCTCAACCGTTTTCAGGGTTTCTATGACGTCCTCCGTCGCAACTCTCAACTTGGGAGCTCCGTCATGCAGACCCTCCTCTCGCAGGTGTGTGTGTGTGTGTAGCGGTTGTAAACCAGTACAACAGCCAGTTTGTCACGTTCTCTATAGGGCGGGGAACTGTATGTCACGTCTTTGTCTTGTCTTTAGCTGAGGCGGTACTACGAGCCTGAACAAGACCTCCTGCCCCCGGTGAAACTGGAGCCGTGCATCACAGCACTCGGAGACCAGGTCTACCTGCAGGAGCCACTGGTACTCTGCCTGTGTTGTAGCACTTTAGTGCCCATTTGTGCTACGTCGATATCTTGCTCTAAATAAGCTTTTGTTCCATTTCAGGCCCACCTGTTGAGCTGCACTGTGCATTGCCTACTGTGGCTGCAGAACATGCGTCAATCAGCCAACGCTGACGAGGAGGAGGAGGAGGAGGAGGAGGATGAAGGAGGGGAGGGATACCAGTGTGAACTACAGGCAGTCCTTGAGAGCATGACAAGACGTATGATCAAGTGTGAACTAGAGGACTTTGAGCTGGTATGCATTTGAGAAAAGTATACAGCTCACATTGCAATAGAACAAAGCAGATTCATGGGTTTCAAAGGTTCGACTCAGTCTTTAACCCCCGAACCCTTCAAAAGGAATAACTCCTACTTTTTCATTTGTTTAGTCACGAGGCCAAGACGTTAAGTTTGTAATTCTCTATTGTATTCTGATTTATATCTGAAAGCAGGGGACAAATAATCACTTCTCCTAAAAATTGCTGAGTATTTTTTTCATGAATTGTTTATTCCTTGAACGGCAGATGATGTTGTTCCACTGAAAGCATCATCTTGAGTCATATAATGTGTGTCTGTGTGTCAGGACAAGTCGGCCGAGTTCTCCACAGCAAACAGTGTTGGGGTTAAAAATAACATCTATGCTGTGCTGGTGATGGGTGTGTATGAGATCCTTATGGAGTACAACTTCATCAAAGCCAACTACAGGTAACAACCCCTTCTCCTTGTACGATTGCGATCCTGTGCACCTTAGCACCGCTGTTAAAGTGATGGTTTGCGTGCCTCTGTGTGTTGCAGTAAGGGCCGCTTTGAGGAGCTCCTGGAGATGTTCAACCGCTACCACAAACTGGCTGAGATCCTGAAGGAGAAATCTGGGAAGGCTCGAGGGCTCTCAAACAAGATTCCTCGTAGTTTACTCTCTTTGGGCTTCATATCAACTCTCCTCACTGTGCTATTCCGGTAAATGTTTTTGGTTGCTATGTTGACCATACAGGCTATAACTGCATTTATAGATCAGATTTAATTAAATAATATATACAGCACACATATTTTATAAATACTCTATTAATCAGGGGAAGCAGTCATTTCATTTTTTGAAAAATAACATCTTTTATAACGCATGAATAAGCCAACTTCATGTGCTAAAATATAAAAATAGCATTTTATTGAATGTGCACTGAATCAGGGGTAGAGTTGGCAACACCAAAACATGAAATAATAGTTTCTAGAATGAAACCCTGCTGGATTGTTTCTTTTGTTTTCTTCTTCAGGGACAGTACTCAGAGCAGAGAGGAGGCTCTCTCAGTGCTTCGCTCAAGTGGAGAGTTTGTGCGCTACGCCGTGAATGTGGCCGTACAGAAGATCCAGCAGCTGGAGGAGACGGGACACACGGATGGACCGGATGGACAGAACACGGACAGAACTTTCCGCTTCCTCTGTGACACGACGAGGTAGAAATAACGCCACCTAAACGACAGCCCCTGGTTGAACCGCGGTTACGTTGTCTTTGACGTTCTTTGACGCACTGCACGATCCAGTGTGCTGTTGTGGCGTTACACCAACGTCCCCAGCGGTGTCGAGGACGCAGGGAAGAAGGAGAAGCGCTCCAGCTTGTCCCTGGTTTGTCTGGAAGGTCTGCTCAGGATCTTCACTGCTTGTCAGCAGCGCTATGCGGACAGGATGGCTCAGCTCCTCTCCTCCATGGGTCAGAAACCCACCTTTCTCGTGAAGTGAAAGCAGTGCGTCTGCACAGCGCACAGGAGGTCACCCCAATTTCTTCTTTCTCACAGAAATCTCTGAGGACGACGCCGAGCCGGACGAAGGCAACGTCACGGAGATGAACTTCTTTTACATCCGACAGTTTCAGGTACACCCACACAGAATGGATTTGGTTTTTCCCTCTACTTATTTCAAAAGGTGGTAAAGAGTCACAACAATCCGTGGTTTGATTAGCAAGCCTCGCATTAAACATTATGTCACAGAATGTTGTTGATTTTCTTTGCCTGTCAACAGAGGGCGCTCTTCACCCAGTTAAGCGGAGGGGAGGAAGAATTTAACAGCAAAGAGGCTCAGCTGCTGGTCAGCATCTTGTGTGTGCTTTCGCGCCAGCTAAAGCCCTCCTCCCAGCAGGTAGCTGTACTCCTAAGTGCACTTCACACAGCACCCTGCGTAGCACCTGTTCCCCTAACACGCACCCCCATCTACAGTTTGTACAGATGATCACTTGGACTGTGAAGATCTGCAAGGAGACCAGTTTTGGTGAGGGACCGTTTACTTATTTGCGTGCATTGTGCAGTACGGAGTGTACTGAGACCGGTTCGTTTCTCTCATTCAGAGGATTCGGCTTTCTCCAAGGGGCTGCTCTCTCTCCTCTTCAACCTGCACGTCCTCTATAAGAGTCCTGTAAGCCTGCTGCTGGAATTGTGCCAAGACATCCACAGTCAACTTGGAGACATTGATGAGGTACACAGAATTGCAGAGTACAAGCAATTAGGCATTATTACAGTGATTCAAAGTGTGGCCAATTAGGTCATCTAAAAGGAGTGATTCTCAACTGGTGGGGCTTTGCATGGGAAAATTAAAATTAGAATTAAAAATAAAAAAAATCACAAAAAAATTCATCCTGTGATTTTATTTTGAAGGGACTTTTTTAATGCAGCGGAGTGTCGTCTTTTTTGCCGGCTCGTGTTTTTAGCAGCGTGTGCCAGGTTGGGTCAAACCATTCTGATATGGGTCATTAGGATAATTAAACATCCGGAATATAAAATTCAGCTTATGAACTTGATTTTGAATAAATTTGAGATGTTGAGAACGTCCCTCGATTTGGGTCGCGGGTCGTCATTTAGGGGTGATGGTGGGTCCCGGAGCCAGACCAGCTGAGACCCACTGCTCTAAAGCATTTATTTATCCTTCTGGTACCTGGGTCAAAATGAGCATGTCATTCTTAGATCTTCTTTCTTTGTGTACGGCCAGAATGTTGAGGTGGAAAAACAGTGTCACTTTGCCATCATCAACATGAAGACTGCACCCGCGGGAGCGGTGAGTGTTGGCTCAACAAGCCGTGACATCGATACCTCAGAATCTGTTTTCCCAGCGAGCTCATCGTGTTTCATCGTTTTGAATCCCTCGCCCCAGCTGCTGGTCCTGTCTCAGGTTGACAGAGTGCTTGATGAAGTGGACTGGCTGATAGCCCGGAAGAAAAGCCAGACGTCCTCTGACAAGTCGGGTTCCGGTAAGACGCCTTTCACGCGGCTGCTAAATTTGAATTAATGGTGAGAGTTAAAAGGCGTTACGTGGTAATTAAAACGTCTGTGACGTCGCGTTCCTGACGTGTAGGCGAGGCCACCCAGACCGCAGGCCAACAGGACCCGATGGAGAAAGCAGTGACGCTGCAGCTCGGGACCCTTTTGACGGCTTTAAACGAGCTGGTCCAGACGGCCCTGCTGCCCGGCCCCTGCACCATCACGCTGCTGAGAGCGCTGAGCCGCACATACACCACCCTCACCACGCTGGTCAAATACGTACGCACTCCTCCCCTCCGCCGTCACCAACTGAAAGGAAAGTTTTATCATCTGGCGTGACGATCATTTTTTTTTTTTTTTAGTACATCCAGGTGTGTGCCAGCCAGCACGCTGCACTGCCAGCACGGTTTGAGAAGCTGGTGAGTCTCGGCTGTCCTTCCGCTCGCTTGGTTCTTCTAAGACTGCTGAAGTCATGCTAAGCATGTTTGGTTTTTCTTTGTGTGCAGGTCAAACTGTCGGGCTCCCACCTAACTCCACAGTGCTACTCCTTCATCACGTATGCACAGGTACAGCACGTTTTCAGCAAACCATTATCTTCTTGCGCTTTTCCACAAGGGACGGTTGATGTTTAAAAAACAAAAACACGTTTACTTTATTAGAATGGAGAATTTGGTGGTGGAGGAGCAGATGACAAGAAGAAAAAGAAAAGAAATGAAGTGAACTCTGCTCCCTCTGTAAGGATTTCCCTCCTATAACAATGTGATTAATGATTTACACATAATGTATTGTATCAATTATGCATACACACACTGAAACACGTGGACCTCAATCAAATCTAAATTCTTAATACATTTTTTTTTTTTCCCCCTCTGGTAAGGCAAAGCTTCTGCGTGAGACTAAAGCCATCCCTAACGTGATCTTCAGTATTGAGCAGTATGAAAAATTCCTCATCACGCTCTCAAAGAAATCAAAGGTTTGGGAGAACTGTGGTACTTGACAGAATACTATGAAGAGGGTTGTACGACACAGCATTGACCACAACGCTCGCACACCTGTCCAGGTGAACCTGATGCAGTACATGAAGCTGAGCACCTCCAGGGATTTCCGCATCAACTCTGCTACTCTGGACGCAGCCCTTCAAGAGCAGGACGCCAGTCAGGAGGTACGTGCAGGGCTTCCGCTGAAGCTCGTCACATGAGTCAATGAAGCAGAATTGTCCTCCGTTCCTCCCCACGTGGGATGTTTTGAATGTCGCCTTTTTTAACACACTCTGCTGGCCGGGATCAATTTGTCAAGTCTCTTCTTTGGATCCCTTCAGACCAACGCGTCACAAGAGGCCGAGGAGACACAAGAACCCCGTCAGAAGAAGAGAAAGCAGTGAGCCCCCCCCCCCCCCCCCGGATCTTGAGCTTCTACTAAACAGCATCCAGGCGGTTGGGTGTTTGAAGCGAACAAAGTACTATCTTCCTTTGTTCAGAGAGCCTTTAGTAGCGTTGAGGATTTGATAAATGTCCAATGCTTCACCTGTGGAAAGTTTGCACAAAGTTTGTTGAACTCTGTTTTCTTACAGTTCAAATGTATTTAGTAATGCATATAATATTACTTAAGATGGCCCTACTTGATCAGTTACTCAACTCACTACGGACCGAGGAGGATCTATGGTTCCCAATACACACAATGCATCTTGAAGACTGTTTGTGCTTTATGTCAATAGCAGTTTTGTTTTAAAGTTTTCTTACTCTATTTATTTCCAGATTTCTTTTTATTATCACATCTTGCATGGAATGTTACTAACAGTGGCAGGTACTGGGAACTGAGTTGTTTATGTTTGATAAGCTACACTATGTAGTTTCAGGTTTCTGGCATGTCACGCACAGCGCTCTCTGTAAGGCTCTTAACAATGTAAAAACTTGGGTTTTGGCCAAATTTCAGATTCATTTTTGTTAACAATACTGTTGAACACAACACAGGAATTCATTTACAAATATTTCTTTGCTACCTGCAAGTATTTATACTCTGCTGTTTATAATATATATATAAAATACAACCCTTCAAACCCCCTGCTGATGATGGCATGCAGAACTTACCGGGTGCTAGGTTGTATCTTCTTTCCAGACCTGTGGGGTTTGAGGGGGTCACACAGTCCATTGTGACCTCCTTCCGCAGACACTGGTCAATGTCAACTGCACTGAAGAAAGCTACTGACTGGGGAAGGTCCTGCAGGCCCAACGCATGGGCAAACACACTCCTGCAGGGGACACAAGCCTTTATTGCCTAATCCATAATCCAAATGCCAACGGGGCACGAATGAAATAGCGAGGCAGACCTCGTAAGCAGGTTGGTGATTTGCAGCGCCAGCGCCGCTCGGTAGCGGTCTTCACTGCGTACGAGGTAGCGCACCTCATCGTGGATGCTGATGCAGAAACGACCATCAACGTCGTGCTCCTCAAAGAGCCACTTCATGGCCACCAGCATCAGATGCAGGTAGTCCACCGCAGAGCTCTGGACCACCCAGTTCACCCTGCTAGTTATAAACTAACAGAATATGGCAAATCGTCGGAACTTAGACCTTATCCTGCTGGGGCTTTTGTTTTCATGGTCATATCTTCTCAATAGAAGGCTGTGCTCACCTCATCCCTGACCGCCGTGGGCTCCAGCGCTCTGCTGATCCTGCAGCCTAGAACTGGAGTGGCCGGCTGGGCAGAGTGAGCAATGGCCTCCAGCTTGTTGAACATGTCTGACTCCGTACCTCCGGCCCACAGGCGCTTGTCAACCACGTCCCACCTCTTCCGCCGCGAGCTATGGGGGGGGGGGGGGGGACGAGGGACGAGATCTAGTGGCGGTCAAAGTGCTTGCCCGAGTCGGCGCGTTTATTTCCTCACTCCCTCCTCACCTCTGTGAAGCCAGCCGGGTGATCCTCCGCAACTCCTGCAGGGTGACGCTCCCATCTTCTTCCGTCTCCACCTCTACACCCAGTTCACTGACCAGCCACTCGCCCTCCTCAGACAGCCGGTATCTGATGAAACACGTGGCACTAGAACTCCACTCTAAATCACCGTTTCAGAAAAAAAAAAAAAAAAAAAAAAAGTAACCCAGAAAATATGGAATCTTAACCTCAAAGCCACAACCAGTGGCCGTACCTGCGCGTGCCCTTGGTCAGCGCGTACATCTGCTTGGCCTTACTGGCAGCTTCGGCCTGATCGAGGCGGTGGTTGAACTGCATCAGCAGCCTCTCGGCAAAGGGTTGTCCCGCGCCATAAATGCGTCCGTAGTTGAAAACCTTGGCGTGCTCTCGGCTGATGCCCACAGTATCGGCGGTGCGGCTGTGCAGGTCCGTGCCCTGACTCTTCTTTCCCTGCAGGGTCATCCAGCCGAACGCCGTGCAGCCTGCACGCCGCAGAGGCACCAGGCGAAACACGGTTAACCTCACATGCTCCTTCGACAACGTTAATGTCACGGCGTCAAAAGGGAAGAACCATACAAGATGCTCACCGTGCATTCCAGCAAAGTGAGCCTCTCCAAGCACGGCGGCAATCCACAGCTCCTGGGAGTCTACATCTGCCCCCACGAGGTGATATCCAGGTGGAACCTGCACCATGGCCTTCAGCTCGCTGCCTACGCGGTCTCGCTATGGACACACACACACACACACAAAAAAAACACTGCGTCAAAAAAGACAGCCACACGTCTCCGAGACTCGCGTTTCTACCCGTCGGCTCTGCTTCTCACCCGTGCATTACTGGCCGTCAGCCACGTCGGCTCCACGGCTCGGCGCGTTACCGTCCCCGCGGTAATGACTTGAGGCAATATGGCACCACACTGGCCCTCTTCGTCAAACTCTTTGTGTCTTCGGGAGACCCGAAAGGTAGTTTAGAAACACAGCGATGGCTTAACCCCCGTCCTGGCTGATGAGTAAGTGAAGGCGTCGGGACAAACCTGCTGACAATACGAGGAAGCTCTCCTTTCCTCAGCCACAGCACCATCTGAGAGCTACGAAGACACAGCCAAGTCCTGCACTCACCATCTTTGTGACAAACGGATGAATTATGAACTATGGCGGGAAACTGAGTAGGTACCTAATACGTTTATGGGCATTCCTCCAGAAGGACACCATTTTGTTGATCTCCAGAGCTCGTGTAGCGTTGGTTCCACCATGTCCAGCCCGGAGAGTACCATCCTCCATCTTGGATAGGAAGTCTTTTGAAAAAGGACTGCCAACATTGTTGTTATTGCCATCCTGAAACACACACACACACACACTCAGTGAGAGCATGAAAGCACTTCACTGAAGTGACAGTATGCCAATGTCAGCAGTCAGGGCGCTGGAAGGTACACAGTGAGACGTCACCTTATGAGGTAATTTGAAAAACCAGCACCCTGGGATATCTACATCATTGTAGGGACCGTTTCCGTGGTGATAATGGCAGCGACTCTCCTCTGGCGCATGATGTGGCTCTAGAGACTGCTGTTAATACAGAATGCAAACCGTATCATGCAGTAATGTTCATTTTCAGCACAATAAAAGGCTTCATTTTAAAGCTGTTCTGTATTAACATGACTATAATCTGAATTAAATGACAATGATTTTACTCGCCATGCTTTTCTTATCCCCATTTTCCATCATTCGGACTCCATTTTCCTCCCTGAGACTTTCCCAGGACCCAAACTCCTCCACCTTGGTGTGGGGTCAAGAAACACACAACATTGTCACGACAAACATTAGCATTGGTCCTAGTCAATGCGTCGAAGTAGCACTGGTTAAACGCCAAAACCACAGCGGCACAATGTAAATCTCGGGATTTAACATTTGAGCCCTTTATTTTATACCGTAAACGTTAGGATGAAAAGTCACGCAGCATCCAGCTACTAGCTGTGGCACCCGTCTGTACAATATATGCACATCGTCTTAGTGACTTTACACTATGGTCATGAGGAACAATCTGAAGTTCATGTTATTACTAAACAGTGGCTTTATGTACAGCATATTCGTGTAAACGCTTCAAGGTGGATCAAGTAGTGAGCGTATGCACCTTTGCCCACAGTGTGCCGTCTGTCCACGTGAGGTCGTCTGAAGGGCTGCAGTCAGGATACTCGGGCTGCACTTTGCTGTTCTGCTCACAGTGCTCTCTGTAAACACGCTCAATAGCTCTGTGGAACGGGACAAACCCTCCTTCAGTAAACCCATCCTATTGCCCTGATGTGATGCGAGCACAGTGCATCACCTACCTGTGAGGGCACACGGGCCCGGTGCTTCCCTCCCCGGGTACCAGGTTGTCCCTGCGTCCAGGAACCAGGTAGCCCCAGCCGTGTTTGTCCGTGTAGTGCAGGGGGAACCCGTCCCACGTCAGACCCATCAGCTTGGGAGTGACTCTCATCTGTAGACTGATGAGGTTGGCGCCAGGTGACCAGCTGTCCTCCTCCGACATCTTCTCACACAGCTTACGATACCACCTGAAGGACACATCGAGGGGGTTAATGGACGGTGGAAAGTGAAAGAATAAGTATTGTATGGCTTAGTGTGGAAGTGATCTCACTTACCCTGGATGTCCAGGCAGATGTTGCCTTCTCTTAGGGAGTCGACTCACGGTTTCCTTCAGCTTCTCCAAAGCCAGCCTGCTTGGGCAAGGACCTGCTATCTCCTCTTCAGCAGGTGGGCCCGGGTCTAAAATCACAACAACTCAAACTTTTATCCCTCTCATCTTTTTCGCATTGTTGTTATAATATGTCACCCACAATATTTCATAATTCTAACATTGTCTTTGTATCTGATCCGATCCGAGCAGGTACCTTCATCAGAGTCTGGGAGAGGAGTAGCAACTTTAGTTTCGCCTGTTTTCTTGGAGTTTTTCTTCTTGCTGGCTGCTTCTTTTTTCAGCTTAAACTCCTGCACATCCCACTCAAGATCCCAGAGCCAGGGGTCGTCTTTGTATCTTAAGAAAATAAGAACATAGAACCCAGGCCAGTGATGTACAATATTATACAAAGCACTTGGAATTATGGAGCTACAGATTATTCATGGGTCTATAATCCTTTTCATTCATCACACGTAGAGCCGTGATTAAATAATGAGCTTAAGTCATAAACATGGTGATGAACATGGGGTCTCATCACCTGTCATCCTGCAGCAGCTGGCAGGCATCGTCCGCGAGACTCATCAGAGACTTCTTCATCTCTCTCTGGAGCTCTTCGTAAATGTCCTGAGAATCTTCCAGGTAACGCCTCCAATTTTGATTGACAGGAAGGTAGCTCACACCCATCTCCAGCATTCCTGCAAACGTCACTGGATGAGGGCACCTTATTAAAGATAAACGTGACGGGAGTCATTATGCAGCATTGTGTGCAATGCGATGTCATTTTGACTAGACAAGTAATGGATTTAAAAGGAAACGGGATCAACTGACCTCTCCATGAAGAGTGGAAGCTGTTCAGTGAAGACTTGATGTGTGGCTTCGACATCCATGGCACAATACTGCATTAACTCCTGAAGGGGTCAGCAAAGCCACATGCATGTGTCAGAACTTCATGATGAGTGAAAGTCATTTAGGGTACTTTGATATAACATATATTTTTTACATTTGGCCTATTAGAAGAGACAATTTGACACAACATTTGCCGTGAACATCTAACCTGGAAGTTGTTCCTGACGTCCTTCATGCTGCCCTTCACAAACGTCTCTCTGGCCTCTTTCTTCAGTGGCGGCCCTCCCACGTACAGAGCATGTACATCAACCAGGTTATTAATGCTGCTAATGTTGACCCAGTCCCAGGAACCAACCTGCACACATAAACATCAGGTTGAGTATTTTTGCTGCTGAAAAAGAGGAGAAAAAAAGCCAAAAAGATCCTGACACTTTCAAAAAAAAGAAAAAAAAAAAGTGCAGTGACATTACCACAAATACTGCATGTTTTAGCTGAAATGTGGTGGACACCAACCATTGGACCCTCTCTTTTCTGTCCAGCTTTCCTAATGTGGTCCTTGACCTCCTGAAGACCCCTCCTTTTGCCCATCTTGTTGGCCATCCACAGTGTGCGCTGGAATCCGGTCAGTCCAGAGATGGCCATGTGAAGGCTCATTGTGTCCATGAAGCGAACCTTAGAACCCTTTACAGAAGGAAGCCATTTTTCACATGAACGTTTATGTCAAACACAGACAGGTATGTTGCTCCATGTGATTCATACAAGGATCATAAAGTCATACAATAAAGATACCTTTAGAAAGAACAAAAAGAGACAGTGCTAGAAAGCTGTTAAAAAAAGAAATTAGAAACCCAGCCTCTGAAAACTGACCTTCAGCAAGTATTGCTCCTTAATGAAAGAGCGGTCAAAACTGACATTATGGCCAACGATGAGCCTCTCCTTCCACTGACCCCCTGGCGGGCGAGAAGAGTTGATAGGTGTCTCTAAGGGGATGAGGTCAGCCAGGGTCAGCTGGTTGGACCAGGAGTACCTCTCTTCTATTAGGCGCTTACTGCACCAGGAGTACCTGGAATTGAAGAAATAAAAATATCACGCAACTATTGACCTATATAAACACGTATCCACTAGAAAACGTTTTCTTTGTATACAAACTCCTGCTGTTACACAACGCAACTCACCCACCACACAACACGGTGAGGCTAACCAGTCCTGCATGTTTAACTCTCTTTATATTCCTTGCTTGCTTATTTCTCACCAGTTAGTGGGAGACACGGCCACAGCCAACGTGGGACATCGTCCCTCTGCCACGCACACCTCCACATCAAACACCAGCGCCTGCTCCTCGGGGAAGTCGACCTTGTGACTCTGCCCGTCGGGCCCGTAGCGCGTCCACCCGACCTCCCAGCTCCATTGGCGCGGCATGGGAGGGAGGTGGGCCAGCTGCAGCCTGGTGGCAGCCTCCAGGTAGGGGAGACTCTGCTTCTGGGCCAGGATACGAAAGTGCTCGTCGATATTTTGTCCATACATCTGGGGCAGCTTCAGCTCCACTTCGGGCAAAAGGGAAATCTCCTTCCCCCACAGCTGATGTTTCTGCAGGTGCCGAATGCTGCGCTCCACGTCATCCTCTACGTACTCCGGTTGCAGCCCTCGAAATATCTGCTCGTGGAGGTTCCTCGACAGCATCTGAATTTGAAGGGGGTTCAGGCGGGTCTCCGTAGAGCCCTGGCCTTGAATCGAGTCGTGCATGGTGGAATAGAGCGAGCGTGGACACCTCCATTGTATAGAGGTGAGAGTCCTCCGCAGAGGACAGTGCAACACGCGCAGCATCACCTCATGGGGACTTCACACTAGAGCTGGAAGACATTGAGATTAATATATTGATACCGTGATACAGTTTGTCTTTGACAAAACTAAACGAGAGGCACAAAACGGCATTAGATACACATATTATAGAAACTATTGACATATTATTAATTTAATCTAGCAACTAGATATAATGTAGATACAGATAATGCAATGTGTTTGGCCAGTGCAATATTGTTCAATGGAGGAAATCTTGTTCAAAGAGCAGTGTCAGATATTTCTGCCCAGATGAGGTTAACTTGGTCTAAATCCCCGAACTTCAGCATCAACGCTAGAAATAAATTGAGTTAAAACAGTTGAGCGTTAGCTGGACCTAGCGTAGCGTAGTATAGTCACGTGGCGTTAATCCTGCACTCGCTAACCTTTTTAGATATTGTCGCTGAAAGCACAAAAACTCACCTGATAGGTGTCTTTCTGTACAACGCCGAGGTCATTTTCCACAACGTGTGTAAAACCTCTTCATAACAAACTGTTCATTGAACGTGTTCAAACCACGAGGAAGTGAATCAAAGGCAAGACGAACCATTAGCGTCCCCGAGCGGTCCGGATGACCAAATCGTTTCTAAGAATACGAGGAAATGATTAGATGAACAACACGGTTTAGAAGATTTTTTCTCCATGGGAAAAGGTAGTTTATGCACGAGTATTTAACAAGAACATATACATACAACAATGTACTGCGCAAGTTAGATATAATTAGAGTTATTACAACACTGTTTGTATCGGCTGGCCGCGTGGCCTAATGGATAAGGCGTCTGACTTCGGATCAGAAGATTGCAGGTTCGAGTCCTGCCGCGGTCGCTCTTTTGCGACATTGCGTATATTTTTTTTATTTGAAAAAATGTCGCTATAATATCGAGACTGTCACATCCTTGCATGCAAGTGGCATTGTCATCTTTATGGGAGTCGTCTTAACCCCAAAATAATTTTAAAACCGAGCTTCCTGATACGAAGGTGCATTTAATGATTGCAGAGGGAGCTTCGGTGTCGGGCTTAATTCACTGCAACACTTATTCCATCCCTACAAAACGGCTCACGCTACGACTTCCCCGAAAACGGTACTTCGCGTTGCTTTTCACGTCTACGATGATGACACCAATGGGCATCACTACGGTAGCAAAGGGTTCACGTCTGCCTCTAAGTATATCGCGTCGGTCTGTATTCTAGCAGGATGATGTTGGCGGATTCATTCCGGTTGTGTTTTGCTTCTCAGGCGATGGCGGATGACACGGAGGATGTTGCGCTGGACTTTGCTGCCGACGAGCAGGACAGTGCGCGGAGAGGCGCAGTCCTAAGGTGCACTAGGACGATGCATTATCGAATATAGACCCATTTGTGTGGCAGAGAACATTTGAGTGAATATAGTATCAAAAGGGATGTCGTTTGAGAGACGCTTGTCAAAACGAGTGTCGTTTCAAATGACGCGAAACATCTATTAGGAAATATGCTCTCTCAGGTGTTTATAAGTGGCTATTTTTTTTGTTAGTTTGTGATTCAGAGTGAGTCTCTTTGCCTCTTAATGTGCTCAGAGGTGTAGATCTGCTGTAGCATGTATCAAAGTTGTCTTCTTGCTTTAATTATACAGGCCTTATTGGCATGTTTAGGCTTTAAATCCTTGCCAATCCTTTGCTTTTGATTGCAGACACCCACTCGTCTCCTTTTTCCACCTGTTCTTCCGGGTGGTTGCCATTGTTGCCTATTTACTCTGCGACTGGATCAGCGAGAACTTTGCCTCGTGTTTTGTGCTGATCATCACTCTGCTGTCTTTTGATTTCTGGTCTGTCAAGGTGAGATGTCAACCAAGTCAGCTACTGATTCCACTTTGCTTCTCGTGCCTTTCATGCCTCCTAATGAACTTCAGCACCGTTTCCCCTTTCCGCTTTGATTACTCACAATGTCCTGGCTTTCAGAATGTGACTGGCAGGCTGCTGGTCGGCCTGCGGTGGTGGAATCAGATTGACGAAGATGGAAAGAGCCTCTGGGTGTTTGAGGCCAAAAAAGTAAGACTTTCTGTGTTAGAGTGTGTGTGGGTGGGTTGCAGGTAATTAACATTTGCATTGATGTGTGTGCAGGCCTCCTTGGGCAATAGCATTGGGACAGAGGCAGAGGCGAGGATTTTCTGGCTGGGTCTTATCATCTGTCCTCTCATATGGACATTGTTCTTCTTCATCTCCCTCTTCTCCCTGAAGATTAAATGGCTGGTGAGACACATGCTGCTTGTGTGCATACTCTGTAGAAGCACATTATGATTATAAAACATCCCTCCTAAATGTACAATCCGGGTGACTTCCCCAGTCCCTTGTGGTTGCGAGTATTTCCCTCCAAGTGGCCAATCTCTATGGTTACCTACGCTGCAAGGCAGTAGGAGAGGATGGCCAGCCTGCAGACATCCGCGCTTTCTCAGGGCAGCACCTTCTGCAGCGTGTGAGTGATTGACTGCATCGTTGTCCTGTTAACATGTCAGAGTTCATTAAAACTGAATAAAATCTCACTTGTAACGTGTCCCCTTCCAGCCAGACATCATCTTTGGAATACTATGAAGATTACCTCCTCCTTTACAGCCATTCTGCTTCTGCTGTGTGTGTGTGTGTGTGTGTGTGTGTGTGAGAGAAAGAGAGAGAAATGAAAAAATGATCAAAAGCTTGATGAGAGCTACCTCATCTCCAAAGTTCCCACAAACTGCATTTACTTACTCGTGCATACCACATGCTGCTGACTTCAGGTCACATGTTCACAATAAAAAAAATAAGTGCATTTGTATTTGTTCCTACTGTCATTGGTTTGAACACCACTTATCTGCAAATACAGCAGCATGAAATAATTCAAAAGCCAATATAGTTTTTAAGCATATACACTCCAAGCTGTGTTTCCAGCTTTTGATGTAAATGTTGTGACCTGCTTTTAACAAAGCTCTGCTTTAAAGAGCACCGGGTCAAGTCTGATGTAAAGACCCTGGAGTATTTTTTGATAGCCTGTTAAAAAAACAAAAACACAATACTTCCAAAAGTTGCACCAGGAATGCAAAAATATGGACAGTTGTGAACTGTTAGGTCCACGTGTTGTGATGTGTGCCTGAATGCACCACATGATTAAGAAAATCAACAAAGGAATAGAAAGCACAAATAAAAAAATTCTTGTTTCCCGTTTAATCCAGTTGATTTTAAACTTTGTTTGTTTTTATTCAATTAAATATTAATTAATTTGTGTTCAGGACTTAGTGCAGATTCCAATCTGTAATAAAAAAAGTATTTAGACTAAATGATCACCTCTATTCACCCAATTTAGAGAAACTACAGTAACGTAATTTACTTTTTGCTAATGTTTGCTAATACGCATAATGGGACGACTCGATTGCATTTTAATTTAGAACCAGTCTGTTTTACAAACACAGTGAAATCCTTTAGAAAAACATTATATCTTGCCCGCACAGATTTGGAGGGAACTGATAACAGTCTGCTTGTCTGTGGCCCCTGACCTTCACATACAAACGGATCGGAGCTCAAAGATCCTCTATGGATTGAGAGGACTCGCTCTTGCTCCCAGCCTGCGATCAACCTTTCGCAGCGTACACACGCTAAGGCGGGAAATATTTGCACTGTGGCCTAGCTTACTGCTACACAAAGGCCATATAGCAACTTCTGTTATAAAAATTATGAATCCATTGCGTTGGTCTGGCCCAAAAGCTATGTTGGCCTTTGATGCACATGGTGTTGGTGATCTTCTTTCAATTGTGTGTATAACACGGCAGAGGGACCATTAATTTGCTAATTTAAATCAGGAGATCTGCAGAGGCAATAAGCTGGACTCTCAAATTGTAAAAATATGTGGTACCTTTCTGATTGCACAATTTGGTCTGAATCGAGACATATCATATTAAGAAATATGTAACTTACATAATGTGAAATCATCAAAAGCCGGGGAAATTGCTGAATGGACCTCGATGATGCCGATTTGTCACGATCATTGATGAATTTTCAATTTCCAGCATAGTGCTCAGAATTACTGGGTAAACTGGGAATATGATACAAAAAAAGACTCCAGAAAAGGAGGTTTGTCCTGCACATTGCTATCCCATGTCGATAAACCAAAAGTGTCATTATCAATACACCAGGGTTGAGTCATAGTAGCGGCGTTAAGAAATCAACAAAAAGCAAGAGAAAACCTCCTTGAGTGAGACGTCCTTTTGAACTGGTGCGTTCTCCGGCGCTGCGGGCTCTGTGATTGGTCGTGGCTCTGGCGTGACGTCAGTGCGGGAGCGAGTAGAGGAAGCGCGCAGCCCGGAGGAGAGGCAGAAGCTGGAGGACTGAGGATGCGACCGCACTCACCTGAGAGCGGACTCTCTACCCGATGGGCCCGATGTCCACGCAGAGAAAGAGCCATCCGGGGGGGCTCGTTACGACCTGAGGAGTTGAGGACATTTGTCTCCAGAGTCCGCTTTGCTTCTGAAAGAGGTAAGAGATGCGCGTGGAGACGCGCAGCCTTGGCTTTGAATCTGTTGTCAAGCCTCGTCCACATGATACACAGAGAGCTACACATAGGATGCATGTTAAGTTTGACTTTTAGATATTCACTTTTTTTTTTTTCGTTAAGTAACATGTTTTTTTTTTAACCAAACGCCCCGGCGTTTCATTTCAAACGAGGGAACGCGTTTGGTCCCCGTGTTCTTTGAAGTGCCAGAATATTTCACTACGCTCTTTGGTCTATTATTATCATCAGTAATAAATTGGATCCTGTAATAGCTCTTGCGGATAATCCGTGCCATGTGAAATAGTCCAGTTCTAGTAGAAGTAGGCCAATCGCAACTCTCATTAAAAGTAAGGATTCGTTGCCCCTCGGGAGCAAAAGAGCCCAGAGCAAATTAAAGCATCTTAAAGCCTAGCTCAATTCACATTTAGTAGATTAAAAAAAAAAAAAAAAGAAAACTGGGCCAGCTGTTGATCTCAGAGCATCATATGTGGTGTTTCTTCACACGTCTTGGGTTCATGGTCATGTGCACGGTTTGGTCACACTGACCTTTTATGATCATCCAATGGCATCAAATAGGCTGAGCATGTAGCTTAAATGATGACATGCGCACAGGTCTAACGGTACATGTGGTTGTTAGAGAGCCGTTCATGTGTTTCAGACATGATTAGTGGGATGAGATCGCACGGCGGGCCAGCGGGTAGTTTTCTACGGGCCAGGCCTGAAAATCTATCATCTGAAATAGATAGATTTTTTTTCAATGCAACTGGCGCTACTTGCATTTCTAATACGTCCCTTATCAGTTTAAACGACATTAATAAACATCGCTTCGAAGGCAATCAGAATAAACACTGTACACGTTTTCAATGATGTAATATTATATTTCGATATTTAAATACTCTGTGTGTCAATTGCAAGGCATGCTGATGCAATGTGCCCCTCACACACCGTGGCAAACTACTGATTTCTTTTTATTACTAAATCTTAAAATAATAATTGTATGTTTTTGAAGGCTCTAGAATATATCTAAAATGTAGATTATAACGAGGTCACTGTGGTGATCAGTAGGCCTTTAGCCAGACTCTTTTATCAAGACAGGACTATTCGCAACACACGTGATCCATCTCCTCTCACCACGTCGTGTTCAGCTGCTGTCTGTCATTCTCATTGGCCCGTAATTTAAATAAAACGTACTGGAGATGTGTGTGTGTGTGTGTTTTTATATTAAAGGCCTACTTCTCCATCCTGCTTCTAGATCACGTCAGCATCGCGTCGGGCTTCAGCAGAGAGCGAGAGGGGGTCTGTTTCTGTCTTTGGTTATCTAGCTGTATGAGTTTTAAATGCCTGTCATAAAGCTAGATAACCGAAAGTAGAAATGACTTCCGGAGCGTTGTGTTCATCCCCGAAAGATGCGGGACACCTCGAGCTTTCACCTCCCAAAAAGGTGAGAAAATAGTTTTACTTTTTTTTTTTTTTTAGTTTGATAAAAAAAAAAAAAAAAAAATAGCACAAAATAATCCAAAATCGCTACCAAACGTGTATATAATACATTTGTTTTTATGCATCGCGTCATCAATTAATTTGTATTTATTTTTAAGTATACACACTTTCAGTGTCAGATTTAAAGGACTTTGTTTCATGGTTCCTTTTTGCAGAATGAAATGTTCAACTATATATCAGACATGTTGGGGTCTCAGGGAAACAAAATAACCATTGATAAATTTCTTTAAAAAAAAACACACACCAGTTAACCCAGCATCTCATTTACGACTTTATAGCGCGACACATTGTTTGTTTGTTTTTCCCATCTCAATTCACTTCATTTTGAGGATTCAGAATATGAGCTCCTTGTACAAAGGGCCCTCAGTGTGGTGTTTTCGGTGCATTCAGGCCCTCTACAACGTGGTGCTGAATGTTAAACAGGTCGCTCCGGTGGAGGGGAACAGCACGGACTCAAACCCTTTAGTTTTTACCCTGTGGAAGAAGATCAAATTGAATAATAAATGCACAGCGTTGATATTACATCATAATAATAGTCTTTTTTTTGTTTTTCTTTTCACAGGAGACATTTAACGTGTCACGGCGGAAAGCACAGGTGTTTCCAATACCACCAACAAAGGCTCGCTTCTATTTCCATGTAAGTCATGACGACGTGAGCGCGAGCTAAATAGAACCCAGCCCTCTTTAATTGGGCTACTGGGACGTGTGTCTTCCAGAGAAAAAAAAAGAGGCTGATCACACCTCAGGGTGTTTAATCTGATCCCTTCTGCTCACCTGCAGTAAGTGAAAAGACAAACAAACGGGACGTCTCTCTGGGGCCCCTGGAGGCTCCTCTCTGGGTTGTCCTGCCATCCTTCCTCTAATCTTTTGGGAGAGTCACTTCTATTTATTATATATTTAAAATTTGTACCTGTGAGACGTACGTTTGTAGGAGAAAGAAAAGGGAGACTGCGCTAATGCGTTGGCTGCTTAATAACGCAGTGGAGTGGTGCAGCGTCACACACACACACACACACACACACACACACACAGGGTTAAAAAAGACACTTGGCGTCTGCATTTGAAGCCGTGGCTAATCTCAAGGCCTTTGGGACACATTGTGTGGTGGCTCAATGAAAAAGGGCCCCGGGGCCCATCCTGTAGACAGGATCTGAGTTTTTGAACTTGGCACTTCAGTGCCGTGCATCAACGCTCAGCCCGTGGAACGCCACGAAAGGCTAAATAGCACCAAAGTGAGATGGGCTTTTCATTCACCCTCCTAACTGCCTATCGCAGACCAGCTTGTTTTTTCGCGGCGAGATTTTAGGCTGTGTGTGGGGGGGGGGGGGGGGGGGGGGGGAGCCGATGAGGTCCAAGTGTTTGCCCGGAGCTTCCCCTGTCGGGGCGTGTCAGCACGGCGCTCCTCCTCAATGAAGAGGAGTAAAAACACTTGAGGCTTTATTTATGGGATAGTCGGGGAGTTCTTGTTTCAACCTGTAAAATAAAAAAAGAAAAAATGTGTTCTTTCACCTTGAGCAAAAACACGCACTCATGCACACACTAAAACTTGGCCATCAATGGAGAAAAGCATCTCAGTGAAAGCAAAGAAGAAAGCAAAGTTACTATTTAGCCTGCGTTTGGCTGTGCTTATAATTAAAAGTGCAAATGTGTTTCTGTTCTTTCATTCCTTGGTTTTTCTCTCTTTTTACAGGCTTCCATTGAATGATGGTGGATCCCTGAAAGGAAGAGCGAGGAGGGGAAAAAGTGGTCGGTCCGGAATCGCTACCTCCTCCTCCTCCTCCTCCTCCTCCTCCTGTCCGCTCCCCCCCCCCCCCCCCCCCCCCCCCCATTCTTCGTCCTTTTTTTTTTTTTTTGGCCCAAGAGCCTCTAATGCCATCTGTGCTGCCAACGGGTGGGACACCGGCCGTGCCAGCACGCGGACAAAGACCCTTCCGGATCCCCCGGGGCGCGGGCACGCTCACAGGAGCCATCTTGGGGAGACGTTGCCGCGCGGCGGCGGCACCTAAAATGGCAGACTGGCACACGAGGTGAGCGGCATCGTGGGTTTTCTGCCTGGGTACCAGTGGTGATGGCGGTGGGCAGCGAGTGGGTTGGGGGGGGGGGGGTGTTTGATGGGGGATGGGGGGGCAGAAGGAAAGAAGATGAGTTTCCTATTTCCTCCCCAGTCACACATGGCCTCCCCATTTTCTCTTCTATCTTCTGCTTCTGCTAATTAGCAGTTAAGGGGTGATTCGAGGGAGGCGGTGGGTGAGAGAAGGGTGGTGGTGGTGGTGGTGGTTGGTGCTGGGAGGAAGAGGAAGGGGGGGGGCTGGGGGCTGGGTAGCAAACAAAATTAATGAGCTGGCACTGGTTGAAGGAAACCTGCCATCCTCTCTTGTCATGGTGGTTCTTTACTCCTTGATGCAAGCCACGATGGTGATGATGGTGTACATTTTATTTCCACCCGACAAACCTCGTCGATGAATTCATGCAAAACCCCTTTTATTATGGGATTTACATTATGGAGTTTAGTATTATCTTAGCTGTCTTAATGTGCCTCCAGTTAAAGCGCTCAGGTGAATTCTATCACTGAGATAATAACTATTTGGGAAATTGCATTATTTTTCTTCTTAGTAGAACCATTACAATTTTAGATTTAGTTTACTTTATGAACACATGTGTTTTAGCTCACAAGGCAGCTGTAGTGATATCAATTTTCAGGCTAGTTTAAGGGCTTTAAATGGCATTTTTGATGGAGTTAAATTACCGGATATATTGAGTATCTCAAATCATCTTCAGCAATTATTCCTAAACGTTTTATGATTGCAACTCTCTCTCTCTCTATATTATATATATATATATATATGTATATATAATATCCAGTATTACCCTGTTACTACAACAGCACACACGGTTAAAAAGGTTTATTTGACACAAACACTAAAAATCTCCCATCCTTCCCGAAAGAGGTCTCTGTCGCATATAAAATCTCCAAATCTCCACCTCTCCCGTCGCCTGTAACCTCCTACGCGGATGTGCAGCCACACAAAGCTCCCGTGAAGGCTCCTTGTGACGGAGCGGAGCGGCCCGGTGACACGTGAGCATGTGTGTCCGGGGCCAACATGTGCAGCTGCAGCGCTGCCTGTGTGTTAATGAACAGCGCCGTGCATTTTCACATTATCATTCAGCCCCGCTCTCTCCCCTCTCAATAGCTGTTTAGTCCACCCCCCCATCCCCCCCCCGCCCTCAGTGAAGGCCTGCTTTCCCACCATTGTGGGAGCTGGTGCTGCGGCGGGCCTGGGCTGGGGGGCAGGGTGGGAAAGACCCTCCAGACTAGACATGAGCAGATGCCTGAGACATTAGACTGTCGTGCGGATCAACGGGGTCGGGCGAGCTGCTGAGTTTTAATGTGTGAGCAAGTGTATGTGCGTTTGATATGTGTGATGAGGGGGGGGGGGGGGGTGGGGGCCCTGGAGTGCCACCTGACTGTTCATTAGTCTTTTCAGCCTCCTCTGCATGTCTGAAAGGCATGTAGATGCTGTTTAGAGAGGGATCCTGCTGCATTCAGACATGACGTGCATATAGAGGCGCGGGCCGGCACCCTGTCACACGGCACATCGCGCTTCGGTCGCCTCAAAGGCGGGACAAACGCAACAAATAGACATTTTCACCTTTTTTTTTCCCACATTGGGAATCTGACCTCATTTCATGCGGCGCGCCCATGCACACTTATTGCACACTTTATCGATACTCCGTGTATCGTCCTTCTTGCAAACACAATCCACATGTCACAGACAGGCATCACAGAAACATCACAAGACAGGCAGAGACAGGGTTTCACTGAGAACGACTGAGCTGACGCGGTGGGTGTGTGCCCAACAGGCTGAATGATGTAACCTGCGGATAGAGATAATTAATCAGCCTCATTCTGCACATGTGCTTCCCCAAAATATGTACGGCATGGGCTAGCCCCACATGTCAAGAGACGATTCCCTCTCTTCATATTCCAAAGACTCTGAGCTGTCTTTATAAATGGCATTCTCACTGCTCGCCTGTGGTACACAGCGCATCGCTCCGGGGCAGATTTGACTGAAGCAAAAAAAGAAAGAAAGAAAGCAAGGTGAAGGCGAGGAATAAATAATTGTGATACTGCAGCTCGCTTAGTGCTACGTTTCTGTTGCAGATCTCCATGGTACGTTTGGGGGGGGAAAAAAGAGGAGCAGAGGAGGGGGGGCAGGGGGTGGGGGGGGGATGTGATAAAACTGTGGCTTTCGTAAAGTCAAAACTGGAGACTCATCGAGAAAAGGGTTAAAGACAATGGAGACAAAGGAGGCGCCGGAGGCAGGTGTTGCAGACACGTTTTGGCCACCGGTGTCGATGGCACCTCTGCTGGGCTCGCGTTGGCTAGCGCAGTGTCGTCCTGCTGAAGCAATCTGCAGCCCGCAAGGACCTGCAGCCGCATGCGACAGCTGCAGCAGCCAACAGAGGCCGGGCGCTCCAAGACGGGCGGTGACTGATGCAAATCTGTCCGTAGAATGGGTTTGTTCTTACTACGCGTGTTACGTGCAGAGGGATCAATAGAAAATAGAGCAACACACACACACACACACACACACAACATATTTATTTATCTATCTATTGATTACTACCGCTTATTCTGACTAATTGCGATATGCAGCTTGACATAAAATGAGTGTTAGTGCAAACAGTTAAATGTTTGAATCGTTATAACCTCAGTTTTAATCCAGAGTGTCTGAGCAGTGAGTTTTGGCCTCTTGGACGGCGCGTCGGGAGAATTTAGGATGTGAATATTCCTCTGCACGCTGTGGACACTTAAATATTCAGGCTTACATTTCTTCTTGTAAATGACCTTAAAACCCAAACAAAAAAAATGTATCTCCCCTTCTTAAAATGACATAAGTATAGATGATTACCTTCCTTTTCCTTTTGTCCCCCTTTCCTCTGTTATTCATTTATAACTATCTGGGATTTTCAGTGCAGGAAAATGATGATGTGTGACATGATGAAGGGACAGAAGCCGGGTGAAGCAGCGTAGCCATGGTGGCGATAAAATGTTAATACCATACAGCTCCTGGGTTACCTCTTTGGATTCCCCTCACTATGTGTGGACACTATTAATGTTTTAACGGCTCGACTGTGATTTATAAAGCCGGGCTCGCTGGGGCCGCCCATAGTCTTGGATGAGGTCCAATGTGGGTCAAGCGGGGATCATCTGGGTTTTTTTTTTTTAATGCAACTTTGGCCGAGACTAATGTAGCACAAAGCCTGACATTAAGTATCTTAGAGGAAGATGGAGAGAAGTTTCTACATCCCGAGCTTTTCAGATTACGTCTGTTGGATGTGGCGTCCTGAGTGGGGGTCCTGTACGCTCCAATGAAAGTATAGAAGAATTAGGTGACTGAGCCTTTAATGCAGCGGCCCTTTGTAATCATATCAGGAGGAGATGAGGTTCTGCGCTGAATCCTTGGTGTGGCCTCATTTTTCATTTATTGTCACTCTACTGGTACAGTATGTGAATTTGATACCAGGCTAAGGGTTGAAAAGAGGGGGGGAAAAGTCCAGAGTGTGCTCATCCTCGTGTCGCTTTTCTTGCATCAGATGGATATACGACTCCGTCGCACAAGTTCAAGTTCATGGGTGCAGTCGCTCTGTCTGCGGCCAGTCGGGGGGGGGGGGGTGATTGGGGAGTCTGTGACCACCCTGCAGTACGGGGGAGGAGGTGGAGGTGGAGGTTGGCTGGGTGGATGGATGGGGGGGTACATGGTCTTTGACCTCTGTTGGGGTTGCTATGGGAAAGAGGCCCGGCCGGCTCAGTAATGTACGAGTGAAAAGGCCGAACTGTCAGAGCTGTCCAGCAGACGTCAACCCCCCACCACACACACACACACACACACACATTAGCGCTAACCCATTCACACATACTCACAGATGGCACGGGCCAGCTTGGGAATGTAAGCTGCGAGACACCATTATAATTCATCCAGCCTTTAGAGTTACACATTACCAGTCTACACCTCTTCTTCCTCAGAGCCGCTATTGTGTTGGACCACTTGTGTCTCATTTCTCAGCCTCATCCTACACATCTGAACAGCCATTGTGTATGTGCTGTGGACTTATGGGCTTATAAAACGGCAAATGCGCCACAGCGTTGGTGAAGTACAAGAACTTCTTACATCACAAAGACAAGAGCTTTGTCTCCTTGCAGAAGTTCTACAAACAAAATCAACCATAAAAAAACGGCTAAAACTTCAAACTAAAACAAGGCTTTTGAATTTGTTGCAACCCACGCCTCTATTCTTGTGTTATATTTATCAACCTTTCGGGATAAACTGCCTGTATAGGAATACATAGATAAAATCATCTGTGGCATCAGATGAGAATATATTTCTGTCTGCTCGCCTGTGTTGAATGTTTAAGTGCTCCGGTGTCAGAGAGGGTCTGCAAATCTACTGATTGTAATACGTGCATGTTTCCATGCCCCCTCTGTAAACGTGTGCAAGTGTGTCCTCATTTAAGGTTGCATTCACCCAGGAATAAAAGAGCACATATTTGCATACGCTGCATGCTGTCTGCAGAGAGGGAGCAGTCAAAAAAAAAAAAAAAAAAAGATATCAGAGGTGGACAAAGGGAACGAGGACAAATCCTTCATTGTGGGGTTGGTGGGAGAAAAGCCTTGTCTGAATTGGGGAGTGGGTGAAAATTGACAGAGAAAGAGTTTGGGCTGGTTCCCTGTGGGGATAAAAGCCTTAAGATCCCTCCATGCATACAGCCTGAAAATGGGAGAGAAGAACAACATGCAGAGCGCAGGGGCCTATTTTGACTGGGCATGAAAGGAAAGTTTGTTTTTCTATAAAAACACTGCCTACAATTTCTGATGTACAGAACCAAATCTCAAGCCCAACAGCACATTTGGTTGTTTGTTTGCAGAGGGTTAGGTTTTCAGAATCATTGTGCTCTTAAAACATATCACTCGCTTTGATACATCAGCACCTTCATGTGTTGGCTTTTTAAAAATGATTAAAATTCATCTTCTAGTTCTTGACAAATGTTCTTTTCTCAATATGAATGTCGAGAAAGTATGTATTGCAGTGGAGAAAAAAAAAACCCCTTCCTTCTTTCTTGTGAATCAGCATTGAGTGTTTATGGAACAAAGTTGTATTATTATGCTAATGACTCCCTCTGTCGTTTATTCCCAGGACGGGACGGGATCTGCGAGCCTCTCTGCACTCTGAGAGGAGATCCTCGACCAAACTCAACCAAATGTAGTCCCCAGAAGGTCTAAACGAGTCCTGTGTGGCAAAGGACTGAAAGTAAAGAGCTGTTGTGTAAGCCGGAAATGTTTGATTCGGATATGCATGTTATTGCATTAATCTGTGTGATCCACCATGTTTACGTGCCTTACTTTTAAATCGTCCTCACTGATATATCACATTCTAGTCACTGCATTTACATGTTTTAATGCAATGTAATTCATAATATATGAAATTGTTGTTCTCCTATGCCTGAATTGAAGTAGTAATTTCTTTGAAATAAATCTATAAATGAAAATATTTTTGACAATCATGCTTTTTTTTTAGCAATTATTTCAGTGATCAATTAGTAAAGGATACGATAGATTATTACACTGCTGACATCCTAAAATATGTGTTTTTATGTATATGTATATTTTCAACAGCCATTTGTCTTTAATCTTCAAAAGAGTGAAGGATTGATCCAAAATATACAGGAGTCAAGTCTGCAGGAGCTTTTTTGTCTGCTTTCTGTTTTTAGATTGAAATGGTCATTTGTGTGAGGATGGTGCGACGCAGTGTTTGAGTGACCCCACATTAAGGTTTAATTAGGAGGAGCAGACGGGGGGGGGGGGGGGGGGGAAAGAAAAATTCATTGCCCACTAAACTGTCTACACTCTGAAACAAGACATTCACTCTGTCCATGTTGGCTGTGAAAGATGATATATGAACTAATAACATAACCAGAGGGAGTTATATTTGGAAAACTGTTTTTGTGGTTGTTTTTTTTTTTAAATCTGAATTTCTTTTTACTGCTCACCAGGCAGTAAAAGTTTGGAGGATTAATCAGTTTTGGGGATTACAGGCCTTGGTGGCGTCCGACTCATCAGATGCTCATGCATTCTGTAAGAGTTTATCTCAAAGGGTTCCCTCTCCATTAAAATGATGCTTTATCTTAGATTTAGAAGTTTGATATTCTTTTTTCCACAATTAAACACCTTCCCTGGGATTACTTCTTGTGATTTTATTCAATGTGCAAAAATGTATTTTAATTTGTTTTTAAATATCTTATCTGTTTACAACAAATTAAAAAAAAATACATGTTAATTGTATAATGTGTAAAAACATGGCTGTCACATATTGCAGTAATGTGTACAATAGCTGTCGCATTAAGATAAGCAAAAAAACTAGACTGGTGAATAAATACAAACAGAGGATCTAGAAAACAAAATAAACGGTAAACAGAAAAGAGACAAAAATAGGCTCTAATCCGGTTGAGGGCACATGGGAGTTGCATGAACGAACTGAACATGTGCTTGAATCTAAAGTCACACTCAGTGGAGCCAGGCACGATTCGGCATGTTTTCAATCCACCCAAAATGTTGTGCAGCCACTGATTTGGGGCACCGGTTCCCCCTCTGGAAACTGAAATCATCCTCTGCAGGGTGGGGATGGAATGAAAGCCCAAAGGCTTCAATGGCTTTTATAAAAAGACTGCTGCATTTGTGATTTTCATCATCACATACATGCATTCACTACCGTGTGCTCTGAACATGCGTGTTGGAGGCGTGGTCGTGTCAGCCTCAGCGTGCTAGCGTCCCGCTGCCAACGTATCGCTGACGTGACGCTCGGGACGAAAATGCTTTTTTGATGAGTTTCGTGTGGTGCGGGACTGCTGGTCAGGGACCTGTTGGATGGCAGCACAGGGGTCAGGGGTCATGATCTGGACAGTCCCCCGAGAGGACGTTAAACAGGCTGCAGAGATGCTGAGGTCAGGAGTCGCCTGAGCCAGAGCCAAAAGGTCAAGGGCCGCTAATTAAGTGGCTATTTCCTGCTTTTGGCCATTGACCAGTGGACTCAGAGGCAGACAGGAAAATGCCTCAGGAAGTTCATAAAAACAAGGAAAACAAATTTGTGGCCAGTAAAAGAGGAAATATAAAGGGTAGTAGGGGTGGAGAATGAACAGTGCAACATGAACAAACTTTTAAAATAACATTAATCTCTTCTGGTCCTTTCGGTGATTTTTTTTTTTTTTTTTTTACATGATTGAGACTTTCTTACAAGAGCGTAGATGCAAATGTATTTTAAAAGATGATGTCAAGTTCAACAATCTTACATTAAATCCTTCAGAAGAAGGGAGAGGAACTCCGAGGCAGGGCCTCAAGTTAAAGAATTCAAACCTTTTGGAGGGAAAGTCAGTAAAAAGTGTTTATGCCTTTGCAGCCACTGAATAAGCCTATGTGTATATGATCCTTTAGCATAAGAATGGAGATGGGGCCTGTGAACTCCTCTGACACTGACCTTTCTCCCAGGATGTGAATAGTATCACTCAAGAGCTGCCGGCAGCCTTTCAGTCAGACCCGAGCGGTGCCCTCGCCTAAAACTCCCAATCGGGCTGATTTAATGCATCCTACGAGCCCTTCCTCACCACCCGGCTCACCGCCCTGCGTCACCCTCCCTCCCCACAGCCCTGCCTCCTGGGCCCCTGCGTTTCGGAGCGGTGGAGGTGGCTGGTTTAAAAACAACAGGGGGGGCCTTCTCTCCTCCCAAAGAGTCTGGCTCTCTTTATGACCAATTGGTTCCTCCCCCCAAGGAGCCGATGCTAAATGTTGAATTTCTGAAATAGGAAAGGAACATATGTAACGGAGAGGAATAGTTTATGGGATCCAGGGGAATGCGCGCTTCTGTCTGCCGTTTTGCAGAAATTGACTCGATAAAATACAGCCAACGGGAAGACAAAGACAACTCTCCATTTAGCTAATTGATTATATTCGATTTCCATGCAATAAGTCATTTTAGAGCATGCGTGTATTTCAATTGTATTCAGTTCCAGTCAAACGTTGACACATTTTTCATTTAATTCAATGAGATAGTGTGTCCAAACTTTTGAGTGGTGCTGTATTCTACTTACTAATTAAATGGATTAAAAAAAAAGGATGCAGTAAAATACACACACACAATTTAGCAATATGCTCATCTAAAAATATATTTTACAAACCATCATCTCAGCATGATACTTATGGGAAATTACTAGTAATGGTGAAGTCTAAAAATAGGTTAATATTCTTATTATATAATATTCTGGTTTGAGATGCTTAGACCCTATTAAGAAACGAATAAATGTGCTTAAGAAAGATCTCTATGTCTTTCCTATATAAAAAACAAGCTTTAGTAATAACCTCCTTATAAATCAATATATCAATAATTTTCTATTTCCTATGTGTATTTTTAAGGTTTATTTCAATTATCCAATATAGCCTGTTTAAGTGCATTTGTTACTCAATAAATCTGGTTTGTGTTTGTTTTTATTTGCCCGACGTGTTCGTTTACACGTTACACCTCATCACGTACGACTCTACGTGGGTGTTTACGACCTGATTGGTGCGTAACTCCATCAGCTGATGGATGACCGGTGGGACGCACCGTGCTCCTCTGAGAGCGCGCGCTCCGCGTGGGCGCTCAGTCCACCTGTCGTCACCTTAATGGAGGACGATTCTTTTTTTTTTTTTTAAGTTGTTATATTTTGACGGATCGCCGCTGCGAAAATATGTCGATAATCGGGTTGTTTGATTAGTATTAATTCAAACATGCTGGATTTATAACGAGATTTTTCGAGGATGCAAAAAGCAGAGGTACTTGACAGATAGTATTTCCTCCGTGAATAACAAAAGGGAGACTGTACTGCTTGTAGTTTAATAACGGAAATTACAGTTTAAAAAAAAAAAAAAAACGAACTGTAATTTTACTGACTTATTTTCTGAATTGATTTTTTCGTGAAGCGTGAAACGAACTGAAATCCGATGAAGGCTTGTACAAACATGTTTTCCATGACACTATCAGTTGTGTATAAAGGACGAGCTGAATTAAATTAACACAGGAATAAAAAATATAAACATGCAACTTCACTATCAATTAAAATAATAGTACTCAATCTCTTAGTTATCCAAAGCAATAATTTGGAAAGCGCTTTAACTTTATTTCTAATACGTATTTCAAACATAAGTGCATTCACAATGCCATCTTTACCCCCCCCCCCCCCCTCCCCTCTCCCCCAAAAGCAAAAAGCCAGTGGAATCAGTGAAAAACCGATGAAGGTTTTGGGCAGCAACCCAAATGCATCTAAAAACTACAAAGGGCATCTATTTGATAAATAACCTGACGTTGAAGCTGAACAGGAAGCTGTGTGTGTGTGTGTGTGTGTGTGTGTGTTTGTCACCCTGCTCGTCTACTTGTGTAATGAGAGAACAGCCCCTCAATGTGACATAAACAGTGTTGTGACTGCTGGCGTTGTCCCGCGCTCACCAACACCAACGCTTGCATCCAGACTTTGAATGAGCTTATTAGAATGTCAAATGTCTCCCAAAGAAATAAGCTGTTTTTTACGAATTACGTTCAGATTAGAGGGGAAATGATGACGTATATGAGGTACATGTGTTTTGATAAAAGAAACAGTGATGCACGTTTAACAGAGTTCACAGACAGCGAGTGACCGTATGTGAGAGACAGGCTCACACGAGGCTCATCAGAGCTTCACACTGTGCCAGTTGGCGTTTTTTTTTTTTTTTTTTAAAAGCCTCGTGAGGAGGCAGCCGTTCCCTCTCTCACAAATCGCTCATGACATGACTGGCTGAAGACGATGCGAATCAGCAGTGGGAGGGGAAAGGTACAATGTGGCCTGGCTGCTTGGAAGTGGTCCTTAATGCTGCTGGAGGCCGATTCCCTCTGAATAACAGATGAAACGCTTCTTAAATGTAACTAAATATCCATTGGCACAACAGTTTTTTGTTAAAATCCATCTTCCCGCAGGATGAGAAATAGCGTGAAGGCTGGAATGTAATAAAACGAAACCATTTGTTTTCCATGGGCTTCATATTGTCACAACAACGGTGTCCTCGAGGTGTCTGTGTGCATCGCTGCAGGAATTCAAAGCCACATTCCAACAGGCTGATTTCAGGGTGATTTACCATTCAGCATTCATATGGACACAGGGGACTTGAACCGTGTCTGATGTGTGGCTGCTGTGTTACCCTTTGACCCCAGACTGTCTGGAGGGCCACGGTGACAGAGAGTCAAGGTCAAGGGGAAGGGGGATGGGGGGGGGGGCGGTGAGCATCTGATGGATTGAAGGGCTCCCTGTCTGGGAGTGCAGAACCCAGACTGTCCCAGACGTCTGTTTGAGGGGCTCCGTGTGTTGGGGGGGTCCCGTCTGAACCCCTTTTAGATCCCCACGTCCTACACCCTGTCTGCTCCATCTCACCCCTGTGGCCCTGCAGGGGGAATCGGGGACTGCTGGTGTCTACAATGTGGCGGGGTAACGGTTCCCAGGCCGGGGAGACACAGCTCTGAATATCACTAATCCTTTTGATGCCGACAAACCCAAATCGACAGCCTTAATTTACTCTTTTTGATTTACAATACGTTCTCTCTGTCTCACACACACACACAAGCGTTTGTCTGTGTATCGGAAAGTTTAACCCTTTGTTGTTTTATTTTTGGGTCAAATATCTTTCATTTTATCACTGTTATACTTAGATAATACATACATCATCGTAGATCATTAATATATGTGTATGTATACAATATAAGACAAAATAAAGAAAATCGCACTGCATAACTGTTGAGCCAATGAGTATGGAGCTAACCCTTTCTCCTTTTTTTCAGTTCTCGTTTAAAGTTTTCAGTTTTCATTTAAAATTCTCTAGGATAGTCTTTAATCAATATCCACGAAATGAAGCTTAGGCGAAAATTCAGTCAGGAAGACAGTGGACAAGCGTTGCCATTCCCGGTAGGCTCCCTCCCTCCATGGGGGCACACGGCCAGCTGATTAGGGGCGGGGTCAGGTGGTACCAGCCAACCAGATGTGGGTGATGTTACCGTAAACCAATTGCATCAGTGCTGGCAAACGTTAAACGACTGTTCTCTCGCTCTGCTGTCATTTCAGCGCGCACCAAAGGCGACCCGCCACCCCCCCCCCCCCCCCGACACCTCCAATCTACAGCAGTACCTGGCACATCAGGAAATTGGAGCAACTTATTCTCTACCACCATCACCAGTGTCTGGACTCCCAATGGGGGGGATATAGCTCGGCTCAGCATCCCGGCCCCTGGTCTGTCCTACGGCAGGATGGAGTCCATCCCCCAAATGCATTGCAAAATCAATATTCATGCATGTTATAATAAAGCAGTGTTCAAACTTCAACAAGTCTCTCCGGATTGATGTTATTATCTCCACCAAAGAGTATTTTTCCCCTCAGATGCCTTCATTTATTGACCGTTCAGAAGCCAAGATGATGCAGTGATCAGTAACAAGATGATGCGGCGATCAGTAACAAGATGATGCGGCGATCAGTAACAAGAGGATGCAGTGATCAGTAACAAGATGATGCGGCGATCAGTAACAGGAGGATGCGGTGATCAGTAACAAGAGGATGCAGTGATCAGTAACAAGATGATGCGGCGATCAGTAACAGGAGGATGCGGTGATCAGTAACAAGAGGATGCAGTGATCAGTAACAAGAGGATGCAGTGATCAGTAACAGGAGGATGCAGTGATCAGTAACAAGATGATACAGTGATCAGTAACAGGAGGATGCAGTGATCAGTAACAAGAGGATGCAGTGATCAGTAACAAGATGATACAGTGATCAGTAACAGGAGGATGCAGTGATCAGTAACAAGAGGATGCAGTGATCAGTAACAGGAGGATGCAGTGAT
Organism: Pungitius pungitius; assembly: GCF_949316345.1. Lineage (NCBI taxonomy): Eukaryota > Metazoa > Chordata > Actinopteri > Perciformes > Gasterosteidae > Pungitius > Pungitius pungitius. The sequence continues at coordinate 996,282 of NC_084905.1, forward strand.
CAGTAACAAGATGATACAGTGATCAGTAACAGGAGGATGCAGTGATCAGTAACAAGAGGATGCAGTGATCAGTAACAGGAGGATGCAGTGATCAGTAACAGGAGGATGCAGTGATCAGTAACAAGATGATGCGGCGATCAGTAACAAGAGGATGCGGCGATCAGTAACAAGATGATGCGGCGATCAGTAACAAGAGGATGCAGTGATCAGTAACAAGATGATGCGGCGATCAGTAACAGGAGGATGCGGTGATCAGTAACAAGAGGATGCAGTGATCAGTAACAGGAGGATGCAGTGATCAGTAACAAGATGATACAGTGATCAGTAACAGGAGGATGCAGTGATCAGTAACAAGAGGATGCAGTGATCAGTAACAAGAGGATGCAGTGATCAGTAACAGGAGGATGCAGTGATCAGTAACAAGAGGATGCAGTGATCAGTAACAGGAGGATGCAGTGATCAGTAACAGGAGGATGCAGTGATCAGTAACAAGATGATGCGGCGATCAGTAACAAGAGGATGCGGCGATCAGTAACAAGATGATGCGGCGATCAGTAACAAGAGGATGCAGTGATCAGTAACAAGATGATGCGGCGATCAGTAACAGGAGGATGCGGTGATCAGTAACAAGAGGATGCAGTGATCAGTAACAGGAGGATGCAGTGATCAGTAACAAGATGATACAGTGATCAGTAACAAGATGATACAGTGATCAGTAACAGGAGGATGCAGTGATCAGTAACAAGAGGATGCAGTGATCAGTAACAAGAGGATGCAGTGATCAGTAACAGGAGGATGCAGTGATCAGTAACAAGAGGATGCAGTGATCAGTAACAGGAGGATGCAGTGATCAGTAACAAGATGATGCGGCGATCAGTAACAGGAAGATACAGTGATCAGTAACAAGAGGATGCAGTGATCAGTAACAAGATGATGCGGCGATCAGTAACAGGAAGATACAGTGATCAGTAACAAGAGGATGCAGTGATCAGTAACAGGAGGATGCGGCGATCAGTAACAAGAGGATGCAGTGATCAGTAACAAGAGGATGCAGTGATCAGTAACAAGATGATGCGGCGATCAGTAACAGGAGGATACAGTGATCAGTAACAAGAGGATGCAGTGATCAGTAACAAGATGATACTGTCAGTACAGGGGCTCGTAGGCAAGGAGGGAGGACTCAGATGCGGAGTAATGATAAAGTAAAAGGACTTTAAGTCAAAACTCAAAATCACTCCAACCAAAAAAGGGCAGGACGGAGGAGAAAACAAAACAGACAAAAATCAGGGACGTGGACTTTGAAAACACAAACAGACTTACTTGACATGACGCAGAACGTCGACATGTAATGACTCCACATAAGACAAGAGACTCACAGGGCTTAAACACACAAGGGAGGTGCAGGTGATTGAACACAGGTGGAAAGGATCAGGCACGGCAGACAATCACAGGGGAAACAGGACAAGGCAGGAAGTGAAGTTACCCAGGGACACAAGAGACATTGAACTACAAAATAAGACAAGACAAGAACCCAAACCGTGACAGATACAGTGATCAGTAACACGAGGATACAGTGATTACACTCAGTCCAACAGTATAATGTATGTACCGGATCATGAGTGGTATCTAAACTACATCTTGCTCCTAAATAGACATTTTGAAGTAAGACCAGATGATCACAGAGAATAAATTACCTGCTGGTCTCAAACTACAAAGCTCAAACAAAAGAAAACAAATTCTGAACTTGAGGCAACCTTTCAGGGCATTTCTATTCTAGTTTATACTACAAAAAGCATTTTCAATGCAGGTTTTTCTCCATGTTTCATGGTATTTTTAGTCCCACTGTGAGCAGGCTCACAGCCGAACAAACATGAAGGGTTAATAGTTGTTAAGGTGATTGAACAGCTGTTTTTACAGCAGTAGCAGCTCCCTCTACAGGTAAAAAAAAAAATGGTCCCACTTCCATATCAGCAGAAACCTTCAGTACTTTATCCCCAACCCCCATGTTCCCTTTGGCAACTAACATAACCTGCCACTAACACACACCCACACACACACACACACACTTACACGGTCGCCGATATGAGGCCCCACGGACCTCCCGGGTGATCCGCAGTGGAGCGTGTAGCCACCTGTCAATCACCGGATTCCCGGCCGCCTTAAGAGAGACATTTCGTCTGGGACAACGGCAGCCCGTCCCTCCCCACACATTCTGCCTCCCCTAGCAACCATCGCCGCCTGACTGAGAGGCTTTGTCCACGCACAACGGGAGTCTACCATTGAACCCAGGAGCCTGTAGCAACCAAAATAAGAGGGTGCCAGAAAGGGGTCTTTTCTGTGAAACTGGGGGTGGGGGGGGTGAACGCTCTGTTCTTGTTCCCTTCGTCTGGGATTCATATCAGGGGCCTGAATGGTGTCCCCTCCTCCTTTTAAATGCTGGTGTAACGGAGCGTATGAAGGGGCTAGCGGCGAGAGGATGGGATCATGGTTAATCTGCTGTTCCTCTCCACTGTGGTCCGACAGGGACACTTAAGCAGCCTCTGTGGACGGTTAGTGGCGTGGGGAGGCCAGAGGTAGGAGGCTCATCAGCGGAAGGGAAAGAAGTCACGGCCAGAGGTGGCAGAGGTGGAGCCTTGGATCGTTTGGACTGTACGCACCAGATAAACAATATAAATGCACTACGCAGTTTAAAGGCTTGCACTCAATTGCAAGGCCACAAGCCACAAAGGGGTCGCAGCAAATGCATCAAATCTTATAAGCTAATCATCTGTTATGTAATGTAAAGCTACAAGTATAGCATACGTGTCATATAAAATTCTAAAAACCTCTCAAATCTAAAAGTATTAAAAATTGCATACTTTTTATATGCCTTCAATACATCCTGCCGCTGCCCTCACAAAGTATGTGCTGTAGCACACAGTGTTTATTTGATTGAGAACCGCGACATCATCAATAAACTGCATCTTGTACTTCAACCCTCTTGTTCAGATATCAGAAAAGCAAAATGCAAGGATATCCTGTTTTTTTTGGGTGCAACAATTGGGCATCAAAAAAACAGTCCAGATATAAACAGTCAGAGAGGTTTTGCCAATCAGATGCACCTGCTGTGAGGTAACCTTTAGGGGAAACTGAAGCAGCACAAAAGGTGAGCAGATTAAGTACAGAGAGAAAGGAGTGTGGGCTTGAATGGTTTATGACTAGTTCTATGGACTTGTGGTTTCTTTCAGTGGGAGCCTTTACTGCTCTCTTTATAGGGGAGTGAACACATATGCCTGAATATCCTCTAACCGCTGTAGATCCTCGTAACTGCAAAGTGAATTCAGGGTTTAACTGCGTAGTGACTGAGTAAAACTGTAAAACAATCAAATGAATACGCCGGCAACACAATCACCCTTAGACACGCAGTATCGCTCTCTTGGAATAACAGTGAAAAATAAGAAAACAAAAAAAGGCCAAACAGCCTCTGCCAGGTGCTGTGATGCGACCCCCCACGTTGGACTCCGTCCCCGTGATGATCTGTGCATTTTACATCACGAGATTACAAACTAATCTCAACCTACAAACAACACGCGGAGAAAACACACTTTCCCTGGTGTGTTCTTTATCATTAATGAGCGTCTGCGCGGCCCCCTGCGTGGAGCATGTTTTGTGAGGCTCCCATTCTAAGCTCTCGTCCTGCACCCTCTTTCCCACCCTCGCTTCCCCCCCCACCCCACCCCACCCCTGAGCTGCCAATCAAAGATCATGATTGAGCCCGGGATGGCAGGCAGTCAGTCATCAGCAATGAAAGTGAGGCCTCATTCTCTGTCTGTGCCTCCCTCTCTTCATGCCCCCCTTGCCTCCTCAAGTTTTTCCATCCCACTGTCTCTGTGTGGCGTCTTTTCTGCTTCCCCTGTACAGTTTCTGTTTTCCCCCCTCGTGCAAGTCAATCCAATCGGTGGTCACTGTCTGTCCAAAGCAGGGCGAGCGTCTTTGAACATTCGTTGCTGTGATGCCGCAAGGCGCCCGGCTTCCAGAGAGGATGGGCCCGTATCATTTATAAATAAGAGAGATTTAGTTTTAATAGGCCTCCGCATTTGCCCTGTAAGTGGCTGATGAATAAACATGAGCAGAGTTGGGACGGGGACTGCATGGGGGTAGGATAAGAAGAGGCCCGGTGTGTGTGTGTGTGTGTGTGTATTTTGGGGGGTATTGGGGGCAACGAGGGAGCCTTTCTTCCCAGCAGGGCTGCGTCTTGTTTAATTGGAGCACTTGTGGCACCATTACCTCCTTTACTCAAACACGTTACTGATGACAAAAGAAAACAGCACTAAGCCCGCCTTTGTTAGCGAGAAGACTGGACGAGGCGATGGATTCCTCGCTGCTACTCATGTGTGGGAATCATCTGCACTCCCACCACGAGCGGCAGCCTGGTTTCCATCAATGAGGAACACGGCGGACAGGTGGACAGAGCTTATGGAGATCAACGCCATCGTAAGGACACAATGGACCTCATAGGGAAACAACATTCTGCATTTAAGGACATAGTGGTCTATTTACCAAAAGATTATTTCTCATAGAAGGAAACTACTCCTCAACATTTCTATTCAGCAAAAACAGCTCCAATAGTCAGCATATGAGTCCACAGTGTTTCTCTCTCTCAATGAATTCAAATTGATGGACTCTGGCGCATGTGTGCAGCCCTGCCAGTGACCTTGCCCTTTTGCTACTCTTTGACCAGAGGTCACAAGGATGACGCTGTCCTCTAGTTTGTTTTTTAGCAACAGATTGTCCCGGGAGAGCAATCAGGGTTTGACCTTTACCCTCAGCCTGACTCCACGAGAGAGGGGACACTGACGGGCCTCTTGAATGAGGGAAACTACTTGTTTCCTCCTCTTTTAATTGGTAGGTTGTTTTTCTTTTGTTTTTTTTTATTCCATCAAGTTTTGCAAAATTTAATTAGAGAAAAAAAAGCATTTCTCATTCATTGAAGATATGAATTATATATCAGAAATGATTTAATTAAGTATTTACGGATCCTCAAAATTACATTACAATGAAATTATTTTTCAAGACAGCATGACTTATATATTTAAATTGGGAAAGTTTAAATTTACAAACAGCTTTTGACACAACCACTCATTCTCAGAACAGTAACGTGACATATTACTTAAACCCTCTTATTTGTATCTATACATAATACAAAACATTTGATAGACGGTTTATTTTGCACCAACAATTTCTCAGTAACTCCGGCCGTGAGCACCAATGGGTGGGGGCTCGTGAATAAGATACAAATAAAACACAAAACAATACAATTAAAAAATACATTATTTAGTGATTGCAACAGTACATTATGGGGTTTTGAAAGACACATATTTCGAGTTTATAGAATGTATGCTAATGCTAAATTAGGGTGTAAAGGGATACTGCACATATTCGCATTACTAAATTTAATACAAATGCAACAGCTCTAGCTGTTCATACAAACCTCTGCATTGTCTTTCAATGTGACCTGTCATAGAGACAGGGACGTACAGCAAAGTACATCTTGTGTAGGTCTTAAGCAAACAAACAACAAATTGATTGTTTTAAAGGAATATTTCTGTCTGTAGGAAAATTAAAAGGACCAAACAGATCACGTGTGATGAAGAGAGACGCCCATTAGGACGAGGCCTAGCGTGAGGTCGGTTCCACAGAGAAATTTGACTCCGCTCTGAAAAGAGAAGATCATCACGTTATTACTGAAAAAACCTCATTGTGGCTCGTAGTGTGTGTGTGTGTGTGTGTGTGGTGTCAAGCTTCCGATCAGCGTATTTTCTTCTTTGGCCTAAGGTTTGGCCTCTCGTTGTTCATGCATCCACTCTCTCTGTGCATGAACAATCAGGATCCCTCTGCTGGGTGCATTACACTGACTGCTCAGCATGTTCTAATAGTATCATTTTTATTTTCACAGTAAACAGTAAACACAGCCGCTAAGGTCACTTTGAGGAGCTGCACTGAGACAAACCCCTAGCACCCCCAGCGCAGATGAGCTTCGCTTCAGCATTTTGTAATCTAGCCCTCACCGAGTGACATGGACACTGCAGGCCCCTCGGGTATAAGATTTGTTGATGTTCCCCATCAATAAATCTTCACGACAAAGGTCAGAAACAGCATGAAGAATCACGTGTGGATCTGCTGCCACCAAGAGGACACTGAATGCATCACAAAGGCACTTCCTGTATGTTGTGCTTGGCGTGAGAAGAGCCTAAAGTGCATGACACAGATGTCAGATAAACCCAAAGGACACTTACACATCTTTGCTCCGCATGTGGTTGTTGTACTGGAGAATTGGTGGGATGTCCTCTTCCTCATCAGGGACCTGTGAGCAATTCAAATCTTCATTTAATGATTCACGGGTGGAATAACAACAAAATCACTCAAGATGTATGATGCTTTGTGCACTTGTTGTTGTCACAACATGGAAAACGAGGGACATGATGCTGGTAGGAACAGACTGAGGAACACAAAACAGTATACTGCTTGAAAACAAACAAAAAGTCTAGTGTGTAAAAGTATGTTTTCATATATACACACGCGTGAGAGCAAAAGATAAGTGAACATTGTTAAACTATTTTTTGTTTTAATGAATTAATTTACCTTTTTTTAATGTAATTGTCAGAACCTCCTTATTGTTGTAAAGAATACTTTCTCACCTCCCAGTACGCCTCATCGTCAAAACAATTGTCATCTGCGGGATCTCCCCAGATGGGCAGTCTTAAAATACAACCTGCGGAAAATATCAATTCATTTATTATCCCAACGCGCAGTCCGTCACCCACTGCATGCGAACGGAGCGGGCTTGTTAAAACACAGTACAATGTCACAGTTATTTACAGTAAATACTGGATCATTGCTTTTATGTAGTCACATTCAAGGGTGGTTGCAGAGGGAACTACTTACCGACAGCAATACCTCCGCCCACGCCAAAGCAGAGCGCCACACAGAGGCCCGCAGCCTGGTGGCCGCCCTGCCGTAAGGGTACCATGTCTTTGAAATCATCTTTGAAGTCAAAGGTGTTGATGAGCCTTTAACAACAAAAAGTGTGATATACATTTCTTTCAGAACAAAAGACTATATCAATATATTCATTTATTTTTCGGGTAATTGTGGTCATTTCTATTGAAAAAAGCAGCTACCTGACCTTGAGCTCTCTGTTTGTCAGCAAAGGCCACTCACCCCTCAACACCATAAACAGACTCCGTTGCAGCTGCAGCAGTGATGGCTCCCACGATGCCCCCGATGACTCCCGGCATGGCGTGCAGGTTGTGGATGCCACACGTGTCCTGAATCTTCAGGTGCTTCTCCATGAAAGGCTGAGAGAGAGAGAGAGAGAGAGACCAGTCAAAGAATAAGGAGGCTTATCCCATGATAGCTAAATTACAATAAACCTGATGAATACCACACCGAGAGGTAGATGTATCCCAGTGTGGAGATGATTCCACAGCAGAAGCCCACGATTAGAGCGCCGTAGGGCATCAGCATGAACTCCGCTGCAGTTCCAACCGCAACACCTCCAGCAAGAGTGGAGTTCTGGATGTGGACCTGGAAGCGTGTGCAGAAAAATGCCTCCGTTAGTCACAGAATGAATGAAGCACCGGTTTGATCCCTCTTTCCTGAATGATGTGTTTGCTGCATCGAATGAAACCGTGTATGCGTACATCCCCTGTAAGTTCTATTTCAAATACTGTTGGATCGACCCGATAGTTTCACATTTAACTGACAGTCAAACCAGGGTGGTCCTTACCATGTCTAGTTTCCCATGCTTCTGGAAGAGGCTGGAGATGGCGACAGTAGTGAGCACCGTCGCGGCCAAAGCCAGGTACGTGTTCATGGCCGCTCGGTGCTGCCCGTCGCCGTGGTCTGTGATGGCCGAGTTGAAGCTGGGCCAGAACATCCACAAGAACAGGGTGCCTACGCAGAAAGCAGGTTGCGCCTTAAACATCCAGCAGATCCCCGCTACCTCCAGAAAAGCAAGAAGCATGGTGAAAGTAATGGAATTGGGATTGGATTACGCTCACCGATCATGGCAAAGACATCCGAGTGATAGACGGAGCCGTGCAAACGGTCGCTCTGGTCCAGGTTGGGCCGATAGAGCATCCACGAGATGGTCAGACCATAGTAAGCACCGAACGTGTGGATCACCATGGAGCCTCCGGCATCTCTGGCCTTCGGGAATGTAAATGATGGTTGTGAATGAGCAGCTTAAAAGTGCAAAATCCATCAATCTGAGTCACAGGATTGAAGCATGAACACACAAATCTGAGGAATTGATAGGCAACATCATATATTTTCTCTTCCACTTTACTCAAACGATCGATGGTATCAAGAAGGATTTCAACTTACATGTATGATATTTAGGATAATGTATTCCTCCACAGCAAACAGCGTGACCCCAAACAGGGTCATAACCAGCAGCTGGACTGCACTGACTTTACCCAGCACCGCCCCGAAGGCTATCAAGCAGCCCGCCACACAGAAGTCAGCGTTGATCATGCTGAGTTGAGAGGGAAAGAAGTCAGAGAGACAATATAGAAAAGAGTTTTAATCCGCTCTGCCCAAATATTTGTTTTGATTGTAGTATATTTGGCGAGGGATGCAATAAATATAATTAGTGCATTTCGAGCACTGAAGCAGTTAATGAAACGGTCTTGTTTTCCTAATCTTTGTCTTTCTTTCACTCATTCTGCAATTATTTAGGTTGTTTGGCTGCATTTAACAACTATAATCTGCTCAGTATACTAAGTTTCTGTTCACGTTCCACCTACTGATTTTACAAAAGCCATAATCTACATCCTGCTAGTTAGACCAGTTCTAACAAGGTATTCATGTCTGTATTTTCCCATTGAAACAACATAGTACCGAGAATTTAAACAAAAGAACCCAAGCTGAAAAGCATTTATTTACTTAGTGGTGATGCTCACAGCTCCTCCTGTAGATTATTCTGTTGCTTTGAAGTCATTCATCAGAATTAAATAGAATAAGATGAAGGAATCATTCTAAAGAAAAACACCACCCTTTTGACTGAGAATAAAAGTGAACAATCACCTTTCAATTCCGATTTTGATCTTTCCGTCCGCAGGGTCCAGGTGGTGGAACCAGCCCTGCATCAGCAGCGCCCATTGGAGGCCAAAGGCTGCGATCAGGAAGTTGAAACCCACGGCGCCGAAGCTGTAGCGCTTAAGAAACGTCATCAGGAAGCCAAATCCCACAAAGATCATCACATGCACGTCCTGGAAACCTGGGACAGAAAAGCGTTAGACGGGAGGAGGAATTGTCAATCAATCAAGATAAAAGGTCTGGTTTCTGTAAAGAGTTGTTCTTCTGTGTGGGACAGCAAACACCCTTCCAGCAGAATACCGATACCACCGCAAACCAGCCCGCAATCCTTTACAGCGTAATACAGTCACCGTCTGACACGCCTCGGGGAACAATAGGTTCCCACTGAAACAGACCATGTTGTCTGCATGGAACATCAATGACAGACCAATTTTACTTTGCGCAATATTGGAGGATTTCTTTTTTTACAGCTCAATTAAGAAACACACGAGCCGAGCATCGCAGACCGGTGTCTTCCGTCCGGCCCTGGCCTGCGGGCCTCGTGTTGAAAAAGAAGATCTGAAAGAGGTCTTACTGCTCGCACGAATGTGTCAGCGTGTCCATTTATCATCTGACATCCCACACCACCTCTACGAGGGCCTCAGGACAGCCTGACACTGACACCAAGGGCTTTGTCGACGAATGCAGCAACATTCATCTATTTCGTTGAAACATATTTCTCCATTTCGACAACCCACGGTGTTGTCGTCAGGCTGAAACATTTTTACCCCGTGTGAATGCAGAGGGATAAACATCGCCGCAGGTGAACGGTAAACAAAAGAATGAAGGGATTCAGTCCCCGGAGGGAAATGTGCACCTCTGGGACGCAGAGCCTTGTCAGCTGGAATAAGCTGATATATGGATGAAGAAAAGATAGGTGTTAAGTTGAGAAGGGCTAATAATGAATAAGAACAAATGAACAAATAGAAATTGAAATACTAGAAATACTGTGAAAGAGAACATAAAGGAGAGAGAAACATTTTAGATTAAACATGCAATTACTTACTTGGATATCTGAAGTAGAAGTCGTTCTCTATGTCGCTTGTTATATTTTTTTGGTGTCTGTGCTCGACCCAGTGTGGATCTGATTCTTCATCGTAGCGAATGAAAACCCCAAACAAGATGATCATGGCTGTTTGCCACACGACGCAAACCGCTGGCAGGCTGATACGGACGTTGGTGTTTTTCTGACCGTCGCACAAGTCCCTGAAGCTCTGAACACAGCCCATCGTGTTTGGTTGGTCCAAACCTTTTGGCAATGAACGCTGTGAGAGCTGCAGCCGAACGGGTCGAGGTGGGCTGAAAGCGACTGTAAGAGGCCCAGAGGAGCGTATGCACGGCGGAGGATGTTGGCTGCTTTAATAGGAGGACACTCCCACGGTCACTCCCACCCTTGGTGGAGGGAGTGACCGTGTGTGAACTAGACTTGTTTCCCTGAAATGTAAAGTTCTTTTGATCTGAAGTTTTTACAGTAAAGGACGGAGATTTAACGTTGATCTCATCCTAATCGTACAGGAGACAGAAGTCGACTTGGACCTCCCGCTGACACACAGCTGACAGAAGGGCAGGGAGAGACACCGTCTCCCTTTAAACAAACACAAAAAGTCACATTTGTATTAAATATGAAGCTTGTATATATAACAAAGCCCTTTGCCTCAGTGGCTTAGTCCTCGTCTCCTCAACAGGGCGGATTCTGTGAAGCATCAACTGTAAATAATGTCTGTGACCCATTAGAAAGATGCACAACAGGTTGGACTCAGTTGACGATCACAGGCGCAGGATTCAAGGACAAGACTTTTTGTAAAAGCATACTGTAGAATCATCTATTTTAGTTCCCTTTTAAACCTTATATTTTGTCTATTTGCTTAATTAATCACCTAATTGCCACATTTGTGTAAAATGGTATAGTCATAAACTGTAATTCAAACGGTGTAATCCTTCTTAAAATCATAATAACCTCTGCGTCTCAGAGTTAGGAGACCGGATTCGTATCCTTCTCATGTCAGAACCGAAAATATGTCAATGCAGCCACCAGAATTCATTCAAGTCATTTTATAACACACAATAACTTGTTTGCTTAGAATCACAATCAGACTTGATTGTGACTCTTAAACTAAAGATGACTAAACTCAAGGGAAGGGTATGGCCCGGAAATGCTTGTCAGTGAACAGTTGCTGGGTAAACAGTGGTGAGAATGTCAAACCATCCCTTCCGTATGAAGGAGAGTGTAAATAATCCCTTTGTTCACATAGCGACTGCTATCAAGTCTTCTCTGTAGTTTCTTCACCTTTAGCTATGATGAGGTACTAACTAGAGTTAGTACAGAGTAAACTCTTGCTTCACTGACCACTATGCGACCTTTACATTAGAGAAAGGACGAGTGAATGCACACAGGCTGCTTAATGTAAATAGTAAGCGTGTCTGACCTGCGTGTCATATGAGCGAGGTCAGCGCAGTTGGAAAAAGCAGCAGCTCAAATGTCACATGCAGGACACCAGGTTCTCTTTCGATGAAACCGTGATGAGAAATGTGTTGGTTGGAGAATTTGTTGTCTCTCAGGAACTCTTGAACTTTCTCAAACTACTTGTTACCTCACCTCGTTCCCGAGGGCCTCCCGTCTTAGCAGATGGGACCCATAGATGCCTCGACTGGTCCTTATCCTGTTCCCTTATCTTTCTGTGTTCATTAATTCATTAAAGGGTTTTTCCTTACATTCCTCTGTCCTGGGGGTTTGTGCTGAAACAACACAGGTCTCTCTTTGAAGGGTGTAAAACTCCTGTTCTCTCCTTTTCTTTGCCTCATTAAAATGAGCAGGTTGAACTTACTGCTCGGCTCAGCACTGCTGCCTTGGAGACGTCGTTCTGGCACATGATGTTCTCTTCAGGGAAGATGAGGAGCATCTTTCCACCTTCATCCGAGTCCCGCCGTCTGGCTCGTTGAAGCAGCTTTTATATCTTCTTTATTCTGCAGGCCCCAGAGAAGCCTCACTGGAACAAGTTAGGATTAGTAACAAGGGCCGGTGGAAGGGATTTACCCTGCAACCTACAACCTTCAAGTCATAGGTCCACGTCTCAAGCAACAACCAGCAAATTCCCAGTGATTGGTGTGAGGAGAAAAGTACACCCCCCCCCCCCCCCCCACCACCCTATAGTCCTTTCCATTGCAGGAAAGGTGCAGGTGTTACTCAGTTAAATATCATAAATCTCCACTGGAAAAGATAAATACACCAATATTTACACCTGTGATTTTCGAGTGTCTTGTGCCACACAGAGGTGAATCTTGTTATTGTCACTGTTTCAACCACAATTCCGGCCTGTGTGGGCAGGTACAGACTGGGCTTGATTGACAGCTGCTGTTACACATGACTTCTCTGAATTTGTTACACAAATAAAAAAATTCAAGTGCAAAAGTGGAAATGAATCTCGTATCATTGAACCTTTTCCCCTTTGAAGTCATACTGAATCTAACACTTTCATCACGAGAGATTTACAGTTGACACAACTCTTCTTTTGAATATTCTTGTGGCAAAACGAAAGGCAACACATATCTTAAAAAAGGCCAGTGTGGTATTGGTCTGATTGGCTTTCCTTACATTCATCACACAACAAAAAAATTTGGCAGTTTATTTTAAAAACAGTTTGAATACAGCACACCCTTCCATTGAATATATTCCCCCTGATAAAGATCTTTATGCATGAAGGTATTTTTGAGCATGTCCAATGTGCAGGAAAAGATTCAGTGAAACCCCAAAGCACAATAAAGTGTAGAGAAACTCATTGTAAAAGCGTTGATTCAAAAAGGCTACAGATACTTTATTTATCCTTTAAATGACGAGTAAGCTGCTGTTCCAACGTGTGAAACTCTGAATCAGGCAGGAGATACCTCTGGATGATACCTATTACCTCTCTCTCAGAGATGAACTCGTAGTCCTTCCTGTTCTTAAAAGGTAAATGTCCAGCGAGCTCACAGAGAGCCACGTTGAAGGCCGATTCCTCTTTGGCACCGAAGCACGACGCCCTCGGCCATACAGCGACGCGGACGCCTCTTCTTGAACAGCGTTCCTTTTCGCTTTGTGTGCGTTCACGGGGGGCACATCCTCTCGTCAGGAACACGTTGTGGGCAATGTTGCCGTCCACGAGAAAGTTGGTGACTCGGCAGATGGCTTCAGCGACTTCCGCCACCCTCTCGGATTCTGTGTAAAACAAAAAACCTGCCGGAAAGTCCAACAAGCCATAAAAGCCCTTCTCGGGAACCAGAGGCTTGACTGGGGTAGATTCTATCTTAAGCTGGTGCTGCAGGTAATACCCATGTAGGTGTAAATGATTGACCGACGCAAATGCTCCCAGACTATTGAACCCTACGCGGAAGCCAGGGTCGGAGCTCAGGAGCACGGATTCGATGCCAACCTGGATGGCAAAGCTCGTCATGACCTGTGGGAAACACCCTGACGGGCGTGGAACAAAGAGACAATGGCCAAACTCCAAAGGGCTGACGTTGACCAGCACAACCATCCTGCAGGGTTCATGCAACTGTCCCTTTTCACTTCCTCCCTCAACGCCCTTTATCATCTCAAATAGGATCTCTTCTGGATTAATTTTGTTAAAATTAAACTGCTCGGCATTGAACTCCTGCTGAATGCTTAGTATCTCCTGAGGCTTTCTTCTCTCTATTCCTCTTTGAATGTTGAGCTGGGCCACGTAGCCATGCGGGCCCGGCAGGATCCGTGTCTGTAAATCCCCCAGATGGTAGCGGAAGAGCCCCGCCTTCATCCTGTCTGTCCAGCCGGCTTGGATGGTTGTGTCAAACTTTGATGCCGTTGATGAAATCCCGAGTCTTTCCCCATCACTCCAACGCACGTCTGGGACAAAGTCCTGGTCACTATACACAAACTGCAGCGGCATGGTTGGATCTGCCGGGGAACCGTGCGGTAGAGACGTAGGGTTCACGATGACAGGTCTCTTCAGGGCTCATTCTGCTGCATCGTCATAAGGAGAGCCAGGTCAGGTGAGCCGCCTCTGGATAGTCTGCACAGGGTTTTACTGGTAAATTATTCAAATGTATAGTCATTAAAATGTAAGAGGCAATGTCCATCATTTGACATATCAAAATAAAAATAAATTGTGTATTGACAATGGAACCATAACCCATAGTTGTTCACTATTGCAGAGGACAAATTAACCAGAAAATGTTCCTGAATGTGAAGCTTTCATTTTTCCCAGTAACTGATTGACTGGCGTATTTAATTCCAGCCTTGGTTTACAGACTGTGACAAGGAGGGCAGAAACCCTAAATAAATCCCCTTCACAACTGAACAATTAACGTCAAATGTCATGCATTTGCTTAAAAATTGACAGCAAAATGTACAAGTACTCAAACAACTTGTGAGTAGTTGCCATTAGCTGTTATAATAACACATAGATGAATAGATATATGAATTCATTTTACGCACGTACTTCATGGTAAATTTATCAAAACATTGTTTATATTTTCATCAGATGTGATGAAATGTTACAGAACCTTTACAACGTAATTATTAACGTAGCGACCACGTTAATGTAGCGTTAACTGAAGGAAAAGGTGTAACATTTAGCTCGACATTGTGTTTAGAATATAAGTATAACAATAAAATACGTTACGTACCTCAATTCTCTTATTAACGTTACGTCACAGAGTACATGTGCTTATAGCTTAGCTCACAGTAGCGTTAGCCAAAGTTTCCCTAACCTACGAACACGTGTTAACACTAACATTATATCACAGGCTGCTCACCTTTGTCTTTAAACTTCACTCTAATTCAGCGCCTTGGAACAAAAGGAGGGTTAAACGCCGTCTAGATGGCGAACCGCGGACTTGAATATTTCTTCTTCTACCACGTTTTGTAAATCCTCGGTCCGGTTTCCGTTTCCGTTTTCCGTTTTTCATAGTAATACAATTTGTATTCGCATCTTCTCGGAATAAGACATAAAAATAAAGGCTAGATGTCTTACGGCAGAACGTCCGCACACGGCGGCCATCTTGGTAGGGGCAGCTCGCTCACCCGTAACTTTGTGTTGGTAGTGATACACGTACTTTAAATGATAATAACTTGCTCAATGTTCAACCGAGGTGGTTATGACACTACTACGTATGAATAATGTTTAATGTCATTTTCGTATTAAAACCCATGGTTATAACTATGATTATTCATAAGTAGGCAGTGTCATGAACACATCTCTGTGCAGGGTGGGGATTTCTACGTGCAGCATTTCTTGATTTATATTTATAAAGGTACCCATTTGAGAACATTATTCTATTTTTATGACATCCAAACTTTAAAGCTATAGGGTATGTGGACAATGTTTTCCTGTTGAGCACATTTCCATTTTTTCCCAGCTGATCCATGCAGGCCTAGCTTTGAAAGAATGGCCAGCTGGCCAATCCGGCTTCATGGTTATTTTAGTCTCTTCATGGACATTTTGGAGATAAAGCGGAGTGTGACTGGCCCAGTTGTGAAGAGTTTGAGGCTCGTCACAGCCGAAGACTGAACCAGCTGGATTTTAAATTGACATTTCATTTTGAATACATAAATAAAGATACGTAAAAGAAACGATGGAATCAAGCAACCACAAAGTAAGTTGACCTATCTTAAACGTGTTTGAAACATATACAGTAAGAATTGAGGAAACCTATAGCAATAATGTCTTTCACTGAAGTGAGAGGATTAAAACCTTGTCAGAGCTTTAAAAAAGTGTGTGTGTGTGTTTGGCAGAACAGATGGTAGTGCCATAACTTATTTTTAACAGCAGCAACAGTTTCTGTTACCAACACAGTACATTAACTATCATAGCCTACAATCTAGCTTGTATAAAGCAATTTTGTTTAAATCCTTTGTGAATAAATGTGTGAAGCGTTTTTTAAATGTGACCGAAGAACATAATAAGGAAAGAACCTTAGTAGTATGCCGAAATGTATTTTGCCCTAAATTGTTTCCGCTGGTTTTAAATTTAATTTTCACTCACATCTTTGTGCTCTCTCTTTTGTAGGTTGCAGAAAAAACAGATAAGGGTCACACTCTAAAAATAAATATGACATTGGATACTGATGCAGCACTCACAGCTGAGGATTCCCAGTCACGCCTCACAGTCATTGTCCAAGGTATATCATGCCTCTGGAAAACAAACAATAACTGCAGAAAAAAATAATCTTTGTTCAAACAATCTGTTGTTTGATGCTTTTATGTGAGCTAAAATGAGAAGTTATGAAAAGTCAGTATTCAAAATAAAAATAAGCCATTCATACAGTAATTTACCATGCCTTGAGTTAGCTTATTCAATGACACATGGATATTTAATAATTATTCAGACTCTGCAAAGGATCTTATTTAAAAGTTCCATGTATGTGGTGCTTCCCCCCCCCCCCCTCACACTGCAGGTCAGCCCGCCATTTCTGCGGAGACCGGAGAACCCAACCCCAAGGTCCAACCTAGCCCTGTCGCAGATAAGGATAATGCTGTTAAACCAAAACTCCAAGTAACTTTTGGCACATTCACTGTAAGGAATGGTGAAGATCTTAAAGTAGAGATCCCAGTAATTGGGCACCCAGCACCAAAGATCGAATGGAACAAAGATGGTCAGGCAGTAAAAGAGACATCAAGGCTAGAGGTTGTAAATACATCATCACTATCAGTTCTCCACATAAGACGTGCGGCCAGGGAGCACAGTGGTCAATACTCTGTCACCGCCAGCAACAGTTCCGGAAAACATTCAGGAGAAATTGCAGTGGTTGTTCTTGAAAAGCCAGGCCCACCCACGGGGCCCGTGAGGATCGATGAGATCAGTTCTGACCACGTTATCATTTCATGGGAGCCGCCAGAATACACAGGAGGCTGTCAGCTGGACAACTACATAGTGGAGAAACGGGAAACTCTAAGCACAGAATGGCAGACTGTGTCCGCAACGACAGTGAGAACCACAATCAAAGTCACCAAGCTGAAGACAGGAAATGAATACCAATTCAGAGTGTTTGCAGAAAATAGGTATGGAAAGAGTACTGCGATCACTTCTCCTATTGTCATTGCACAATATCCTTTTAACGTGCCCAATGCTCCTGGCAAACCCTTTGTGTCCACAGTGGCAAAGTACAGCATGGTGGTTGAATGGGAGCCTCCAGCAAAAGATGGGGGCAGCCCCGTCATCGGCTATCATCTGGAACGCAAAGAGAAAAACAGCATTTTATGGACCAAGCTAAACAAACTCGTCATACCAGACGGCGGCCGTTTCAAAACAAGTGGATTGGAGGAAGGGATTGAGTATGAATTCAGAGTCTTTGCTGAAAATATCGCTGGGCTCAGCCCATCCAGCAAGATATCTGAATGCTATGTGGCAAGAGACCCCTGTGATCCACCAGGTACCCCTGAAGCTGTTGTCATTACCAGAGAGAACATCACACTTCAGTGGGCCAAACCCAAGTACGATGGGGGAAGCAGCATTACGGGATACGTTGTTGAAAAGCGGGAGCTCCCAGATGGCAGATGGATGAAAGCTAACTTCACCAGTGTTATTGAGAATCAGTTCACAGTCACAGGTCTGACAGGAGGCCAAAGTTATGAGTTCAGAGTAACTGCTAAGAATGGTGCTGGTGTTTGGAGCACACCATCAGAAATGATAACCATTGTCGCCCAGGATGTTATTGAAGAACCCACAGCATCCATTGATCCTAAGTTCAAGAGTACGACCCTTGTTCAAGCTGGTGGGACATTCGTCATTGATGCTGATTACTTTGGGAAGCCCCTCCCTGCGGTGACGTGGTCGAAGAACGGAAAATTAATTGACAAAAAAACACAGAGAACAGAGGTTAAAAACACCTTGACTCATACAACTCTGACAGTGAGGGACTGTACACGAGCGGATGGGGGACACTTTGTCTTGAGCCTCAGCAACATAGGTGGAACAACATCTATCCCTGTTGTTGTGAAGGTGCTTGATAGACCTGGTCCTCCAGGTGGACCTCTGAAGGTAAAAGTTGTCAGTGCAGAGAAGTGTAATCTTCACTGGAATCTTCCGTTAAATGACGGGGGTGACAACATTTCCCACTACATAATAGAGAAAAGGGAGACCAGCCGTGTTACATGGACGGGGGTTGACCCTCACGTTGAAGCCGTCAGCTACAAAGTGTCAAAACTTGTGCCCGGTAAAGAGTATATATTCAGGATTGCTGCTGTGAATAAATTTGGTGTTGGTGAATTTCTGGAATCAGATGCCTTTATTGCACAAAACCCTTTTACAACACCTGGCGCACCTTCTACCCCTACAGCCAGCGCTGTGACTGGTGACTCAATGGTGCTATCATGGGAAAGGCCTGAGCAGGACGGCGGCTCGGAGATTGATGGCTACATCCTTGAGAAATGTGACAAAGAAGGTGTCAGATGGACCAAATGCAACAAGAGAAGACTAAGCGATTTGCGCTTCCGATGCACAGGACTGGCTGAGGGACATCACTTTCAGTTCAGAGTATTCGCAGAGAATGCTGCAGGTGTTGGTCCACCCAGTGAGCCAAGCGAGTATATAAAAGCATGTGAAGCTACCTACCCACCTGGGCCCCCTACCAACCCCAAAGTGACAGACTTTTCCAGCAGCACTGTGTCTCTGAGCTGGTCAAAGCCCATCTATGACGGTGGAGCAGCTGTCAGTGGATTCGTCGTTGAGATGAAGGAGGCAGCAGAAGACGAGTGGATCGCGTGTACACCCAGCACAGGTGTAGAGGACACAAACTACACCGTGAAGAGACTGAGAGAAAATGTAAAGTATGATTTTCGTATAAGTGCCATGAATGCCAGTGGAGTTGGGGAGTATGCAGAGCTGCCGGGGTCTGTGGTAGCTGCTGAGAAACTGGAGGCCCCTGAAATTGAGTTGGACGCTACCTTGAGGAAAATTGTAATTGTTCGAGCCTGTTCCACATTACGTCTCCTTGTTGCCATCAGAGGAAAGCCAGAGCCTGAGGTTAGATGGTCAAAAGATGGGGGCACTGTCAGTGAGCGTGCGCAAATTGAGGTCACGAGCTCCTGTACAGAGTTATTGATCGAGAATGTCAACAGAAACGAAGCAGGGAAATACATACTGACTGCCGAGAACTGCTGCGGCTCTAAATCTGCATTCATCAACGTCAGAGTGTTGGACTCTCCGAGTGCACCAACAAACTTGGAGGTGAAGGATGTAAAGAGGAACTCTGCGTTGATCTCTTGGGAGGCTCCTCTCATTGACGGAGGATCAAAGATTTCACACTACATCGTAGAAAAGCGGGAGGAGGCCAGGAAGGCATTCACAAGCGTCTGCGGCAACTGTGTGAGAAACTCATTCAAGATTGACAACCTCACCGAAGGGAGCTTCTATTATTTCCGTGTTCTGGCTGTGAATGAGTTTGGTGCTGGACTGCCAGCAGAGACCACTGAGGCTGTTAAATTGTCTGAGGCTCCTCTGTGTCCTGGCAAAATATCTCTCAGCGATGTTACATGCAATGGTGCAAGACTGTCTTGGGAGAAGCCTGAACATGATGGTGGAAGCAAAATCACATGTTATATTGTAGAAATGCAGGTGAAGGGAGATGACTCGTGGACAATGTGTTCAGAGGGTAAAGCACTGGAAGTGACTATTGATGGGCTGGCCAAAGGAAAGGAGTATTTGTTTAGAGTCATTGCTGTGAACGAAAAAGGAAAAAGTGAACCAAAGTTCCTCTTGGCACCTGTTGAAGTAAAGGATACCAGAGCTGAACCCATTATCAACTTGCTCTCCAAGACATTCAGCGTAAAGGCAGGCAACGACTTAAAGATTGATGTTCCATTCAAGAGTGGACCTACAACAACAGTTGCCTGGAAGAAAGATGGCAACTTGCTGAAAGAGACTAGCAGAGTGAACACACACACATCGGACACATCATCTCAGATCATTGTCAAAGATGCATCCCGAATAGACGCTGGCATGTATGAGGTGACTTTAACCAACTCAACTGGAACCACATCTGCTGAAATCTTTGTCAATGTGTTTGAAAAACCTGGACCACCGAGTGAGCTCAGTGTGGATGAAGTCAGTGCTGACTCTGTGTCTTTGTCTTGGCAGCCCCCACATTACACTGGTGGATGTCAGATCAGTAATTATGTCGTTGAGAAGCGAGAAGCAGGCAGCACAATATGGCAAACTATGTCAGCAACGGTCGCCAGAACATCAATGAAGGTGTGCCGTTTGACACAGGGCACAGAATATCATTTTCGTGTTGCCGCGGAGAACCGCTATGGCAAAAGCCATTTTGTTGAGTCTGACCCTGTTGTTGCCCAGTATCCTTTTAAGCCCCCTGGTCCACCAACCAATCTCCGTATCCTTAGTGCCTCAAAGTCCGTCATGGTGGTTGCGTGGAGCAAGCCAGACAGCGACGGTGGCAGCCCCATTATCGGTTATCATGTTGAATGCAAAGATCAAAGCAGTATTCTGTGGTCAAAGTTAAACCGAAGCCCGGTGACTGAGAACCAATTCAAGGTAACAAGTGTGGAAGAAGGTCTGATATATGAGTTCAGGGTCTGTGCTGAGAATATGGCTGGTGTTGGACCATGCAGCAAGGCATCTGAACCTGTAACAGCAAGAGACCAGTGCGACCCCCCGCGCAACCTCACTGTCACCAACATAACAAACAGCTCAGTTTCCCTCGCATGGGACAAACCAGAATATGATGGTGGTGCTAAAATTACCGGGTATATCGTTGAGCGTAAAAAACTGCCAGATACTTGCTGGCTTAAGTGCAACTTCGCACACTTACTGGACACCTTCTTGGAAATTACTGGCCTCTCAGAAGGTGAACAGTATGATTTTCGTGTGATTGCGAAGAATGCAGCAGAGCTCTTCAGTGCCCCCTCTGAAACCACCGGACCTCTCACAGTACAGCACGATGTGGAGCCACCCAAAATTATCATGGAGGACAAATTTAGACAGGTGGTTGTTGTCAAAGCAGGAGACCTCCTAAGAATAGATGCTGACATCTGTGGCCGCCCCAACCCAACGGTGATCTGGTTGAAGAATGGTAGAAATATCGACACCAAGGGACGCGTTGAGATAACTGCAACAAAGACCCACACCTCTCTACTTATCAGAGAAAGTGTTAGGAAAGACTCGGGACAGTATCTTCTGACCCTGCAGAGTACAGGGGGTACCACATCTATGGCCATTCCCTGCAAAGTTCTGGACAGACCCGGGCCACCTGCTGGACCTCTAGAAGTGTCTGGACTCTCAGCAGAGAAATGCAGCGTGTCGTGGGGGCCCCCGTGTGAGACTGGCGGCGCTGAGATCATCCACTACATTGTAGAGAAATGTGAAACCAGCCGCGTAGCCTGGACCCTCGTGTACAGTGACATGGTGGCAACCACTTGTAAAGTAACCAAGTTACTCAAAGGAAATGAATACCTTTTTAGGGTGAGGGCAGTGAACAAATATGGGGAAGGGGAGACTTTGGAAAGTGAGCCGGTCAAGGCCGTGGATCCCTTCACCATCCCGTCCGCTCCCACCGAGGTTGAGGTCACAAATGTTACCATCGAGGCCATGACTATCTGCTGGAAGAGACCTGCCTCTGATGGCGGCAGCCAGATAAGCGGTTACATCATCGAGAGGAGGGAGAAGCAGGGTGTCCGTTGGGTTCGCGTTAACAAGAAGCCGGTGTATGACCTACGGGTCAAAGCCTCCGGCCTGCACCAGGGATGCGAGTATGAATTCAGAGTCTTTGCTGAGAACGCTGCGGGTCTAAGTGAGCCCAGTCTCCCATGCCCACTCACTCTGGCAGACGATCCAAAGTTTCTACCCTCCCCCCCTGCCAAACCCACCATAATCGATTCATCCAGCTCATCCATCACTCTGACATGGAACAAGCCGCTGTTTGATGGTGGAGCCGCAGTAACTGGGTACAAAGTTGAATTCAGAAAGTCAGCGGAAGAAGACTGGACTGTTGGTGTTCCCAACACAGAAAAAAGAGAGTTCACAGTAACTGCACTCAACTCCGGGACGGAATATGTTTTTATTGTCAGATCCATAAACAAGGTGGGCTTTAGTGAGCCCAGTCCTGAAACAGATCCTGAAGTAGCAATGGAGAGAGAGGAGCAGCCCCGGTTTGATGTTAGCACAGACATTAGGAAGACCCTGCTAGTTAAAGAGGGCAGCACCTTCACTTTGACTGTGCCTTTTATCGGCAAGCCCGTTCCTGGTGTGACATGGGACAAAGCAGATGTGGATCTTAGAGTCAGAGGAATGATCAACACCAGCAGCTCCGTCACCTCCATCACCCTGGAAAGAGCGACACGCGATGACTCCGGCAAATATGTGGTCAAACTGCAAAACGTCGCTGGATCTGCCTCTTTGATGCTGAGTGTGAGGGTTTTGGATTCACCTGGTCCACCAGCACATGTAGCGGTTAAAGATGTGACTAAGAACTCTGCCACTGTTACCTGGGACATCCCTGAAAATGAGGGAGGAGCCCCTGTCAAGAACTACTATGTAGATGTACGGGACATCAGCAGAAAAGGGTGGACTAGGCTCACAGACAAATGCCGCCGCCTGTCCTACAAGGTGTCCGACCTGGAGGAGGGAGGGATCTACTTCTTCAGAGTGACCGGCGAAAACGAACACGGGGCCGGTGTTTCAGCTGAGACCAAGGAGGGGACGAAAATGATAGGTACAATCTCTAAAGAAAAAAAATCACATAAGAGATGTTTTATTAAGTAGAAATAAAAAGCAAAATAATTGGGATAGGATTGAAGCCTACGTAGAATGTGAATGATCTTAGATAACCACTGGAAACCTTTTCTACATTGTCCCATCTTTCCTGCGTTTAAAATTTATACATTTTTTTCAGATACAACGGATTGGGAGACCAATCCAGGAGCTTAGCGCCTCTTCTTTCTGGAGTTGAAGAAACCATTTCCTGATCTTCCAGTCAAGATTCTTTATATTTTCGTTTTGGTTCTTCGTTGAACCCCCACATTTTTTTCCAAATTCAGTGCAAGAACTTTCTGATTTTTTTGTTATGTTGTATGTAAACTACAAAGGATTATTAATGATTTTATATTATACAAGAAAATGCATCTGTTTGTTGGTTCAAATAATAGCAACAACATATATCCTGTTTTTTGCAAAACAACTGGAAAATGAAGATGCTAAACAGCTGTTGGTGTTTTACTTTGGGGTTGTTTTGGGACGTCGGCATGTGGACATTTTAAAATAATACAAACAAGACTAAATTAATTGTTTAAACGAAAGAAACAGTATAAAAGCAAATATAAAGCACAAGAGCGTTTATGGACAGATATGATGGCTTAAATATTAGTGTTTATATTTAGCATGTGCAGGTCAATAATTAGTGACATGGTTATAGTTTCTTTACCTGGTTCCCCTACAATTCTTCCAACTATACATTTATATGTGGTTTTATTTCTTGAATGCAATATCTTTTATTTTGCTGAAACTTTTTTTATATTGTGGTAAACTGAAGTATAGTTGTAGGACAGGTGGTAGCTCTCTGGGTAAATACAATAAAGGTCGCCTCTAAAGTCATTTGCTTGTCGTCATTCGTCATGTTCCTCTCTCCTTGTTTCTTCTCCTCGTGTAAATACTTTATTACAAAAGGAGAACATTAATTAAATCAGCGGTAAACAAACAATAGGAATCGGGCCGTTTTATAATGTCGAAGCACTGTTTAATATAGACACATTTACATGAAAAAGATATAACTACAACTATCCGGCTGTCATCTGACACCGTCCCTTTGTCAGTTTGCACGTACGTCACCATGGAAACGGTCACGTAGTCAAATACAGGAAAGAGAACGATCCCGGAAGTGAGCAGAGTGGAACATATAGAGAACTCTTCAAAACAACCAAAGTACATTTCAAAATGGGCACCACGGCCAGTCAACTTGGGAAGGATTTGCTCTCAGAATATCAAGTAAGTGCCCAAAGAAAGTCGTCAAAGAGCAAATGTAGCATCGTACTGAGTGTTCGTGTTTACCAGTTTAAGTTTTTGCGTGTGCGAATAGCGAATTAAAGGAACTAAACGTAGCATTGCTAGCTTAAAGTTTTAGAGTCAAAATAAAAGCAATGGGCTAAAGACACAATGTCATACGAAGCAACAACTCTGAAGTTTGTACTTGACGTCACTAACATTAGTTGTCGTATGACCTTAAAGTAAATATAACGCTAATGACCGTTATTCCCATAGTCTTCATCACGCCATCATTACAGCGAAAGCTAAGTTTGCTAATATAACTTCATGTTGGGCAGATCATGGGTTCATTATGACAAATTGGACTCATTCATGGATTCTTGTGGCAAAGTATTGTTTGAAGTAAGTTTGGTTAATCTGTGACTGATCCTTCCATTAATGCTCACTTTGACTTTTAGGAGCTGACTTTCTTGACAAAACAAGAAATTCTTCTGTAAGTTATCAGCTGCATGTATTTTTTTTTTTTTTTTAAACTGTTGAAAAACCCAATTAAGCTATTTTTGTTGTTGTTTAGTGCTCACAAGAGATTCACTGAACTGCTCACTAAAGATGAGAAAGACCAGCTCAATGCAAGAGTTCCAATGGAGCGGATTCTCACTCTGCCGGAGCTCAAGGTGAGAAGCTACTTCGAAACATGGACATGACTAATTCTGTCCTGTGTGTTTCTATGTGATTTGTGCTTCCAGTACTGATAGATTATACTGACCTGTGTACTTGTTCCTGGCACAGTCCAACCCCTTCAGGAGGAGAATCTGCTATGTATTCTCAACATCTGATTGCAAAAATGGAAGCCTCACTTTTGAGGACTTTCTGGATCTCTTGAGTGCCTTCAGCGACTCTGCTACCATGGAAATCAAATCCCACTATGCATTCCGTATATTTGGTAAATAAGTGAAGAAGGTTGGTCAGTAATTATATCTTTAAGGCTATAAATCTGTGTAACAAGTTTCTAAATATTTTCAGACTTTGATGATGATGGAACTCTTGACTATGGTGATTTGGAGAACTTGGTCAACTGTCTGACTGGTGAGACGGACGAGACAAGACTGACCCCAGAGGAAATGAGACAGCTCATCAGCAATGTGAGTTCAATGAGCCTTCTGCCCTTCATCGATGTGCACAAGTACACTCGATGGTTGCAATGGTCTGTGTATGTTTAACGGATGTTTCCTTATGTATGTTTTTCAGATTCTTGAAGAGTCCGACATTGACAAGGATGGAACCGTAAACCTCTCAGAGTTTCAGCACGTCATTTCAAGGTCTCCAGATTTTGTCAGGTGACTACAAACAAAATTGCTGAAATCACTGATATCTGCACTATTTATCACAATTATGTTCGCCCCTAACAGCTGGTTATATTTTGATTTCCCCACAGTTCTTTTAAGATTGTGCTGTGAAAACGTCCATTGGCCTTTGGAAAGACCTCTACTTTTAACCCTTGTGGTATTTAATTTTCAATTACAACAGTTTTAGGGATTTCCCTACAAGTATAGTTATCTGGAGATTTTATTGCCTTAACTGTTTGATGCATTCTTTGTGAAATATATAACCTGTGATTTATTCATTTTTTTCTAGAGAGAAACATTTTAATACCTCCAAAGTGCTCATTTATGCAGTTGATTGTTTTAAGATAAACAAAAAGGAGCTTGTATATCACTAAATAAATAAAAACTCAATTCAGTCTTTTGCTGTTACTATTTTTGCTTCCTGGTATGTTTGTTCAAAGTCCAGGGTCCATGTTAATTAACTGGATCCCATAAAGTCCTTATGAGCAAGCTACTTCCTCCTCGACGACAGCAGCAAAAGTGTTCCACGCCCCACACACTACGTCAGTCACATGCATCTGCTGCTCCCTGAAGAACTCCACCCGCTGCGGCTCATCTGAACTGAGTAAATTCTGCTGTCCAAGTTGGCCATAGTCACCTGAAAAGGACAGTGGAAGGGTGAGTTCCACGTTTCCAATATTTGTGCTCTAAGCATACTGATGAATTAAACTGGGAGTGGGGAAAGTGCTTTGGGTGTCAGTTTAGGTCCAAATTCAAACTTACCCCAGCCCCAAGTATAGAGGTCACCTTTTGCTGGAATTGGAAAATAAAGATGAGATTTTGCCAAGAATACGTGATGTAGTGGATTTACCATGGTAAAGTGTGGTTTCTTACTTGTCACTGCAGCTGTGTGGCGGCATCCACAGCTCACTGTTCTAATTTCACATGGTGGAGTGACGTCAAGCAGAGCTGGGAATGCCTGGATTGATATGAATACCTCTTCATGCTTTTCCCCCTCCTTGGACTCTTCAGCAGGAGATGTGCTGGCATCTAGATATCGTGCTCCTGTTCAGTAGTTAACGTTGCAGTTATATCCACTTACTATTAAGGGTTGAGGGTTCATGTATATGGAGGACTAAAAGTGCCACAAGTAAATAAATACACAATTAAATAATTACTTAAATGTGTCATTAATTAATTAAAATTAGAAAAAAATACATAAATGTGTACTTAAATGTGTCATTAATTAATTAAAATTAGAATTAAATACATAAATGTGTAATTAAATGTGTCATTAATTAATTAAAATACAGATTTATTTTATAAAAAATACATATTTCACTATTTACATTTACATTTCATGATCCTGCGTTGCAGTGCTTCATGAATTACTTAAAACTGTCAAACTGACCGATCAAAGTCAGTGGGCGGGGCTAACACGAATCCAGTCTGACCTGGCCACGGCAGTATTTTGTTCCTGGCCCAAACTCTTTGTGGCATATAGATGGCGACCATAAGCTCATCAGGTCAGTGATATTAGCAGATAAACAATGCATCTTTCTAGATGTTTCATTACAATTTATGTGTTTACAACAGGTGGAGATTTGTTGTCCACGGTGGGGTGGATGGATTCAGTCGTTTAGTAGCTCTGCATCAATCTAGTATCCGGAATTGATTTGTCTTGACTTGATACACAGGGTAACCAATCAGGCGTTAGGTTCCGCCTACCAACTTTTGATGGGTCAGTTTGACAGTTTTAAGTAATTCATGAAGCACTGCAACGCAGGATCATGAAATGTAAATGTAAATAGTGAAATAAGTATATATGTATTTTACATAACATGAATCTGTATTTTAATTAATTAATGAAACATTTATAAACACATTTATGTATTTAATTATATTTTTAATTAATTAATGACACATTTAAGCAATTATTTAATGATGTGTTTATTTATTTAATTGTGGCACTTTTAGTCCTCCATACATGTACCAACGAAGGTCACTTAGTTATTGTAGCCATCCCAAACAACGCAGTTCAGTGCAGTGTCTTGGGCGTGAGAGGTGAGAGGTAAATATAATAGTTTGATTTTAAGTTAAATGTCCCCTAACTTTATTTCTTGAATGGCAATAGAGACGTACCTTCTTGTTGGCTACTTTGCTGCTGCAGTGCTTTCCTCAGACCTCGCGATGGAAGTCCAAGTTGGCCACTTTCATTCCACCCCCACACATAGAGGTCTCCTCCATCTGAAGTAAAATGTCATTTGTGGTAAATCCTTTTTGAAGGTATAACTTGTTTCCCCCTTAAGACACTTACCACTAATAGAGACAGAGTGCCAGCCTCCTGTTGCTACATGGCTCATGGGCATCCCCCAGAGGGCCTCCACTATCCTGGGCTTCTCCTCAGAGGCCAAGTCTCCGTGCCCCAACTGACCATGGCTGTAAAACACACAATCAAGATATGCTAAAATGTGTGTGTATTTAAAAAAATATACATTTTCCTTTGTGCGTCCAGTTATTAGGGGTCACGTTACCTGCCCAGTCCCCAGGTGTACACAGCTCCAGAGGCCCCGAGCAGGACGGCGTGCTCTGAACTCAGCGCCAGCCTCTTGGCTCGCAGGTGTGGTGACAGCGGGCGGTAGAGGGGCGGGAGAGGGGCTATGTAACCCCCGGGGGCCAATGGGAGCGTCACACAGGGCCCTGCGCGGAAGCAAGGATTGTACCGTTTATCCAATTATCACACTTATTGTAGTGGTCAAACTAGATGATATAACGGGTAAATTACCAGAGCTCTCGGGGTGGGGTTTTATTTCCATGCTCCATGATGGAGTCTCCTCTTGCTTCTGCAGGTCCCAGGACTCAATTCGGTCCGAAAAAGCGAGGGTCAAGAAGGATTCACTGATGAGGACATCTTTACAGCCACGACTCCGTGTCACAGGACGCGCGTTACACGACTCACTGGAGTCGAACCCCGCGAGGCACACACAGCTGTCACCTAATAGACGGGGAGCAAGACGGCTGCACGAGTTAATATGTAACGTTATCAATACGGTGCGATATTACTCATGCATTTAACATGCAATGCGTCTCCAAAATCACGCATTTGTGTGCACGTACTTACTATTCAGATGCAAAGATGCTCTTCGACTCCAACTTGCTTGTGTTTGACATTCGTTCCTCACGCAGCAGTCCAGCTGACTGCAGAGCTCCGTTGGACTACTCACTTTAACGTCTTCCGCCGCATCGCTGTACTCCCCTTTCAGCAGCTTCTCGCGCACATATATTTGTCCAAACGCGTTAAAACCAAATCCGAACCACCGCATTGGAAACGCTGTTTGCGCCGCAGAGCCTTGCGACGCAGTTGTCCGCAAAGTTTTGAACACCGGCAGTAACTGTATGTACGGCGCATGCGCAGGAGGCGCAGGAAGCGGAAACGACCATATTATCATTCGGGTACGTACATTTTATTCAGTCAAAACGACGACCCGTACAACATTGTAAATGTAGAGGAGTGATAATAGTTATAACAAATATTCGAAATAAAACGCATCCAAATCTTTGAATTCAATGTTTTTGTATTTGGTCTTTATGCATTTCCTTTAAAAAAAAGTGTTATTGCTGAAAACTGCTGCAAAATATTTCATACTCAACAGTAGTGCATGGGATGGAAAGACATTTTGTGGAATAATCATGATACAAAAAAACATGCAAATATAAAATAATCAATCTATAGTAATTTGTATAGAGCAGCCTTATTGGTCTCCCAAGTCAAAAAAACGTGTTGGTCCATCATCATTCAGTGCACAGACAGGATTTATTTTCCAACCCCAAATCATCACCTTTTCTAAACCCACGCAGGTAGGTTGGTTACCTAAAGAAACCTCTGGTCGAAAGTCTTTTCTCCATGCCACCCTGCAGATAGAGTACAATATGCGAATAATACAATTAGTGGAAAATGTAAAACACCAAACCATATCAGCAAGAATCTACCTTTCAATTGGTACAATTATTTTTTTCTTCATGTTTTCAGTTTCACCTTTTCAGTTTTTGCTTAAGACAAGTGAGCATTTAGGGGTGGACTGTTACCCATCCAGACGAGAGCTGATTTCCTGCCAAAGTGAAATGATTTCATGGTCCCAGACAAAAACACAAACTAGAGCCCTTCAGCTTTACCAGGAGGCGCATTCACACCCTGCAGCTGTGGTTTCAGGGTTCAGTTCCTTTGCCGTCCCTGGTCATGATGATGCTGTACTCCACGGCCTTCTCCAGGCAGCTCTGGGCAACCTTAGAAACCGGCTGCGGCGTGCCCTCTCCTCCCTTGGCCAACACAGAAAGTATCTCCAGTGCTTCACTCTCCATGATCGTCTCGGCCAGGCTCTTCTCCGCCTGCATCATGTTGTGAACTATGACCACTCCACGGTGGCACAGGTCAGGTATGTCGCAGAGCAATAGCGACTGTATGATCTCTAGCCAGTGGGTTGTCTGAGGAGAGAAGAGGAAGTAACGTTTGCTTAAATCGAGAGGTGAATCGTTGCAGTGGGCCACAGTGCTGAGGTGACGGGTGGGTGGGAACTGTGATCTGCTACTGGGGTCTGCTTACTGTTCCGGGGATGCGTGCACAGAGCTCAGGCTGCTCAGCCGTCAGCATGGCCAGAGTTCCCGCAGCAGCTTTCCGCAGCCTCTCGTCGTCTTCTCCGCTGTAGAGCACGAGCAGCTTCAGGCGGTCATTCCCCGTGGCCAGGTACAGCTTCTGCACCTGGGGACGCACCGCTTTTAAATCTACTTCTCAACACATGCGTGCCATGCGATCATCTATTTTATATGGGTCTTACCTCTGTGCTCAAAACCAGATTGCACATACACTCTGTGGCAGAAGCTCGGACCAGGTCGTGCTCCTCAAACATGTAGCCTTCTATTTTTGGGACTGCCTTCTCCTTTATGATCTTTTGTCTGTGAAATAAGACTTGTGATCAATACAAGCAGATGCTCTAAACAAAACCATTATGCAATAAGAGAAGATGTATTATATAAATAAAAAAAGGCAATAACATTTGAGTGCGAAGCTTTCAAACTCAACAATATCAGACAGCACAAAGTATAAATTTACACAAGGCGTAGTAATACATCTTAAAAAAAAGGTACAAAATAAGTTAATAATGTTCCTTGCTTTGAGGAAGGTAGGTAAACAAAAGAAGTAATCTTTTAGATGATGTCCTGTGACAATGGTAATGCATGCGTTCTTATGAGAGAGGCTCCCACTAGTGGCCAACCTGAGTCTTTCACTGATGCCAGCCAAGTTGGTGAGAGCCATCAGTGCCTCAAAGTTCTGCAGCAGGGTGCATTCGAGACTGAGAATACTGACAAGGGGGCGCACCATCTCATAGATCTGACAACAGAAAGATAGATATGGTTAGACAGGAAATTGTTTTTTTTTTTACCACAGATTTTTGTAGCTTGCAATTTCTCACCCGTTCTCCTGGGAAGGCTATCTCTGGATTAGATGTGATGGTTATCTTTGCCAGGGCTTGTGCTGCTTTTATTTTACCTACATCCGTGTTGTCAGATGCCAGTGGGATCAACGCCTTTGGAGGAAAACAAATCATACAAATGATCTGAATCTTCTAAAGGAAGGTGTTTAGATCAGTGTGCAGTCTAAACTACCAGTATTCTACCTTTCCACCACCCTGTGCCACCACTGTGCCTCGGTCTTCTTGTCGTTCCACCAAAGCCAAGAATACCCTGTTGTGAAAAATGGCATCAACAGAAAGTCTTGGGAGAGAACAGTGAGTGTTTGACTACCATTTTCCTACCTGGCGATACAGTCTCTACAAGCCTCAGTGAGGGCAGGGCTTTCCTGTTTGACCATACACACCAATGCAGACACCACACCAGTCTCCAACAGCTTCTTCAGTCTTTTCTCCACGTAGGGAGGTGCATCCTGAAGCATGGGAAGACAAACCGCTACATGTAGAACACGGATGTAAAATTCTCTAGAAACAGGAGAGTAGTGGAGTAGAGTGCAATATCCCGGGTTGTTTGTGTGCAGCATATGTATCTCTGTGAAAAATTAAGAATTGAAATGGCACCTTGGGGTGCTCCTCAGGCACATGCTGCTTTGCATACTTGGCCAGCTCCACCATCTGAGGGTCTGGCTTCTCTACCTCATAGCTGTTGGTGCAATTCACTAACGTGGAGCCAATGGCGAAGAGCACCGTCTTATCCTCAGACTGGAGGAACACAAAGTAAAACAAGGTTGTCGACACTAAGCTTTTTGGGTATGCGGTCAAGGGTGGTTTCAAACACTGCAGACAAATATTTAAATAGCCAGTAAGATGCTCCTCTGAGATACACTGGCTTTATATTTGCCCTGTATTGTCGATGTGTCAGCATTAAAACCTCTGATTATAATCAGCAGTCAAACCTTTGCTAGCTCAAACATGGCCAGGAGAGAATTCTTGTCTTCCACCAGGTCTTCCTTTACATCGGCATCAAAGGTGAGGTATGCGAGGCCTTCCACAGACCACCGACGGGAGGTTGGTGGCAGAGACTCATTACACAGCCACCTAAAAGAAACACAGTTTTCTTCTTATTATACCGTGAATGCTTCATTATCTGTTGTTTTTAGATCGGGTTTAGCAGCAATGTGGACCAGCCATGGCACATTACTCAGGATTCAAACAAACATACTTCCTGCACTGCTTGGCGAGCTTTAGCGTGGATCCCTCTGCAAACTGCTTCATGCTGAAGTCTGTCCCACCAGCTGATCCAAGCTTGCACAAACCCTGTGTAGTAAGCACCAGAGGACCAGGTATATCTTCAGAGGTTTCTTTTTCTCTGACTGCTTGAAGAGAAATACACTTGCTTCGGAGCAGCACTTACCACCAGAGCTCTCACACGTATCCTGTCGTTCTCGCTCTTCTTGTAGAGATCCTTCAGAAGTGCCACGCCGTTGGCAGTGATGAAGGAGGCTCTCTTCGCCTTGCCGGCCGCATGGATTACAGTTTCCACCGCAACCTGCTGGTGAGTTACGTCTTCGGAAGCACACAGAGCGATGACCGCGTCCATCATTCCTGACATCTCCAGAGCTCTGTTACCCACGTCACTAGGTCCTTGGAGAAGCACGGACACCGTCTGGATGGCTCGCAGCTTGCCGTCTAGGCCATGTCGACTAAAGTGTTGCCTGACAAAAAAAGATGGTCAAAAAGCAAGCTGGTTAAAGAATGTTTTTTTTTTGCTCACTTAACAAAAACAGTGTTGGAGGTTTACTCACTGCACATATTCTTCACACAGCTTGTTGAAGTTCTCCCTCTCTGCGTCGCTCTTCAGGTCATCGTAGAGTTTGCTGAGTAAGACAGAGCAGCTCATGTGGGAGTTGTCAGTAAGAGGTGGTCCTTCTGAGAGCTCAGGGACGGTCCCAGCCACCTCCAGGACTTTCTTCAGTCCTGCAAGAGGGAAAAAAAGGAGTTCATTCATCCGAAGAAATGTGAGAAAATCTACATTAAGGGCAGGTGTGTTCGTACCCTGGTCTATCACCCATAACGTGAGGGAGTTATCTGGGTTTTTCATGGACTTTCGGGGAACTTGTTTGATCAGGAGGTTGATGGCGCTGTCTCTGCCCGACCCCGACACATTAGATGCTGGCATCATTTCCATGAGGTGCCGTAACATTGAGCGTAGCTCCTTGGAGGGTTCTGTGTTGAATTCACACAGTCAATAACGTGTGATGGCACAAGACACAAAGCATTGTGTTACACTGTGTGGCCAACTCCAAATATAAACACGATCCAAACTCACCAGGAAGTATGGCTTCATCTTTCCCTCTGAACTCTTTTTTCATGCCTTCTGTCAGAGCCTCAAACATCACTTGCAGCAGGTGGCAGGCAGCCAGAGACACAGTGGAGGCCCCTGCCCCCATTACTGCACATAGCTGTTCCATCCCCAGCTCATTCACTATAGCCATGGTCTTGGGACATAAAAAATATATTTTATAATAATTGCAGGCAGTAAATTAATTTAGCACTTTACCAGCGTGGAGATTATGGTCTCTGACAAACATGGACGTCTAGATATAATTACAATCAAGAGGACCACTCATGTGTACACACACACAAAAACAAAGACATTGACCAAAATGTAGTAAATTAAGTTTAGAGTAAGCTTTCAATCTTACTCTGGACTGATGCCCTGTGCACATCCCAACCAGGGTCCTTAGGGCAGAAAGGACAATATCCTCCTGCTTTGACTGAAGAAGTTTCTGAATCAGCTTCACGCCATCGTTGCGGAAGATCTGCTCAGCTCCTGCGTCTTCTCGAGACAATACCACCAGATTCTGAGCAGCCTGAAATTGTTGAATGGATGACATCTTTTTGGTGCATCACAACTTTACGTACAAATCGAGATGAAATGAATGATGATCACACATAATAAAAAGAGAAAATTATGCTTTACCTTTTGTCTGTCGGAGTCTTTCGCAGACGCGTCTATGAGAAGTGAGAACATTTGCTGCACGCGAGAATCTGTGGAGTTCAGTTGCACCGACTGCACAGTACAAGAAAAGAGAGCATAATTAGCAACAGTTTTCTGTTTTTTCCCTGACACGCCATTCACTCAAAACACGTCACCTTCTGCTGGATCTGTGCTGCTATCTGTCTGAGCAAGTCATGGAAGGCTTTGTTTTTGGGCTCCAGCTGGGCACACCTCTGAGCGTCCAGAAACGCCTGATCGAACCGACAGAGTTTCTGGAAAGCTTGAGCTCTCCGAAACCTGGCTTTCACATCACCCGGGTCAATGTCGAGAACTGAAGAGAGTGACGGACTCACATTCAATATCACCGTCTTGCTGCATCCACGAAAATATCAATACAGTGTAAAACACGTCTTTGCAATCAAACAATGTATAAACTGTATTAACGCTACATCCCAGCTGCAATAAATCCGACCTTTGGAGGCATCAGCCTCCGCTTTGTGGTACTCCTCTTGTTTCAAGTAGCAGGCGGAGCGGTTGCGGTACAGGACAGCCTTCTCTGCTGGGCTGTCACTGCGCTTTATCGCTTTGGTGTAACAGCAAACGGCGCCCGGGATGTCTCCTGCCTTGAAAAGGGTGTTGCCGTCTTCCTTCAGGGCTGCGGAGTCCTGCGTTACGATGAAAAAAAAAAGATATGAAAAAAAGGGTTTAGGATGACAGAAATGCTTCGAAAAAAATGTTATGGAGGAAATCTGCTAAGCTAAAAAAAAAAAAAAAAAGCTGCGTAGCTAGCTTTTGTTGTTTTACCTTTTCGTTTGCACTCGCACTCATCTTCCAATTGTAATACACAAGTGCAGCGTTACGTAGTGTAGCGAATATGTGGTTTAATTTTTACTCTACTTGGTCACAAACACCGCTAACTTCAGCCAAACATGTTAGATCTTGCTACGCTTCCGGTTGTCCAGAGCACGCTGATGACGTTTCGACAAGAGCCCCGCCCCTACCCTCCCCTCCCCGCCCCTCCCCTCACGTTCTATTACCATAAAAGGAAGAGGGGAGCCATAGTGTGCCTGTCTCCATCTCTTCTTTATTTGGTTACATTTTAATTCTGTGGCTTTCTTCAGTCTATACAGATAAGAAGAGAACAAGCACCACCAGTTACTGATGCAATACATAGCAACACAGAAAGTTGCTATTTATAATGGGCTTAACAGAATAAGGATTATTAAATAATGTATTACCTTGTAAATAATGTATTACCATCATAAGGATAAAGGATAAAGATCCTATATACCCAATAACAAAACACAGCACCATGTTGGAGTAAATTTATATGAAGACATTGCATGTTGGGTCTTAAAATGTGAGATTGAAAACCTATTCTCACATGTTAAAAACACAAAAGTAAGTGTACTGGTATGGTATTTCCTTCAGTCCCCTCGAGACTCATTTACCAGGACAGCCGAGCCCATTGTTGTGCTTCTGTTGCCGTGGAGACAGGGTTGTTCCTTTTTGGATTTGTTTTCAGGTACACCTGCTAAGACTCATATTACCTGGGCCTTTTTGTGTCTATAGAACATTTTTCCTCAGTGCTGGCCTTGTTGTGAGACGTCACACATACCAGATCCACAGGCTGTCCACAAGGCTCAGCAACAACATGTTGGAACCAAAGAGATTAGTCCCTTCCTATAATCAAAATCAAAACCAGCTGTGTAAACAAGACTTTCCTGTGTGAGAGATAGCTCTCCTGGAAAATGATGTGTCAATACCTGGTGTACTTTGTGGTTCCAAACCAAATTTTTTAAGTCTGGAAATATCTGTCCTAAACCTTGTCACTCACTGAATTTACAATAGTTTTATGAGCCTGATGAAAAGTCTATCAGTCTGTTGCGAATAAAAAACAATACCATCTGTCCCATCTGTTATGTACCCCACAATCTGCCCATTATTTAAGTGTCAACCAACCTTCTGTTACCAAAACTTGTAAAGAGTTTGATCAACCAAAATAATCCATGCACAGCATCAGTACATTTTCCGCACAGGGCTTCCCAGGTGCCATTTACCTGCATGCAGGTGTCACTTCTCCGCAGCTGTCTCCCTGGTCTTTTACTTTGGTCACAGAAAAGGCAGCACTGATTAAGCCCCTCCATCACGGCAAGTGTCTCAGACAGGGAGGTAGAAACAACAGGGGTCACTAGTCCCTCTTACAACATTATAAAAGCTGCATGACATACATTTCTTATCTTAAAAAGATTACTCATCCATTTATTAAAGTGCTGAATGAAAAAGGAAGTGCAGCATTGTTCAAGCTATTACGTCATCTTTGTTACTGAACATGTTCAATGCATTATCCAATGTGGGCACAATTTATTATCCAGAATTTCACCTAAATTACTGCATTTTTATTTTTAATTAAAGCTGCCACTGCACTGAATGCACAACAAGTGAGACATGGGCCATTATTTTTCTGTATTGTTCTCCATTCATACTTAAGCATAAATGGTGAAGTTATTTATTTAGGTGAATTAAATAGATATGAATTAGCTAACCGTCGACAAAGTTTAGACCTTTCGGGAGATTGTTTAAAAATGTTTTTAGGGTAACTCCAAAGTACTAAAGAAATCTACAAAGTACTACAAATAAATCTAATACATTTTTGAATTACTTTAGTCTACAACTAGAAATAGTAGAGTAGTGCCCTTCTAGGAAATATTTGTTATTATATCTCACGTTATTTCATTTCATATCTTGTGTCGTTCTGAACGGAGGTGTGTCTGAGCAGATGATCCAGGGTATTATCGCAGGATCATTTACTACTTATGTAATTATTCTCTCTCATAGGCTGCCATCAATCCCCTCGAATCGTTTTGTTTATTGTGTGTTGAGCCATTTTTATGGATCTATGTTTCTTTTTAATCATGCTATTGTCTATTTCGTGGCGGGTACTTTCTTCAATCACCCCATAAATTAAGGTATTTTATTTATAATGGTCCATTTCATTTTTTTTTTACAATCCTCGCTTCCCAGAAGCCTTTGCGGCAGCTCATTGGTGCTAGCTGCTAAGCTAACTGGTTCAACGGGTAATCTGTCAGCCGGGAGCTGCGAACTCACGCACTGCCTGGCTCCACGCTCTTCCGGATTACACCCCCTTAATGGGTAACGTCCGATTTATTTGATATTATTCTCAAATAGACAGGCTTCCAGGGGCGTAGGGACGCGTTAGCCCGAGGTGCAGTTGTAAAGTGAATTGGTTGGCCAGGAGATTTCAACCACGTATCGTCCAATTGTTATCAAGGCAGTCGCGTTACTCGCTGTCTTCCGTGGGGTCGGACATACGTCCGCCGTGCAGCGCAGCCCCCCCCCCCCGGATGCCGGAGGAGAACCGTGACTGCCGTTCAGTCAGCCTCATCAGCCCTTATGCTAACGCCGTAACATCGGCTCTCGAAGCTAGCTGTCAAATCAGTCTTGAACGTAATCTGTACAACAGAACGTCGGCTGGCTAACGCTAGCGTGTTCCGCTGCATGTTCGTGATGCCCGAGGGGATTGGTAAACTTTAGCAGAGTAGATTAAAGTGGATTATAGGTCAACGAGCTAAATGTATAAAGTGTCTGCCTTGTATCGGAGTTGACACGGCAGAATGTCCCAAATGCAGGTATGTAACGTTAGGTGCTTTTGCTTGGGAAGGCACGCGCTGCTGCTGGCTAGCTGCCCAGCCACAGCGGACCAAAAGTCATCCCAGTCAAACAGTAATAACCCCAAGGACACGGTTTTGGGGTGACGTGGTACTTCATGCGAATGTTTCCCTCTATTTTTGTGGTTCATTTTTTTTTTGACGTAGTGCCACATAAAGGAATTGGCCGCAGTGGTTCAGTTATCTCTGTCCAGCACCTCCATTTACAAAGCCCTTCTTGTTGGATTTATTCATCACGCGGCCCAGATGGTTACGTTACGTGTTGTTTAGTTGAAGACGATCTCACAAATATTTGCCCACCTGATGACAGTGAGGCTATTTATCAGTCAGCGTGAGCAACTGTGAATGCCAGGTTATTATCCCGGGCTCCCTGGGGTAATGCTCAGATATGATCAGCCTGCAAAGTGAGGGGCTTATGATCCTGTTGGATTTGTAGACTAGTTGTCAGTGTGACACAATGACCCCAAACCCTCCTGTTTACTCAACTCGTCGCATCAAAAAACGTCTCTGACCTTTGGCTTTTTATGGCTGAATGTGGTTTTTTTGTGTGTGTTACTTACCACCCATTAACTTAAAAACATTTTCCTCAACAGCTGGAGAAGACCCCTCCCTCCCCCCTCATGTGAATTCAACTCAGCACTTCTGCCCAGGTAGAGCTGCTGTTACAATACTACAGCGCGAAGAATGACATTTGTTTCATTTTAATTCCTGGAGCTGCCTCAAGCATTTGAGCTTTGATTTCATAGAAATTAAAAAGAAGAAGAAATAAAAAGAGAGCCGCTTTCCTGTGCCAAATTGGTCCATATCTCGGCTTATTTCTCAGCACTGCCGCAGCCTAGAGGGCCAACTGTTATGGCACTGGAGGCCCACTGATCAGAAGGGGACTGTGGCTGCACTAGAGGATTTCACCGTGCCGTGTGAGTAGGGACTGGACCCAGAAAGCAGGCCCACAGTGACGGACATCATGCTACAAGGACACTAGACCCCCTGTTTGAGCCCCTTCTGTGTGGCGTTTTTCTTCTTCTCCTTTTCCTGCAGTGTCATTGGTTTGGATGGTTGAGCACAAGGGCTACTTTGAAGGAGCCCACCGGTGTCTGTGGTTTGGCCAAAGCTGACAGACCGCTTGCCAGCTATTGCTGATTTAGTACCCTTGTCCACTGCGGCCATTGCCGCAGCCCGCTTCGTTTTGCTCTGCAGTATGTTGAGCGGAGGCTGGAGGCATCGCAGGAGTGAGACTGAACCATTATCACCGGCGTAGCTGGTCACCTTCCCCTTTCTTTCTGTGTCGGATTGCATTCCAGGAGCGTTTCTCTTTCTTGGAAACGGGCCGTTTAAAAAAATTTAAACCCCAGGACCGCTCTAGAAGAGGATGAAGTTGAGGAAACAGGTGACAGTGTGTGGAGGGGCCATATTCTGTGTGGCGGTATTCTCGCTATATCTGATGTTGGACCGAGTCCAACATGACCCTGCAAGGAGACAGAACGGCGGCAACTTTCCACGGGTAAGAATAATGCCGGATGTTGGAGGTGCATACTATGTAAAATACTTTTTCCATAGTTGTTACATGTTTTGTCCACCAGGTGTTTGATAAATCATAAATTAACATGTATAAGTTTCATTATTATTATTTTGTTTTCCACAATATACAAAATCATCCCCCCCCTCGTTGTATAAATATCTCTAGGACGAATTGAACTAATGCTGCTACTTGTCACCTTGGTGTAATCTGAAGGTTCTTATTGCGGGATTAATGCCTGGTCAAGAGATATTTTATGATCTCGTACAGTTATGTGATTTATGATTTTTTTTTTTTTTTCTGTGTGTGTGTTTTAGAGCCAAATCTCGGTTTTGCAAAACCGAATAGAGCAGCTGGAGCAGCTCCTGGAGGAGAACCACCAAATCATCAGCCACATAAAGGACTCTGTGATGGAGCTCACAGACACAGGAGCAGTGTCTCCCAGCGGCCACCTGCCATTTAGGAGCGCCAACGGTTCCTGGGTCCTACCCTTTGACGGCCGTCCCACCTTCCTAGCTGTCAAGCCCCAGGATTGCCAACCTGCTTTAGGGAGCCACAATCAAGCAGATGTTCAGGTAGGTTTGTGGTGTTTAGGCTACTAGTTTTCCCCAAAGGATAAAAGGCAGAGAAGTTTATCGGCCAAATCATTATCAGTGCTGTATTTATAGTTGCTGTTCAATACTAGCGAATGATCCCTATGTTTTTCATTCTAGATGCTGGATGTGCACTCCATCCTCAAGTTTGACAACCCTGATGGTGGCGTGTGGAAACAGGGCTTCGACATTACCTATGAGCCTGATGAGTGGGACAGTGAACCGCTGCAAGTGTTTGTTGTCCCCCACTCCCACAATGATCCAGGTGAGCTGAGAGGAGACGAACAGCAAGGTTCATTGGAAGCAGAAAAGGTCTCTGTGCCACTCCGTCTGTATCCTGAGCCCTCGCGTGTGTCCCACCACTTTCTTTCCCCTCGTTTGCAGAGAAATTGTAAATTGTAGAAATTGACACCTTAGACATTGGCATTGGCAAACTCTAGCTATTTATATGTGGGATTGGCTGAGATTCCTTTTGCAGACATCATTAAACTTGTTTACCAGCCTGCCAAAGGCTTACTAACGTGACAGTCGTTGATATGTTGCCTGGCTGCAGAGACCTGCGCATTTGGATCTTCAATAATTCGAGCTGTATTTGATTACGCTGCTGAAAAGATTTGTTTGGTGTCTAGTTGCCTGCATTGAGTTCCCAGACAGATGTGTTTGTCAACCAGAAAGCATTTTGTCAGCTCACACCGAAGACGTGTGAAAGCTTTACTGCTAATAAGCTCAGTTAACTAAATGCAAAGAAGGTACTTTAAGGGTTTTAATGAACTGCAGGTAAGCCGCTCAAACCACTCACGATATTGTAAAGACCTCAGTAAATAGTCGTGTTACTCACAACTGACTGCAGCACATGCTTCTCAGCATGGCTGCAGCAATGATGTATATCTCTATGAAATATATTAGGATACAATTTATGTCATATATATATATATATATATATATTCGACAGGATATTTATAGACTGTTATATCTCACTGTTGAGCACCAAAGGTGCATAAAAAGTGCTTGAATTCACTTTCGTTAAAACCACTCTGCTAAAAAGCTTTCTCTGGGGAAACAGCGCGACTTGAATTAAATATGAGTTTTATTTTTGATGTGTTGCAGCGCTCTTTCCTGCCCCGTCTTCATGCCTTTGTATCAGCCAGCTACATAAAGTTTCGGTTTGCCAACAGTTCTTTATCGGCTTGTGTTTTTAGGTTGGGTCAAGACTTTTGACAAGTACTTCACAGACCAGACGCAGCATATTTTAAACAACATGGTGGTGAAGCTGACCGAGGATCCTCGCAGGAAGTTCATCTGGTGTGAAATCTCATTCTTCTCCAAGTGGTGGGAGACTGCAGACTTACAAAAGCAGGAGGCTATGCGCAAGTGAGTCACAGTTTGGAGAAGCACACAGTCTGCCTCTGAAATACGCACATAACTCAATAATTAGTTCATGTTTCTTAATGCCTACTGGCCTTATGTGCAGTTGTCTACACAATGGATAAAACCTGCTTGCAGCATGCGGTGGCTCTAAAAATAGCTTGTTATTTGGTTAACGTGACTCCTCCTTAAGGACCGGATTATCCTCACCTTGCTTTCCGAATCCTCTCTGTTCAACAGGCTGATCCTTGGAGGGCAGCTGGAGATTGTCACGGGAGGCTGGGTTATGACCGATGAAGCCAGCGCTCACTACTTTGCCATGATAGACCAGCTCATTGAAGGGCATCAGTGGCTGGAGAGAAATCTCGGTAAATGATTCCTCACTTGAGCTTTGTAGGTCATATTCATATTCAGACAAATTGTGGTTAAATGCCTCTTAACCTCATTCAGCGACATCTTTTTCTTTAGCCCAGCTCCTTTTTAGTTTAGTTAAAATGACTACATTCGTCCAATCTGAGCTGGTCAAGCCCCTCAGTCAGCGGGTGACACAATACTCTGTGCTACTTAGTGCTGCTTAGTGCTGCCTGCTGAGGAGAACGACTTTCTAAAGGATGCGGCCTTTTATCTGAGCATGAAGTTGAACCACTTGCCTCCTGTCATAGGCATCACTCCTCGCAGCGGCTGGGCCGTAGACCCGTTTGGTCACAGTGCTACCATGTCCTATTTGCTTAAGAGGGCCAACCTGACCAGCATGCTCATCCAGAGGATCCACTACTCCATCAAAAAACACTTTTCCGCCACGCGCAGCCTGGAGTTCATGTGGCGGCAGTCCTGGGGTGAGTGTGCCAGGGCCGGCGATGTGCTCTGATTCATGTGCTTATCTTTTCTGAGCTCATAGCGGAATGAGTCATGCCCCTCGTAATGGCCTTGTAAAGAGAGGGACGTTTCGGATGAACAATCAGTGCGCAAAAAAACGCCAAAAGTGCTCTCTTTGCTGTTATTTCCCAATAAATTGGACTGCTGAAGATTTCAATTTGTTTTTAAAATGGAATAGTTGTCTGATATTACACTGTTTTATCAATATAATCTGTGGTACTCTGTTCCTTCGTGGATGTCAACAAGTTTATGATCATTGGGGTGAACCCAGTCGCATGTATCACCCACACTAGAACGTGCCTGATGACGTTAACAGTGGAACCCCCTCAAGACAGAGTTTTGAATTTGACTTTACTGCTTCGACAGACACCGGATCAAGCACGGACATCTTTTGCCACATGATGCCCTTCTACAGCTACGACGTGCCGCACACCTGCGGGCCCGACCCAAAGATCTGCTGCCAGTTTGACTTCAAGAGGTTACCGGGGGGCCGGATCAACTGTCCTTGGAAAGTGCCGCCAAAAGCTGTGGTGGATACTAATGTAGCAGAGAGGTGAGCAGCCATGTGGGGTGTTCGATCATGGCTCTCCAAGCGAACGCATTCAAGAAGGCTCTTGAGCTGGTATAGAACCTGGACATTGATTACGGCCGGTATATTGTTATTTGGTGTGTATTAGAGCGGATTAGTTGTTGAGTAAGTAGTTTAAATAGCAGGGGTCATTTATTAAGCGAAAGCAACAAAACATTCTGTAGTTATTACATGATATTTGAAGATGTCAGGTTGGACCTGTGTTCACTATTTTCTAACATTGCACAGATGGATGAGTCGTATCCAGCTGTGGTGCATATGTCGGCCCTTTTTTAGATCATAAATGTCAATACAGAAATGCTAAACATGTTTTTCTTATGTTTCTTTCTAGAGGACATGTTTCAGTGTTTAGTGGAATTAATCTGCAAGTCAATCTTCCGCCTTCCATGGTCCTATTGATTAGTGACTTTTCTTCCTTATTTTCCTTACACCCCACTTTCATTCAGGGCAAACCTTCTCCTGGATCAGTACCGTAAGAAGTCCAAACTTTACCGCAGCAAGGTGCTTCTCGTGCCTCTGGGAGATGACTTCCGCTACGACAAGGCGCTGGAGTGGGATCAGCAGTACACAAACTACCAGAAGCTGTTCGACTACATGAACTCTCACCCAGAGATGCACGTACAAGTGAGCATGTTCTTTGTCTACTCTCACTCCCTCAACATATGGTAGATACGCCGTGCAGACAGATACTTTCTTCTATTAATGAATCATGCAGTGGTATTTTAACTCCAACAAAGAGTCTGTCACATCTTTGTTATCTTACGCCA
Source organism: Pungitius pungitius (assembly GCF_949316345.1). NCBI lineage: Eukaryota > Metazoa > Chordata > Actinopteri > Perciformes > Gasterosteidae > Pungitius > Pungitius pungitius. Next base: position 1,039,533 of record NC_084905.1, read on the forward strand.
TGCAAGATGAAAGGCACATGCATTTTAATGTGAAATTCTCTTTTTTTCCCCCCCTCTGGAGCTGTGTTTTTAAAAATAATATGTCATGTGTCTGTCTGCTGATCCAGGCTCAGTTTGGGACTCTCACCGAGTACTTCAACGCCGTGTACAAAGCACACAATGTGGCCCAGGGGTCCAGACCACCCGACTACCCAGTGGTCAGTGGAGATTTCTTTTCCTATGCGGACCGGGAAGACCACTACTGGACCGGCTACTTCACCTCTCGGCCCTTTTATAAGAGTATGGACCGTGTGATCGAGTCACATCTCAGGTGAGATTTGATCTCTTTACAACCTGCGGGGAACTAACGATGCTGAAGCTCGCTCCGTCACGCAGTTCTACAACTTGTGTCACTGCCAAACGGAGGCTTTTCTACAAAACCACGCTATAATACATATTGTACAGGTATTTTTTTAATGTAAATATTTATTTTCAAACTGATCGGAAAAATGCCTATAATGAATTGTCACGCAAATTGCTTATTTAAAATAAGTGGTTAGACATGTGAAAATGCTTTTATATCACTCAATTATAAGAAAATAAAAAAATAAGAGGCAAAACATCAAAAACCTATGATACGTACTAACGTCTCCTTGTGAGCATGTTGCACAGATCCCAATTTGAGGGAACACAACATCTGCGTAAAGTTAGAAAACAAAATAAAACTGCCGAACCACAGTCGTCTTAAAGTAACGCCGTCACGTGAACCGACTGACCCGAGGTACTAAGGGGCTCCTCCTTGCTCCTCCTCTCCTTCAGGGGGGCAGAGATCCTCTACAGCTTGGCGGTTGCGAACGCGCGGCATGTGGGAATGGAGGGGCGCTACCCGCTCTCCGATTATGCCCTGCTGGTGGACGCGCGGCAGTCCGTTGGCCTCTTCCAGCATCACGATGCAATCACTGGCACCGCCAAGGAGAACGTTGTCACCGACTACGGCAACAAGTAAGGAGTGTTGAGAAATGAACGGCTGGACGGCGTCTCCTCCGCACCTCCTTCAGAATAACGAGCCGCGCAGGCTGCAGTCGGCCATTGATTTTTCTTTCTTCTCCTCCCTAGATTACTGCGGGCACTCATTGGTCTGAAGAGAGTAATCATCAACGCTGCTCATTTCCTGGTGATGAAAAACAAGGAGTTTTATCGCTTTTACCAGACGGAGCCCTTCCTGGAGACGGTAAGAGGAAACGCGGAGGGACGCTTCCCCCACTGTGTAATAAACTGTTTTAATATCGTAAAAGGAACAAAATAGGCCGGTTTCTCAGTGTGTTTCCTGTTTTATGTTCTTCATTTCGTAGGATGACAGACGTGCAACTCAAGACTCTCTTCCTCAGAGCACTCTAATCGAGCTGGATCCATCAGGGCCGAGGTATTCTCCCCTGACCTCGTTCATCTCCGCTGCCCCGTCCCCCATCCTGTGCTTCTGATGGATGTTTTTCCTTCTTTTTCCCTCCCAGGTACCTGGTTCTGTTCAACCCCGTCGAGCAGGAGCGCCTATCTGTGGTGACCGTGTTGGTCAACACGCTCAGGGTGCGGGTTCTTACCGAGGATGGACAGACCCTCCCTGTGCAGCTGAGTGCTCAGTGGAGCTCTGCTACTCAAATGAGTGCAGAGGTGTTTGAGGTGAGCGAAGAGATTGTTTGGGTCCACGTAGTTATATAAATATCATCACTAGGCGGACTCTCCATCATTGTCTGCACTGGATCTGTCACAGAGTGAAACGGAGTGAATAGATGCTTTTGCTAATTTGTATCGACCTGTTCATCCACCTTCCACCGTCCAGGCGGCCTTCATGGTGCGTCTCCCCCCGCTGGGCCTGGCCGTGTTTCACCTCTATGACTCCCCCGACTCGCCCATGACGCTGCGATCGGACACCCTGCTCAGGCTGTCCGGTCGGGGCGTCACCGCTCGGGCCGCTGACCCGCTTCCTGTCCGCTCCCAGCAGTCCGACCCTCAGACCTTCTACATCAGCAGCCAATCTCTCACTCTGGGCTTCTCTGGAGCCACTGGCCTTCTAGAGGTTTGTGTTTTGTCTCTATTTATCTCTTACTTTATACCAACGGAATTCAGGCTCAGTTTTCTACTTTTGATCTTTTTTTGGAGAGTATAATGATCAGCTTGATTTCCCGGTACAACCTGGCAGTTTGATCAAAGTAAACATGGAATGTCTCGTGGTAGCTCAAACAACCTTTTGATCTCTTTTTGAATTATTTTTTTTTAATGTTGTGCTCTCTTTATTGCATTTCTATTTAGAGCGTCAGGCGGAAGGATGATCCTCAGGAAGTGAAGGTTCAGATGCAGTTCATCGTCTACGGCACCCGTCCCTCTAAAGACAAGAGCGGCGCTTACCTGTTCCTGCCTGATGGAAAAGCAAAGGTATTCTAATCTTGGATGTTTATTTGCCTTCCTTGTGTATTGTGTCTTTGCCTCATGCTGGGGTGCTCTGGGTGGAAAAGCAGGCAGACTGGGTGGTGCTTCATCTCTTCTTTGTTTTTAAAGACAACGGAGCCTCGAGGCTTTGCCGCTGTGCTGTATGTCGTCATCCATTCTTTTTCTTCCATTTTTTAGCACAAATTTCGCTCACGTTTTTACTTTACCCCCCCCCCCCCCCCCCTTCTCCCTGCTTTCAGCCTTACAACCAGAAAGAGCCCCCTGTGGTGCGCGTCGTGGAGGGGCCTCTCTTCTCGGAGGTGGTGGCCTACTACCAGCATTTCCAGCAGACCATTCGCATTCACAATGTGCCAGGTAATCATCAAAACAACCGGACCGTGCAAAGTGTTCTTATCATGGACCAATATATCTGACAGAATGACAATTCACAACAACTACTTTGTTCCACATATTTCTTACTTTGAGGCAAATGTAAATACTTCTTTCAAATAGTAATTGTTCCGCAATAGGTAGATTTTTAACAATTTTCCCTTTCTTCTGAAGCTTGATCTTTCTGTTTTTTTTAAAATTCTTTAAGGAGTGGATGGTTTGTCAGTAGAGATCACCACCACGGTGGACATCAGAGATCAGACCAATAAGGAGCTGGCAATGCGACTGGTCACTGACATCCAGAACGGAGACGTCTTTCACACCGATCTCAATGGCTTCCAGGTTAGTCCCACCCTCCGCTTCAGAGGAGAATAGTTATTTGCATAGAAGTGCAATACAAATCTTACCAGATGCTGATTATTTAATGTTGTTGTGACATTTCTCTCAAGTACAACTATCTCTTACTTTCCTAGCGCTTAAGTTTGTGTCGTTTTGGGTTGGATCTCTTGTTGTAGATGCAGCCCCGTCGCCACCACCTGAAGATTCCCCTGCAGGGCAACTTTTATCCCATGTCCAGCCAGGCGTACATCCAGGACAGCCACCACCGCCTCACGCTGCACACAGCCCAGTCGCTCGGTGTCACCAGCCTGGAGACTGGTCTGTAGTTCACTACGCGTCATCTAATGGGTGTCATTTTTCGTCATTTCATTTTTAATGAAAGTTGTCTTTGATTCGCTCTTTGTCTTCGTTTATTCTACTGAGCTAACCTTTTTTTTTTAAAATCATCGTCAGGCGAATAATGGAGCCGTTTTGTAAGGGACAAATAGTTCAAAGTGTGTCTTCATTGACTGATGTCTGGACTTTGAATACTCAGGCCAGCTTGAAGTGATTATGGACCGACGGCTGATGCAGGACGATAATCGTGGGCTGGGTCAGGGCCTGAAGGACAACAAGAAGACGACCAATCGCTTCCGCCTGCTGCTGGAGAGGAGATCAACGGGCAACAAGGTCGGTCAAAATGACGGCAAAGATGAGCTGTTTTTGATATTCCAGCTCACAAAAAATGAAACTGTGTTTATCAAGTTTGTTGTTACATCAGTGGTCATTACACCTGCATCTGTCTATTTGTTGTCCCGCTCCCTAACTTTGCTTACCTTTTTTTGTTTTTTCACTCCATTACCTTCAGCATGATGGCCTCTTTGCCAAACTCTTGTCCTTGTTTCATTATTTCCTCTCCAAAATCTTGAGTGCCGAAGTTCAAGAGGTAACGCTGTCAGCACCCGTCATAGTCTTTCCTGTAGCGCAAGTTGAGGTGTTTTTCCTTTTCGTCACCCTCGTAGCTCCAGCAAAACTAGTCCACTTTTGTGCGAGCACCGGTGAATGTAACAGTGTGATCAATAAAGGAAATGAGTTCACGTTGTGGAGAGAATGGAAAGCATTGGTTGCCCTTTTCTCATACAGCTCTACGGTGAAACTGCTGATGGTGTTTGGGAGGACGTTGCCTTGGCATTTCTAACACTGTAATGCTCTCAATATAAAAAAAAAAACACACCGGTGCTCTGGCTGTAAAAAATCCAATAAAGATTGATTAGTTCTGTTTGGTCTAGAATTAGAAAATGTCGTTGTTTTCTGACGCCGTAGTTGGAGCCTCTTCCTCGTAACGCAGTGCTGTAAAGAACGACTGCATCATTGATCCTGTTCTTACGCTGTCATTTACTACTGTGACTTCACTTTGTTTCTGCCCTCCTGCAGATGATGGACAGTGAAACAACCAGCTTCCCGTCCATCCTGGGTCACATGACCAACTCCTTCTTAAACCACAAGGTCTTGGCGCTGCCCGTCCTGCCGAAAAGACGCGGCATCCCTCCCTTGCAAACCTTCGCCCCTCTCAAGTCCATCCTCCCCTGCGACTTCCACCTGGTGAACCTGCGCAGTATCCAGACTCAGGTGACGAGACGGAACAAAAGCGCAATTATTTGGCTGTGTTCTGACTTTCAAATTGACACGTTTCTCCCGTGTGAGCAGCAGGACCCTCAGTCTCCGTCTCCTCACACGGCTCTGATTCTTCACCGGCTGGCGCTGGACTGTGGGCTGGACGCGCCAAACCTCGGCTTCAACTGCACCACCACACAGGGACAGGTGATTTTAAGTTAATCTCTCAAGAAATGTTGCATTAGCAGAGGTCACTAAGTAATTTACGTAAAGGTGCTTAACAGCACACTGTATTGCCTCCAAATGGCTTTCCACATAGCGGCGCCTTTAGGCTAAAGGAGGCTAATTATGAATGAGTTGTTATTAATGATAGTAAAATGATGCAATGGTGTATTATCAAAGTGTTATTGCTACTTTCTACTGGTCTGAATAGTCATTGCACCATTGGAATTGTTTTAGTTTTTTTACCTCCTGTAAGCTAAACTTGGCATTTCGTCATTCCCTCTGTGCAGCTGAGCGTATCGGGACTGTTCAAGGACGTGGACCTGCAGCTGCTCCAGCCCATGTCCCTGACGCTGATGCACTCCAGCACGCCTCTAGCCAACGACTCCACCATCAGCCTGGATCCCATGGAGATCTCTGCCTTCAAGCTCAAACTGCGTTAAGCTCCGTTCGGGACTAAAAGAGGAAATGAACCCCCCCCCCCCCCCCCCCCCAGACTCCTTGCACCGAGAACCGCGTCAACGCCGGCCACGGACTGGCAACAAAACGGGGTCTGGGTCCCTCTGTTTTGTCAAGCAGAACCATAAAAAACAAAAAAAACAAAAACCTACAGCTCGGAGAAAAAGGTTCCACTGTAACAGGACTGTCTGCACAGCAGGGGGCAGCCAACAGCTGTTACTGTGGACAACTCGGAGAGCAGCAAAACCCGGGTGGACCTCGACCGCAGCTGTTCCACAACGAGAGAGACTGCCAGAATCGCTCATCACACTCATCCGGGTATCACTTGGTTCTGCTTTGTAAGATCTTGTGTCCTTTTTCTAACTTTGCTCCATCCTGGACTGAACTTCTGAATGTAAATATCCCAAAAGATGGGAGGGTGGAGGGTTGGGACTTGTGCCACATCCCAGTGCAATTTACAAAGCTTTATTTGGGTGGGTGGGTGGGTATGTTATTTTGTTCATGTATGCAATTATGAAGACACATCACGGTGATTTTGTTTTTATACTTCAGTTTTTTTTTTTTTTTTTGACAGACTCGAATGCAGCGAAGAGAATGTGTGTTGTGCTCTCAGCTCGTGAGGAGACTCATGCTGCAGCTCTTGAAGCTCTTAATCGTATGTCTAAGTCCAAGAGCCCCCCCCCCCCCATCGGCCACTAGTAATCATTTATCACATCCAATGACTTTTACCTTTGTGTATGCTGGATTTTCTTGTTGATAGTCTGCAGACTTTCTTTCCTTCACTTGTTTTTTTTCCCTCCACGAGCTTCCTCTTTGCTGATGAGAAAACTGTGTCTGTCGTTCCTGTGCTTGTACTTGACTGCTGCCAGTGTTTAGTGTACCATACTGTCTGCAGTATAGGACCATACGAAACGACTTAACCTCGTAACCACAAGGCAGATTAATCTGTATGTGTCTGCAGAGTATCTTGTGAATATTCAAGGTTTTTTTTTTTTTTTTGTGTTGAGACTTTCAACGCAAACTATCAGGGACCATTCTTAGTACTGTGGGATGTCTGTGATATCATTGCGGCACAGAGGGAGATTCCCATTTGAGATGAAGAGAAACAAAAGGGTTTGTTCACCCAAATAAAAACCACCCGGTCTCACATTGGGTTTTGAAATATCCGTTCAGAGCTGCAACTTGTGATTGTTTTTAATTAAGGCAAGTCTATGACATGGCAGGAAAAAAAAAAGTGTAAAATGCACAAGTTATTTTTTAATGACTTGTTTTGTACCAACAACAATCCAGAACACGGAGACATTAAAGATTTTCAAACTGAAAAGTAGGACTCTTCATTCGAGAAGCTGAAATTGCAGATTGATTGCATTTCCTGCTTGTATAAAACAGTAAGAGTATGATGAAATAATGTATGCAAATCCCATGGGCATATAGTACATCTAAGTATGTGGACTGGTCTGTTGGGCTGTTGAAGTTATTTTATAATTGCAAGTGACGAGAGGTTTCTCAAAAATGAACATCAAACGATCTGTAGGCCAAAATACCACCAAGTGACCACTGACAAGCTTAGAGAAGAGTTTTGTAATTTGTCGCCGTGGAAGACGCTGTCGTCGCGGCGCTGAGGCGGGACATCTCGCCAACCTCCCACCTGGACACCCCCCCCCTTACGGTCCTTTGAGACCAGGTTTTCACCACATTTTATATTCTATATTCACTTTTCATTGGCATAGGCTCATCTCCCTTTATGTGTCTAAATATCTGTACAATGTCTTTTTTTTTAGTATGTGATGTCTGCTCTAGCGCAGTTTTTGTTTGAGCAGAGAACATGTGAAGGCAAGAGCTCTTATTTAATTATTCATGATGGATTAAAGCGGCAGTAGAACAGAGGAGATGAGGATTGAATAAAGATCAAAACTAAGATTCTAAACAGTTTCTCCATCTGAAATTAGATCTATTTCTCGAGAATCTGCTTTATTTGCATGCGGCTCAATTGATTATCCATCAGGAGGAGGGCAATGTTGAGTCAGTCCAGCAGGACACCCTTTTGCACAGATGCCGTCAGTCAGATGGCTGGAGCTTTTAAAGGAGTTGACCTGATGGTAAACAGAGCAGGAAAAGTAGTACGTTTTCACCCCTGTGTCATAAAAAGGGATCAGCAGCACAGAGTGTGGTGGTGGGGACGCCTGAGGCCTGAGAGGGATCACTGCACTGCGCGTGTGGAAGTGGGGGGGGGGGGGGGGGGCGCTGACTGTACCGCCCCCCCCCCCCCCCCCCCCTCCCCCTCCTAGCTCGGCTACTGTTTCACTCTGCTGTTTCTCAATGGTTCCTTATCTATGAGCGTCAGATTCAGCACAAGCAGGGGGGGCCTGGCGGGAATAAGTAGACTGGAACCTCGGTGTCAAATTGATGTGGAGGGGAAATGTGCCCCAACGGTGCTCTTTTAAGAATACATTTTAATTAGGGCCGGGACTCTATTAAAAATATTAATCTAATTAATTAGAGGCTTTGTAATTAATTAATCGAAATTAAGCGCATTTTAATTGCATAAATATTTGACCCGAGAACAGTGAGAAGTAATTTTTTTCACATAAATTTTTATTTTTGTTCAACCAATTCCAGCAGACAAGTGTAGCAATAGTTTGTGTTATTTTTTGTGTAATTAATTAATCTTAATTCACATTGTAATTAATTAATCGTAATAAACGCGCTAAAGTCCCGGCCCTAATTTTAAATTAAACAAACAGTGACACTGTGAATCATCGTGAGTTCTGGTGTCTCTAGTGGAATCAAAGCTGACCTTCCTGATCCACATTTGGGATTTGATTCTCTCTCCTCAAGGTGCCGTGTGTCAAACGTGTTTATTTCTTCCGAGATTTATTCTCCACATCAGCTGAGGAGGACCCTCAGACTGGTTTAGCTCCATAGGGGAGTCGGTATGGATCCTCTCAATTCACACACGGGCATCAGCACACATGTCGAAAAAAGTGAAATAAGGATCACAGCATAAAAGTAGTGAAATCAACTAGGGCTTTATTAGAAATGCCATTATATGACTTTACTTGACCTGCAATTCTATTGTAACGGTATGGAACGGTTGTGGATTCCAGCCTGAGAATCTATGAGAATTGAGGTTGGATTCAAAAGCATCAACAAGTGTGTGGTGGAACAGTGCAGGGAGATAGCAGGAAGGCTGAAGTGTGGAGGATCCTCAGTTCAAACCTGCTCTCTCAGAAGGAGGGTTTGGTTGCAGTCAGGGCTTCAAACTGTAAACTTTGAAACAGTTTTGAGGTTTAGTAAACAATCCCAAGGTCTAATATGAGAAACGGACAAAATGAGGCATGTGCTTGAATAGCACAAGGGAACAACTGAAGGGCTGCAGGCTCCAACCTGCTGTCTGAGGTTGTGGGTTCATGCCCCTTCATGCAGACATCACTTCTGCTTTGAAAGAGTTTTGAGGTTTGATTAGCAGTCTCAAGGTTAAATACGAGAAACAAAAATTTAATTTGTGCATGGTGAGGTAGTGCAGCACAAGAGCTGAGGAGCTACTGTCCTTACCATGTAGGTTGTGGGTTCAAGCGCAGTCTTGGGTTTGAGCCTTTGGCTTTACTTCAGGTTTGAGTAGCAATCTCAAGGTTAAATACAACAAACAAAGGGTTGGTTAGTGTGTGGTGAAGTAGCACAGTGGAAGAGCTGCTGACATAAGCCCCTGCACTGCACTTGAAGGTTGTGGGTTCAAGCCCAGGCTTGGGTTTGAGCCTTTAGCTTTACTTCAGGTTTGAGTAGCAATCTCAAGGTTAAATACAACAAACAAAGGGTTGGTTAGTGTGTGGTGAAGTAGCACAGTGGAAGAGCTGCTGACATAAGCCCCTGCACTGCACTTGAAGGTTGTGGGTTCAAGCCCAGTCTTGGGGTTGAGCCTTTGGCTTTACTTCAGGTTTGAGTAGCAATCTCAAGGTTAAATACAACAAACAAAGGGTTGGTTAGTGTGTGGTGAAGTAGCACAGTGGAAGAGCTGCTGACATTAGCCCCTGGCCTACACCTAAAGGTTGTGGGTTCAAGCCCAGATGTTGAAATAGCATTTAAAAAGACTTTTGATGTTTAACTCACATGCTCAAGGTTAAATAGGAGAATCAAAGTTGCCAAAATGTGACCAGGACTGGTAGTGTAGGGGTGAGTGCAGGGTGCCAAAAGCCTCTGTGCGCACCGCCAGTGGGTTCAAATCCCACCCGCCAAGTCTTGAGCGCACTACCGCGGAGGTAGTAGTGGGGGCATTGTCCCCACTGGTTGTTTCAGAGAAGTGAACCCTGGGGGTTATGCAGAAACACAAGGCGCGTTCACTTGAGTTATGATGGCATTGTCAAGAATGATGAAGAATCTTTTGAATGATGATGATGAATTGCATGTTAATTGCTTTGCTTTAGCCTTTTAGCACTTATTAGCCATGCTACGTAGCCTATAGGGTTCCACCTTTTTGACGGGAGAGTCAGTAAAGATGAGCAGATGTGTCTCATTCAGTGGTCACACTGACATGAAACTTATTACAGCCTCAGGGCATTTTTCAAGACAATCACATGTTTGTCTACTTCAGGGCATCCTGTGGACAACCTTAAACTGACAGTCTGGCACAGGGTGTAGATTTGTTTACCCTTTTTAGTGCATCCACCCTCCAATTCTCTGTTACATTCAAATTCAACTCACTGGTGCCTTTACCAATGCAGGAAGGATGAATAGCATGGTTGATCCTCCAAGATGCACCAATCCGTCTCTGGGGCAATATCCCATTATGATTTTTTATAAATGTCAGTTACCCAAAAGTAAAAAAGGATTTAGGAAGAGCCACCATGTCCCTTGAGGGTTGAACCCAGATAAGGTTGGGGCATTTGGCATTAGTGACAGGGACGTGTGGGTTGCTCCATCTAAGATCATTCCAGTCATGTCATGGGAAAAAAATATTGTGAAAAAAGTCAAAATATGTAGGGTAAAAAAATGTTAGAAATATAGTACTTTCAGAAATTCAGGTAGCCTATAGGTAAGTAGACCTTCTGTAAACTATGTTTTTTTAAGTAGACCAATACCTTCAAGTACATTCAGAACATTGGTTATTTTTTCAGACGTGGACTTAGTTACCCTGGTCCTTAAACCAGTCATCTGGTGCAGTGTGGGTTGGGTGTGGGTCCTTGTACGTCCACGCTAGCTGCTAAATGTTTAGCGTTGAGGTGATACTTGAGGCTCGATGTGAATTCCTTGTTGCACAGCTTGCACACAACCACGCTCTTATCGACGCTTCCATCCGTGTGTTTATTATAATAAGATTTCCCATTCACGGGGCCACCCGACACGGTCTCGTCAGCTTCTTCGTTCATGTTCACTGTGGTTTGTTGTTGTCTGAAGTCATGGTCGCTAGTTGGTGCTCCAGTATAATCGGTCCTCCGAAACTCATCCAGTAAGAAACGTTCCGCGGTGCAAAAAATAAGAATGCGTAAAAATGCGTAAAAAATGTTTAATGTGTTATTTTTGTGTAATTAATTAATCTTAATTCACATTGTAATTAATTAATCGTAATTAACGCGCTAAAGTCCCGGCCCTAATTTTAATTAAATATTTTGTGGGCATTATTGTTCCGACAATGACTGCTAATTAGTACAGGCTAAAAAAAAAAAGGAGTATGTGACAAAAGAACCAATGACAACCAGCATAATGATGATGTAAAGGATACAAGAACTTTTAAATCCTTCTGCTTTTGAACTCCATGAGTCAATGCAACGCACTTTTATTTTCACACATTGTGCATTTAGAATGAAAAGCGTGGCGCTTGCTGTGTGCAGCCAGTTCTCCTGGCAGATCTAATTATGGACTTCAGAATTAATGTACCTTTCCCCATGTACCCAGTTACCTGAGTTTTAGAGCGTGTTATGAAGAAAATCTGCTAATGAACAACACTGCAACCAGCTGGCATCTTTTAAGTTTCCATATGCATACAAACCTTTTCCATTTATATTAATTTAAACTTTCAGGGGAACAGCTTATTGAAACTGGTTTCTTAAAAGCCTACAACTGGATATTACGGAGAAAACCCCCCGAATGGTGGCGCCCTGTTGAACCAAAGCGCCATCAGTGAAGGGGACATACTTTCAATAATGTACAGTAGTGAAGAAGTGATGAACCATCTGCTCTCTGTCGGTGTCGTTGTGTCAGATGCAAAAAACAATAATAATAATAATAATCTGGCAGTTTGGACACATCAGTCCATCTATGCAACAGACAGTTTTTATTCCAGCATGAGGCTGATCTGCACAATATCAACATCCATCGTCAGTTAAATAAAAAAAGGATACAAAACAAGCATAGAAAATGTGATCCAAGATCTCATTACTTAATCACTGTACTTGTTGTTATACGAAAGGACTTTGATTCAACCTGCGTGGGGGTCTACACTGTTATAGATGAGGAAATAAAGCCTGTGTTTGTCTCCCAATGCGGGGAGCTCACAAGAAAGATAGAAAGAGCTTTACCATGATGAAGATGTTCTGGAGAGAATCAATATATGCTCTGTGGGGACAAATGAAGAGAATATAATGTCATTTCTTACCAGCAGAAACCACAGCAGTGCTGTAAAGGTCAGCAAAGCAGCGGGATTCAGAAACCGTGTTACTTTACAACAAGTCTATGGGATTTTGGGTCTCTGCCGTGGTGGCAATTCCCACTTTGCAGGGATTGAAAACAGAGCTTCCTCCAGTTTCGCTCTCCTAAAAACAGCCGACGGGGTGTTTTATCGTGCTGCCCCGGCACGCTGAACGATGCTTCCATTTGAAGTTTCCTTTAGTATTAATGAATAGGCGACCGCCGGCACACAATCTGCTACGAATCTGATACAATAGAATACAAAATGTCCTGCCTGTGGTCAGGTGTTTGAGGCTACAAATTAATGTATATATAGGAAAAGTGGCTCAGAGAAGCAGTCTAATTGCCACAGAAAGTACTACTTCGCTCACTAGGGTTGTATAACGTTCTTGGGTAGTTAGGAGGGGCTTCAACAAGTCTGCAACAACGACATGGATTTGTATCTTTATTGGAAATAAATGCCAGGATACCTCGTCCTCTGGTGCTTTGATTTCAATTTCTCTGATAAGTCCTCAGTTTTATGGGAGTGCAATACTTAGTTTGTAGAATATTTCTTTGACGAACTGGACAAAATATGGTTAAGCTTTGATCAATCAAAACAAATAACAGTTGCATAACACCTCAAACGGGTGATTTTTGCACGATTCAAGTATTCAAGATTCAAATGCATCATGAATACATCTGTCATCTAATATTAATCAATAAGATACATTAACAAACATTGTTAAATGTTCATAACTACGCAAAAAAACACAGCGTGGTGCATTTGGGTGGTGTGCTGATGGGGCAGCAAGGCCTGCGTTCTGGTTTTTGCGCAGCCTTTGTGATCCCCCTGCGTGAATCAGCTCTGTACATCCAGGTCTAAACGCTGATGACAAGCGGCCGCGACGTCAGACGCCGCTTCAGCTAGACCGCGCTCTGGGTCTTGATAAAAGCGGTCCTCTCCTCGCTGTCTGATTCAGACTGGAAGGCGATCACGTCCTCGTCCCCCCACACAGTGGGGATCCCCCTGTAGCAAATGCGGGCCTTCCTCTCCCGCCTTCGGCCCCAGCCAAAGCCGAAGCCCGCCCGCACCCCCGCCTGCGAGTACACAGAGGGCAGTTTGGTCCTCCAGCCCGAAGAAGCGCCGCCCGAGCGCATCTGCAGCAAGAAGAAGACCCCGACGAAGGCAGACAGGACGAAGGCACAGCTGAGCACGGCAACCACCGCCGGCAACTGAGAGGACGGCGCTACGCCCAGCTCCGGCGGTTCCTCGCCGCCTCCTCCTCCTCCTCCGCCGTCCCCCGCCGCTGTGGGGCTCTCGCCCTGTGGCCGCGCCCCGTCGACCTCCAGGCCCCCAGGTGGAGGGGATTTGCGCTGGACCTGGTTCTTGTGCAGGCAGGCGGTGAGAACCAGGTGGCTGTGAGGCGGGCAGGAGAGGCAGTTTGTAGGCGCCGTGCCGGAGCAGGTGAGGCAGGCGGCGTTGCAGGGTAGGCAGGCCTGCACGGAGGACAGGTCCACCCAGTTCTCCAGGGAGAGGTTGAGGAGCTGTGGGCCGGAGGCGAAGCCCGGCGGACACAACTTCACACAACCCTGGAGGAAGAGGGAGAAGCCGGGGCTGCACTCTGAAAGCAGCGTGGGAGATGAAAGCAAAAGCAACGTTCAGTCTCATGCTTCTTTCATGGGACCAACGGCCCGAGATAATGAAAAGCAAACAATTCTCATATTTGAAAAGCTGCAACCTCCCAAGTTTGGTATTTTCAATTATTGTTTTTGGTAATTAACTGATGAATCATTGCTAATTTAGCTATGTTTTCAAATGATTTTTGTTGTTTTGAAGTCTGATCTGATGGAGAAGAATTGTTCGAATACTTGCTAATACTAAGGTTATAAATAGACACCTTCTGTTCACAGATTGAAATATCCGACACAGTCTGACCAACAGCCTGTAATGAAGGATCTAGTGCCAAGACCATACCCATCAAAAACTACAAAAAGTACATTTTTTCAGCTTCGTCCAAGGATTTTCTGGACAGGAGCAGCAGAAAAATGGATCTGAACACAGTTTAACGTGGTGGAAATCAATCCGGAAGCAGCTGGGCTTGGTGTGTGTGTGTGAATAGATTTGTTAGGAACCACAATATATACGAATATATATAATATAAGAAGAACAGCTATGACTCGATTGTTGAAACTAAGGATTCATAGTTAGGGGACAATACCCAGGATTATAAAGATGACCAGCAGACAGACTTTAATTTAAGATTTTTTTTTCTTTTATTAATTAAAGTAATCAAGGAAGAAGTAATTATGCGTGATGTATGAAAATCTCTCAAGGCTTAAATGTTTTTTGTTAATAGAGAAATACTAAATTGAATCATCTTCAATACGACACATACTTTAAAGCAGCCGTGTGTAAAATAGATCGACAAAACGCTAAGGACACACAGACCCACAAAGACGGCTTTCTTCGTAGTTAGATGACTGCGAGCCGCGGCCCCCCCCCCCCCCCCACAAAAAGAGCCCATTCCATCAAAGTTTGTGTGAATTGCCTGAATGATCTCACCGATACAGATCTGCTGGGCATCGAAGGTCTTGCAGCTGTTGTTGGACGGTCGAGGGTAGTCAGACAAGGAGGGGTTGACGACGCTCGATCCAGTTCCCCACAGGATGAGGGTGAACTGACTCAAAACAACTGAGAGAGTTGGAAGAGACAGAAATATTAAAGCAACACTTCTTTAGAGAGAGTGAACAGTGTGATATGAGGGGGGAAGAAAAGGAATCGATGAAGAAGGACCAAAGACAGCGGTGGAGGAGGAGGTGATGCCTTCATATCTTAGTTACCAAAGACACACCAGATTCTAGGACTTCCATAGTAAACTTTCCTGAGAAATATGCTGCTGTTTGCATTTTGGAGGAAAATGCAGCCCATTGATTTATAAAAAATGCGTTAGAGGGATACAGAAAGCCCGGAACTGAGCAGAGGCTAATTTGAGAAGCATGAACATGTGCCACAGCGCTTTTAATGGGGCAGTGCGCGCTTCCACGAATGCAACGTGAGCAGACTAAACAAATCCCGGTGATGAGTTGGGTTACCAAGGTCACGTCCATTAGCCGCTACATTCTCTATTTCCAGTGTCCATTCCCCTTGAGGATCCTCGCCCCACGAGTGGGTGGTCATAAAGGCCCAGTCGTTGAATCCCTCAGAGGAGAAGTCATTGGGCCTGGGAGAAAAGGGGAGATGAGGTGATTGGGCGATTTATTTCTGAGGTAGAACACAGTCTTTTCCCCACAGAGTCAACTTGTGGGCGCATTGTGGTTGTGCAGAGAAAGAGATGTGTGTGTGTGTGTGTGTGTGTGTGTATAGAGGAGCATTTACTGTGTACCTGGGAAACAGCAAGGTGGAACACGTGCCCAGTGGGCTGATGAGATGGATGGCCAGTTTTCCTCTCTGGTTGTGGGACAGAGTGATGCGAGCCTGGACGTGTTCCAGAGAGCTGACGTAGTCGGGTCGTCCCCAGCACGCGTCCACGCTCTTGCTGAACACCAGCTTGCTCCCGACGTCTCTGCGGGTTTTACGAGGGGGGTTGGGGGGAGCTTGGTTAATGTTGTGTGGCTGCAGAAATCTACATGAACGTCACAGCTCCAAGGAGAATACAGTGACATCGATCAGGCTGAGCTGCATGGTGGAACACACACACACAGAGAGAGAGAGAGAGAACCTTGGTTGTGTGAGCATGGTGTGAACACACTGATGCTGCGGCGCCACTGTGGTCCAGTCCTGTGCCAGAGCCACCATGGCACCTGCATCCAGAAGCCCGTAGCCGTACGAATGACTCACTGTGGGGAAAGAAGACGGGAGACGAAGACAGCGGCAGGTTGGTGGGCGGAAACCATGAGATAACATCTCCAAAAGAGAAATAGCTGGCAGTCGACCATCCATTCTTTTACAATCCCAGCCATCCCTATCGGACGATTATTATTAGTTATTTTTGTTATTGAAAGGAACACCCGAGCCAGCAGCAGGGTCTTGCACAGTCGACCTCATGTAGGGGGCAGACAGCGTGTGTTGTTAATTGTGCCATTAGTCAGGACTCCACTAGAGCCTAAATGGACCAAGAGGATAATTGCAGCTCAGTCATCTGGCCCTGGCAATGACGTTAGCTGTGCACTTCTGCCGGGTCAAGGTTTGTCAGGAAATGATGTGGGTTCACGTGTGAGCCACATAACAGCATAAAGCTGATGTCGGGTTTTTCTTTGTTCAGAATCTGGACTTTGTGTTGTGCAGCAGGCTGCTGTCTCGCTCAGTGTGGCTTACGGCTCCGTCTGTGAAAAAACATGGACGTTAGGGATTATGCAAATGTGGCTTAAAATGAAGCCATCGGGGAAAAAAAAAAATATGAAAAAATCCTTTGGGATCTTTTCTCGTGGGACAATGCAGGAGGAGTAACTTGTACATATTGGAGAAATGTGGAGACAAAACTCGATCCAATCGTTTTGCACAGAACTCAAACTGTAAAATTTTGTTATTGCATGCAGAGACCCGAGGACACATGGAGTGAGTCTCCAAGGAACAGAGTGAGAGGTCATTATTGAGCAATTTACTCATTATATAAAAATTGTTATATAACGGATGTGCTCAGAAATAAACATTCTATTGTGTGCCAAGGATGGAAGTACACATTTAATAGAAGACCACGTGTGCGTGTTCCGGAGTAGCGTGCGCCCCACCTCTGCGTCCCACTCCGTTGGTCTTCCAGTCCCCGGCGCTGAGGTGTCCGGGCCGGGACGTTCTCACCACCAGGTGCTGCATGTCCCTCCAGGTCAGGTTCACACTGCGGAGGCAGAGACGGGAGGGAAAGCGGAGTCACCGTGCTGTCCCTTGAGTCACGTCCTGAAACGTATTTGCGTTACGGCGGGACGCACCTGAAATATGAGATATATTTCTAAAATATTACGGCGAGGCGTAAGGGAAGCCCCGAGCGATGTGCCAGTCAAGCATAACAAAGGTTATGGTTTTAACATGGTTTAAAACTCCAGCATTAAAAAGGTCCATCATAACCTACTGTGTTGAAAGGTCACGGAACACTGTAAAACAGTAGATACGGCGGTGTGAAGTACTGTGTCTAGACCTCTCCGTAATGATGTTTCTAATGAGGTCTGGGACTGGGGGGGGGGATGAGGTCACCTTCCACCGGTACAAGACTAATAAAAGTGCGTGTTTTTTTGAAGATAGATTTATTAAGGAAGCACAGAGAGGAAGAATTAGGACAAAAAGCCTTTAAGACACCGCTGATGAGATAACGGCGCTGCGTTTTAAGACGATGCGTCCTGAGTGGACCGCCACCACAGACCGATATAGATCCAGGATGGCACTTTGGTGTCACCTCTGCCCGTATCAGCATTCACATCTCACATCCTCTGGTGTGTTAGAAATGGGTGGGATCCCTGCTCCGCCACCCCCACCCCCTCAATGTCACCTCCGCCAGGAGCGAAGGGGGACGGTGAAATATTGAAACACCAGAAAGCCACAACACTCTGCCTATTAAATGATTCCATCTCTGTGATGTTTCGTGTGGTCCCACTTTGATAAAAAACTACCCCGTTATTACCGGCTACCTGCCGGGAGAACACAGCCGACTGCGCCGTGGTGTTAGATAACCTTAATGGTGTAAACTTTAGGCCTGTCAATCAGGGCCCTTCTCCCATGACGGGGGAGGTGAGATAAACGTGTGTATGCTGAGCATGTGGAACGCGGCCGAGGCCCGGGTGGCGAGGCAATACTGGATTTGGTTTCGACACCCGTCGGTACGCTAATGGGGAAGTGAGCTAAGTGATGACAGCTGACTGATGAGGAATCAACGCGGCGAAAGATACGACCGAAGATACGAAGAAAAGGGCGAAACGCGTTGGCGCCGCTGACGGAAACTTTGGTTGTGACACCTGGCGTCCTTGGTGAGCGATAATGAGAGACGTTCTGCAGGTATTCACAGGTCTGTGTGCGCTGCAGCTGCTGATTTGTCGGACTAATTAACAGGTTATTAAAAGCTCAATTTGCTGAGGAACAGATTTCTGGGCTCAAATTTAAGCCAATAACAACTTCCAGACGGGAGCACACGCACGCACGCGCACACACACACACACACACATACACGCGCACACACACACACACACACACACGCACACAAAGAAGAACAAATGCAGTTGAGAAATCAGCTAATGCAAACGTTTTAGAGTTCTTAAACTATTATATTTAGTATTATATTGTACGGTCATAAAATATATAAATGCTGGTGTTAATATTGTCATAGAAATTGTAATTGAAAATACTGTTTTAAATTAGTCTTCCAAGGTCAATGCTGACATCGACAGACTACGACTTATCTATTGCACGTCATTTACTTATGTGAATAAAATGGTGTTAACCTCCTCCCAGAAGTGTCACTAAGCAATTCCTTCTCCACACATCAACGCCATCCGTGTTTACTGCAAGATCAAATTGCCACCAGGGCCGAGGCTCTGCTGCAGGAGGAGGTTCATTCTCACTCACTTGGCCTCCAGAGCCAGAGCAATGATGCCAGTAGCCAGCGGGGCGGAGGCGGACGTCCCCGTGTGTGAGTCGGTGCATTTTTGCCTCAGGTCTGTGGTCACCTTGGAGACAGGAGAAGAGAGCGGAAGTGAACAGGAATATGGAGGCTCAGACACAGTTAATATGACACATTGAGATGGGGAGGGGGGGGGGGGGGTGGGGAGGGGAGCAGGTTCAGTCTCAGGTCTGTGGATCTCCGCCAAAAGGTCACAGTCGGGGGAAGTGAAAGTCGGCCAAATCAGGCCAGCCGGGTCAGGTGATTGAGAGGCAGAGTGTGTTAGTACTCAGCGTACACCTCCAGCAACGCGTGTCTGCCGTGGCCAGAAAGCAATGAGGCCTGTCTGGGTCATGATGGGGGGGAGGGGGGGGACATGACGCCAATGAGAAAAAGCCAGAGGGGCCACGACAGCTACAAAGGTCAGGTGCAGCTTTCCGGTTTACGACCTTTGACCCGACACATCGAGGCGCTAACGGCCGTCGCGCGTCGTCAGCACGCACACCCCATCAGAGCCGCGTGAAACAACACTTCATACTTCATCATTAGTCATTAGTCATTTGTCAAGGTTTTGCTGCTGGTTTCAGCTCTAAACGGAACCATTTGGGTTTGAACCCATCATCCGTCAAAAAGATCGTCTGAACAAATTACTGAGGAACTTCTGATGAGCATTTCGTCTACTTCATTAGGGACATTTTTTATTGAACTGAATACTTGATTTTTGTAAAAAAACAAAAAAAAAAAACCAAAGCTCTATGAACTCACTGATGGAGCAAACGACAGCTTCTGACTAGCAGAGCAACAAGCCAACAGCTGCCGTACATTTCAGAGTGACTTCAATTTCATCTATTTGATGAGTTATGTCTGCTCGCCTGCAGCAGGTCTCTGGTGTATTTTGAAGGAAATGGCAGATGTTTGGTTTGTTTTATGTTAATGTTCAATGTCTCGGAGGCAACTCTTCCTTCAGCAGACGAGCAGCTTGACGGAAGCATGTGGCATTTCTCATTGTCAGTCAGCTTCGCTCACTGTATGCTACATCAGTCACTCAGATTTCTGCAATTTGCTGCCCTTTTTTGTTTCATTTTTCCAGAGAGGAGATTAATGTGTATGCACACTTGAAAAGGTTCCGTCCATGCGTGAGGGCGATTTGGATGCTTTTTGTCACGCTGACATTTATAGTGCGTTGGGCATTCAAAGTATTAAAACAATCCCACACAAAACGGCAAGACGTTCAAAGTGTGTGTGTGTGTGTGGGCGTGCACGCTCACTATCTGTTTCTCCCCAGGGTTCCCGGAGCTGAAGGTGGTGGCGAGGGTGGAGGAGCAGGGCTCGCTGTACCACGGCACGTTGCCGGACTGCGTGGTGCTGCTGATGGAGAGGGTGTAAATGCTGTTGGTGTAGCCGTCGCAGTTGCAGCTGTCCTGCTCGCGGCCCCCGTTACCCGAGGCCCACACAAAGATGGAGCCTTGTCCACCGCGTCCCTGTTGGTGTAGAGGCATTCAAACATCGTCCTTGAACGAGACGTTCGTCTGCGTGCGCGTGCGCTTTGTCACTTGCGTGCGTTTGCTTACGAGCCGCCGCAGGCACAGCTCTTATTAATGCGTCATAATGTCAGGCCAGAGCATCAGGAAGCAAACACAAGGAATGTAATTACAAAATCTACTCAAGCACAACACAATTTGAGGGCATGATAAATGACAACATGATATTTGGCAGTGAGACTGTATGCTTCTAACACACACACACACACACACACACACACACACACATTTTAGCAAAGTAACAAAGGTTGTTATATGTCAACGGGGAACATGGCTGGTTGGACCGTGGCAGTGCTTTTGTCTCCAGCTGATTAGATCACTACTCTGTAATCGCTTAAATGCCCCAAAAAAGGGACGGATTTTCTCAATTCTGGCATTTCTCCCTGCACTAGTTACCTGATGATCCCTAGACATGATTTGTAAAGTTTCCCTGCCTGTTTTCAGTGTTGATCTTCTATCTGTGACTAACAGGCTGATTTCTGAGGTCTGCAGCCTGGTTGCTGACCCCTGACCTGGAGACAGAGGGTCCTCTGCAAGACGGTAAAGCTCTGAAATCCCTCCGGATGGAAGTCAAGTCAACTTCAGTGTCCATTTGAAACATTTTCAAATGACCTTTTAATTGGTTTTATTTCTTCCCCCTAAGAAATTCTTTTAGAGAGCTGCCTTTTATCATGACTTATTATCACAGTGCTTGTATAGGTATGATCATCATTATAATCTTCCAACACATTTATTTTCATCACTAATCATGTTACTCAAAAGAAAATAATCCCAGACACTGACATTAAGAATAAAATGTCTTCATCCACATACGGTTTAAGGCAAGTGGGCAGATAAAATATTCTTCAATAACAAAACAATACTGTGTGATGGCAAAAAAGATAAAAGTAGAGTAAAATCCCACATACAGAGAGCAGAAATAATTAGTAAAAGACAAAAAAAAACATTATTAATAATTCATAATCATACATAATGTCCTCACATCATCAGTTCCAGTATTGTAGCTTTTCAGTCTTGACAAATTAGAAAGATATTTGAATCTGTGCTTTACTCATCCTTGATGTTGTAAAACTGTTTTTTATTGACAACTTGAAAAGGTACCAAGAGACCTCATTTTCACCTGAACGCAGACTTTAAAAAAAGCTTTTTTTTAGAGTTGTTAAAACATGATTTCTCATTTAATTTTCCTGATTCTCCACTTAAAACCCCTCAATAGCACAAATGACGACAGGTTTGTGGGGAGAATGTCATTTGAATGTGTTGACGGTGTCTGGATCGTGTCAGAGAGTCTTGTGGCTCTACCTAAACCTTCCTGCACGATTCATGACCCAACGCTGCCTTCGCAGGAGGCCGGATGAGTAAAATCCTGGATGCTAGACGTTATCTCAGCGCCAGGAGGACACATGCTGAAGCAGAAAGGCCGTATTGTGCTGCTGTCAGTGCAATTCCTCCTCACTAACACACCACCATGTGTGGAGCAATTCCCATTGTGACATATGAATCATTCTTTTGCATGAAAAAAAAAATCACTGTGGTCTTTGGGTTGACTTATTGTCGTGCGTCGCTGACTGCTGCTTTGATTCTATTTCCTTCAATCTCCCATCGATCATCCAGCTGATGCAGCATGCCGACACATGAGAAACGATGACATCAGACAGAGTGTCACAAACTACCCTTCGCCTCTCCTAACCATAAAGAGCTGTGGTGTTGTGTCTCTGTCTGCTTCCCAATTGATCGGTGTGTTTTCCCCGCTTTAACAGGAGCTAAGACACATTCCTAACTCCCTGACAGACCCTTTTTCTGCTGTCCTCAAGCTCAACCAAACCCAAAGACGTTCTTTTTGTGATACCGTGGAGGGGTTTCCTTCGGCTAAGATAACAATCCGCTGGCTTCGGTGTCATATTTAGCACACAAACACCCGCGTAGCAACGCGGAGCTGACGATTTGAATGACGCAAGAAACAGGGAAGATTGTCAATGGAAGTGGATGCGGCGCGACTCACCTTGGTGATTCCCTGGATGAAAGCCTCCTTCGCCAGCTTGGCCGGGCCGTCCAGTGACTTGCCGTCGTCCTCCGGGCCCCAGCTGGCGCTGTAAATGTGGATGTGCTGCGGGTTCAGGCTCAGAGAGTGGGCCTCCACCACGTCCGTCACCTCGCCGTCGAGCATGCGAACCCCTGCAGGCCGACCAGGACACGCAGAGCGGAGCGGGTTACCCAAAGCACACAGAGTGACAGAGGGAACCATGTTAAATGGATAGTGAACAGTGTGACAATTATCTTGTCATTTAGTGTGCTCATAAAACTTCCAATAAATCAAAAAGATAAGACCGGGTGGTTCTAGAGTGGAAGCATAGTCAGTCGTGGCCTGTGGAGATTCAGGACATCTCTACATCACAACTCATTATTTTATTAAAACCGCTTTATTATAACTTAACAAATCCTTGAGTTCTTTGCCTCCGCCCAAAGGTTTTTTGAACATAACAATAGTGGGCGTGTGAATTCATGTTTAAGGCAGTTGGGGAAGTGTCAAAACTTGACTTGGAGAAAAACAGCATGGGATGAAGACGAGGGGGAACTTAACACGACTGAAAGAACTCGTATTTTCTGCCACAGAAAGAACAAACAGCCACACAGAAGTGGGAGTTCTAGTCGTTTTAATGAGTAAGCGTACGCTTCTTCTTCGCAGCAGATGCTGCTCTGATGGACGTATTTTTCTTTTTTACCGTCACGTTTAAAAACCCGGCTGGTTATCAAGCCAGGAACGGCTAGTTCTCTTCCCCCCCCCGACCAACGCCGAGAAAGGACAAAAGCAAAGAGGGAACGCTGCGCACGCCGGCCCGAACCAGCCGAGCGGTTACAAAGCCCCGGACGCCCTGTGGGGCCCCACGCGGGGCGGCGCTGAATGTCACCTTTCATCACACCTGAAGGAAAAAAACCCCGCCAGAGCCTTTGAAGTGAGCGCCCTCGGATCCCTGCTCGGGAACATCAATGGCTGTAGAGCGGCGTGCAGTGAAATAAGGTCCATTACTGGGAAAAGACCGGCGGACCTCAGAGGCAGCCCTACCGCCGCCGCCGCCGCCGCGCACATCAAGACTCAAATAGTCCGTTCGCGACAAACCGGCCTCAAAAGACGCGTGCCAGGAGAGACGCAGCCCAAGCGCTAATGACTGCGTTGGCATGGAGACTCGTGACATTTGAACAGTAATGTTTGCTCGGGCAGATCTCTCCGACTGTAAAACCGCCATTGTTCTCATCCACGTCCTGCAGCTCAACGATTCCTTATGAAGAAGACACTATTGTCAAGCAAGTCAGAGGCAGCGGGTAGGAACGCACACACACACACACACGCACGCACACACACACGCACGCACGCACGCACGCACACACACACGCACACAGAGGAATTTGGGAGCAAATCACAGCTGTTTATGAACAATCTCCTGACACGAACAGATTCAGGGAGGAGTAAATTACGAGGACGAGGCCGTTCTCCATCGGGAGATGGATGTTAATGAAGACAAAGAAGCAGAATTATGAGGAACATCTGTGAAGGGGGGGGGGGGGGGGGCGCTCAGGGCTCCACGAGGCCCCGCTGAGTCTTGTTGGCTGCAATCATGTCACTGACAGATTGTTTGGTGAATAAAGTTAGTAAAAGCCTTGTTGGAACACTTTATCATGTGCAAACCTCAGGGGAAAGTGAAGGGTTGAGAAGTCAGTTTTATGGCCTCAGCGCAACATTAAATGAAGGCATTGTTGTAAATGTCTCTGCTTCAACACTAATAAAGGATTATCTTATCTTAACAGTGTTTTGTTGCTTCTTAACGGAACAAGCAACAGAACACTTACAAAAATGGGATTGTCATCCAATTGCTGGAAGAATTGTGTCATAGGTTGAGTGTGTTACTATCTTTATTGGTTTGAAATAAAAATACATTAATCATGTTAACATTTGAATATGAAACATACACCTTTCTAGGCATCGTCCTTTTAAATAATGTTAAAAAAGCCAAAATTAACCCATTTTCCAGAGAAATATCTGCTGAAAGACTAGCTGGAATAAATGGAATTTGGCAGATGCAAAACCCCCCCTGCAGTACGCTAATTCATTTCAGTGCGAGTATTATTTTGCATATTATTTCTCATTGGGAAAAAAATAAAAATCCCAGCAGCATGCGTCACTCACCTCCTATCTTAGCGTTGTAGGCCACACCGACGCCGCACACGCCGTTGTCGGCCGCTGCTGCAACTTCTCCCGCACATCGCGTCCCGTGCCTGGGGAGAGGGTCACAGGAGAGGAGAATGGGGAGATCACACAGGGGCGATTCACACAGAAAGCAGCAGCGTCAGAATATAATAACCGTTTGCTCGCGGCGAAACGCCAGCAGATGACGAACCCGAGCGGCGCCTCCACACAATACCGAGGATGAAGCTCAAAACACAAAAGGCAAAGTCACAAGAGAAACACGAAGCCAGTGGCCCCTTTTGTGGCTGCCGGGGCTGTGACGATAAGTGCGAGAGCCTCGAAAATGACTTTCACGCTGAAGGGGACATTCGTTAAGAGCAGCTGGAGAATTCAAGCATCGCTTCCCAAAAAAAAAAAAAAAAAACACCTTTTTGGCTGAAGATGACTCGAACAAAGTGTCAAGGACACACTGGCTTTGTTTCTCACACAGCACACCAAGAACAAAGAGGCAAACGCAGGTGTAAAAACTGCACTGCTTTATACGCGTGTCTGTCAAAGTTAGATTACCACAATTATTACGTACAAAAGAAAAAAGAGGCGGTGATTGGAGGGATTTTTAGGGATATGTTCAAACCCATTTTGCCTTACAATGTCTTAAGTCAGTGAAAACATATTTTGTTAATCAGTTTTCTACTGGGAAGCCGTTTCAGTGGTTTCACATGAGAATATTTCTGTCCTTTAGCTGCAACATTTTTTAGTTTTAGTTTGTAGGGGAAAAAAAGTCTTCTGTGCACCATTTTTTAAAATTTTTAAATAAAGTAAGTATTTGATACATTTATTTTGCTGTTCAAGCATCCTTAATGTGTGTGGGTAACTCTAACTTTACCTTTTTATGGTTACGTCTCCCGGCTTCCACTGGCCACCCCATGTTTAAAGTCACGCTGCAATGCATTGTGGGTGATTCCCTTTGGCAAAGTCTTCATCTGACGCGGAGTCACACAAAGGGTCAATAAAACTCAACGATTCAACTTTGTGAAACCATTAACCCCTTTAGACCTCCAAATTAACAAATCTTCTGTGAACACTATACATCGGCGCGCACAAAGCTTCAGACGGATGTCCTTCTAACCCTTTCTGATTGATCTTACAAAGAGTAACCGAGGTGAAACCAGAGGAGCAAGATGAAGACTAACTTTAACTGAACCATGACGGTCAAAAGCCAGACAAATCAGATTAGCAGATGTTATTGATGCAAATGAACTTTTCTCTCATTAATACCTTCAACCAGTGGTTTCTGAGAATAAAGCGGTTCCCCACAGAGCGTCATTGAGGCGTCAAACACGACAACACTTTGCAAACGTTAAACTCTAACCGCATAGAGCAACCACAAGTTGCCTGTAAAATCAATCCAATGAA
Source organism: Pungitius pungitius (assembly GCF_949316345.1). Classification (NCBI taxonomy): domain Eukaryota; kingdom Metazoa; phylum Chordata; class Actinopteri; order Perciformes; family Gasterosteidae; genus Pungitius; species Pungitius pungitius. The sequence goes on from NC_084905.1 coordinate 1,065,263, forward strand.
AAGTCCCCAACTTCACAGCGTTGACTCGAGGGGTTAAAGCGGTGTGATCCGACCGCGAGTGGAGGGGGCGAAAGCAGCATTCGCCGTTCAGCGCAGATCATTAAGATTGTCTGCTGATTACAGTTAGAGATGCCCGAGGAAACAACACACTGTGTGGAAACACAGCTAATTATGGACACAACATGGTTTTGGAGGAGCCAAAAATGATTTCCACAGGGTCAGAGCCTCCAGCCGGGATTCTGATTAGACTACGTGTGGGTCTGTGATTTATAACCCACCCACTAATTCACACTTTTAAAACATTCTCGAACCAACTCACAACAACTACAGAGAAAGACGGCGTGGAATGAGGCAACGCGGCCTCCTGAGAAACCATTCATTCAGATGTCAACCACTGCGAGGGATTTTCGAACAAGTGATCCCCATTTCTCAACACGGACCTCGGCACCACACATGGCAAAGATTAATGCACCACAAAGGCAGTGAAATTATGATTATTGCTATCAAGAGGTTAAACTACACTGTTTTACTGCTAACTAACTCGCATGGATGGCAGCTGGTAATGAGAGGCTGATGGCTCCCCCAAGAACAATATATATGTACTCAGGGGTTGAATTGAGATTTATGACGTGGGGGGGACATTCCTTGGCAGCGTTATGTAATGTAGCTGCAGTTTTTCATTGAAGAGTGCAGCATCAAACGCCACGATGACCTAATAAGCATTAGATAATCAATGTAATTCACAAATATACGAGTGAGAAGTCAGTCAAATGATGGTGAGGAAGTGACTGCGGTGCTGTGGCTGCTTATCACAAAAAGAACTTGGTAAACGAGGTGTATAGTTGAAGAATACGTGACTCTTAAGTGCTTCTATAATTGAATGTAGCAGAAGCATTCTCCATGTTAACGCGAACCAGAGCAGATTCTAATGAGCAATTTGTCTTGGGAATTATACTTCAAAGTGATTAATGCAACTTTAAGTTTCCATCTGTTGGTTTTCACGCTGTAAAACGTACGATCGAGCTACATTTTAGAGCAATATAGTCGTCAAATTTATTTTCTCAGGGTGGAACTGTACGGAGTAAACGAAGAGGGAAATATACTGCAAATGTACCACATTATTTCACTATCAAAAGAAAGGTGTGATTATTCACCCTCACATAACTCGTACAAATAGTCAGCACCGATGGCCAAATTACTGCAGTTGAATTGCAAATCAAATCTAAAAATTTCAATGACCAACTAACAAATGCCTGGCTCCAAGCGCTTCGCTTTAAAAGAAACAATTCAAACCAACAGAGCATGCAGACAATGGCCTGAGTCACGTAGACTATTTCAATAAAAGTCCATGAGGGTCAATACTTTGACAGGAGGTCTGCTTCTCCTTTAGCTGCAAATACTCACACATCAAGTCATGGAGACGTCTACGGAGAGGCTTCGCACGTCCAAATGAGCCGTGTTTGGCCTGGAATGAATTCAGCTGAACCAGCCAGACAGCTTAATACATCCGGGGAGGCTCGGACGTTCCAGAGCAGAGACAAAAAAGGGTTTGAGGCGAAGCCACAATTCCATTTGTCAAATGTCCATAAAATGAGATCATTTCCGAGACACTTTGCTTGCACGCCTCCATTCTATATCCATTTAAAAGCGATTGGAAAAAGGTGTCATACGCAGCGGCCCTCGGGGTCACGCGCCAAGTGTTGTCTGAAGAATTCATACGAGGGACGGGTGATAAACAACGAGAGCTTAGCGACGACGCCGCCTCATCGGGGAGAAAGAGAAGCGAGGTTGGTAGATATTAGAGGGAGAGTCAGAGGAAAAGATGCATTCTTTGTCCCAAAGACAAGCTGTGGAGAAAAGACCCAACAAAGCATTGATGAAAGCCCCCTGGACTAGAGACACTCTATTCACGAAACCAATGTGACCTCCCTTATCTTATCAGATGGAGCAGAGGGACGGAGTGAAGTAATGCTTTCATTATTGCTCCTCAGGATTAGGCAGCGTGTTTGGTCAAGTCATTGCTCCACCATTTACTGGAGAATGTGCATGTTTCTCAGCACCGCCTCTCTGACCACAGACCGTACAGTGTCAAAGTTCTTAACGGTGCGGCCTACTAATGTGCAGTAAGCAGCACATCCAACACCAGTATAATTACGCTACATGGCCAAAAAACACTGGCATTGAAGCCTCGGTGTTGGTCCAATTCTAAAGTCAGCCGTAAGCGTCCACTCATTCAAGCAAGTAATTACAGTCATTAGTTGTAAATAAAACATTGCTTATTTTTTTAGGACTAATTCTAAGATTATTTTTTAATTGCTACAGGAGGACTTCTTGTGAATTATATAAACTTTCCTTTTTTTACTTTGAGATGTGAGCAGCGTTTGAACGATTGGTTCAAACTGTCTTCAGCGTTGCAGGGTAAAGGATCGGTTACGTTAAAATTCCATGTTTTAATATGTGTATATTTAATAATATGTGTGCTTTGTGCACATCACAGACAGACAGATCATTTGCATTCCTCGCTACTTAAAGCGACGAGTGCAAAAAACAACGGGCCCGAAGGCAGAGAAGAACTTTTGATCATCATCAGGCGAATGTACACACATAAACGGTCATAACCGGTCTAATCCATCTGACTTGCACATTCTTATCGGGGAGGAAACTCACGTGGACGGGGAGAGAAAAAAATCTAACTTGAAGACGAATGGGGTCGGAAATGGAAATGGATCCGTTACTACGAGGCCAATAAAAATCATGACTGCATGGAGGACTATGGGAGGAGAGGCAATAAACTATTCTGGATGGAATGACCAACACGAGGGACATTGCAAAGCAACTCAGTGCTGCTCACAGAGAGCCAACTACATACAGTCTGTCAAGCAATAAAGCGTTAAGGTTATTGCAAATAAGAATAATCAGCAGAACGTGGTCTAAACTGTCTAAATCTTTACACTCTTTACACACCCTATTCAACAGTGTCCTGTCAAAATGTCTCAAAGACAGCAGCTTCAATCACGCTGCCCTTTTGTAGACAAAAATACATCTCTCACGTCAAACAGGAAAAGCGGGAGAGAAGACAGGAAGAGAGAAAAATCGGATTTAAGAGCGAGGTACCCGCCGACTTCCCCTTCAAAAACCACCTGGCTGTCTGTAACACTAAGGCAGAACAAACAAGACGACGGGAGGCAGAATATTATCCGTCGGGCCGGACGAAGGGCGGCAGCTTTGTAAACAATAATTGATAAACGCTGTGTGAACAGTGGAAAGCATTTATTTTGCAGTGGTAAATAAGAGAAAATATCGTTCTCACACTGCTCACACGGTTAACCCACTGAATTCATTTGTTCATGTCGTTGAAAGAAGGACAAACTCTTATGTCAAATCACGTAATGCATCTATGCAGTTTGTGTGAGTTATTTTAACTTGCATTCACATACTTGGAACGCCTCAGCCTTCAGACGCCACGTGTCTGCCAGCCGGCCGAGGAAAAAAAGCCCATAAATAGTATTTGACCCTTTTGCCCGTTTCAGGTGTTGCAGCTTGAATTCCATGCGGATTGGGGGTTATTTTCTGAGAAGTAAGCAAAATACTGCACAGTGACACATTTAGAATGTGGTGTTTACAGTGAAGCACATAGACATTTAACCTCTAGAGCCTGACACTGTCACATTTTGATTTAAGCAATATGCTTGGTTAAGTAAGAGATAAAATAATGATTCAAAGTCAAATCAAGATATCCGTTATGAAGGTTATAAGGATTAATTACTTCCACTTCTTACTTTAGAGTTTTATAAATAATTTGTATATTTTGGCGCACTAGAAATGTCATTTTTTCTTATATATTTTCATACTCCATAAACATAGTTACTAATAGTATTGATTATTGCATTTAACTTTTAAACTTCGATTGCAGGGGGATAGCTGCCCGACCTTGATTAAGGTCAAAAGTAATCAAGAATTTAATAAGATGAGATAATGCAAAACATGTGTCTGCTGGAGGTGCGTTTACCATTTTCTCTTTGCAGTGTATTAAAGCAAAGCTTTGTTCGCAGAAACAAAGCCATTTTCCACAAAGCACAAAGCGATTTGATAGAGAGAGACGTGAAAAAACCTCTGTTGGTCATTCACAATGCAATCAACTTGATTAACCAAAATGTGTCTTCCTTCTCATCCCCGGCCTTGAGTTTCAGTCACTTTAGTACGTGGGTGTTGACGAGGTTGGTCTGAAGGGCAGACGAGGCATGCCAATCATTTTCCAATAAAACCTGTCACTGCACAATCGTACGGTGCATCTCAATTAATGGCCCCCCTGTGAAAAGTTCTCAACAGAAGCTAATGGCTTTCCAAGGGGAAGTTAGATGGATCGAGACATTAAAACAACCTGAAACAAACAAAAAAAAAAAATCAATCCACACAACAAAGCACTTACCCAGATAACATTAAAAAAAAAGTCAACTGAAAATCTCCAGTAGTAGTAGCAGTGCAGATTCAGATGCATAATTAATGTGATGGTAGTAGTTACACATAGCTTTGTTATTTTACACATGAGCCTAATCAGTTTTCAGGGTGACTTAAAGGATTTGACTGATTTAGTTAAAAAATTAATGACTATATTATTTGGTTTAGTGACAAGATTGTACTATTGGATACATAGATACATACACCGAGATTTTGGTCTCGCATTGACAATACTGCACAGCCCTTGTGTCACCATTTGTTGTGGTTTAATAACAGGAGGTGGCCTCTGCTCTATCCCCACCCTCTACACACCGACATCATAACAGAGGACACGTGGAATAAACAGAAAAACAATGATATTGTGAAGCACAACAGATTACCTGCTTGGCCGCACTTCAGCCAGCCTTCAACGCACACTGAACGCCCTTCACCAAAATCTGCCAGAGCTGCCAGCTGCAGACTACAGAGCAGCATCTCTGAGGATAAACCCAGATGTGAGAATTCAAACATCAGCCCCGCTTGTCAGCAGCACAAACGAACGGGCCATCACAGGCCCGCCTCCGACTCTCCTCAGCTTTTTGTTGTCCTATGAATATATTCATATCATCTCATTGTGAGGGGGTTGTGAGCATTACTCACTGTCGGCCTGTATTTCTCTATGGTTTACGTAACTCATTGGATGTAATGCGTTTCCACGTCGCACCAAGCGCCGCCGCTCCACGCTGTGCATCAGACACACCCTCGGTTGTCCCAATACATGGATCCAGTCCACGGTAATTGTTCTGGCAATTCCACTCACACGGGTGGCAGAGTTAGTGTTTTACTAGATGGTGTGAGGGTCTTTCTGAAGTAATAGCACGGTGCAGTTGGGGACTCTGAAGTGAACCAGAGGCAGGGAGTAATCCCTTCCAGTGGTGCTTTGCCCTATCAGCAGGACGGAGTGGGATCTACTTTACGCTGACAGGGGGGGGGGGCGGGCCGCCCTGCACGGGCGCTCAAGGACGAGAAACGAGGGCCTCTGCTGAATAAAGCAGCTGAGGCCAGCATCTTTCAGGATTAATAAATACGGAGGATGAAAAGATGGGGACAGAAAAACAAAGTAAAAAAAAAAAAAACAATGTGAAAGTTCAAATCAGAACATCTTCCTGGACTATATTCTCCTAAAACTATTTCTATTATCTCATGAAAAGTCAGCTGCTGTTTTAGCTCCCCCTCGACCGACTGCAAATGGATGCTGCGCTTTGAAATGGACAATAAAAGAGAAAAACAACCAACCACACAAAGGCTTGGTGGAACTCGCCCCAGATAAGAGAGATTTGAGAGAAATCCTGCTGTGCCATGCAGCTTCTTATCTGCTGCAGGGGGATTGGACAAAGGGCAGAAGACCACAGTGTTTGAAGGAAAAGGGGAGAAGGATTCGCCCCCCCCCGCTGGCGCTGTAGTCTTCCATCGATACATTTGGGTCAAAAAGTGTGTTTTTTAATGTGACCAGAGGCTGGAGGGGAAGAGCATGAACCACTGAGGGCCAGTAAACAAGTGTAGGATTAGATACCGTGGGGAGGTGCGGACTGAATCTCAAAATGCAGCTAGTGCTGCTTGGCTCGTGTACTGAGGCACCGCAGGAGCATCTTTCAAGACTTTGCAGAATGACTGCACCAGTGCTTTCTAACTTTGTATAATTGGTTTCTAAATGCAGATGCTTCAGCCGAGAGCACTGGACCAAAAGCCGCTGTCAACCAACACTTAGAGGCGGCTGGTGCCGAGTCGAAAACAACAAGGGTTGGACAAAGGGGGGGGTGATTCTGATCCATTCGTAGCAGCGTCGCCGGATTTCTGCTTCGGCCCGACTCACCTGTTTTCATTTCGCTGCGTGTACCTCGGTTGGGGGTCGGCATCTCCGTCATTAACATCATAGCTGGCCTCAGGGTCCTTGAACAGACAGGAAAGGACAGTGGCAATAAAAAAAAAAAACACACTGGCATAACCTTTTTCTCTTACATTTTGTCTAGAAATAGCGAGTCCTCGACGTGCTTACATAATTGCTGATGAGGTCGGGGTGATCTTTCTCAATGCCGTCGTCCAGGATAGTCACCACTACACCTCTTCCCGTGTAACCGAGAGCCCAGGCTACTTTAGTATTCAGGTCTTGGTGCGTTGGCGTGGACTGAAAGAGACGCAAGGCTTTTGCTCAGCTGTCAATCCGCTGTGACTGACACACCCGAGAGAACAGGAAAGGGCCCGTGGCTGTGAGAACACCTTGAATCATCTGCAAAGGCCTTTGCCCCGCTGAAAAGACTCCAGTCAAAATCAAATATGCTCAATACAAACACAAGCACCACGACATAAAGAGGGAAGATCAGAGGTGATTCATCGACACTTCAAATCCAATTTTGATGAATTGAAATTGGCTGCCGCTCTGGCGGAAGCTGCAGTTCCTGGATGTAGGCTTGGAACTTTCAATACATATTTTAAGTAAATGTTTGCAAAAGAAAAAATGAAATCCCCAGAATTAGCCAAGATGAAAGCGCCCGAGTACAATAAATAGTTTTTTACTGCCAAATAAAAAGTCAGCATGGGAAGCATATGCCTTAACACTAAACTCCGGTTTGGCTTTCAACTCACATCCGCGTTGAATACTAAATATATGAGAATTAAAGGTTGGAGTACTGAGACGATAAGAGGTTTAATGCTGAATGGCAGAATCGGTTTCACTACTTCTATTCACTGGTGATATGTCTGGGGTAGTCACTGTCATTAATCCCTGCCAGTGGCAAAGGTAAAAAGGGGAGATTATGGCTAATTTAAGGGTCTCAGAGAAAAGGTGTGAATAACCAGACAGACAGAGCCAGAACCACGCTATCAGTGTTCAACCTGTCCTTACATTTCATTTTCTGATTCAACTGGGAATCCTGGAATACATCATATTGCACTTTTGACTGTTTATGCAGTGAAGTGGTAATAAATTAAGCCTATATCATTTCTGACTGACAATAAGGAAATAAATAACTTGTGCTGCTGGGATAATGAATACGTCTCAAATAAGATTCTGCAGAGCTGAAACTATTGAGAGCTCTTCATACGCGACTGGATAAGAAGGCCATCAAGCTTTAATTAGAAATAATTGCAGAGCAGAGACTGAAATATGCTATTAACACATCTGAATGCAGAGGAGGATCCTCTCTTCGGGAATACAGAAAAGGAAAAACCTTCGACCAACTGCACCAACTAATTTGTTTGCTGTTATGTATTACACACCGAATGAGATATTTTAGAAATGTCAACGTCAACTCTGCTACGGTGACAGATTAACTACGTGTAAAATACAAAGATAAGAGACCACTCACCAGGTACCACTGCTCAGGGAAATCTGGATCTGTTGGGTCTTCAAAGATATCCCTCTTCTTCCTTTTTTTCACCACTTGCTGCTCCGCCCACTGGACCTGGGAGTCACACACACACACACACACACACACACACACACACACACACACACACACACACACACACACACACACACACACACACACACACACACACACACACACACACACACACACACACACACACACACACACACACACACACACACACACACACACACACACACACACACACACACACACACACACACACACACACGATTCACAGTTCACACAGATATCTTCACATCTCATTTGGAAATTACCAATTTTCTAATTTTCAAAATGATTGCATTGTCCTACAGACCGTAGGACGTGGAAGAATCGCAGCTGTGTTCCAAAAAGCAATATCTAGAAAGAGAGGCAGAAATGTGGGGCAAATCTAATTTATTTCATTTCTGAGAGGCTGAGGGGAAGTGGCTCCTCACACTGACTGTGGCAGAAAGGGGCCTTTGAAGTCCTGCAGGCTGCAGGGATGTGCACAGGACTGGCTGGGTGTCAGAATAAATGCTCGTACCAAGAATAGCAAATGTCATATCACACTTATATATATATATATATATATATATATAAATATAAATGTACATTATGCAAAAAAAGCCAAACAATTGGAAATAATTGACTGTTACCAGTTTCTTGTTCCTGCCATGATTGTATCTATATGTATATATTTTGCGCTGTGACTTAAGAATAATGAGACATCCATAGACAAATTTGTCCATATTTTTCCAAACTTGTACAGTATTTTTCACATTTGACTATGTATACTGTGTTATTGCTCATTTCAAACCATACTCTGTATTCCAATAAAGTAAAAGCCCATCAGATGTAATAAATGAAGTACAGTAGTATTTGGGAGCTGAAGTGGGCTGCTACTGCTGTAGCAGTGGATGGAGTGTCCCACTGTAGAACAGACACTTATCCTCTGAAGCACTTAAAGCAAATGCTGTTGGCAATTATCATTCTCAGTGATGAATTTTTGCTGAAGGTGACAAAAGCTTAAACGGATTCTACTTTAAGGTCAAGAGCCCTCAAGCAACTTGTGTCTAAACCTAAACCTTTTCCTGCACATTGCCCAGAGGATTCTGAAAGTCCATCTTGTTATTCAGGTCTTTTTGTCTTTCTCTCAGCCTGTCAGAGATGTTTCTAGAAGTGGGTGCTTGTTTCATGATAACATGCTCTTACAGTAGGAAGCGTGAGGTGTGAATGTGCAGCTTCTGAGGTTGGTCTAGCTTCAAGATGAATGAAGCCATTTACATTATTCAATGACCCTAGAGGAACTAACATTGATCTCATTTCATTACATCGATTAATGTCCAGGGCCGCACCCTGTGGTCTGGGACACGGACAACACGGAGCCAAACACAACCTCACAGGGAAGCGATCATGAGGCCAGAGTGAGGTGTGGAGGTGGCCCGGGTCTGTGATCCGCTTGAGAAAATAAAACTATTTGTTCCAACTCTCGCACAGTGTCCTGAGGGGTTTCCTGTCGTGGAGAAAGCACGCTGGTATTGTTTGTAATGCGGACAGCCTGTGCTTTGCAAACCTTATATTTTGTATTATCAACAAACCCCATGAAAAGACCACAACCCGTAGACATGTGAGAACTGGGACAAGGGACGATGCCTCCCACCCTCGCTGGTGCCGTTAATCCGCTGCTGAAAATCGTCCCCGACAAACATACATTATTCCTCCACGACCCTCCTGTGACTCATAGTGAGCCATTTATGCCTTTGGTAGCGGGCTTGGTACCGAGCTCAAAACAGACAATCTGGGGATTGAGAGAAGAAAAAAAACCTTGCATTGTTGGTTTTAGTCCTTTCATGGGATTATAACGATAACACAAATATATATTATTTACAACCTTTTCCTTTAACAGTACGCCCTCAAAACCTACAATATAAAATGTACATTTAGGGCAGTCTTTCACACAGAGAGAGAGACACGGCACGCAGTGAGCTGCCTTACCCTGCGGTTTGTACAAAAGAAACAGCAGCCGTCCCAAAACAAATCAATGTTATCCTTCATAGAGAAGGTGAGGGGAAAGGAGAGAGGATAAAAAAAAAAAACCCACAATGGTAAGAGCTTACACAGCTGCCGATGTAATTTTGCCACTGTGTGATTATTCAAAGGAGATGGTGATAAGTGGCATGTTAGCACCACGGTGCCGTGGAAAGGAGACAATGGAGGTAAATGTGAGAGAGGAAACCTCAAAGCTTACAGCATTGATGAATCTACATCCAGCCGTTACGGCTCACCCCGCGTTTCAAAGGTTTTTGCTTGGAACCACGTAAAGCCGAAACCTTTTATTTCCCTTTTTCCAGGAATCAGATGGTCACACACACACACACACACACACACACAATGAATGTACCAATTCTCATGAATAAAACCCACTCACTGATGCGGTGGTGTTTTTTGGCAGTGGTGGTGCTTGGCCTGAGGTTGGGTCTGTATCTGGTTCTGTAGGTAACCGAGGGACAAACGGCTACTCCTCAGCCAGAGACCCGGCGCCCTCAATAGCTGGGGGTTAAATCACATGTTGAACCTGACCCGCTGACACGGACGAACCAATGAGATGGAATCTCTTTTGTCGAACATGTCTTTCTCTCCTTGGCTCTGCCGCCGGGGCTCTAGTTTTAAATTCAACATGCTCTGTGGCTCATCCAGAATCATTTTATTCAAGAGGCCACCGATTCGGCGTCCGGTCCAGTTAACAGTTCATCCTGCGTTTCATCTTTGCCTCTGTCAACGCTAGCTCTCATTAAATCAGAGAACCCTTTATGTGCCGTAGCGGACGCCTGTGAGAACCCCGGCGCCGCTGGCCTCCCTGAATGTCACCGCGTGTCACATTAACGACGTCCCGGGGCTCCATGTCGCATCAGTCCTCTCCTCAGCCAGCTTGACTCGCTCCGTGCCCTCGGATCTACTTGGCAGACCTGCGCCGCTACAGATGGCCCAAGCCGGGTACCTCGTGAGGCGCTTTTAAACAGGGGGGGGGGATTTATACAACAGCCGACAGGGTTTGCAATGTAAACACAGCAGACGAGTCAGGTGGCATCAGGGTGTTTGCGTCCAGATCGTTCACCGGCACGTTGCGTCACCTGACCTGTCTCAAGGGCCCTGTGCCAGGGACCAGCTGTCTCTACGCGTCGCTCTGCCCTGGCGTGTTTCTATTTCACTCAAACCAATCGCAATGGTCTTGGGCGAAAAATGGCTGAAAAATGAACCTTATGATACACTACCGATGGCAATCTCACACATTCTACACCCAGTGAGTCACACTACAAAGAGATACTGCATCTTGCTGCTCAAATCGATTCATTATTTTTATTTTAGCTGCAGAGGATTTGCACACACACACACACACACACACACACACACACACACACACACACACACACACACACACACACACACACACACACACACACACACACACACACACACACACACACACACACACACACACACACACACACACACACACACACACACACACACACCCACACACACACCCACACACACACACACACACACACACACACACACACACACACACACTGAATAAAAACATTCATAGTTGGGTTTGTGGAGTATGATTTTTTTGTATTAAGACCTTTGTGGCCTTCTGCCCACTCAGGTCCAAACAGACCAAAAAATGTCCTCCCTCAACAGCGCAGGTGTGAATAAAGGGAGCCAATCCCATGAGCAGAGCTTGCAGAAGGTTATGACATTTTTTAAACTAAAGAATGCACCATGTTAACCACTGGAGAAGTTTAAATGAAAAGGTTAACTTCTTTGGTTTCCTTCATGATCTCTTCTGTTTTGAATACATTAAGTAATCTTGCCTGTATCGAGTAAACTCAAGTTGTCTTTCTTACAGGCCTTGTAATAGCTTATGTCTTGATGCATCTAGAATTTCCCCATCTAAATATAATATGTATGTATAGGGGAAGGCTTGTAAAGCTCCTGTAAAACAATAAAGATTGTATCTAGTGTTATTTTTACTGTAGTCAGGTGGATTTGCTTTGATCCAAATCCAGCTGGATTGTGTGAGTTGTAATAACAACACTGTCTTAAACCAAAATGAACCATCACAATGAATCAAAACCAGCGCAGGGACGTAATTACGTAAAGAACCCAGAGACTTGGCTCTTGCTAGAAGGCTAATTTACAACAGAGCATAATGCACGCTTTCTTCCCTCCTCCACTCTCTACTGTCTGCCACTAATACAATGGATATAGAAAATGGATATATATTTTTACCTACCTGATAAATGACTACGTACACTGCCCGTTTCCTGGGCTCGCACAATGTTGGCATTTCCTGACTCAACCACATCCGGGACGCATCTACTGAAACTGAGATTTTATTGTATTCCTATAAATTGGTGGTTGGTCTGTATGCAAATTCAACACAAAATGTCCAAATGAAAACGACATTCAGGGGCTGAAAATGTTCTTGTTACTTTACGATGATGAATGCCAATTTTCTCCTCTAGTCAGCATCTAAATGCAAATAATAAGTCCACTGGAGTCGAGTCAATTTCAAGACTCAAAAATACAGAGATTGTCCCAGCTGTTGTGTTGTTTGGCATGATTAATTTGCATATTAACAGTTGGGTAGTACCTCATATTGGGTCACGGGGGCAGACCAACGTGGACTGAACAGAACACACAGTTTGACAAGCTGTCACCCTTTTCTCCTGTGATATATACACCCTCTGTGTCTAATCCAATCTGTCTTTCTGCCCTTTGTTGTCAACATGGAGTGTGGAAATGAGGTGTGACAACAGTTTTACCTGGGGTTCTTTTTCCAGTCTGATGTGCATCCCCCTGTGGCCGAACAAAGCCCTCTTCTCCACAGCATGATGCCTGAAGTGATAATAATCACCGAAAACCTGCACAAACATAAAGGGAGAGGCAATGAGTGTAGCGACAGCAACAGGATGGCCTGATAACACTCAATGGCCACCAAAGCATTCATGAGCACAATGAGAGCAAATGTGCTCATGTGCAGACGCTGGTCATTTCAAAAAGGGCTGGAAAACGACACATTTATTTGAGAAACCGAGCGGGGCGTTCTTGTCAAGGTGGGTGCTGGTGCAGGCGGAAGGCGGGACTCAAACGCGTTCACGAACAGGTGCTCTTTATTCGAACCAAAAACCGAGGAAGGTGCACCAACGACGACGGGAACATAGACAATGACGCGACAAGGGACAACAGGCACACGGGGCTTAAATCCACAAGGGAGGTGCAGGTGATTGGACACAGGTGGAAGCAATCAGGCAATCACAGGACAGGAAGTGAAGCTCACCCAGAGACACGAGAGACAAGAAAACTACAAAATAAGACAGGAAGAGGACCCAAACCGTGACAGTTCTGTGCTCACATGTCACACGCTAAAGGAGCGTCTATTACGGCACTGGCTGAACCCCCCCCCCCCCCCCCAGTATTCTTTGGTTAGCACACAGAACATATTGGCCACAGGACTGTCGTGAGTGCCACATAGCGTTGTCACAGGGTGAGGTCGAGCTGGGGGTCTTGTCTTCATGTTTTGGTCTTGTCATTTCCGTTTTATTTTGAAAGCAGTAACCTTCCTCTCGTTTCAGGTCACTTGCCCTTCCTCATGTCACCAGTCCAATCGTCTTCCCTGATTCCTGATTGTTTCCTCATGTGTCTTATAGTCTGCGTCTCCCTTTGTCTTGTGCCTGAGTGTACGACCTCGTGCCCACCCAAGCCTGCCCACAGCCACAGTGATTAGAGGTCATCCATTAGACCTTTGCATCAATCCAGAGCTCGAATGGAGCCTTCAATGTGCGGCTCTTTGCCGCAGTGCAGAGCCTGCTCATAAAGGAACATTTGGCGGTTGGGGGACAGCTGTCAAAAAAAGGGCCTAACACTTCTGGGAGGATGTTGGTGGTTTTGGCAGCTCTGACGCACGGAGCAGTCTGTCTGTCCCCCCCCCTCCCTCCAGTTATCGCGGTCAAGGGCACATGACCCGAGACCCAAGATTGAGAGTAAATGGTACAGACATCCAGAAGCAAGTGTGCCACAAAAAAGCCCTAAAACAACAAAACCCAAGTTGGAGGAAGAAGACGAGAAGGAGCCGCCCTGATTCTCTTTACACGGATATTCACAAGGGGGAAGCCTCCATTTCAAGTGGAAGCGTTGCAATCTGTACAGTAGTGCCGCTGGGGACGGGCTCACCTTCACAAGCCCAGTGGAGCGGAGGAGAAGATGAGGGGGGGGGGGGGGGGGGTCTGACGGGCCGACCAGGCAGGATGGATGTGTGTGAGGTGGGAGAAGAGCAGACGCAGCAGGATGGAAGGCTCTCCTGGGGCGGCGGGCCGATCCTGCGAGCCGACCAGACGGGGAGCCGGGAGCGCCGAGGCCCCGTCTGGCAACACAGATACAGAGCCGGACCATTTGAATTCATTTCTAAAATATTTGAGACTTGCTTTTGAATCCCTTGCTGTGATAATTTCGACACAAACGGAATGATCATCAATTTTAAATTAGTCTGTATTCCCGCAAAAATGATCCACTTGCCCTCGGAGTTCAGGTCGTACACAACTATGTGTGGGAAAGATGAATTATTCTGCTTTTGAAAAGTGACAGCTCTGCACAACAGCAGTCCCTAAATGATTCAAAATGGGGCGAGAGCAGGAAAATATATCGAGCCAATGTAAGGCGAAATAGGCCATATACATTAATATGGGTAACACTGCACGGAAAGTAGAACTTAAATCACCAGATAAAATGACATAATAGTCTCCTTGGAGTTGAAAAAGAAAGTCACTGGACTTACGGACACCCTGTCTGGAAACATCAAAGGAAATAGCTTTGAAATGAGGCAAGATTAAGATGTGATGATGGCTGTAACCAAATAAATGAATGAGACCGATTTTCACATTGATTGCAGCGGGGCAAGAGGCTAGTTTGTTTGCGTCACACCGCGGCGGCTTTTTTGGGATGCGAGACAAAGCTATTTCCTGGAGTGCCGATGTGCTCATTTAGATCTACAGTCTATGGGTCTTGGGAAATTAAGATGGGAGATAGAAATGTTGGTGTAGCTGCCCATGAGTGTGGCTGAGTCATGCATCTCTAAAGACGGAACCCGAAATAATCACATGAGGAGAGTGTGTGTGTGTGCGTGTGTGTCTGTGCGTGTCAGTGATAATAATTGAGTGCGCTGTGGGCCATTAGTCACCCTGCCGCTACGCTGCGAGTCGGCCATAGAGGAATACTGACCTTTACACTCGCGTCTCATATTTTGCAGCCATTTCCATCTTGCCTTTACCTTCCTGTAGTGCTGAGGTACCAAATTAAAGAAGCTGTATGTCGGATATAACTGAAAATAATAACATCATGTTAAAAACACTAATCTAGTTTGGAATTGGAGGTGCAATTAAAGTTGAATTCAATTATTGTTTCATTTTCCTTTTTTTTCCTTTAATTAAGTCTGTCAACCAAATGATTATCAGTTCACAAGGATACGTGTGAAGTGACTAATTGTTTCAAGTCAAACTTATTTAGATGAAGTCCAATAAACGTGGTCAAATCAAAATAAATACTTTTACAACATAAATCAAATTAACTCGAAATTGAATTTAAGAATATTGTATCATTCCACTTGTATGGAGATAAGCATGTACTTATAAATAAATTACAGCACACAGTGAGCTTGCAAAGAATGTTACCCTTACAGAACAGCGTAGCTGAGGACAGAATGGTGAATAATGACTGCTCTTAACAGAAAATGGGGAAAAGATTTTCAGTAAT
This sequence comes from Pungitius pungitius, assembly GCF_949316345.1. NCBI lineage: Eukaryota > Metazoa > Chordata > Actinopteri > Perciformes > Gasterosteidae > Pungitius > Pungitius pungitius. Next base: position 1,080,928 of record NC_084905.1, read on the forward strand.
CAGAGCAGAAAATGTCCTTGTATTTAGTCTTTTTTCTCTTTTCACTAAACCCAAAGGAATAAGTGAGGGGAATTTATGTTCTCACATAATACAATAATTTGATAGTAAATTCCAATGAAAAAGAAGCCTTTGTTCTGTGTTTGAAGAAATTATTTATGAAGGATAATTAATTCCTTTTTTCCCTCCTTTGAAGACCACTGTTCAAAATAAGCCCATAAGTGGACTTCACATTTAACCATATTAATGCTTTTCATCTTAGATTTGAAATCCACTGAGAATCAGTTGAGTTCGAACCACTGCATTGATCTCTGTCAGAAACTATCCATTAAATATGACAATACTATCATTAATTATGAACACACTTCTCATTAAGTATTTACAATAACTTTTTAGTGAAACATGTCACTATAGAGTTATTCCTCTTAGGTCAATTAACTCCGACATCATTTCAAGGTTGTGAGTTGAGACACTTTAAACTTACACGGAGCAGATTTTTGACGTTGGCTGCGTTTGAATGCAACGGAGATTAAGATGGTCACTTCTTAAAAGCTTCCAGTCAGTCTGAGAGCTGGGTGAGGCGTCAGAGGAATCAACCAGGTGTACTTGTTATTCTCCAGCAGCTCTTCAGCCAACTCAGTGTTTCCATTTTTATTCTAATCCTTGCCCATTTCCTCTACCTGCCATTCACCATTGGGAAATGAAAGTAAAAAAAAGCCTCTACATGTCCCGAAGCAAAGGTCACACGACGCGTTCCTTCAAGCCATCTGCTGGCGTTACCAGTCAGAGTCGGTTTGTTAAGACTTCAAGGCGGCTGAAAGTAACGTCACGGTGTTTCTTCTACGTCCCGTATTCTGCCGCGTGTCCCGCTCTGGGCTCTGCGGTGCGCGGGCTGCCTTGGGCTCATGCCCCCCCCCCCCGCCACAGCTGTCAAGTCAACATTGGCCACAGGGGATTGGCTTCAGATCAGCGGTGCCGAAAAACAGAAACGTGGCGAGCTTCCACTGGGCTGCGGCCGGACGTTATTTCACATTGCAGCGTGTGTGCATACGAGTGTTACGCTCAACCCTCCGATGTCACAAGTATGTTCCCATCAAAGCGGGGGGGGGATAAAATGACGCACCGCTCTTGTTGAAACGCGGGCCTGAATTTTGTTTTGTGCCAACCACGCTGCGGTTGTTGTTGTTGTTGTCTTGAGTGACAAAAATGAAAATCTAATTTATCTTATCGACGCGGTGAAATCCTGCAGGGAAACTCCAATATTCAGAGATGTGGCAGTGTAGAGGCAGCGTGTGTGGATTCCCACCGACGGATGAATCATATATGCGTGTATCTTAATGTGTGTTTCTTGCATGGGAGCTCTGAGGTCCACTACGCAGATATTGGGTGACAGACTTCCACATTAAGCGCGTTCCCTCATGCTTCCCCAGGGTGCAGATGTGCAAACCGCCCTTATTGGAACTGGCGGCAACCAGGATGCATCTTTTAGGGAGAAAAGGCTACCATCAATGGTTGGTTAGAGACACAGAAATAATAATAATAACAACAGGTATTCCCTGTAAACAGTGAGCCCCTTGATTGACAGCCTGCAATATGCTGTATGACTTCGCTAACCTTGATGGAAGACGCTACTGCGAGCAAATCAATGTGCGAGATATCCGCAGCGCTGCACGCGGCGCTCTTTCGCTCCGCCGAGCGGCGGCGAGGCTCTTGGAGGTAGAAGTGTCAGCGACACATTGATCGCCGCGCACCCCGCCAAGTCTGCTCCTGTTAAAACGTAGCCTTGCCTTTCATTAACTTTGCCTCTTTACACAAATCAGGCCAGCGTGAAGCCGTGCAGCGACGGGTACTTTCTGTGTAGGCAGAGCCGGCGTGTCGGGTGGTGTGTTGTGATATTCCTGCTGTTGGTTTAATGAAACAGTTGTGTACTTATCGTCTACACCGACTCACATGTGAGGAGGTGCAGTCAGAGAAGATTTCGAGAAGCAACGGTCCGGGAGATCATTATGTGACTACTTAGTGGGATTAAATGGAGGAATGGAGTATCAACATCTGCATGTAATCAATACACGACTAACAAATTAAAAAATTATTCAGTATAAACAAAGAACTGAACATATATGTGTGACTGCAAATATAAATAATGTTCTCTCAATTAACTAAATAAAAGTAGGGCTGCATTTAAAAAAATAAATAATAAAATGTGTGCTTTATCTCTATCAGTGCTTTAAGCCTCTACCTGAAAGACAACCTGTGTGTCACGTTTAAATCCCAAGGGTCTTTTCTTTTTTAGCTTTTGGTCCGGGTTCGAGATGGGACAACTTCTGGGTCCGGACCCGGACCGCAGCCTTCCAGTTAGTGACCTCTGGTCTGCACTGAGCTTCCATCGTCAGGACTAATTACAGCTGAAACTCCGACGTTCCGCTTAGCTGGGGGGGGAAGTCATTATTTTACTCGGAAATAGAGGCTAATTGAATGTTTTCAAATGAAGGGTAATTATTTGTTTGCATCCGAGCTACAGTTGTGCTTGTAGCCCGCCTCGTCTACATTCCCCAGCTCAGGGGACTCTGCATCTTGGGAAAAACTCTGCCACAGAAGAGTTTGGGCTAATTATGTGGCTGAATCGCAGAGATTTAACAGAATGTCTACAAAGACTGTCCCTCCAGCGGTAAAGCAGTAAGACACGGGCAGCAGTAAAAGCCGTTAAAACTGACAAGGGCCACTGAATAAATGTTCTTTAATAGCTATAAAGAAGCAGCTGTTGGAGAAGCACAAAGATCCTTATCAAGGTAAAAAGAGTCTAAATCGCGGTGTGGCCGACCAAACTTCTTTCTATTTGGGGAGAGTAGAGCACATGGATGGAACATGAAAGAAAAGAGAGGAGGGAGAACGAAATGCATCAAAGGATAAAATTGAGATGGGCAAAAACTACATTAGAAAAAGGCTACAAAGGCGGAGAGGCCCTACTGATGCCTGACCTTTGGACCAATATCACCATGGAACTCATTTCAAACCGTTGTGTTGAAGTTAGTGACGGCTGCCTTGTCATTCTAATCCGTCGTGGTAACACCTTCTGTGATTCCAGAACCTGAATAAAACATGGTGAATCTCCAGCACATCCCTCAAGGCTTAATGAGTGTATCAATCGTATGCATTCGCGTCAAACATTTACATATTTCTTTTGAGAATGTAGTATTCCTGATGTACTCTATCTTTGGGTTGTGATTTTTAGATAAGGGATCGAGCAGAGAGAGAGAGAGAGGGCTTACACACACACACACAGTATAAAACTACATCATCACTCAGCCAAACCTTGCTTAAAGTGTCACTGATACACACAGCCAGCATATCGAACTCAGGCTGGTGTTCAAACTCATTTACATATGTGCGCCCAGGCACACAAACACCTCCACACCATACAGTCGGGGCTTTGAGAAAGGCAGACGGAGAAAAACAACATTGCATGGGTGTGTGTGAGAGATACGCTTTTAAATATTTCAGATCCTCTTGCCTTTTTAATTTGAGATTTATCTCACTGGGCTGATTCTTCAGGTCTCAAATCCCCAACTTTGTGGTAAAATGTGCTCACCAAATTAGTAAACATCCAACTTTAACTCTGCTTCAGCGAAGCGTTTGAATATTCATGGGGACCGGGGAGATGGAGCCAATGGTTTGTACAGAGCTGCAGAAGCTTGTTCCTCCTTCTGTTAGTAGCAGCAGCCTTTATGCTGGTCAGGTGCTCTGATACAGATCACAGTTGTAATGGTCACATGGGCGTCTGTGGAGATAGAGATGAACTACGAGGATTTGTAAACAGGATCTTTGCTGAAACATGGGCCACAAGGGGCCTCTTGCACTTGAGCCATGAGGAATAACCGGAAAAGACTTGATGATAAATGAAAGCAACTTTACATAAAAGCCGAGGATCGAGATCATACTGTGTTAATTTTACTGCTCTCTGGGGAGAGTAAACTGACATTCTGGGGAGAACAGCCTAATTTCTATTTAAACCCGAGGAAGCCGTGGAAGAAAACGGGCCACTACAGCGAGTGCATCTGACAAAGGGCTCAGGCAATGAAGCATAGAATTATGTAAATGAGGAGGAAGACAAAAAACTCACTGCGAAACGAAATCTAATGAAATATTGAGTATTTTAGAGTGTTTAGTATTCACAGGTTCTTGTTCTGTTAAAGTATAACTTGAGCACTGCTAGCGTGGACGCGGCATGTCGACCTGATTGGAATACCACACAGTGTTTGGAGCGATTGTGATGCGATGTGGATCATCACAATATGCACTTGAGTCAAGCAAAAAAGAAAAACAATATCTGTCTCTCTCCTCGTCCTCTTCTCCTCCACTTAGGTATGTTAATGTTGCCTTGGTGATCCTACATTACTTTGTTTCAACCTGTTGGAAAAGCGCACACTTCAAATAAGAAATTAAAATCCTTCTACTTGTCGGCACAGTATCTACAGCACGCTTAAAAGGGTTCTCCTATTGATTTTTCATAGTCAGATCAGTCAATCTATTAATAGTTGCCCTAAGAGGCGTCGTGGATCTAAAGCTGCAGTGATGGACGACTAAAACGGAAATGTGTAAATGTCCTGCGCCTCCAATGTGCCCTTCACTTCAAGGTCTCAGCTCAGTAGAATTTTAGCAGTCAGCACCTTCAGACCCTGCAAGAAGAGGCAACGCTTCTGTATGAAAACTAGGAAGGCGCTTCACAAAGTGCTTCATGTACAACCATTAAAACCATCAGGCAGAAAAGAATGTGCATATATGCACATCCACAACGCATCTCTTAGGGCAACATATCATTGGAACCTGAAACGAGAGCGCAGTTCTCTTCTACCAAAGATTTATAATGTTTGTGGAAATGTATGATATTACGATTTTTTCTTAAATAAAAAAAATTATGAAATTATTGCATTATATTTCTATTTCAATCTCACACCGAAAGGTTCTGTGTTTAGATTATTACAAATTTGAATTGCAATAAAAAAAAGATGCAAGAGTTAGTTCTGTGTCAACATACGTGGTGACTAGTTCAAATGAGAGTTGTAAGATTGACAATCCAATACGAGATATCCTTACGCTGCTTGTTTACTCACATTAGCCCATAGATGAAGATCAAGCTCCCTTCGTTTCATCATATTCATTTTGAGTGGAGCCGAGGACACGATGTGCAGCGGCCTCGGAACTACGGGAGCAAGAGCACTACAAGAGTGGTACTTTGTGTGGCTTTGATCTAGACCTCGATCCAACTCAACAATAAAACCCTTTCTGGAACCTTAAAAGCACAGAAAGTCGAGGCCATCAGAACATGGCGATTTGGAGAATTGGGTCTCTGTGTATTGGGAACGGGGGTCCTGAGCTTTGCGTGGCCTCACGGGGGCCTGAAATAACCTCCGTATGGGAGCCGGCTCCGTGCCGAAATCAGAGCGCGTGGTCGAGCAGTTATGAGGAAAACAATGAATCTGTGCACAAATGGGAATAAAGAGGTTAAACGCGTGAAAATCAAATCCTCCACATGAGCATGTGTACCCTTAATGCAGTTATTTATTGACATCCATTAAAGAAAGATTTCCAACTGAAAAAAAGCAGGGTATCCCTCTCACTGCTGGGTGCATACGGCCTTCACTAACAAAGCAGTAAACATCAAGGACTGCTGTGTTCACTGCCACTTCCTGGACATGCAGGCAGGAAAGCAAGAATATGTAGTTTTGAATTGATAGACATTTTATTGCTCTTCATAGCTGTGTTGATGCACTAAAGACTCGCACCTCGACAAACACGCTGATGGGGAAAAACTCCGGGTTCATTGTTTGATCGTTTCATATATTAATCTCTCTGTTGGAATTTATTTTTGGCGAGGTATGAATGGAGGGCGTGACGGCGTTGTTGGGACAAAAATCGGATTATTTAATGACAGAGAATGATTAAACCATTAAAGCGTGGCATTCAGCCAGCCAAATCAGGCATGCTTTGTTACGCTGCTATTCAAAGCAAAACACCCACTTTGTTCCGAAGGGCATGACATTTACAGCCATTTCATCTTGACACAACACAGCGTGATTAGCAGAAGCGGGGGTCGACAAACGCAACACAAACTAAAACAATCTAAAGATGAGAGAAAGCAAAAATAATCGGAGGATGATTTAGAGAAGTATAATTTTGAGGAGTTTAGCTATTTCACGTTTCCATTTAGGATTGAGAGTCTAAAGATATCATATTGCAGCGGGCTTATATAAATGTAATGCAGCAGAAACAGAGGCACTTCCCTTCCCAGTGCGGGCTGCATGCATTCGCTTAGAAGCACTAGAAATATTAAGAGAACAAAGCTCTTGTTCTGAAGGACTCTTGTGCAGCAGGGTCCGGTGACGGCCTTCATTACAACGGGAAAATGCTGAAACCTTCTGGTGAGCTACATCATCGAACTACCACCGTAGTCTCTCTTTTCCCATCCTCCTTAAACCAACTCCAACAGCTATGCTAAAAGAACAATGCCATCAGGGTTAAGACAACACTACGTCTGTAATCTGAGGGGCAACAAAAAAAAAGAGGATTTCAATCCAATTGCTTGGACAGAATGGTTATGTCCTACCATTGGTTCTGATCATAGAAAACAAGTCACAATGCAGTGGTGGCATCCATGCAAATGACTGTTTGCCCAAATAAATAAAGCCATGGTTTTCTGCATTGTTCATATATATTTAAGCACACATGGGCATCTGGCTTGAGCCCTGCGGTCACTCTGTGTAGGGATGACAAAAACAAAGCATGTACCACGGTGTGGCTAATTTGAGCTTCTCCACTGCCCAAAGTGTATTGTTGGATAATGAGAGGAATAGAATGACAACAGCGCCATTCACTTCCACTATGCAACATCTTACAAGGGACAGCAAGCAACCTCTTGTTGCAGACCTAATGCAGCATAGATGGAGGGTGGAGGGGGGGCTTTGTGAAAGATCCTCGTCTCCACAAAACAAGTAGACATAAATAATGCACTCATCTTTGCCATTACAGTATAATGTAGCCTAGAAATCTATAGTACACTTTTATCCAACGTCTTAATGGGAGGACATTTAAGTAGCAGGTGCATTACTCCTTATTATGGCCATGTAAAGTACATAAATCAAGATTGTCTGGAAGTTGCATTTATTTTCTCAACTAATGAAAATGCGTATTTTTTAGCTGATGCAGTCTTCTGCACACAGCACAGAAAGTGGGTTTGGAGTCACAAGGGACAAGCGTCATGGGCTAAGAAGTACATGTGAATACAAACAGAGGGTGGAGTACTCCATGAAGATGCCCTCTGGAGTCCATTTCCCACAGCTTGAATCAGTGTAAATCTGAGACAAACTCTTTATCAGGCGCTAAGAGCCAGAAGGTTGTAAATGCCATTTGAACAAAAAGCCCCTGGTTCTGTCTGGGTCAGTTGCTCCATTCTTTCACGTCAGTTTTATTTTCAGGGAATACAGTTTGAAGAACCTCTGCGTCGTTTATACGTTATACGGAGGCGCCCATGCGGCTCGGCGCGCTCTCTTTGCCCACAAAAGGAGCTCCAAGACAGAGATGAACGCTGCAAAAGTATTCTGCATTCATCCTCGACTGTGAACGGTAGTCTTTCCACGTGGCGGACACTCTTCTTCATTATTATTCAGACTTAGGATTGGTCTGGCTCCCTTTCCCCTGGTGAGGGGCCGCATGACAGCACCCACCCACTCCACCCAGAGAACTCTAATGGCTGCACAAGGATCATTACCCACGGCTAACACTATTTATTTTTTTTAAAGTAGAATTTAAAATCCATACATCCCAGAGAGTAGCTTCCATGTATAAGAATCCAAACGCGGGCGCATAGACAGATAATGGCGGCCTATTTGTTGGACCGCCCGTCGTGCGTTTGCTTACAACGGATTTGACAGAACAGAACTCTCCGCTCTCAACAGTTACAGATGAAAACACGAATCCAACTACTTTGTCTCCACTCCAGGGAGAAACTACCCGATCACCTCTGGCGCACGTGTCCAGGGGGCCCAGCTGCCTTGTTATTTCACCATCACTCTCGGTCTTGTCTCGGCTAAATCGCATCAGCTCGCAATTGGCCAAGAGTCACGCTTCAGAGGGGAGCCTGATATCTCCAGCCTCGCAGACCTTTTACTTCTTCATTCCGCTTTCCTCAAAAGGTCATTTCTCTTTCTTTTTACTGCAGCACGAAGCACACTTTTTTCTTTTTTTTTTGCTGTCATGAAATCATCTCAGACTTTTCTATAGGAGAAATAGAAGAAAAGAAAGAAAAAAAGCAATCTGTTTAAGGCAATTAAGATTGGTGGAGCTGCTTGATAAAAGGTTCCACTTGATTTGTCTGTTACTTGTTACTTGCGGATGTCTTGTGTCACTAGTGAGACAGATGTGCATGCACCATAGGATGCTTTCCAAGGCAGAGGTCGTGCATATATTAAGCTTCCATTCACAGCCCCTAGTACATCTTTTGTACTTTTGGAATAATGCAAAGATAAGGCGTTTTATTAACGCTGCTGTGGAATTTATCAATACATTAAATTAAAAAAAAAAACTCAAAGAAATGATATGAATGCAGTGGAAACATTGAACCACGAACCCCTGGATAACTTGTGACCATCACCCTCTTTCAAAATAATGATCTGCGTACTGATCTCTGATATATATATTTATATATATATATATCATGGGCTTCAAATATTCATGCCGGTTTGACTTCTGTACGTAAAAAAGATCCAAGGCATTATGCTGCCTTCCAAACAATGAAGAAAATATATCAAATACTAAAATATAAAGTCAAATATATTACTGTCATTATCACACTTGAAGGCTTCATGTTTTAGTGCAGCACGGATAAAAAGAGTTGTTGAGAATGTATTACTGGACGGGCACTAATCTGATCCCACACTTACACCTCTGGCTAAAAACTTTGTCCCTCACCAACAACTTTATTGTTTCATAAGATTTTCCTATTTTCCTTCCTTGTGTGATATTATTTCCTCTCAGTCAAGATGAGAAACATGGGGCTGTTGTTTGCTATGCAGGATGCTGTGTGGTTATTCCCAACGTGGTCTCTGCATAGTCTCTTTAACCTGTGGGCAGGATAAGGGACGATCTCATAAGCTCACCTTAGAAGTGCAAAGAAGGAAACTTTTTTCACACTTGTTGTGTGTGTGTGGCGTGTGTATTGTAGGCACCATTATAATATTTTCCTTTTAACAGCAGCTATTGTCGTATAGTAGCACGGCGCTGTCAGTGGAAGAAATAACGAGAGCAGTAGTGGCTGCAGCAGTTTGAAATGCAACTAGTTTCATTTCATTTTAAATATTGCAAGTCCAAGTGTTTCACATTGATTTCTGCTAAAGCCAAAATGTATTTAATTATTTATTTTAGCGGATCAATGTATACAGTTTTCATCATTCATAATTGATGCCTCGATGCAATAAGCACAAGGACGGAGCCACGCAGAGGCGGAGCATCTCTAAAGGTTTCGTAATGATATTGCAAAGGTCTGCAATGATGGAGTTCACCAGCCTGAGTCATTTCAGAATCCGACTGCACATTATGCAGCGTGCCTTTGAACGTGCTCTGTAATACCCACCTGAATGTTGTGCGTACGGTACAGCCAGACGCTCTGCAGCAACAAAGGATTTCGTGGAAATAACGTGACACACAAGATCTCCACACGCATATATTACATCTGATCTCGACCTCTTCTCTGATGCAAAGGACGCCTGGGGACCATTCGGTGAGGGGGACACACACAGGCTGATATCACGGTAATCTGTTGCCTCTGATGTAATAAAATAGTCCTTCATTTCTGGAACTTTAAATGATCTAAAGCATGCGTTCATTCAGTAGAGAATGAGATTTAAGCTAACTTTAAGCCAACAAAACACAAGTGCAATCATTAAAAATGCTATTTGTGATCAAGCTCTAATTTTGAATTGCCTTACGCATTATGCATTGAAGTGAATGCATATTCAGTGATGCAAACATACATATATTCTTCACTGTGACGTTTTTAAAGCTCTTGGAAATAGAAATAGGAATCGTGAGGAGTATCACATTCATAGCTAAATATATAAAATACAGCACTTGGTCACGTGTCCTTAATGTTTAGCATCCACTGCAGCACGCTGTAAAACTGAGAATAGCTGAGGAAGAGCACACACTCTCAGACGAGTGGCAATTGTAGCTGAAGCCAAGGCTGATTCATATTGTCGTTATATTCCTCCATTGGAACAGAAGTCAGTGTCTTACACGAGGAACGTTCCATCTTCAATTTAGTCAGCCAGACTAAATCAATAATGGGTAGATTATAAATGTGAGTAGTCTTAAAAAGCCCTCCCTGAAGAAGAGAGACCTGAATGGAGGTAGACAAAGCACACGGACGGCTGCCTCGGTATCTCAGCGGAACAAAGAACAGTCTGATAGACTTTATTCTTTTCCACACACGTGATCTCTGCCGTCTGGTCTTTAGAGTCCTCTGACCACCATCACTCACACAAAAGCAAAATCCTTCTTTCCAAACCTGCATCCTTGTGAATCGTTGGTTAAATCGGGTTGTCTCGGGAACGTTTTGACCAATAGTAGTCTGTCCATCTGTGCCATTGCGCCAACCTAATTCGAGGAAATATTTTTGAAACCGCTAAAAAGGTAAGAAGATCGGTGGCTGCAGGCTCCATGTAATAAAGTGGTGCATTTAAATGAGAAACGGCTCTGGGAAGAAGAGGTGCACTTCACTCGAATCAGTAAACAACTGAAGTGAAAGCGAGAGGATGAAGAAAGGAAGGCGAGCACGAGGAGACGCGAGACCCGACCTCAAACAACCTGCAGATATTGGAGGTTTTTAGAAGAGGAAGAAGGAAGAAGATGCAGGATAAAAATGGCTCACACAAAGGCAAATAAGAACGTAAAGCAACATTCGCCACTGGGCTTTATGGGATACTGTGGTAGTGGTGGGAGACAGGTATTGAATATCTCATAAAGTGGCGAAAGCAGGAAGACACAAACCCAAAAGGGGTCTCGCCCGAATTGTATTTCATAACTAAGTAATTACAACAAATACCAGAGAGGACTCCTTTTCTCAAAGTGACCTTGAGAACTATCAGCGTGTTAATGCCCCCACTCTCGACCCAAGAGTAAATCGACTGCAAATAATACACTGGCAGTTTTCTCCATGAGCAGCTAACAGTAGAACGGGCTTTAGATGCGCCAGCCGGCGGGCAGGGGCTCACGAGTGCTTGTCAGTACGGCCGTGGGGGAAGAAAGCAGGAGCAGAAGGTCGCATCCAACTTTGAGACCTAAAACTCACCATCGCAGAAACAAAAGCGTGCACACGCGCACCCCCCCCCCCCCCCCCCAGATGGAGAAGTGCGCGTAGCGATCCAATTCAGAATACTGAACAACCGAGGAGGAACGTAAGGTCGAGGGAAGCAGCAACATGCGATGCCAGCAGGCACGTTAGCTCGTGTTACTGCAGAGAAGTACCTTTTCATGTTAATGTCTGCATGTTAAAAGAAGATTAAAAAGCATTTCTCTTCATACGCGGTTTCTGTTTGATAATCTATTATTGAGATTTTATGCACATTGTGAAGTGTCGAGTGACTGCGGGAATCATTAGGGGGAAAAAAAATATTTGTATTTGTTTTTATTAACTACTTTATGATTTATGCCTTATTCAGTTATACATTCTGTAGCCACAAGATACATGCATTGGAGTAATTCTTTGAATATCCATAAAGAATGGTGCCATAAGGGACACATTTTAAACTATCCATATGTGGAACAGATTTACAGCCTCTGGTCAGTTCAGAATGAGCCAGCATCTGGGAGTCAAGAAAAAGCTGTGGCTTGCAAGAATAATCAGGCTATTAAAAAAAAAAGTCCACCACGAAATTCTCCAGGGATCCAGGGATAGTATCTGGAATAGTAGATTATGAAAGATCGCTGTGGAGCCGAGCTGCCTGTCAAAAGATAACGATCGGTTACTAAGATGGCAACTCACAAAAGTATTTCACAAATTCAGATTCCAGTGGGTTGTCGCACACATAATAATAGTACTGTAGTATTGGATAAATATCTAATGGATGCAGTTGGGGCATCTGGATATGAAAGAGGGCTTTGCATAAGGTCATGCCGCTTAATGAGGTTTGGGAGGCAACGTGAGAGTGGGAATGTAATTAGGAATTGTCAGTCATTCAATCTGTATTATTAATATATTGAATTAATAATGAATTAAATCACAGTATATAAACAAAAAGGAGAGACGTCTGAAAGCAACACAGCGTAGTTTACATTTGTAGCTTCATATAGGAATAAAGCATACAGTCATATGCACAGTTGTATGAACTATAATGCTAACTTGCTATTATGACTCCATACTATAGTCTCCCTATTTTTTGCTATCTTGTTGGTTTGTTTGTTGTCAGCATCATGTCCATTTTGGCTATTATAATGAAGATTTATTTCCACCGCTTGTGTACATGGGGCATCAGACAATTTGAGATTTATCCCTTCAGAAACATCTACAAGGATATATTTCCCTCCTGCACAGTCATTGCAGTGAGAGAAAAAACTAATAAACGACTAAAGTACACAAATCATTTTGAAAACAACTGGGAAGATTAGCATGACAGAGCAAATATACATAAATAAATTGTAGGATTTATACACTTTTTTAGAATGTTCTCCTGGTAGCATTAGAATTAAATCACTTTCATTGTGATGTGTTAGTGCTAATGGAAAGACTTCAGAGCTTTCATGCATAGAGGCGCTGGCTGTTTTCCCTTGAACAGTCCCGTGGGAAATAGAAGACAGCAAATACTGCAGGTATGGGCATAGCTACAGAACCGCATAGTGTGGGTTTATAGATAAAACTGGAGTAGCAAAGTGTGAGGACATGAACAACAAGGAGTGAATATGCACTAGAGACACCACAACGTGCATGGATGGAGAAACAGACTAGACTTTTGATGTTCCTTTTAATAAAATATTACCTTCAAATAAGGACAAGAACATTAGCTAGACAAACAAATGAACACACACACACACACACATGCACTTCCCAACTGTACACAACCCAAGTGAAATCAAGATAAAGCAACTGTCTATTTGATACAATCAGCCCGACGGAAACAATCAAACTCTCCTCACACACAGAGCACTTTGGCATTCTGAAAAGCGCCGGTGTCATTTCTCAAGCAATAAAGCATGAAGTCAATCCTTTAGCAGAGAAAGAGAGAGTTCATGCATTTACTTAGTTATATTTCATGCCAGTTCACCACATTTGAATCCAGTGGCCAGAGAGAGAGAGAGAGAGAGTCGGCTGCTGCGCCTCGCGGTTGGCGGGGGGGGGGGGGGGGGGTGTCACGTGCAGAGCAAAAAAAGGCACAGTGGCCCCGGAACATTACATTCCACGTGGCACACAGCCGGTAAGTGTGCCCGGTTTTGGTGTTGTGATGGGATGAAATTGGCCAACAGTGGTCCTTAAAAGCCAGAAATTGCGGCGGGAATATTGAATTTTGATGGAATATTATAGCACAATCAGACTCGGGGTGAGTGCAATCAAAACATTTGGAGACCAACTGGAAACTACACGATAGCCCTGCGTCACACCCCCCCCCCCGGCTGTTGGAGAGGGTTGCGGTCGATGGAGTAGTGAGTGGGGGGGGGGGTTGGATAACCAGTGTAATGTTTATTTCAGGTTACATTTACACTGTTGCCAAACTTAAGTCTGCTATGAATAGAAAATCGAATTGTAGAGACCCAGATGGACAGAGAGGAAGGGGGGGTTAGGGGGGGGGGGGGGGGGGGGGCAGTCTACCCCACGCAGCGGGGCCGGTCTGTTTGTCGACGCCCACACAGAAAAACAACGGTTCAGACTCCGCTAACCGAGAAACACAGCGCGACATTTAGCTCCACTGGAATGCCCACGCAGACACAAAAACAACAACACACATCACTGAACTTATCACAAAGAAACGGATACAACAACCCTCCTGGTGTAACGACGCCACACACCGAGAAGTCTTGATGGCTTTTGCACTTAAAGCCTGGCGTCGAATACGTGTGTGTGTGTGTGTGTGTGTGCGCGCACCCACGCGCGTTTACACCAAGACAAACACGCTCTCTCGCCCTGCCGGCCGCGGCAATGAGTGAATCTGGAATAAATAAAGCATAAAACAATAAAGCACGTCTGAGCACTGCAGGGAACAAAAAATCAGTTACGTGATGATCCAGTAATCACATTAGTGATAAAAATCCCATTTCCTCCTGATTAGAGGCCACATCCGCCTCCTTGCGCTCTATAGAACAACCGAGGATGACGAAAGAAGTGACTAAGCCGTTTCCCTTCGGCCCGTAGCCGCGCAAAGCTTCGCTTAACCCGCAGCCCCCCCCCCCCCCCAACCCACACTGTGCAGTCACTGCACATACAGTGTCGACACTATACACCGGCTCAATAGAGACTATTGGATTCGGGCGCCTCTGTGAAACAATAACGTGCAGAATATCATTTCAGATGGTGGACAGTACCGAATGTCATCCTTCCAGGGATGCTGCACTCAAGCCGTTTGGTTCCTAAAAGGAAGGAGGGATCAAAAAAGAGGGGTAGTACAAAAGTACATTTTTGTTTTCCTCTGCAAAATTGGACTCTGCCATCAAAAGTGGATAAAACAAGCTCCTCTACAGCATTTCTTCACCTAAAGTAGACGGACATCTTGAGTTTTTTTTAGGCCACACTCTGAGGTGACACCAGTGTGCACGACAAAGAGAAGCAGCCATAAGGCATCAGAGGTTGAGTGACAGCCTTTGACTGCTTCTAGCTCTACTCCTCCCAGAAGATATCAAACCATTGGTCAAGGAGACAGAACGGAGGCGGATGTCTTTGTGGTTTGGGTCATATGAGGAAAGGAGAGAAATCTGGGCGGCTGTCTGGAATATGTACGTGTGCTCCTTGATATTAGAATATTAACATTTCATTTTACCTAAGTCACTAAGACTGGAGAAAAAAAACAATTTAGAGTACAAGTCTGCCAGGGGCCATTGCACCTAATGCACACTCTTCTTCTTCTTCTTCTCTGCACAGTACAATGTGTTTCATCAATGCAATGAGCTCCACAACCCAACTGGACCGATGGGTCCCTCAGACCAGCGAAGCGTTAAGTCACGTGAACACACGGTAACAGGGAGAATAAAAACACCCGACTTTGCACTGGGGAAAAGAAGGGGACCACATAGCAAGCGAGGAAAAGCTTGGCTTAGTCACGACTTGCCCCTTTCCCTCTGTTCAAATTATTTTTCTTATCTGCCGACGGTATGACATCACAGCCTATTTAATTAAAATCACTTGGGAATGCCAAAGACAGACGCTGAAGTGGTGGCAATAAAACTAAACTACGTACATCATAATTAAATACAACAACCTTTATTGAGACCATGCAATAATAGTCTAGCTATTTCCGTCTCTTTCTAACACTGCTCTGTAAATACAACTGTTTGCCAGAGTGTTTGCGAGTGCCGCGCGCCCCACTTAAAACCCGATAACGGGGAGAGGGCCACCGTTTTGGAAGCCTGTGGGGGCCACGTCTGGCTCTCAGATGCCTGGCTTTTGATGTACTGTATAATAGTTTTTCTAACACCGGCGTTTGCCTACGAGCCCGAGCTGGGAATGTGTACGGCAGTCGTTGTGCACGAGAACCAAACTCACAAATTCACACACATACACTTGTATTTAAGAAGGGCTTACATTGCCGTGGTTAATGAAACCGTGTTTCCTGGCGATGCGTTGGGCTTCCTCCGGCCCCCCACTTATCTGGACAGCCCAAGTGTTGGTGTAGACGTCGGCAGCGTCAATCCGCCTCGGCTCCGCTGTCATTAGGACAAGGACCGTCCACAGGTGCAGCAGGGCCAACCTGGCATCCATGAAAAAGGAGCACACTCCACGGGGCGGCCCTTCCGTCCGTCTGTCTCTTCCAGGGAGAATGGGGCCGGCTCCACCTTACAGCAGGTAGCAGAAGAGGGTCCTAGGGATGAGAGGACAGAGGCTGCTTTTAAAACACTAACACGGCCTTCTTCACTGGGTCACCCTTGGCCAAGAAATTGCCTCCTGCTGAAACCGCATCGGAGAGCAAACCCCAAACTGGAAGCAAAAATATACAGCACGATGCACAATTTGCTTACTGCCCATTGACAACTGTGAGGGGGCAAAAAAAAAAAAAAATCTTCTTCACAAATGTGCAAAGAATAAATATTAAGACCAACTGTTTCGCAGCAATGCAGGATGAGCTTTAACAGGACATTTATACGCTCACTTAGACACTGTTCTTTCATTTGGGATATTCCTACATTTCACATCCACCATTAATTCATTATAGCAAACCACTGTCGTGCATATTTTAATTGAATAGTAAAGTATCAAGCGAGATAAAAGGAACCATCCTTTGAGCACTGAAAGGAAGCATGTTCTTCAGGTTGGGGTATTCCGCAGGCTTTTTGGCTTGGCAGCTCTTTAAGTTGTGGGAACAGAGCCAGTAAGTGGCACGTTAAAGAGGAAGAGCTTTGTGGTAAGTTAACGGAAGCGGAGTGAGAGGAAAGGTGTCACGGCGGCGAAGCGAGTGGGCCCAAGCCGGGAGGAGAACGGAGAGGAGTGAGGTGACGCAGGTGGAGATGCCGGTCCGCTTGCCTGTCAGTGAGTCAATCCCTGCTACACTCATGTGAAAAGAAACAGGAGCTATCTTGAGCGTTCAGTCTAAGCCTTTTGAATTAAGGAACAGTAAGTGTGTTGTGTTGGGTTTAAAGATTCCATCCAAATGACTGATCACATCCATGCTCCCTAAAAAGGATAATCCCTTTATTTTGAGCACTCAATAGAGCTGCGCTCATCTAAACTCTTGTTGTGCTCACGATAGACACACTTACAAAAATGTATATCATTTATAAATACTTTCTCTATACAGCAAGTAAATAACTACTATGTGCTCAGCCAAAAAAACTTCCTCAGTAAATCATCAAGCATATGATTTAAACGAGTGTCAGCACTTGTGTCTTAACTCTCAATATACTTTCATACCGTTTATTTTCCCTGCTTTATGTTTGGTTGTCATTGTCCAGTAATACAAATATTAAACATCATCCTCCAGTACAAGGACTTTAAGCCACTCATGTGCTAACTACATTTTTTTTTTCATGTTTAATATTTTTGCGCTGTAATTTGTGCTCCCGAGGCAATGAACCAGGTTGAGTCCATGGACAATGTGGTCTTTTCTCTACCAAACAAATCAACACTTCAAGTCCGTGAAGGCAGCAACAAAAAATGCAGCGTTCCTTCTGTCAGACTGTTTCTAGATGTGGAATTTGATGACCACTGTGGGCTTTAGGGGGATGTCATGGAGCTTTAGACGGTCAGTCTTGTTAATGGATTTTTTGAAAAACAACGGGAGCCCATCTTCCACAGTCAGTGGAACGGTCTGTTCCACTGACTGTGCTTGGACTCCTCACAGGCACTGAAGGAGAAAGAAAAAGGGTTTTTTTCCTCACAGTGCATCGCAATGATGTGATTATTTTGCAGGAGGTGGCCTCAGGGCTAGTACCCGGGTCTCTTTACCTGCTGACCCCACTGTAGTGGAAATAAAGACGGCACATAACATCCGTTACAACGCGTGGCAGCACAGACAGTCCCGTCACAGTGGGGAACATAGGGATTCCATGCCGTGTTACCCACGGACATACAAAAAGGGCTGAGGTTTAAAAAAAAACCTTGTTTACTCTCATGTAAAAGAAACGCCTTTTAGGGAGTGACATTCATATTGATTTTACACCATTAATATGGCTCCAGTTAAATGGATGGCCTCGTTCTTGTGGACTTGTGAAAGAAAACCTACCGACTCCAATGATATGAAGATGTGAAGATACTTATAGCCTTGGCAGTGGGCAATTATAAAAGTAGCGAGGTAATTGGTTTGCAGGTAAGGCGTCGTTTTGCCTTAAATTCGGTTTTAACCAGCGTTAAGCTGCGCTTTAACAATTGGTTCTATCCAAAATATTTAGAGAAGAAGAAGGAGCTTTCTGGTTCTGGACACGTCTGTGTCTATTCATTTAGGAGTGGGCGTGGATTGGAGAGCAGCGGCATGGGCGGGGGGCTGTCACTCTTCCTGTGGTGCAATTCTTCTGAGCTCATTAGCCGCGATGCTGGAGTCACGAAAACAGGGGGTCCGCTGTCAGCGACAGGGTGGAATAGATGGGGGGGGGGGGGGAGGGGAGCGGCACATCATTGCAGAAAATAACGAGCACATAATAACCCAACGCCCATAAACACCTCCGATCAAAACGCAGCGCGGAGACGAGTTAAACAGAGGCCGCCAGACTCCTACAATACACATCAAACGGAGATCAAACTTCCACCTTCAAGCCCCCCATGTGCATCAAATCTATAACAGAAAAAGCAAAGGAGTTGCATAATGTCATAATGAGGAAGCGTTACACTCGAGTCACTGGAGCTGCTGGGGTGGATAGGTGACCTGTTAAAATAATACCACAGCGCTGAATCATTAATTCAGCACCTTCTGTGTTAAGTTCAGTATCGCACAACATTAAGGATGGTGAGGAATATCGGATTGAAGATTCTGGTGTTATGAGAAACGCTTTCTCTATTATTGAACACAACAGCCACATCTAAACATTTTAAAAGGACATTGCACCTATAAAAAAAACTCCTATGAACATTTACATTCTTGACTGATAAAAAAGCTATTTTTTTATTTTCTCACCTAACTAAGAACTTAATAAATCTGAGTCATTCTAGTTAGTAAGCCTGTTATCTATTTAGACAACAACAACAACTGTGATTTACATCATCTGAAAATAGGATTTTGTCACAATAGGATTCCATTAAAAGACAATGAATCATCTCGTTGGGTTGTGTTCAACAACAAAAACAACCAGAGGCATTCTGGTCCCGTGAGTTCGAGGGGGTGATGGATCTGCAACGCATCAGCACAGCGTCCTTTTTTTGTCTCGGTACAACCATTTGAGCCTGTGGGCAACAGAATATCCAGCCGTGCTTTACCCTGCTGGAGTTGCAGCTGAGAGGAACAACAGCTTTTAACATATTTTAAGCTGCATATGGGTCGATGGTGGCGCATGGAGTGGCGTGGTGTGCTGGGCACCGCAAGCCTGGTGCCATGTTGAAGTGTCCCCGAGCAATACACCCAACACCCTAATTGCTCCCCAGGCAAAATGTAATGCACGGGTTATAGTGTAAGTCGCTTTTGTCCGCTAAATGACATGTAATGTAATGCATATTGAGTGTGCATAAATCTAGCAAAGTCTGGGGGGAATTTTAAGTGCATCAATATGTTGCTTATTTTGTTGTTAATATATTTGCTGATCTTTCAGCCTGTGTTATGGCCAAATGATACGGCCACACACACACACACACACACACTTTAGTATTGGCCAATCCTGATTATTTATGTTGCGCGACAGTTAAACCGATAACGCCAGCATATCATCAATATCACGGCATGGAATTATTAGATTACATTGTAGAATTATACCCCGGCTCCAGATCAAACTCTTTAGAGCGCCGGTTCAAAAAGAAAAGGGGAGTCAAGAGAATTGAGAAAAATCTGCATGACAAGGGAAACACTTGAGCCCTAACTGCCACCAGAGGAAGCGTTTGGTGGAGATCAGAATCAGCCCCCGGCTTATATGAACAGGTATGAAAGCCCAAATGTGCAGCATATGCATTGAGTTGACTCCCTCGACACTGTTATCTCACCCGAGAGGCCCAATATAAATCATGTGACAGAAGAACACATCACTTGATGGAGGTGAGAGGGTGTTCTCCATCGGCACTGACAGCCACTCGAGGTGACAAACCACACGCAGCACTCCGGCTCTATTTCAGACTGCCCACCAGCCGAAGCATCACCCGCCATGTGCTCTGGGCTCCATTCTCACCGGAGAGAAAGGAAAAAAAAAAAAAAAAAAAAGGCACAGGAGAGAACTGCAGCATTTGTGAAGGACCCGGCTGAAAGCCAAACTTTCCTCGCCCCCGAGAGGGAAAATTGCTCCGGGTCAGATTGCAATTGGCAGGCCAGAGGTATTGTTCAGGCATGTTGCGCTCCATCGGGATGGCGCTACTCAGTTGAAAGTGAACGGCGAGCTGCTCGACAGGAGGCACGCTCGGAAGCGAACGCCGCTCAGCGCCTGAGCCATCTTTCCTCCCACTGCCCAGAGAGATTGAGATGGAAAAGCCTGATAGAGGATGTTGTCTGGGGCAGCAGCAATGTGTCCAGCAGAAAGAATCATTTCTGTAAGTGGCGTCCCACAGAGAGAGAGAGAGAGAGAGATCCAGCCATCAGAACCTTGGCATTGTTCCTTGTGTCAAACATCCGCTCATCCACAACACTGCGCCCTACTGTATAGAGTCATACACGGGGGTCTTTCTTCTATCTACTGCGTTCCTGCTTTATGTGTTTGTGATAGAAATGAGTGCACCTAAGAGTTTGCTATCATGTGGTTTGGAGGATTGCTCAGGAATCAAGCGCAAGAGAGGTGTGTGCATCATAAAGTCCCCCTTCCTCCAGCAGCTTAAACATAGGAGCATTCCTTTAAAATAGCTTGGATCCCTTAACTGACTTGGACACGACGTAGGCACAAAAAAAAATAACATATTATAACATTTTAGTCTTATTGGGTGATCTTTAATTTGACCAGGTGTCCATTTGAGGAGGAGAGCTTAGAGCCCTGCTTTTTACATCAATGGCTAGTGACCTTGACCTACTGCCTTGTTGAGATCCCACTGGGAGTTGCACTTGAGGTAAGAATAAATAAAAAAAAAACGTTAATAACAATTATAATCACAGGACAGCATAGGATGAGTTACATTGCAAAAGATGGGAGTTTTTCAGTTTGTTTGTTCAAACTGAGCGGCTGCTTTTTAAAATAGACACAGATATATGGTGCCAGGAGGAGGATAAAATAGTGCCGGTAGTTTGAACCATATCTGGTTTGTAAGTAATTGAACATGCGTGAGAAGAAAAGAGAGAGGGAGACGGAGAGAGGTGAAGAAAGAAAAAAGACCACCTGAATCAGCAGAATCACACGAGACACGCTGCAGAAAACTGCACAGCAAATACAAACAAGAGTTAGAACCAACCATGCCGTCACCTCACCCACAATAAACTTCAGCGAGGGAGCGCTGCGGACGATCCCGGTCACGTCATGCCTCGGTCCCGTCACGAAACAAAAGGTCCACCTGTATGGAAGCGAGCCACTGACTGGGAGCACTGGTGGGAAAAAAAAGCTGTTCGTCTGCGCTGGCACAGACTTTATGCAAAAAGAGCCTTCATGCTTTCCGCGAATACTCCCATTGTTCCCACCCACTCCTCCACAGCCCCCCCTCTACCCCCTCCTGCCTGCTCTCAACACATCTCGCTAACTCGTGAAACTAGGATGCCACGCGAGACGTCCTGCCTCCTCACTGTCTTCCTCCTCTTCCCGCGGGCGGAGACTCTCCTTTCTCCCGAGGGTTTGACTTCCCATCTAACCCCAAGGCGGTACGTCTCCTACTTAGCTAGTGGCTCCACAGGAACGAGCCGTGACGCGATCACGCCCATCCTTTCCTCCAGGTGGTCCCGTTAAAACCCCCCAACTAACGATCCGGCTCTGGCTTGTTTCCCTCCACCAACTTGCCACTATCATCACTTGGGTCATACGTTGCCCGTTGCTTTCTTCTTAGTGGGCTTTGGTCAGTTGTTTCACGTGATTTGTTTTGTTTGCTTGCTACGGTTAACGTCATGCCGATGTGAATTCACTGACAAAATAAATACACGGTTGGGAGAAATAAAAATGGAGAATGATGGGGCTACGTGCCAATACTATATAACGGCTCAGCACTGTATGGAGATGACAACAAACTGCCACAAGCCATTTTCTCCAGGAAATACGTCACATAACGGGCCACTAGTGCTTGATTTGCACACCGTGGTCGCCAAATGGGACGGGTGATTGTTTCAATGCAGACCAAAACAGGAATGCATTTGCCTGAGGTCACCTTTACCCACCCTATATTCGTCATTATCAGTCACAACTTCATAAGTATTGATAAGCTTATTGATTAATATGGCATAATACTAAATTAACCATCTATGATGTACAACCGTAAAAAGTATAAGCGTAACAACTATTTGTACCTACAGAGTGTAGATAGATAATTTGGTAATGTTACGACATTAAAAAGAAAGTAGTAGTAAAAAGTAGTAGTAAAAAGAGTAATTGTTTTTGAGTGGTTGCAAACGCCATCTTTGTTATTTTATCGTTTTACCGGATTACTGGGCTGCGCTTGTGAACAAAACACACACACCCCCGCTGTCAAGTCAGCCGGTCTTGTACCATGGCTTGTCACTCTGTGTGTGACCGCCATCTTGTGGATATCTACTGATCTTACATGCATGAGTGGAAAAAGCCCACCGTACGCTAGATGGTGCCGTAACACAAAGTAACCCGGTCTGGCTCGTATGGTTGTGTCATCTAGACGTTATATAGCCTGGTATATAAGTGAACCCCAGCTACCCCAGCAAATAGCTACCCTTTAGCGCGGACCAAAGTTATCCCGGAATAAGGACAGCACGCATGTGCCGTCAACCCGGATGTAGATGTTTTGGACGCGGCCGTATAGTCTAGCTAAGTTATGACCAATTCGCTCCCAAAAAATATGAAGTAAATACCTTAGTAGCCTACCGGCTGGAAACAGCGTTAGCATTTCGAGCCGGTAGAAACCGGGCTGACCCACCGTGACATGAATGAACCCACGTGAGGGTCACGTAAGAGTGACAGCCCCAACACAACCTGCTCCCGATAGAGCTGCACTCTGTACTAACCGGATCACGAGCGGGTAAATATCGCGCGTTCGTTGTTTAAATGCACCAGTGTAACTACACTGGGGGTACGTGCACCGGCGTAAGCGACGTCGTGTGCGGGTACTCCGAGGCAGCGGTGACCCCTAATGTTTCTTCCCACTATCCTTCTCTCGTCTTTGTCTGGCAGAAAGCGTCCTGTGACTTAAGAGGATGGACTTCCGCGGCAGGAGGCATGAGCGGGGAAGCAACTGGACCGACCCGGAGATAGTGGAGCTGCTCCAGCTGTGGTCCGACGAGTCGGTCCAGATGGAGTTGGAGAGCTCATTGCGCAACCAGCGTGTATTTGACCGCATAGCCCACATTTTGCGGGAGAAGGGCATCTACCGCACCGGGGACCAGTGCCGGGAGAAGATCAAAAAGATGAAGCTGGAGTACCGCCGCATTAAGGACAACCACAAGATGAGGTCGTGGAAGTTCTACGATGTGATGGACCGGGTGCTGGCCAACCGACCCGCTGTCACCTACTCCTCCATGGGTGGAGCTGTCATAGCCCAACAGGTGTTTCAGAGCCAGGGTGGGCCTGTGGCATACCTGCAAGGACCTCCAGCAGGCGCCTTTGGCCCCACCTCCTCAGGTGGGTTCCTGTTTGGTCAGCCTCCGGAAGCTGGGGATCCACTGGCCATTAAGTGTGAAGATGTTGAGGAAAGCATGCTGAATAGTGACGACCCTCCCCCCGAGATGTACTACGGATCTGGAGATGACCAGGAGACTGACGGGCAGTCTCTCCTGGGGCCCGAGGACTCTCTGGGTCGAGGAGACGTCTCGACAAATGCGAGAATCTCACCTTCAGGTGATCAATATCGTTATCAAAACAATCACCACGCCGTATAGAAAGTGCTGTGTACGCGAAAGTCTGTTTCATCTCCTGCCCTTAGGTTTCAGTGACCTGAACATTGGTGGATCTGCCGCAGACGCCGTCCCCGCGCCGCCGAGTAAGCAGGCTACTGGTCCCCCGACGTCTGTTAGACAGAGGAAGCGACGCCTGGGTGGCAAAACCCCTCGGGGCCACGGGGCCGCCAGGTGCGGCAGTCAAAAGAGCCTGGACAGAGCCATGGCCAGCTTCCTGAAGTGGCAGCAGTCGGCGGAGGAGCGCCTCCTCTCCCTGGAGGAGGCGCGGCTGGAGAGGGAGCTGCAGGCCGAGGAGCGCAGGGAACAGCGGGAGGAGAAGAGGGCGGAGGAGGAGCGCCAGCACGAACTGCGCCTGTTCAGCATGCTCACGCGGGCACTGGCCGCCGTGAAGCAGGGCGCCGCGGCGGCGACGCCGACCGAGCCGTCCCTCTCGTCCCCGGCTCACCCGCCGGCCCCCCCGCCGGTGACCAGAGCCGCCGCCGCCGCCGCCGCCCCCCCCTCTGTCACGTCGTCGCTGCCTCAGCCCCCCTCGGAGGCTCTCGCCACACGGGCGGGTCCCCGTCAGAAGCCAACCGCGCCTACACCCGTGAAGGCCTGCGAAGTGTCCCCGCACGTTTTGGCAACTCCGAGAGCCACGTCGCCCGTCGGCCACAGCGTGTACCTGTCCGACCGCGGCAACAGCATCCGGCAGACCCACGGCATTCTCCAGGAGAGCTTTGCCCAGTATGCAATGGACAAATACCACACCACGGAGAACCCCCACGTGAGTCTGTGTCGCGGATACGATCTGATGTGGCTAGAAGTGAAATCATAATGAAGTTTGACATATGTTTACCTCACCCGCAGGGTATAATCAACATGGGTACCAGTGAGAACAAGCTCTGCTATGATCTTCTCTATAAACGGGTATGAGCTGCATTCTAAGGCCGCTCATCTCAATGCTTTCTGTCTGCATTCACAAATTCTACAACAAAATGTGCTTCTTCTTCTTCTTCTTCTTCTTTGCTACAGCTCACCAAGCCGGACATGCTCCACATTGGCTCAGCCTTGCTGCAGTATTCCGACTGGCGGGGACACACGTTGTAAGACAATAAAGAGTGGCCTTTACAGTTACATTTTATCTCTACATGTGAAACTAAAGCCGTTTTATTGCCTTTGCTCTTTTTCAGTCTGAGAGAGGAGGTTGCAAAGTTCCTGACTCACTACTGCTGTTCTCCAAAACCACTGAAAGCCGATAACGTGAGTGAAGAGCGTTGCTTTGACAGCTGCCTCCGTCAATTGAATTCACTAACTGCTAAGCCATTACATTCTGTAAGACGACAGTGTTTACCTTTTTACCCGTTGGAGGGAAATATATATCATTTAGCATAATACTACTTTAAGATCATCATGCTGTACAGCTGGTAGACTATTAGTGTCACCTGAATACACCTACATGCATATTTCTTTGTTATGTTTGTGTAGAGGTATTCCATCAGGATCAGGGTTCCTTCCCATGGCGGCACATATTTCCAGCAAGTTGTGAAATAAGTAATATTTGATGAATATCTTATGCCGCTGCTACAGGAGACACTGTGATAGCACCTACTTTTTGTCAGGAATGAAGGCAATGGATTTAATGAGTTTATCTGATTACTTCTTTAATGTCTACAAAGACTAAATGCTGTAACTGAACTCACATTATTTTTTTTATTCACAGATGTAATATAACTGCTGGATGAATTTGTAGTCTGTTTTTCAGGCCTCCATCTGTGCTTTAATCGGGTCTCTCATAACACAGTGGGTTTGTGTGTGTTTTGGTTTGTTCAGGTTGTGGTGATGAATGGCTGCAGTTCCCTCTTCTCATGTATTGCTGCAGTAATTTGTGACCCTAAAGGTAGGCACAGATTGCTCTGACATGCAACAAATCCATATTAATACTCTTTTGTTAATAAATGATTATTGTGTGAAACATGAATGATGGGGAAGTTATTGCATAATCATTTAACAAAACACATAAACACAATAATGCATTTATTGGACAGGTACATCAATTTATTGTTCCTTAGTGCCATGGCAAGCACGGCTTTATTTTAGAGCCGTAAAATATATTGTTTTGCTCCACAAGTGCTTTGAAAATGATGAGGCTGATGAAGGTAGCCTATGTTTTCCTACTACTGTCAACGTGGATCATTGTGTTTCTACAAAAATGCCTGGTAAATTCAGACAAGGTGTTGATGTGTGCGTTTGCTCTTCAGTGCTCATTGTGTGTTTCGTGTTGTAGATGCCATTCTCATTCCCACTCCTTTCTACGGCGTCATCACTGAGGATCTACATTTGTACAGTGATGTCAATCTCTTCCATGTTCCTCTTAACTGTGAGGTAGGACTACAGAGCATGAACGTCTTTGCAGTGCTCGTTTAAAATGTTAGCTCTTTGTGTACTGATCATAGACACTCAGTTCATCTCACATTTGGCTTCTTTCACTTTCTTTGGATGATGCATCATGTGGTCAGGTGTATTGTCTGTTGCCCAATTTGAATGTTGTGGTCTTGGTGGGGTTTTTTTCAGGCCGACGGGAAAGGCGGGCAGCCCTTCCACCTTACTGTGAGCAAACTCGAGGAAGGACTCGAAAGGGCTAAACAAAAGGTAATCCCTAAATGTGTTCATTCTGAAATACTTACCTTTTTAATTGATTATTTAAGATGGACTAAACCATTCCAAAAATGCTTCGAAGGAGCTCTCAGTTAAAAAAAAAGCTCTTTAACATTATTCTGAGTGATGGTTTTACAGCTTCATCGTTCATATTCATTTAGAACCTGGCCATGTCTTTTTAGGGGTTGACTATCCGAGCGGTTATACTGATGAACCCCCACAACCCTCTGGCTGAGATCTACACTCCCGAAGAGATGATTGCCTTCTTGGAGTTTGCCAAAAGGTATGCTTTTCCCACTACTATCTCCTGCTGTGGCCCAACGCTGTAATTCTGGTGCCAGAGCACCGCCGCGCACAGGTCTTCCGGGAACTGTTTCATTTTTACGGCCCGAGAGCTGTGCCGGCGTGCACGGAATATCAAGCGGCCTTGATGGAGTTTTATCACCTCTCTTAACCATCAGCATATTGGGAAGTGCAGCTATGTGCCAAGGAGCCTCCTGCATCATGTTTTCTAAATCATCTTGCCAGATTAATTCCCTCCTGCTTGCAGGCACTAAGCTGCTGTAACCGTAAACCACAGTGCTTTTACCCTGACACGGGATGCTTAAGGGGACCTTTACATTTCTGTGGCATTTTCTTACTCTTAAAACAATGATTAACAACACAAAAATAAGGTTTATTATTATTGCTGCACTGTATATTTACTTAAATTCTCCTTATCTCCTACTTTAGAAATGAGCTCCACTCCATCATTGATGAAATTTACATGCTGACGGTCTTTGAAGAACCTGTTGCCTTTCACAGTGTCCTCCGGATAGACAGGTAACGGCGACTCTATCACAGCGTTAATCATAAGCAACGTGGCCAAAGTTAGCGTCTTGACGGCTAACAACGTGCTCCTCTTTCAGTTTGCCCGACGCACAGAGGACACACGTCATGTGGGGTCTGAGCAAGGTACGGACTGT
Source organism: Pungitius pungitius (assembly GCF_949316345.1). NCBI lineage: Eukaryota > Metazoa > Chordata > Actinopteri > Perciformes > Gasterosteidae > Pungitius > Pungitius pungitius. The sequence goes on from NC_084905.1 coordinate 1,108,325, forward strand.
TCTGCACAGTGTCTGCTGTATCTGTAGATTGTCCTGGGCAAATGTCCCGTTGTTCCCCAAGTTGCTTTTTGGGCTCTTCCAAGCATCTCACCGCTCACACATGCTTAGGATGGTTTAAACACAGACGGGACATTTCATGTATGTATGTATTTTGTTTTTCTTCGTCCTGGCGTTTCTAGGACTTTGCAATGGCTGGAACCAGACTAGGCACTCTGTATACTGAGAACACAGACCTTGTGGAGGCTATGGCCAAGCTGGGCGCTTTCCACGGTATCTCTGGTACAACCCAGCACCAGGTGGCACAACTGCTCCAGGACAGAGGTATGGATCCAAGCTTCGCCAAAAAACAATGATATGAGGAAATAGTCCACTGTCCTTACACATGGCAGCCAGGTTTCTTTTGGGGATTTTTAATAACTGAACTGGAATCATTTCAGCTGCTTCTTTGAATGGCATGGTTCTGCTGCAAAAAGCAAATGTTATCCACACACGTACTGTCACGTAACGCTTGTGTTCCAGAGTGGATCAGCGACGAGTTTTTGCCCAAGAACCGATGCAGACTGAAAGCTGCTCACACTTACCTGACTGGAGAGCTGCTGAGTATGAGAATCCCCTACCTGCACAGAGCTGCTTCACTGTTTGTCTGGGCCGACTTCCGCGAGGTAACAAAATCAAAGTCCCTCTACGATGTTGGGGCTGATGCATGTTTGTTTTTACTGCACTAAATCAAACGCACAATTACCCCACGCGGATGTTTCTGGAAAGCCTTGCGCGTTCCTTTCAGAGGGCTTGATGTGTCCCTTTGCTTTGGTAGTACCTCAGAGAGTCCACGTTTGAGGAGGAGTTGGCCCTGTGGAGGCGTTTCCTCAGACACAAGGTGGTGTTGAGTTGCGGTCAGGCCTTCTTCTGCCCCACGCCCGGCTGGTTCCGTATCGTCTTCGCGGACCAACAGCACCACCTTCAGCTCGGTCAGTCGATCTGGACAGTCGTTGCATCTTATTCACTCTGATTCAATAAAGCCAATTCTGATTCTCATATTCTTGTCTTGAACAACGTTTCTGTTATTTTTGGTTCTGCTTTTAATGATATAGTTGCTGACTTCACACTGTTAATGTTCTGTGTTTTTTCAGGCTTGAAGCGAATTAGGAAGGCCTTGCGAGAAATGGAAGAGGAAAGCGGCAGCCCTTATTCGCCCGTCAAAGAAGCCGCTGAGAACGGCAGCAGATCTGTGAAAGAGGACAGTGCCGATTCAGACAATGCTGCGGTTGTCAATTCAACATCATCACCTCAGAGCAAGTCATCAGACCAAGAGAAGGAGAAGGACAGCCCTGTCCCTGACACCGGCTCGCTGGCCGCTGACGAGTTTGTGTTGCTGGACTGCCAAGCATCCAAGCCGGCAGAGAGCCTGGCCTCTCTGATCGGCACGCTCAGCCACCAGATCAATGCCTCCGATTGGCTGGAGAAAAACACTCCGGAGCTGTCTGCTGGGGAGGACCCAGAGATTCTCGATGTGTTCAAGGCCCTGCTCCAAAGAGCCGGGAAGTAAGCTTAGGATAAAACTGGCACCAATGCAGCTGCCAAATTTCAAGAGTCGGCCCCTATAGCGTCTTTTTTTTGTCCCTGCTTTTACGGGCGAAGCTTGAAGCAAACCCAAAGACGCACAGTCAAAGTTTGGCAGATTTTTAGAGAGTATAAAACATTACCTAAGAGCAGCGTAAAAAGGAGGCCAGTGTGGAAGGAAACGACAAAGTGCTTCTCTACCTGCATCTCAAGGCCTTATTCTCCATCCGCAAAGGGACACGGCTTTGTTTATTTTGTAATCCATCTTGCTAAAATGTAATCCAGCTTGCTAAAATGTATGTTTATTTACTGCATGCTATGTGAATGCCAAATTTAAATCAATCAAAATCAGTTGGGCTGTATCCTTTTTAATTGTTACCTTAAAAATACATGCACTCTATTATTTGTTTAGATGCACTTTATTTTATCAGAAGGTATTGTACTTTCTGTCATCGTGTAATGATCTGTGAATAAATATTATTCTTTATTTGACTATCATCTTTTCTTCTAGAGTACATCTGAATTGGCCATTACAAAATATTTTAATATCTATATATTACAGTCTTATTTTTCATGAAATCAGTGTTGTAGCGTCAGTGTTGGTGTCTGGGTGGGCTGTGGGCGCTGTTCCGTTGGTGGTGTGACGCAGAGGGGGGATATCCGAGGGTGACGACGCCATCATCATCATCATCATCATCATGGCTCCGCCACCTGCTGAGGCAACCAGAGAGTGGGATTTCCTTCCATGTCTGGTCACGCGTAATGGCCTGCTGACACCACCGCTCATTTCACACTAACAAATGTCTGTGTGTTTTCTAAGAATCAAAGGCTCCCCTAAAAACCCCATGACTTCCCTTCACAGTTCAGTTATTATATTCACTACTGTTGGATAGTTTCTACACAAACATCTGCTTCCTCAAACATTGAATGTCGCTTTCACTTTCTACAGTGCACGTACAGTGTAGAAAGTGAGTCGTGGGTCGCAGTGGAGAATTCACGGGGAAATTTAGCCGCTGCCTGGGGGAGTTTCCATGGCAGCGGAGGCGGAGTAACACTGAAGGGTTTGGTTTGCAAGTGAGGGCTCGTGGTCTCGATCGGTACCAGTAGGCTGTGGAAAGTGTTTGTACAGCAGTACACGTAGTGTCATAAACGTCGTGTGGACTAAACTAAGAGCTTTGCTCCTGTTATTTTCTCTACAACAACAAAGGTAAGACACTATTTTAATTAGAATTTCACTTTCTGAAATTTGATGTACTTAAGGTAGGTTGGTTTAAAGACTTTTCACCGTTGAGGAAAGGCTTTGGCCAGCCACTGATAAAACACATTTGAGTCCGGAGCTACGCTGACGGTTTAGGGATGATGAGGCTCCTTTGACTAACATCCGAAAACTCTTCACCTAACTGAGTAGTACAAAGTGCAGTAGGAAGGTCAGCAGTGTCACCTTTCATCTCAGACACAAACAAAGGTGAACGTTCACACACAACATGTACACGCATGTCATCTTGAGCAGGATGTACTCAAGGGTGATAATAGGTCTTAAAGAGAGGAAAAACACATTGCATCACTTTATGTAGGGATTGAAGCATTGCTAGACTCACTCAACAAGCCTCCTAAATGAGCCCCTTTGTATTTCCTGATGTAACGTTGGTTAATTCAGTAGCTGACAGAAGGTAAGCTCAAACCAAAGCTGTAGTCCTGGCAACGGAATGGTAATGAAAGGTCTAGGATGATCATAAATGCAGAACAGCACTCCTTGGACCCTGCTGTGAGTTGGTGTGTGTGTGACGTGGTCTTTATGGCTGTCATAAATGTCTCTGGCTCATGGCAGTCACTACTCCTGCAGCCTGGACTGCAATGCAGACTTTCAATGCAATCTAAATACTCAATACTTTTTCCTCTTGGTGATCCAGAACTATGACGTTTCTGGAGCTGAGGGACTCCAACAGTCGCTTCAGGTTTTCTCAGTCCTGTCTGGGGTTGTCCGGTTGCCTGTGTGTCTGCTACGCAGTCTGGACACCCTTCTGGCTGAAGGACAGGGGACTCTGGACAGAGTGGAATAACACTAAAAGTGACCAGACGAACACTAAAGATGGCATTTTCTTCAACGGTGAGCAACAAGCCACATTTTCATCTTAAAAATTTGTCGTCGGTCTAAAAATGTAACTCCGGTTTAGGTTTCATGTTTGAAAATGTATGAAAAGGGGCAGAATATGTAAACACGCCTTTGCAATGTTGATGAGGCACTGATTCTGCTGCAGATCAGCCTCAGTCTGCCTTTTATTTCACACATGAATCATCCTTTGACACCACGAGGAGCATCTGTAAAAACACAGCGCTGCGAGGCAGCTCCTCAGCAGACAAGTTGGAGCTCGCCGCTGTACCACAGAAGAGAATTCCTATCAGACGCGTTCCTACTTGGCCGGGGACAAAAAAAAAAGTCTTGAAATGTTGGTCAGCTTCTCTCTGTCACATGCACGGTGTTTGTTGACGTGTTTAACTAAAGGACGAGCTGTCGGTCGTGTTCCTCTGGCAGTGTAACGATGCAACAGTTCAGATTGGACGCGTCCTCGGCCTCTCAGATGAAAGCCGCTGTGGATGTGAATCGATTATCAAACTAGGAAAACGTTTTTTTTAATGATATTTTAGACATGGAAGCAGGGATTAGTCTAGTAAGTAATTAAACTGTAGTTAGAAAGTATAGACTTGGATAAGTGTCCAGCAGGACGTATCAGAAGTGAAAACACACTAAAGGCAACACTTAAGCACAAAAATGACCGATGGCGCTGTGATGCCTTGAATCCTTGAAGAAAACATTGTCTTTCTTGCATGGCTTACAAAAATACAGCAATGTCTGAAAGCTACTATCTATAATGACCACATTGATAAGCAGTAAACATAGAAAAAAAAACAAATGAACAAGTCACAAACCGTCTGTAACAGTACATGTACTCACAGATGGTGCCATTTAGAAATGAGATAAGAGACCTTATCATAGGTGGTGCTATGAAGTTAAACTGCTGTTGTTCAAACACACTGTAAGAATGAAAGCAATTCAATGTCACCTCGAAACAAGCCCTAAAGTGCACCTGTGGCAGCGTTTTGAACTGTCCACCGTGTCTTCCAGTGCTGGAAGCAGACAGAGTCTTCGGAGTGCTGTCCTTCCTCATGGCCGTGAGCACCGGTGTGTTGTGCCTGGTGTTCGCCCTCTGCTGGAGATCTGAGACGGTGCACTCCTACTCCAACACGCGCTCCCTCCTCATGGCAGGACAAGCCCTCTACCCCTCAACGCTCCTGTTGCTCACCATGGGCTCCACGGGTAACACCACTGCGCTGCTAGGGAAACAATATGTCACAACACGTACTGAAAATACCAGGATGACCTAATGTGGCATTTTGCACGATGCAAGCCGGCATCCTTTTCTGGCCGTGCTCTCTGCAGCATTGATGTGAGCGAGAGGGTCACAGTTAAAACGTGTGACTTTGTAATTGCATTTCATGTCCATATTGAATGCAATTGTCACAATACAATTGTATCATGGGAAGCTTAAAGACTACATTGAAACCCATCTGTTTTTCCTAAGCCACACACCCATGTTTTTTTTCTTCTTTTCTTTTAAATGAATAATTAATAGTAGTACACAATAGTAAAAACCATTTCTAAATAACCTCCAAATAGCCCTCTGCTTTGTGGAGTTCATACTTCTTTTTCTTTTGGTTTCTTTCATGTTCTCCTTATTGATGTACCCTGCAGGGAATTGCAGTTCATTATCATAGAAACTCTTCCATAAAGCTCAAGGCACGTGACATTTGACCCCAATGACCCCCCCCCCCCCCCAATGATACTTAATTTGACTCATTCTGTTTCCTCTATTTACAGGATTCTTTTTCCTCCTCAGCTGGTCTCTTTTTACCTATCAGCACCGGGAAGAAATCCGTCAAGACTTTTCCAGCCTGGGCTCCTCCTATTGGCTAGGAGCTTTAGGTTGGGTCCTGCTGTTGGTCCTGGAGATGATCGTCTTTGTAGCCGAGCAAGCTGTTGTGCCTGACATCCTGCCGGACTTGGAGAGGGCCATGGAGTCGTGTCGGATTTCCCATCAAAAGAAGGCCCCAAACCGCTCCTTCAGCAATGGCTATTACCCTTGTAACAGCAAAAGAAACATGGCTCACAAGAGCCTCGGTTCGAGTGCATAAGCAAGGACATGACCGGGGAAAACACATAAGAGCCCACAGACTCAATGAGAAACCAGCAATTATTCACTGCTTCATAGCTCGGTGCTGTACAAGCAGAGTGAATACAGATGAACTGTGAACAGAGTTTTTGCCAGAGGAATTAAGTCTGAATCCTGGAAATACTTTGGACTGAAGCATCCAGTATCCCAAAGACCTGATGCTCAATGTCCAGGTTGTCATCAGTACGAAGTGACTTAAAAGATAAAAGACTAAACATTTCAGTGGTTGCTGTAATATAGTGGTTGAATGTTAAAACAGCGCCGTATTGTGTGTGTGTGACACTATTGATGGACCTCAACAAAAGAAAAGTACGTTTTTTTTTCCATGTATATGGACGTTGACATTATTGTGAAATGCACATTGGAAATAAAGCATTGTGGTTTCAGATTATTCACAAAAGCTGTCTCTTTATGGCATACCAGTCCATCAATCAATGCTCCTCTTTATTACCACTTGTCACAAGTCTTACTTTGACTGTGCTGGTCATGTGCTCAGCACACGGTCCCACAGCTAAATACAAGTTAAAAGGTTGCATCAGAGATTGGTGATGAGTGACGAGTCGTCCTACATCAGCCCACCAGGAGGTGCATGTGCACGTACATGTGCACGTGCATGTGCATGTACATGTGCACGTGCATGTGCATTTCCAGCACACATTCCCCGGCTCTTTGTTTTGACCACCTGACAGCAGACGGCCTCCAAAGCCGTTATTTACTTTCCTGTCACACGTTCCCTGGGGGAGAGGAAGCACTCGGATGTTGGACTGCTTATGTTTATGTTCTCGACCTGCCAAAGTGGGGGAGAATTAAGCGGCTCTGGCTCTGTTAATTGGGCGTTAATCAGGTGTTGCTCTAATTAAAAGGCAGTTCTGCCGAGTTGGGCCTTGGTAATGAGTTTGTTATTAAATCCACGGAGGATTTTTGCCTCTTTTTTCATTTACAGACAGGATAGTGCTTAATTGCTGTGTAAATGAGGAAAATGCCCTTGAAGGTCGTCTCAGCGCATCCACGTAGAGAATTGTTCCGCCCAAACTTCAAATTCATTCAATTCACTGTGTTGACCTCCCGTTTCTAGCTGTGCCTCGCAGTGACAACTTTCATCACTGAAAAGAAACTCCATCAAGCCTCATTTGCTAAATTTAGGGAGCAGTTACACTCTTTACTTATAATAAGAGTCATTTTTTAATTGATTTCCTTTGTCCGTTTAGATCTGCCAAAGCAAGCATACAGTCTTTTGTCAGCCAGTGTCCATAACCCCCCCCCCCCCCCCCCTCTACTTTTCCACCACCACAAACGCTACGCTTTCCCCTTTCAGACCAAAGGTGGAGAACGCCACGGTAGAAAGCGAGACCAAATCCACCCGGAGATAGTGAGACGTTCAGGCCCACGGGATGAAACCACCGATGAGTGGTAGGAGATGACGTCACACACTGACGGACAGGTGGCCTGACAGACACAGATTGCGGGTGCTGATTGTCGAAGGGCAGTCGCCACAAAGACATCAATCAGGAGATGGCTCCGAGATTCGGGCAGCATGTGTTGAACACATTCCTGGGATAAACCACTGCTCTTCATATTAATTAGAGACCAATTATACAACCGTGTCCTACTAATTATGCTGCAGTGCCACCGCCCCGTCCCCCCCCAAGTGTGTGCATCTCTTTTCTCTCCCGCGTTTGCGGTTGTGTTCATCGAGATGAATAAATAAAAGTTGCCGTCTGCCGAGGCGAAGCATCTTTAATCAGCGCTGTGAGTTTGTGCTGCCGAGTGGAAGAGAGCGAGCTGTGGTTTTCAGCTCGGCCGTTTGGTGGCGCTGTTGTAACGTCTATCGCTTTGCCTCTTTGCAACGAGTTCTGGGCAAAATGTTGTGAGACGTGGCTCTCGTTTGATTTGAGTAATGAAATCACAATGAAAAAAGCTCTCCATCTATGGATATGTGCATGCGTTTGTGTGAGCGTTTGATTTTTATTTGCGAGGTAGACAAAGTGTGATTAATATTCTCAAGCATATTTCAGAAGATTTCGAGCCAGAATGTGCCAGACTACCTAATCAGTCCAGTTTTATTTTCCTCAATCTGGGGGCATGATGAATTATGGAATAAAGTGAGAACTCCATGCTTTTTGCAGTTTTATGTCTCTGAAGTTTACATAATTCACTCAGAAAATTTGTAACTTCCCTGACAGGTTAATGCTGTTGGGTTCAAAGTCAAAACGCTAAAGAAATATGCAGAAAGACTTGACAGCAGGGGAGGAATAGACATAGTGATGAGAGGAGGAGAGAAGGGAGAACAAGGGGAGAGTGAAAATTGGCATCCCTGCTGGAATGCTCAAGCTCTGCGCCGTGAAGTGCTCCCACATCTTCTGCATCTTCTGACAACCCTGCAGGACCGCATGGAATCCCAACCACTGGGAAACATTTCCCATCAAACCAGTTCCCAATAAAAACCCTTCCCGTCAGAACCCAACCGCTACATACACGTATTCCAAAAGCCATCAAATGTATGGGATCGAAAAAACACAAGCCTGGCAGCCGCCCCCCCCGGGGCTGCGTTGTCTGTCCCCTCATTTGGACGACTGTAGCAGCCCCTGCACCCGTCGTTTCACACTTGATGTACTTGAATGAGCGCCGCCGTAGCTGCACTACTCAACGACATCAAGTCTGTTGCATCAAAGCGTTTCACACTCATTGTGGCAGAAGCCAAAGAACACCGGTCATCAGCGCGTCAAATACACTCAACGCCTGAGCGAACGTAACCTCCATAACGGGCGAGAAAATCTATGAGCCAACAGCTACCGGCCTCCATGTCATCTGTGAACGCAGAACCCCCCACAACCACATCTGGCTGTTGCTTAACAACAGCACGACGCATCTCACTCCGATGCTGTGATCAACCTCGATCACCATTAAAAACATGTTAAAAAAACATCCAGCGTCACATGCACCGACCCCCTCCCCCCCCCCCCCCCCCCACAACCAGTCTGTCACATCTCTCACAGACTTAAAAACACTGATCACCTCTAAACCAACTGATCACATCACTTGCATCTGTTTGGAGAGACAGAACACTTGAATGTAGAAAACCTTGCTTCCGGCAGGAGTGTTTTGTTCTTTCTGCAACCGCAGCCATTGTTTTGGTTGTGGGGCAATTCCTTGAATCTTAACGCGTTTCTATTCTTCGGTTTGTAGATCCAATATTCCTTGAAGGATTTGACACTGACCCCTGTGCTAACACCTGTGTTGGTGTCAGATTTGAATGACTTTTGTCGCCTCTCTTCCAGCAACGGCCCTGAATATCCCGATGTACTCAAAATCAGTTTGATCACCGGCTTATTTCGCACGAAACTGCACTGTCCTCATTTGAAAATAGGAAAGACAGACAATAGAAAGACAGAGAGATGCTGGCGGCAGAGTACACTTTGTGTCCTTCAGTCGTCTTTTTGCAGGGACTAAGGATTGATCCGGCACTTTGAATCTGCAATGAGCCATGGCGCTTTGTGACTGACATCTCACCCGGACCACATCCCTGATTAGACTCGTGAGCGCGAAGGATGCTGACAGAAAGGAAGAGACGGAGCTTGATTGAGGGGACAAATTATTTTCTTGATTATCCTGCACTTAACGTTCACTTGAGAGTGCGGGTGTTCTTGCACATAGTACAACTTTCTCCGCTTATCTTTTTGTGTCTTTTGAATTTGGACTTGTGAATCCCCACGTATGCGCCGTATCTGCCCGCCGGTACCCTTGTTCGTAAGTGGTGTCTTCTCGGACATCTCGGTCCAGACAATGACGCTGCAGTCCCATTCTCATCACTCTATTCATCCCTGGCCAACTGTAGCCGCTCCCTGCTCTTATCTCTGTGTGACCAAGGAAATTAAATTACAAATATAATCACTTGGCGCCAGTTTCTTTAACGGTGTGCTTCTGCTTTGCATATAGAGTGTGCTTGCTTTATAGACACGTTGTGTGAAGTTACTTATTGGCCTATTTACAATAATGGGCTCTGCTCTACCAGTGGAGTCACACACACTTTTTCACAAAGACAGTGAATGGCACGGAAAAGTGAAGCGAGCACAGAAGACGGAGAAGAAGATCTTGTTGCAGACGTCTTTGGAACATCATTTTGCACGAGTGAATGATTTAAAAAGCAATAACAAGATCTGTAAAAATCTGTAAAAAATACCTGATTCAGACTGTGTTGAAAATCGCTCCTTCCATGCAAGCCATCACTGTATTACATTTCCCTTGAATTCCAAGCGCCAATAGTTTGCATTGTATATTGTTCTGCTAACCGGCCCTCTACTCCGTTCACTAGCACCAGCAGTGACACCTCCTGTTGTTGATTGACTGACACGGTGTTTTTTACAGAGCCAGACAAACGTGCATTGGATAAAAATTGCTGACTGCCCCTGTAAGAACAGCCTGACTAGCTGGAGAGTCTTTGTTAAATGTGCTGAAATGTTTTGCATCAAATAGATTATGGAGCCATTATGGAGCACCACACCTGTCTGTGGTGAAGATGACGAATCATTCAAAAATCTCAATTTGATGCTCGCTATCGAGCAGAGTCAATGAGTCAATGGCGTGATTCCATTCACTCACCGATGCAAACTGCCATTGTGTAGACAGCTTCCTCTTTAGCTGAAATCTATTCCACACACGTCAGCCCGTCTGACTGAATAAATAGTCCCCGTCTCTCTCACTCTTCCTGTCTCCAGGTCTTTTTTTTTTTTTTTTACAAAAAGTGAAGAGATGAAAACCTGTGTATATTAAAATGATGTGCCTCCCATGGGTGCCTGAAGGGGAAGTTGGTTAAGAGAGAGTGAGGGGAGTTTGAATAGAAGAATAGTATTTTTTATCATTGTTATTATGAGAAGGCCATCACAGACCTCCCTTGCCAATTTCCTATTCAGAAATGAATTATTTTGCTTATTCTGGGACTGTTATACGTGCTCGTACATGCAAAGCGGGCAAAGGGAAACCGTATCACTGCCTACAGATCTACCAGGTCCCAGTGCGCTCCCTGAGCAGGTGGATGGTGTATTTGTGATCTGTATGTATTCATTGCCAGTCATCCTTGCCTCCGACGGGGACCACATGTTTGTAAGTCCGTTCCCGAGGCATCTTCACGTTCTGCTGCGGTGAACAAACGCCATATGCCCCTGAGCTAGGCTCAACTGTTCAATTCTTTCTCAGTGTGGTCCAATCCCCAGACTGCTATGTGACTCACAATCTGGAAAAGAGAACTGTTGTGCTCAAACAATTACCGTACGTGTCAGCTCATGGGCCCGTGAAGCATGTAGCTATCATCATCCTCGCCACCGGCAGGATATCGTGAGGGAGCCGGCGGTAAAATAATGGCTCCCCGCTGGGTCGCGTGAATCATGGCGATGACTGGCTGATAAATGGTCCACCACCCGGGCTCTGGCTCCAACAGTAATTTCCCTTTCCAACTGGACTGGCTGCCAAATGACAACTACCTCGCTCTCCAAGCCCCCCGCCTCTCTGCAGCATCCTTCGCAGCCCCTCCTCTCCCCTCCTGTAATTACTGTACTCTATAAGTCTGGTTTAAGACCAGTCACTCTAAATCAACCTCGGATCGCCGTGCGTTGCTGTGTCTCTCGTAACCTTCTCTGAGCTCTGAGCAGAGCCAGTGCGGCAAAGGGCACTGCTGTCCTGGCATTTCCTACAATGGACTTTGAGGTTGAAAGACAGGGAAATAGTAAGTAGATCTCTGTGTGCAATAAAGGAGCTCATTGTGTTCGGCGGGAAGGTAAGACTACAGACAGCCGGAGGTCGGAGTTGACGGACAACAGCAGTGCTCTTTTCACACTCCTTAACATATAATGGGACCAATTTTTCTCCCTACATCTCTCCCTGGTGGCCATGATTTGCTCATTACGTTGACGGAGGGGGGGGGGGGGAGGAAGGTAGGGGGGGGGGGATGTGGGAGGGAGAATGACCAGTCAAGTGAAGTTCCACATCACGGCATCTGAAAACTGTGCTGATGTGACCGTGTTATCAAGGTGTTTAACAACATGCCCAGAAATCTTGCGGGATGTTGGGAATCTGGGGGGTGTTTGCAAGCTAATATCCCTCAGCTGACAGACCCCCCCCCCCCCCCCTGTGTGCACCAGCACCAGACCATTTAGTGAAATGAGGACTAATACGTAGTTAAACACAAGACAAATCCAGTGAGTGGATGTTTACGTGACTTGGGGTCCCTTGGCATCAAAAAGACCGCTCCTCAATCAGGGAAATCTACATTTAATTAAAGACAGAATTAAAGACACTGGTCTTGATTCCCCACTCAACTTTTGTGCTCCTGAATCTGGCTTAGGTTTTAATTCTGTTTGATTTATACTGGAGAGTGGATCAACATCCATCTGGATTGCTGAGATACGGATCTCCCTCCATTCACAGCGGCGTCTCGTAAAACCCAAGCAGAAACGCACTATGTCTCCATTGCAATCTCTGCAAGTCGTTGACCTCTAGGCCGCCTGCTCCACTACGGTAACATTTTTGTCCTTTTTTTCTAGCAGAACGGAAAAGATTAATGGAATCGGCCCGATGCCAAAATAATTCAGCGGCGCCTCAGGAACAGTTATCATGCAAGACTTGGAACAAATTAATGCAGTCCCGAGACCTGACTATCAAATAAAATGAATATTTTGCTAGCTGGACATTTTGTTCGTTTCAGGCTGACTGTTTTTTGTTGTTGTTGTTGGTGTGTCTCTGTTGAGTCAGGATGAGTCCCGCCGGGTCACGAGACAGAATCACTCACCTCAGCTGTCCCCCCCCCCGGCTGTCACTGTGTGATTATAGGCGCGCTAACCTGTGCTACAAAGAGAGGGACGGGAAAGGCAGTAATTAATCATCTCATTCAAATAATCACATAATTGATTATTAACAAAACCCGAGGTGAGGTGGAGCGGAGAGGAGCGACACGAGGGAAACAAGACTTTAAGAGGGAGAGGCAGGGAGAGATGAATGAGGGGAGATTTGAGTGGTTGGGTGAGGCTTTTGTTCTGGCAGGTAGCTTTGACAAATAGCTCTGCATTGAAGTCTACCTCTTTGAGTATTAATCTGCCAAATCCTCCAGGGAGGGTGGACAGTGGGGGCCGCTCCCTCAGAATCGGCTGGACGGCGCCGACGGAGTGGTTGGACGTGCTGCGAGAATGCAATTAAAAATTTGCATATGCAATGCTCAGTATATTGCGTAACTCTCGGTGGAAATAAGAGATCGAAGTGCCCTCTTTACCCTGAATACAATTTCAAAGATGCCCACATGCTTCATGACATTTAGAAATATCATGCTGCAATTTTGGTCGGCCTATTTAAATGTGGACGACGCTGACATTTTATTGCCTGAAGAAGATACCACTGATGCTGTGGAATAAATTCATTGTCCACTCCTCCTTAAGCTGCCACATGACTTGAGCTGTCAGGGGGTCTTTCTTGGACCTTTGGCTTACATAGTTCTGCCTGAAAGGCTTGATCTCTCCCCTCTTACCTTGTCACAGCCTGCAATCAGCTTTAAGCCCTTTTGTGTTCTCTTCTCCGAGCTAAGCTTGTTATCCTGTGCAACTCCTTTACAAAAGATCACTAGTATATCCCCCTTCTGTCTTTCACCACTTACACCTTCGCTGTCTTTCCTTTCTCGGGCATGTCTGTGTCCTTGTGTCACACAGGTCCAATATCAATGAGTCTGAAGTCTCTCATGGTGGATTAGTTGAACTTCTTTATGCTATGTGGTGTTTCTCCATAACACAAAGAAGACACCCGACACCCTGTTCGTAATCCAACTGTATTTCCACTCGTCCCTCGCGCTGCACACACCTGCGACGCGCTCATGCACACACAGTCACTGCATGCTCACGGGTGTTGTTTGGATTTATCATTTTCACAGAAAAGAAACGCGGCCTGGTTCAAGGTGTCCGTTCACTGGTGCATTGCACTCCTCCTATGCGTCCTCCTAAACTGCAGCCTCAAGTCCCCCGGGGTTGGCGCATCACATTCATAACACTCCGCTCCACGCCAGGTGGCTGTCTCCACAGCTCCTCTTTCCCATAAATCAGACGCTCTTTGAGTTGATCAATAACAAGTCAATTAGCAGGCGCACAGAGATGAGGGTCTCAGGGGGTCACTGCTTGTTTGTCAGGCCGACATCTGCAGCTCCGTCCCTGTCTGCCGTGGAGCTTGGAGTGTCGTTTACCTTGGAAACATGAGGCTACTCGGCTATCATAAATCTAAATAACAACTATAAATAGGCTGGGAACATCTTGCTACAATCCATCATTTGCTTCTTCTTGGACACTGTTTCTGATGGATTTGGATAGTCCCAGAAAACAGAGCTTTTCCCTCACTAACTTTTTTGTATATTCGCCGTTCTTGTAAATAAGTGTGATAGTCTTAAAGAAACAAATAATCCATTGTTGTCTAAGGTGACTCTTAAGGATATGCACAAAATATAAACTGCAAAACCCATCAGTGTTCATGCTATTCCCCTGTTGAGCTGACAGGAGTGGAAGAGACCCAACTGTAGTTTGGTGACCACTGACTGTGTATTTAATGACTCAGCCGGTAAACCCAAGGCAACAGCAACAGGCCCCCGTGGCGAATACACCGGATTAATCCCCATGATGATTACAAACAAGAATGATCTTGGGCAAATACTTCCCATACCTACTGAGACATTACATCAAGCGATGCTTTCTAATTAAATCTTGTTGAATGAATGTAGACAGTATTTGGAAACAGGAATCAAATGTGCTGCTGACATTGCAACAGCAATGGGCGCACAACTTGAGAGTAGCACAGAACAAAGAAAAGTAATTTTGCCATTAAATAAAAGATTGTTGGACCTATTGCGGTTATTTACCTCTGAATGTTGCTAATTGGTATTTATCCTAACATGACTAGTTTGTATTACATATTTTACCATTAAATGGCTACTTCTGTTCAGCAATATCTGCCCTTTTATTCATCTGACTTCATATAAGATATACTGCCTTGTTCACACCCTGACACATACTAACACATCGCCCTTTATTCCCACTGCCTTCACACACCTAGACGCACACAGACACACACACACACTTAATAACACATATCATTAGTTCTTGTCAACCACAACCTCTCTCTTTAAAATGACAGCACACAGAAATCTGACAAAATATGTCACTCTTGAAGGCTTATAGATGAACGGAGTACATTAAACACTGACCTGAAATCCTTGTGATCTTAAATGTGAATTTTTAGACTATTCCTCAAGTTTTTAGTTAAATTGTAGTGCTCTGTTTTTGACAGGAACTAATTGTAAGGCACCCCAGAGCAGGTGGGAGTGTTTTCTCAACCGTCGTCTTGTATTCATCCATGTTTTTAAAAGTATGGTCAAATTCTTCATTTGTAATGTCTCTCTTTTACAATAATTTATGACACAACTTTTTATTTGTCCTTGGGATGGGAAAATGCATTTATTAATCATCATGATTCATCAATTATTCAGTTAGTTTAAAAGTGTCTCACAGTCTGTCAGAGAGAGGCCACCTGCATGAGGTGAGCCTGCAGATGGGTGTGAGAGAGGGGAGATAAAGGTAAAACACAAGTGCTGCCAGCTGAGGATTGGTGTGGTGTGGTAAAAAGCCCGATATGGGCTATGTGGATTCTCTGCAGACACATGTTTGCAACTGTGCATTGACCTTGTTTTTTTGGGTTCAAATCAGCTGCCTGCATCAGGTGTCAGGGGTTGACTGTTGGGATCCCATCGAAGGAAGGGTATAAATACAAGACCCAAGGAGACAGACAGGGGCAATCCCTGCGCATGGAATCATAACTCCTGGTAACAGGCGCTCGAAGCAGAGACTCCAACATAGGCAGTGTATGTGATGCATGGGGGCAGGCTCCAGGGCTTCCCTTGTGCTCCCATGCGAAAAGGACCCCCAGGGGAGCGGACGCCAGCTGAAACTAAAAAAAACAAGGTAAGAGCCCAGCTGACACACACATGCATAGAGGCTCAGCTGTTTGTCTGAAAGGAGAGTTCAGCTTGCCAATTACACACAGAGCCAAGGAAATGAAGGAGTTCTGCCAGATTCAAGCCTCCCAGGGAGAAAACGCAGCTCAAAGACGGATATTTACAAAAGACCCTAGATTTTGTGCACTATAGCTTTGCAATGGTAAGATTGTATTACTTCTTCTGGACTTTAATAGAACATAGACAATATGGGAGGAGATGATTTAAGACCTGTCGATGCAATTTCAATACGACTCCTAGATTCAACAATGATGTGTTTGGAATAATTCTTTATGATCTTTATTCATTATGAGGGGTTTGTTGTTTTCTTTTCCCTCCTATTTGGTCAATATATATATGTATTATGAAATAGGTTTTTCCGAATCTCTTATTCTATTAGTCACATCTAAAATGCCTGTCGTTGGCTCCCAAAGCTCCAATTCACTGTCCGGCCAAGAAAACGAGTAATATAAATGATTGACAGCCTTAGGGAGGAAAGGTTGCCCATTTAGACAACCTTGCTGTGTCAAAGGAAGAAAAAAAAAATCACAATGGCTCCCTAAACGATGGGATTGGAGATGGGAGAAATGAAAAATGTTTGTGCTGTATCGATTCCCAAATGCTTGTCTCATGCATTTTACACAAGATCCAAATGCCACTTAGGGTATAACACAGCCCTCTGCGTAGGGGCTCACTCCTCTCTGTTCAGTGCGATTTCAGAGTACCCGGCGTATAAATTCAACAGGACTCGAGAAAAATGTTAGATTGTGTCGTGGGCGCAATGCTGAGAAGTCATTTGGTATATTTCAGCTTCATAATGAGTTTTTTTTAAAGCATCCACAGGCTTGTATCGCGTGGACGACGGAAATTATTTTTATACTTTTGTTGATACACCCAACTAAGCTTTTCTGTCTCTCCTCTCCAGGGTCTGAAGACTAAGCCACATCATGGCAGAGGGGAGCCTGGAGACAGACGGCCACAGATCCTCCATGCCGGCTGAGCTCTGCCATCCCCACTCTAAGTACTCTCAGTGGAAGTTCAAACTGTTTAGGCTGAAGTCCATGGAGAAGGTGCCTTTGCCCACAGAGACTCGGCCCGAAGAAGGGGCCGTGACAGGGATTTCTCCTCCTGCAGCTTCAAACACAGAGGCTGACAATGGCACGGGTTCAGAGAGTGTTATGAAATTGTGCCTAGGGGGAAAAAGCAAGGAAATTGTGGAGGGCCCTGGCCGGAGAGTCGATGTGAAGCTGCAGGAAATGGACACCCACATGAACCAACTCAGGTGATTAAATGCAACAATACTGTAAACATTGTGGTGAATTCCATTATTGAAATTTAAAAAACATTTTTGTTTCTCTTTTAAGGTGCTTGTGTCGTCTGTGTGGAATGGCCCTGAGAACAGTCAAAGGTCCGGTGCATGATGTTAATGGGGATCTGGACGAGGTCAGCAAAGGCGCTTTGCGTAAAATGGGCTGCAAGTTTACAGGCTGGCCAGACGTCGTTCTCAAAGTCTTTAAAGTGGACGTGAAGGAGGACACAGAATCTGTTCACCCGCTTTCCTTCTGCCATCGCTGTTGGGTGGTAATCATAAGAGGAGGGGGCTTCTGTAGCTTCTCCAGAACAAGAGTCCCTGAGTGGAAACCCCACTCTTCCACCTGCAACCTTTGCTCCCCCAGGAAACCTTCATTTCAGCGGACAGGGAGGAAGAGGCGCAAAGCCATTCCCAGAGTGCAGAGTCTGGCAAAGAGGACCAGGAGGGACCCCGGCGATTGCATTGTTGTCGGTGAGAGGAAGGCTCTCAGGCCATTTGGAGACAATCATCATGGTCCTATGCTAAGGGCCAGTATCCAGAGAGAGCACTGGGTGAAGAACATCACCCACTGCCAGACAGACCACCTGAGTACCAAGTTAATCTCCGAGAAGCTCCCCGTGGACTTCCTCCATTCTTTCACCTGCCGGGTGTGCGACCACCTGCTCTCTGATCCGGTGCAGTCTCCCTGTAGACACCTCTTCTGCCGCGGCTGTATTTTAAAATACAACCGTGTTCTGGGGCCTCACTGCCCGGCCTGCAACATGTCTTGCTCGGTCGATGAACTCGCTCCGCCCGCTAAAGGCTTCCTGTCGGCGCTGCATTCCCTGTCTTTGCTCTGCCCCACGGGCGGCTGTGGCAAGGAGTTCAGGCTGGACTCGTTCAAAGCTCATAGTCGCGGCCATGATGTGGATGAACAGGACGATAAGCAGCGGCCACCGGCGCCTGACAGCTACGCGCTGACCAACAAAGGGGGAAGACCTCGTCAGCACCTGCTATCGCTGACCCGCCGTGCACAGAAGCATCGGCTGAGGGACATGAAGAACCAGCTGAAGGCGTTTGCAGATAAAGAGGAGGGGGGCGACCTGAGGTCTGTGTGTCAGACCCTGTTTCTGCTCGCACTGAGGTCTGGGAATGAACACCGTCGGGCAGATGAGCTGGAGGCCATGATGCAAGGTGAGATGCTATGTTAAGGCTTTTGTTTAGTCAAAAAGTGGCTCTCTGTACCCAAGGAAATGGAACAAATAAAGAAAACTGTAGTGTTGGTTAATTTATTAATATGTCTTTCTATCTCTGAGGAATACGGTCCACTCACTAGAAACGATGAGTTGAAAAGATTGAAGGCATTATTTTCCATCTCTCTTTCTTGAACATCCTCAACCTCTACCTGATTCTCTCCCACGTTCACTCTGTTCCTGTCAGTCTCTCAGTCTCACACGGACTTTAATGCATGATAACAACTCTTGTGAAGGGGCTGTTAGAATCAAAACAACATCAGCAGCCCTTGTATCTGCAAATTACACAGACAGCACCATCTTCCTCTCTGGGGAATAGAAGCCAGCTGGTGTCTGTTTTCATCTACATCCAATACATCACTTTAGCTAGCTTCGCCGATTCACCCCGTGTCCCCTTATAACATTTGGAAATGAGGAATTATTGGATTTTGTAATCATGGGCTAGAGGGCTTTTGACAATGATACATTCACATCTGGGTGTTAAATTTGCAATTGTTCTTTGTCTCATAGTCTAAATGACTCTACATCTGGGATGTTAAATGAGGACACTGCAGTGTTTAGCAGTGGGAATGGGCAGTTTGGTTTGTGAATAACATTTTACCTGAATCCTTTCCCTTTCCCCCCCCCCCTCTCTGTCTCTCTCTGAAACGTCCTGTCTTTTGCTTTTCTCTCTCTCTGCAGGAAGAGGCTTTGAGTTGCATCCTGCTGTGTGCTTAGCCATTCGAGTCAACACTTTCCTGAGCTGCAGCCAATATCACAAGATGTACCGGACTGTCAAAGCCACCAGCGGCCGCCAGATCTTTCAGCCCCTGAACACCCTGCGGGCTGCAGAGAAGGGGCTTCTGCCTGGCTTTCACCCCTTTGAATGGCAACCAGCACTCAAGAATGTGTCTACATCTTGCACCGTTGGCATTATTAATGGGCTCTCTGGATGGGCTTCCTCTGTGGATGACTTCCCAGCTGACACCATCACGCGACGGTTTCGGTACGATGTGGCTCTGGTGTCGGCATTGAAGGATCTGGAGGAGGACCTCCTGGAGGGGTTGAGAGAGAGCGGCATGGAAGACAGCGCTTGCACCTCCGGCTTCAGCGTCATGATCAAGGAATCCTGTGACGGCATGGGGGATGTCAGCGAGAAGCACGGCGGAGGACCACCTGTTCCCGAGAAGGCTGTGCGTTTTTCATTTACTGTCATGTCCATCTCTGTGCTGGCAGACGGCGAGGGGGATGAGGTTACCATCTTCACCGAGCCAAAGCCAAACTCAGAACTGTCCTGTAAGCCTCTGTGCTTGATGTTTGTGGATGAGTCCAACCACGAGACACTCACAGCTGTCCTGGGGCCAATAGTTGCGGAGCGCAACGCAATGAAAGAAAGCCGGCTCATTCTCTCCGTGGGCGGACTACCTCGCTCCTTCCGCTTTCACTTCAGAGGCACGGGGTATGATGAGAAGATGGTGCGCGAGGTAGAGGGCCTGGAGGCGTCAGGGTCCACCTACGTCTGCACTCTTTGTGACTCCACTCGGGCAGAGGCCTCTAAGAACATGGTGCTGCACTCCATCACTCGCAGTCACGAAGAGAACCTGGATCGTTACGAGATATGGAGAACCAACCCGTTTTCTGAATCTGTGGATGAGCTGCGCGACAGAGTCAAAGGGGTCTCTGCCAAACCCTTCATGGAGACCCAGCCCACGCTGGATGCGTTGCACTGTGACATCGGCAACGCCACTGAGTTCTACAAGATCTTCCAGGACGAGATCGGGGAGATGTACCAAAAGGTCAACCCGACTCGGGAGGAACGGCGAAGCTGGAGGGCGGCGCTGGACAAACAGCTCCGGACGAAGATGAAGCTCAAACCGGTGATGAGGATGAATGGGAACTACGCCCGCAGGCTAATGACCCAAGAGGTTGTTGAGGTGATTTGTGAGCTGGTGCCCTCAGAGGAGAGGAGGGAGGCCCTGAGGGAACTGATGAGGCTCTACATCCAAATGAAGCCCGTGTGGCGCGCCACCTGCCCTGCCAAGGAGTGCCCCGACCAGCTGTGCCGCTACAGCTTCAACTCCCAGCGCTTTGCCGACCTTCTCTCTTCTACCTTCAAGTACAGGTACAATGGAAAGATAACCAACTACTTGCATAAGACTTTGGCCCACGTGCCTGAAATCATAGAGAGAGATGGATCAATAGGAGCCTGGGCCAGCGAGGGGAACGAGTCAGCCAACAAGCTTTTCAGGCGTTTCCGGAAGATGAACGCGCGTCAGTCGAAGGCCTTTGAGCTCGAGGACGTGTTGAAACATCACTGGCTCTACACCTCCAAGTACTTGCAGAAGTTTATGGAAGCTCACAAGGACTCTGCTAAAGCTCTGCAAGCCACCATTGACCCAGAAGCAAGTCAGGAGAGTGAAAACATGTTCTCTTCTCTGGAAGTTGATGACTTTTGAATGTTCTTAAAATGAGAACGTTATTCAATTAATTGCAGGGAAGTTATATACTAATTTAATGGCGTCATAGTAATATGATTTCTGTTTACGAATTAAGTTTCTTTACTAATTCATTGATTTTTAGATCAAGATTTTGAAAGAACAATTATTCTCATTTTGTTTAGATATAAATATTTGTTTGCAGATTTAAACTCACCTCATCCTGTTGTGTTTTTCTCACTACACATTTTTATATTGGGTGTTTTGCTTGATTTCAATATTTAGTTGCATTTGGACAGTCTTCTTTACCGCAAGGCAAAGATGGGCTAGCAGAGGAAAATGGAAGCAACTCACACATTTCTGTTCTCTTGCTCTCAGGGACAGTTATTTTTTTATTGTCACTGTCTTTGAAATATGGCACAGTTTATTGTATTGCATGGATATGACACATTTATGCATTTATATAGAGCGGATGTTTATGGAAACAGATGAAAGTGCTGTAAGTCATAGCAGGAAATTGTGTTAAAAAGACCACATGTGTGGCCACTGTATTAATATATCATTTGAGCTGGAACATAATGCAATCTCAGGGACCCAAATGTTCTTTGTTTCATGAGTGCCCTCTGAAAAAGATTACTTTAGAACTCCATCGTGGGATCCCTCAGGGGCAGAATAGATGCCGGTTTACTTTGAACCAATTTCTATCTCTTTTTTTACTTGCACGGTGGAGGACAGGTGCTACTTTTTCATATTCGTCACGTGGAATAAAGTGTATACTGACCTTTTTCTTGATACCATGAAAATCGGTATGGTCCATTACAAAGCTTCATCCCCGTAGACTCGCCCGGCCGGCAGGGATTTTTCTCTACTTCTCTACATAACCTGGCACTTTTTCCTCTGCTGATATTTCGTCACTGCCACGGTCGACAGAGCAGAGGGATGAGCAGGAGCTAGAAAGTGTGTAAACTGATTTGTTGGCAACTATATTTGTTTGATTGATTGATTATCGCGTTTTTTTCTGTGACCTCATCATTTCAAATTGTGACAGGCAATTTTCTTCTCCCATTTGTTTGAATGTTTGATTTTATTTCACTGTCGTGTTTAACCATGGCAGCGGTGAAATGTTCACATTTCATCCCGTATTTGTCACTTTCCTAAAATACCAACGTGTTTTAGACTCACATTTGTTTTTTTGCCATAATGAATTGCATTTCCAAAGTAATGGATGATGGATGATTCACGCAATTACACTGGCTCACTTTTAAACCATTTAAAACTTTAATATCACATTAACTGTTTACTCTGTTGCTGAAGACTTATTGGTGATTCATTTTGCCTACTTGTACTGTATTAAACTCAGGTTTATTTTTACATGTATTTACATTTTTACAATGTTGTATAGCATTCAGATTTTTCTTATGTATTTTTACTGTAGCAAACGACTTACCACTATTTTGATGAGTTACCTTCGTGGGGGGGGGGGTTATACTCTTTGTCTTTGTTTCACATGAAATCATGAATAAATAAAACATCTGAATTGAGCTTGTTGTTTGTTTTTCTGTAATAATCAGCTTATATTTGCTGTTTGTAGGTATTGAAGCTGTCATACAGCTAACAAAAACCCAAACTAGAAACACTGCAGTAGATACTGTACAAACATTAAAAACTGTCACATGGACGCATTGTATATGACATCGTGACATTCAAAAAGAAAATTCAAGCATTATAAAGACATTTAGATTCAGGTTGTTTATTTTGTTTGCCTCCTACTAGATACAGTACATACTGTATGTACCTATTATTTAACAGTTTTAACGAACTGAATAATTTCAGAACATATGGGGCTGCAAGTAAATGTGTTCATTAAACCTTAATTATGCCCTACCCCATGGTCTTGAACTGATAGAAAGAAATGCAAATTAAAAACAATGATATATCAACATATCTGTCATCCTAAATTGAGAAAAGATATGAAGAAGTATGAAGACAGAATCTGCATATATTTTTCTCATTGAGTACAGATCAGTATGTGGGATATTTCTCATTCAGTGATCATCAATCTAATCTTTAAAAAATAATGGTAAAACTAATTTGGCTCCATCTGGCCATAACATAAAGGGTTAGGAAATAAAACCTGTTTTGTGGGGGAATACAAAATTAAAATCAACTATTGTACAGCTGGGAAAAACATTAAAGATTAAATTCGTAAAGTGATTCCGTTTGTTTGTGTTTTGTCAAACATTTTAGCCAAGAGACATCGTGTTGCAACTTTATTATTTATTTTCTTCACAAAATGTTTTGTATTGATTACATATCAGTTTGTTCATCAATCTATTATTCGGTAAACATCAACACACTAAATATACAGAGCAATCCAGTTATCTCATCTGCATACATCGCCAACGGGAGTCATTCAAAAAGCCTCCTCAAAAAGAGTTTTTTGGCCGGGGACATCTTAATGGAAGCGGGAGTTTTCCTGTCCTTAACCTTCATGGGTGTGAGCTTCAGAGGCTGGACCTGTCGAGGCGGGGTCATCTCCTGGTGAGGCAGGCCTCCGTGGTCCAGGCAGAAGTACCTTTTGTTTCCCTGGGAGAGCCTGAGCAGCAGGGTCTCAGACAGATCCATGCACTGGGCGTGGACCCAATGCCCCCCTTCCCCTCTGGAGCAGAAGATCATGGCCGGCCGGTGGAGCTCGGTGGAGTAGTAGGGCTCCCAAATGTTGGGGTCGACCTGACAGCCCAGGCAGCATTTGATCCAGTAGCCCGTTTGCGACTCGTCTTCCTCGTCCTCCTCATTGTAATTGTCAGCTTCTCCGTCGTTACTGTCCTCCAGCTCATGGGGCTCTCGACCGAAGTAGAGCTCCTCGGAGTCCTCGAGGGGAGTGGAGTCGTAGTCGGTTGAGTCCTGGCTGCAGCCCTGGATTCCTTCTTCCCCGCCGGCCTCTTCTTCGGTCGGGAAGCTCACCTTATAGAAGTAGTGCATGTCTGCTTGGGATGGCCTTCCTTCGGTGGGAACAGCGAGGAGGACGCTGCCCTCCGCCGCGCTGCTGCCGAACCAAGTGCGACTATGTGTGATGTCAGGAGTCCACTTGGGTGATTCCAAAGGCTCAAAGTGGATCCCTTCCTCGTTGACACTCACAGCGCTGCACTCCATCCTCTTCTGAGAGTCTGCCTGATAGCCGCCTAATATGATGTAATTGTGAGTGCGACCCGTGCGGTTGATTATGGCACTGGAGATCGACATGCCGGTCGCGAGGGCCTCACAGGAAAGCGAGGGGCTGCCCTGCAGGAGCTCCACGCGCAGACGGAAGAGTCGGGGGGGGCGAGAGTCAGAGGCCGCCGAGTGACCCCCGATCAGGTAGACGCAGTCTTCTCTGGCGAGGGCCAGGTGGAAGGACTGGCCTTCGCTGAGCTCGGGGAGAGCGTGAGCCGAGCAGCAGCCAAACTCCAGGTCGAACAGGAACACCCGGGGGGGGCAGTCGACCACGCTGTTCCAGCTCTCTGTGGTCCGCTCCCCTGCAGGCATGTAGGACCTGCCACCAAACAGCAGACAGGCCGTCTTCCCGCGGCTGTGGACCAGGCTCATGGTGTGGCCGTATCTGGCCGCCGGCACTTCTCCCACGAGTTCTTTCTCTTTGCAGCGCAGGGTGAGTTTGCGGTTGCAGCCGCGGCTGTCTGTGGTCAGCACGTAGAGGCTCGACGAGATCTCGTTGTTCGGGGTTCGCCCGCCGTGGATGAGGTAACCCTCGGGGAGGCCGTCGTACGGGTCGAGGCGGCAGACGGCCGGGCAACGCAGCGGAGGAAGGTAGCATGAGTCATTGGAGAAAGAGATGGCCCTCAGCTTCATCTCTCCACATGTGAAGCGAACACTAAACACTCCAGTTGGACAGGAGCGCTTGGGCCAACCTTTCTGGCCAAAGAAAAGAACTTCCCCATCCAGCTGCAGCAGGGAGAAACCAGGCTGCAGAAGGCCTGCACAGTTCACTGGAGTTAATGGTTGAAGGGTCATTTCCCAGCAGCTGTCTGCGTGAAAAACAGCACAAAAACACAGAAACACAACAACATGTGAGTCAGCTGTTGATTGTTTTCCTTCAAAGGTTTAAAATTTGACTTCCTGTTTATTAGAGTAACACCTGGAGAATCATCACAGAGGCATAAAGTAATCCAGCCTCTTAACAACAGCTCCCACCAATTATTATTACTATTATTACATTATATGTAGGTGTTATAATGATGGTAAAAACGACAAATGCAGTCTCACTTTTTTTCCAACACTGTACATGAACTTGTTGTCACTCAAGTAAGGAACGATGACTTTATTATTTACCACGACAAAAGCTTACGTTTAAACTTTTACATTTTTCACCAGAATCTTACACGGTGGTCTTTAATACAGACACAAACACTTAAGAGCTGCTTCATGAACTCTGCATTGTTTTCCATGAACTTGGGTTACATTTTCTGGTGTAAATACCATGAAGATATTATTGGACTGGATGTCCCAGTGTCGGCATTCTGCAATGTGAATTTTTGCGTTCAAAAAGGGAGCAAAACAAAATGACTGAATCCATTTGCCAATTTAATCAATGGTAAACAATTCCTTCCACCTCCCTTGGATTCCTTCTCTCCTTCTTTTCTGAGTGAGGCTGTTGCGTAATCATTACTTCAACTGACTTCATAACATTACTGTGTCATATCAGTAGCTTCAACAGCCTTATTATTGCCGCAGTGCTCAGTGTGAGTCGCTTCGACACAAAGAGCGACATGACAAAAGAGGCAGCCGGATGGTTGCAGAAGCTCTGTGAGAGTAAACGGTTGCACAATATCACCTGAAAAGAAGCCCAGAGAACCATCAGTTCTTCCCTTAATTCTTAGTTTGCTTACCTTAGAGCAGAGCCTGGTTGCGGGGCCTGAGCTCGCTTTAGAGCGGATCTAAGAATAACAAGAGACCGACCGGAGGCTCTGAAGGCAGCTGGGGGGGGGAGAGAGCTTGTTGAAGCTTCGTCGACTCACTGACACACATCCTGATCGTGAGGTTAAACAGTCTGTGACTGCTGCTCACAGGCAGGTGTGCTGCCTAAATGCATTTAGTGTATCACTTCAAAGACATAACTGGATATCAGTTGTGCCGAAGAGGGTAGAACAGGCTCCTGTCAGTTGAAATAAAGTTTTAAGACAGATGTTGTGTGTATGTTGGTTTTTCTTCCAGTTCTTTAAATGTTGGATCCAAAACGACAAAAGGGACACGCTGCTTTTTTTCTTGCTGCTTCACCATTTTAACAAATTTTAATTTTCAATTTCAATTCGGTGATTTGATAGATGGATAAATAATTGCAACAGTTCCGATAACGTTTTCGAGCAAACACATGGTGACCGAACGTTTTTAATGAATCCGACATCGTAGTCCTCTTAACTGCTGCAGCAAGACACACCTCTGATGGGAATCTGGTGAGAGGATGGGGGCAAACAATATAAATACAGTGAAGGCTAGTTTGTGTGCTCTTTATGCTATTAAGTCTATTACATAAAATGAATTGTTATTTGTCAGTTGGTTATTTCTGAAAGAAATGTCCATATTCAATATGTTCACTGTGTGGCTTTTAAAACATCACATTTTAAATATTGTATTAACCGACAATGAAACCCACCACCATTTCAATTTAGATTAACATATGTTGTGTCTGTCACCTTTAATTCAGTTTCTTTATTCAATATCTGAAGCATTTTCCGGGGTCTCTTAATTCACTTCTTTAAAGTTGATTTAGGACACATTTAGGGACATTTTCAGGCAATATATGCTGACCCTCCATTGGAATTAAGAAACATACGTTTTATTTCATCTATCCAAGCAGTGCTTCATGAGAAATACTTTTTAAACAGAGTGCCTGTTTTGTACATACAGTATTTACTGTTCCGCTGCATAGATTCACATTTTCGGCTTTGCTACTATCGCGTTAAGTCAAAGCTTTGTTTTTCCATCCGACATGGCTCATTTCTCCTTGTGTCTTGCTTTCAGACTAAGCCTTTTCCTCCTTTCTTTTCCTCATGGTTTCATTTATTTTTGGCACCAAAAATGATTTGATCTTCAGACACACACTGCTCTCAGGGAAAAATGGCTCATTCTTATTTGAACAAACATGGCTATGGGTTTCCGCCCACTTCAACAACCTGACATGCTGTACGGGGGAGCTTGAGTCACTGATTCATTATAATGCAAGTTTTATAATGAAATTACTCCATTTTACAGATTTTACCCAAGAGTGGATCCTGTATACGAGCGACACACATGCCTAAAACGCATAGGAAAGAACTGAGCTGCAAGCAGATGTCTACCCTCGCATTACCATAATTCTTTTGTGCACTGAACGGCAGAGAGAGAACTTGAGGAGTGTGAAAAACAAAGAGGCAGAAACCACAAGTGCCTGGAAGACCGTTACGGCTTGAAAGCACAAAACAGCAGAGCACCTGTGTGTCTACACTGGGTGCAAGAGAAAAGAATTTACTAGAGAAGATATAACACATGAATTCAGATGTCAGTGGGATGTGCATAATGCTGTTTTTTCCTTCCCTTCATTGTTTCAAACTGTTCAATCCTCATGAATTCTGCCTTAGAAAAACAAACGTCTCTAAGTCACCTCAAGGCATCCACACAAAGCAGTGTTGAAATATTCTGCCTGCTACGTAGCCGCACTCAGGATGGTGCAGAGAACGAGGCGGAGGCACAGCGGTGTGTGTGACAGGCTCCAGGCCTTGCATTTGTACATAATTGATAGAACAAAGTGATTAGAATATATTGTAGCACCTGTTTCTGTCCCGTGTAATGCATCACTACCTGACTGTTGCGACCCTGTAGCACAGTTTTGACGGATGGCGCGGTGACAGCTCCCCGATGTCCCGATGATCACTGTGCAGTGGTTTCTATCACTATTTAATGTTATGGTAATAGTTCCCCTTCATGGGGATTGGTGCCGATTGCTGGTGGGGCACTTCCAGCTCGCTGGTTAACAGCGCTGCGGTACGTTGGTTCATCATCTGGTACGTGGTGGAGTGTAATCCCCAAAACATTCTCACCAACACGACACTTCAGACTATGAAACACCAGCTACCCCACGAGTATCAATATTGCACCTCAAGTTTAGGATAAATGCGAAAACGATTGTGCTGCAGGTTGAAATAAGTATAGTTTCTGTTTCTGCATGTTCAGCTTAATTGTTTTTATTCTGGAACATTTCATTCTCAACTCTGTCTCCTATGTATTGTGTGCACACACTGTGCCACTGTTTCAGCAACGGAAAACACTCTGCAGTGGAGCCTGCCTGCGGTTCCTAAGTTTAGGTTCACATTTGTAGACCTTGTTTCCAGTCACAGCAGGCCGCTGTTTCCAGAGAAAACGTTCAAAAAGGAGCTAAATGTTTGAAACTGCCCAGCACCAAACAACAGGCAGACACTGTTGGGGACCAACTTGGGGAAAATAGTGGAGCATGCAGTTAAAATAACAATTGTTCCTCACAGGAGTTGCAGTAGACCAGAACAGAAGGAAGTTTAAACTTTCATCCATCAGATGGTCAGAAGCGAGCCTGCAATGAATTACAATGGTGCTTTATATCTGCTGCTTGCTGGTTGCTGAAGGCAACTGTTTGCTGACATGTTACATGCCTCATCGTCTTCATGAAGTGGTGACGTTTGAAACGTTGTGCGTGCAGCTGCTTGTGCTCCCCACCACCACGAGGTTAAGTCATTCAAGTTTGAAAAAAACCTTGCTGACGTTTGCTCTGAGAAGGGACTTATTGACCCTTTGAGTACACATATGCAAACATATATAAAGCTAATTCATGCAACAGAAACCCCACAGATAGCCCTCATCATGTTACTCCTCCTCGGACTTCTTTTGGATGGAAATTCACAGCATGAACGTAGGATATGTTTCCTCAGAGACATATTTTGGCAAAGCAAAGCGTGAGCATACAATAAAAGAGGGGTCTTAAATACACAGTGCCCCTCGCATGCTCAATGTTCCTTTGCATAAAATCCCTTGTCCTTCACCTCGCTGTTATTGTTCTTGGATCCCCCGCTCCACTGAACGTGTTTCTCCTCTGTTTGTGTGGGTAAACAGCAGTTTTTGGTTGCCAGTTAGTGGCAGGATGCCAGGCCTCGCAGTCTGCCTCAACCTGGAACCAGACCAGATGCCGGTGGAAGCCCAGGAGTCTCTCCTTGGCTCCTCTGAGCTCTTCTTTGTCTGCTTCATTTACACAAACTGCCTTCAGGAAAGTGTCACAGTTCATGGCCTGAGGCTGTGACACTAAAGCCATCCTCACCGCGTCCATCCCTTGCCTCTGCGGGGGGGGGAAAACGCGGCGAGTGGACGACGCGACGACATGCTCCCGAAAGAGACGGCGTAGCGATCAGGAGACGAGGGAACAGAGCGGGTCAGGGCGCAGAGGGAGCTAGACGAGACAACAGCAGGACAGCTCGGTGGCTGGTTCCATCCCGTGGATCGGGGGGGTCGAGGTCAGTCGCTTGTTTTGTCCCCTGCTCCCCAGAAGCTTGATGGATTGAAGTTTTGACTACAGAAACCCACACAACAGTTTTCAATCAAACAGAATGACCTTGTTGTATCACCCGCCCTCTGCGTGCACCTGTCTCAGTGCTCTCCTCCTTTATCTCTGTCTCCTCCGGTTTATCTCCTCGGGCCTCCCGAAACGCAGCGAGTCTCGATTTTCTTAAAGCAAATGGTCGGACTGTTTCAGCGCCGGAGGGGGGGGGGGGGGGGGGGGGGGCTCACTTCAGACGTGTACACTGAAGCATGAACAGGACCACAGGCAACGCCAGCTATTGATTTCCCCATGATTCCGATTAGAGGGCTCCCTGTTGCAATCGATGCCACACATCAGTGAACTTCCCGGTGAAACTGAAGGTCCCAGATAGGATCCCATATTTGGTTGTCAATGAATCACCCTTGATTATTTTTTACGATTAAAAGGCAGTGCAGTGAGAACAAGATCCCTGAGCATAAAACACCGTTCAGCATGAGAGGCCCCCGGACTGTCCCGACACATCGGACACTCTGTTACAACCACAGTCAATAACACCACTTGATCATCATGATTACATTTTATGGGCTGCTAGACAGCCCGCACTGTACGATAAGGGTGTGATGAAAGATATTCCTCTTACACAGCTCTCTCTTACCGAGCGTCTTATTATCTTTTTGTAATGAATGATGGCGCTGCTGGTATGACAGGTGGCAGCTGTGGGAATAAATGGTACAGTGCTAGAGGTGAGGCTCGAGGTCCTAATTCTGCAGCAGGTATTATGTACAGGGCTTAATAAAGCTGCTATTTATTATGCAAATCACTGCAACGTAATTTATTGGAGGCATTTCAAGGATGTGATTACAAGCAAGTTTAACATAAGAACATTTCCTTCTTCAGTTTTTTTACACGGATCCAAATGAATATACTTTTGAAAATGATTACATAAAAACTATTTCTTCTATTTTAAAAACGGTCTGTTCTATAAAGTTGTTGTGTATAATTTCAACACTGCACATATGTTTTCATAGTGATAATAGATCAACCAACTGGATAGTCAGGATCCGTGTCGATATTCGCTTAGCTAAAACCTCTTAGTACTGAAAGGACAACGGCAATGATCCGACCGAATATTTTACTAAAACCCTGTTTTCCCCATCTAGTCAGAATTTATATTGGCATATTAAGGGTAGTATTCATTGAGAAGAGTATAGTAATGCAATTCCTGCTGTTTGAAAATAAGGTAGTTAACCAGTGCATGTGGATCTTTATTAATACCAATCGATCCCAACATGCTTTTGATTACGCCGGAATCAGAGAGGAGGAAATATCCAGCATTGATCTGATGCTTTGAGACAAACACAATGCTATTTCACGGGGAATGGTTCTTTTAATCAAGACTTATATTCACTGACGTTTATAAGTTTGTACAGTAAAAAAAATCAGTAAACGTCAAATATTTCTTAATCCATGAAAGTAAATGGAAAAGCATTGGACCTTTGAAGGACATTTATGTTTCAACGTTTAACTTTAGTAGGTAATATAGATAGTATTAAATGCACATTATGTGTGTGGATAACGAAATAATTCCCTTTGGAATAGTCTGTATTACAATGTTCATGCTTAATAAACATGCAAATCGCTGTCCCGCTGTTAGAGTTGAAGCTCTGCCCGCTTTCTGTATTCAGTGCACTTACCACAACAAAACCCAAACCTTGATCAACGACTTAAAAGCATGGCGATATCCATTGATTGAGCATTCAACTCATAGCGGCGTGATGTGTGATGACTATTTGACAGGTGAGGACTGTGTGGAGTGGTGGGGGTTGTCTCTGTAATCTCTGCCAAATGGTAGAGAAGTGATTTGGCTGTTGATCCTCTGTTGCCACTCAGAGATGCTGACAAAATGGAATGGCTTACTGTGAACTCCCACCTTGATTAGCATGTGTAATTATAAATATGCTGCCGTAAGCGTAAAAATCAGAGCAAAAGGAGGTGTTCTGGAAAGTGGTTGTGTCTCTTTGACACTGAGTGGCCTGCAATTGCCTCCTCCACACAATCAATGACTGCTCAGCATTTGGCATCTGGATGAATCAGCCTGTCGGGATTATTTGGAGGGATTTTAGGGCAGGATTCATTCAAAGTTTTATTTCAGTAACCTCGAACAAGCACTTAAACCATTTATCATACAGACATTTTTAAAGGCAAAATGTTAACAATATTTTGATATAGGAATAACAAAACATAATATATAGATAGTAAACATAGATGTGTAGGGAATTTAAATTAAACTTCCGTAACAATAATGATATATTTAGAGTGACATGGTTGAAAAAAAAAACAGTGCCGGATGGACGGCCCACGATACCCTGACCAATAAATGTAAAGTAGCATGTCCCAGTAAAACACCTTTCCCTCCTCCAGGTTAATTCCTTCCAATTCCTGCCCTCGTGTCAAGTTCCCTCCTTCTAATCTGCAGCTGTTGACGGAGAGGTTTGTAACTGTAGACCAGGGCGTGTCAAACTAATTGTTGAGTTTGCGAATATCCTTAAATCATTCAAACTAGAGTCGTGAAGTGGGCGTGGCCAGGCTGCATGAAAAGAACAGCTTTTTGCGAAGCAGCGTGAATGGTGTTGATGAATGATGTAGTTACCCCCCCCCCATGGTCCGTGTCAGTCAGCAGCTCCACCTGGGGCTCCTGCTCGGATTTCTAGTTTGGGCTCCCACCCGACTCGTCTATGGAGTCATCTCCCCGGTGATGTTAACGCTGTTCATCTTCATCCACCCACATTGCACCCAGTTGAAAAATGGGCCAAGATTCCCTTTAAATCCAGATGAGTCGTAATAATGCTGAAAAGGTTTTCAAGTTGTGTAAAATACATCAATAAACGGCGCACCCGTTGTTGTCTTGTCTGTGACTGCACTCGTGCCGGCTTGCATCTGAGGTGGCTAATGCAGGCCAATCAAAAAAAAAAAAAAAGAAGAAGTGACAAGGGAGATAAACAATACACGTCACGCTTCAAGGTGAAAATGCTGCGTGCGCTGTGAGTTTATGCCTCTACGCAGCCATCAATCCAAGCCCAGCTGCCCAAATGTCCTCCTGGCTGATAATATCCTCCAGTTCTTTCTGGCGATCTACCGGATCTCCCAGCAGGGAGGTGATCAGCTGTGTTTTCTGGGGTCGGCACCACCTCAACCACCCCTTGGAAATCAACCCTATTTCAGCCGCCCGAAATCTCCTTCACGGCTGGGAAGTGGTGATGAGAGAATAACTCTGTGGGGGCAATTATCTCTCCAAACCTTCATTTGGCCTTACTGCACCTGCTTTATCCCTTAGAGCAGAGGTATTCAATTCAATTAATATTCAATGAGGTCCAGTTGGAGTGAATTTCCTAATGGCTAACTAACTGATTTAGTCCAATATATATTAAAGATGTATTAACATCTGTGTGAAGTCTAAAACTGACTGTAAAATAAAAGTTCAACAATTTTTATTGGCAGTTTTAAAATTGAACTGAATTAATTATGAATAATACGTACCAAATACATCTTGTCTCATTTTAACCACGGTAAGATGTAAAAAAAAAAAAAGGTACCATCACATATAGCTCGAGGTTACATTACTTAACCTGCCTTAGACCAACACAGCAACAAGAATGTTTTAAGAAAATAAGAGTCTTTAAAACTGAGCAATAACTCATATAAAAGAAAAGGATCATTTCAGATATAAACATGTTTCAAATTCTAAAAATCCTGTTTGTTACCGATTATAATTACAGCCAAAACGTGTTGTCCATTACACACACGGCGTCCTTCTAAAGTGCACTTGCTAATCAGCTTATTAATTCACTGGTTACATCCAATATGATCTGCTTATCATGGCAAGATGTTATGCAACTCCAAGGCCTCGTAAAATGGGTCGCCACAAACGAAAATGCTAATATACTCCCTCCATTTTTTTTCCTTGTATGCGTATTTCCTCTCGTGCCGGCTATCAGCCATTGGCCGAGTGACAGAAAGGTGATTAGAGCCAGCCCAGTTTTATTTTAATTACGTCAGCTGTGATCCCTTTCATATGCGCCATCGCCATCCCACCGTCCGTCAACTTTTTGTCCGGGGCCCTTTTGCTTGAGCGTTTGATTTGGCTCCTCTATGCTCATGTGATGCTATCTGAATCCGGGTGCACTTTGCCATGGTGAATATTCGTATTTGACACTAATAAGGCCTTTTTTATTTTGATGGAAATCTCTTTCGGAGCAGCCGTGCTGGCAGAGGCCTGTGTTTTATTTGGGGGGGGGGGGGGGACGGAGCTGTTTGCTCGGGCTGTGGGCAGAGCACAAAGACAGATTGCGTCAAATAGAAGTGTTGTGTTTGGCAGGCTCTGCTAGCCCTCTCTGCTGCTTTCCATTTCTGAAGGTTGTGCCGCTCGCAATGTCCACTGGTTGAGAGAATTTGAAAGCGTAATATAATTAAAATTGCAAAATTATCATTTTACATACGTGATTTCCTGGTGATAAAATTCCATTACATTGACCAAAAACACTTTCAGAAGGCCCTTTGGGCTGAGTTAAATTGAATAGTCAGTTCTCATTTGCACTAAAGTGGTTGTCACACTGCTGAATTTTGTTTGATGATCTCACAAAACAAAGACTACGGAGATAATCATTTGCCATGGAGCGCCGCACCTATTATAACCTACAACAGATTGGTAGTAGAAAGGGGATTTGATGGGAAAAGCTGGAAAAAGACTTAGTCTGATGGTTAAGTCATTCCACATCACACCATGTGCAGGTCTGAATGCAATTAGGTGTGCTGTGACAGGGGCGTTCATTACTATGTCAACGTACCTGACGTGCAAGCATTTACATTTCTGTGCACACATTATGCACCCATAATGTATTCATGTATCCTCTAAGGCATCATAGGAAGAAAACTGCTGTACTTGTAGAAAACTTGTACTTTATTTGTTACTTGTGGTATAAAACCGGGAAGGTGACTAAAGAGAAACATCAATCGCTTGTGAGGCCCAAAGACAAAAAGGTCAAAGCACACCTGACAGCAAAAAGGTACAAGATCGAGATGATGATGACACAAATGGTGATGAATACAAGACCAAACATTTGTTGGTTTTTATTGTTTTGGAAGAAAAATAGAGTTTTGGGTAAATCTGACCTTAAAATCACCTTAATCTAATTGAAAGACTTTTGAGAATAGAGATTGGAAAGGATTTGAAGCCAATCTGTTCAGAACATTTTGACCATTTTTGACAACTTGCAAGCCAGTGGTCTAATGGCCAGTGGAGTATTATAATATTTTCTAAACTATGTTGCACCATCAGTTTTAGGTCTGGGTCTCTTATTCCGACTGGGATCCGACTGTTAGTGACCCCTGAACTATTGGCTTGCAAGCGTAGCTTGAGGTTAGCATGGATTTCCCACATTGTCTTGAATACCGAAGAGACAGGTTTGCAAAAGTTAAACCCACAGCTGTGACGTGGAGCTGTGGGTGGCGTGAGCGGCACGCAATTAGACACACTTCATTGCCGCAAAGGTAACTTAAGGGACGTTGGGGAAAGATTAGAGCGCCTTAACGATGGGACACTTACAGGTTGTTGGAAGTGGGATCGGACCTCGCCAAGCCAACGCTAGTCTGTCTACGAGAGCCGTGGCTCCGCCAGTCACATGAATCATGTGACTGGCGGAGCCACGGTTGCACATGTTGAAAGAAGAATTTGACATTTGACGCTAAGCTCTTTAAATGCTGTGAGGAATACTACTAACGACTTAAACACGGAGGGGGGAAGAAACTTTTTGAAGGGAGAACAGACTTCAACATAAGACCTGGATTTTGAAAGGGATTCAGATGATGAAATTAAAGCATTTTGACACTTTCAATACAGCCGGTACATGACATTTTTTTTATTAGATCATGGTAACATGGTTACTGTATTATAAAAGCAATAAGGTAGAGTATTTTATCGTCATGCTCTTCACTGTCAGGGTTCCCGTGTGCGGCAGAGTATTTTGTGATTAAGCTGTTTTCCACTGGTGCACCGGCACCAAGCGCTCTCTGTCTTCTTTTCCTTATCTGGTCTCCCTGGATGTGTGTTGTGTTGTACGTTTGCCTAACTAACGTGGACTATGTTATGGACAAAACTGTATTGATACGTTGGTAATATATGAGCCATAAGTCAGATTGATAGATTTCACTGCCTCTTACTGATGTTGTCACTCCGTCACTGAGCTCATCAAACCACCTATTTTGTCTAGTTTAGTCCGACTTTGGAAAAGAATCCTACGCAGTGGTGTGAAACAGGCTTTGTGACCAACCAGTTTGTGCTAAATCGTATGGATGTGTGTTCAAATGAATGACTTGACCTTTGCTCAGTGAGGGGGGGGGGGGGGATTCGAATTCGAATTCGAAATCTGGACAGAAAGTCGTTTCGATACCAAGGAACTAAAGTGTGTGCATGAGTGGGAAGGGAAGGAGCAGTCATGTGTGCGTTTGTTGTGTGAGGTTTTCTGAGGCGGGGGAGAGGTTTGCAGGGTACACTTGTCAGCTTTCCAGTGTTTGTAGCCCACTGGGTGTACATGCAGCACTCTAATCAATTTCATGTGGCCACAGTCTGTGACTCGCTTTTCTGTCGAAATAAAAGCTTACAAAGGCTGTAAATCTGTGGGGGGGGGGGATGTAAAATAGTATGTGTTGGTTAATTTAATATGGATTAGATTTGTGTGTTTGATCATATTGCTTTACAGTAATTATTACTTTTTGCTGCCTTAGCTGGCTGTAAGTTGCAAATGCTTTCTGTTGTGTGTCATCAAATTAGTGTTTGTAACTTGGTCTGATGCTGTGGAGTCACACAGTATGTATCCAGAAGTGCGTGTGCCTGCACACTGGTATTTGTGTGGGTGAGCGGAGAGGAAGAGAAAATAGACTGAATGTCTTTTAAACATTCTATATGAAAAACTTAAGCAAGCGTAACTGGATTTGGCCACAGTTCAAACTGCATTGGACCGCATTTTCCAGCACGCACGTTGGTTCACTTTACTCAACAATGTGTTCACAGTTTTCTTATTTGGTCCGAAGCGATGCACATGTCGCCTCACATTTCATTGGTCGATGTCACAGTGGAGCAAGGCCTCAAGGACAAAAGCTTTTTGGGGTTATGTTGAATCTTCAGAGCTGCAGCAAAGCAAACTGTATTGACACACATGTCTTTTTTTGTATTGTGATTGAGTATAGTATCCATGCATAACTCACATCTGAAGTGGAGAAAGGCCCTTGCTGAAGGTCATCGTGTCTGATGTGATGAATCCATACTGCCGATGATCTTTGATTTGATTAAAAGCAGCACATTTCATTGATGAATATGACACAGATTCAACACAAGATATTCTGTGCATATCTCAGCCCGGTGTTGTGCTGACATGCTTTGGCATGCTTTGGCATGCTTCTGTTGTTGTGTGTATCGGCGCGCACACACAGGCAAACACACAACAACAGGACACGGGCGCCCTGCAGCCCTGAAGCACAGCGGCTCATTCGCCCCCCAGGTGGTGCCGCTGCCTGTGGTGGCTGAGAAGTGAGGGCCGTGACCACAGCCTTTCAGTTGGTGATACCACAACAGGAGAGATGAGATGGAGATAAAAGGGCACCCCCCCCCCCCCCCCAAGCACTTGTCTGGCCCCACTGTTGTTTGCAGGTGCACTGATAGTGGGGCACCAACAGTAACAACCAGATGACAAGGCTGAGAGAGAGAGCGATTCAAACAGACAAAGGGCCTCCATATGGCACAGCTGTTCATAGATCAGCAGACTGTGATCCTTTACTGTTCACAACCACATCCATTCAGTCCTGTCGTGATGTCTCATTTGTCCCCTGACACGGACACCTCCAACAAATAACACGTCAATCATATCACATGACATTGAATTTGAGCCATTTTGTTGTGCAATGAAGATGCAGCAGAAAAGCATAACTGTAGGCTACAATAAAACACATGTGGAAATCATTTTATATATGAACTGCTATAGCTGGGTTTGGTAATGCCAAGCATCATATCATGATGGACCTAAACTGCTGGGATGTTTCTATTAAAGTCCAGTGGCTACATTTTCTATAACTTGGAAATACTGGGCCTTGGCGTGTCGCAGTAATATATTTACCACCCTGATCCAGCAAGTAACAGCCACTTCAGGCAGTTCAGCTCGATGCACTGCCAAGCGGACAGCAGCTGCAGAGTACGCATCCGAAATTGTACAAGCAACATTTGGCAATTACAGGACATTGACAACAACATATCTTTGCGCTAAGCCAGATGGGTAATTGATAAGGATCGTGGTAATTGATGCCACAGAGAGAATAAACTGTGTAACATTGAGGCATCTTTAAGTTACTTGGCTGGTTTATTTCAGGCCTGGACCCAGATCAGAATAGAAACCAGAGTGACAGATGATTCCCCTTTATTTAGTATTCCCCACATTTTAAAGATAGATCTTCATAACAATCTGCTGTTATGCAGCTAATCCTATATCCTGTCCTTCGTTAATGCCTAAAAACAAACAAGCAACAGCTGTACATTACCATGATGCATTTGTGTTGATGATAGAGGAAGTCAGCTCAGAAATAGCAACACAAAAGGGGTAAAAATAATCCATTCCAGGTCAAATTCTTGCACTCAGAATCTTACCTGGGCAAAATAACACAGGTATTGCGATATTTCCTTAAATATGACAACTCCAATTTGCAAAGATAGGTCTTGATTCTCACCAAAACAGATGTTGTGGCGATAACCTCAATTGATGTAAATGGTTAGTAGTGCGTTAAGGATGGTGAAACCAATAGAAGCAGTGGCCCTGCAGCAAAGTGGTGAAACACAGGCATTTTAACAAAGAAGCTCTTTTAAATCAGTCAGTCATCTTCAAAGCCGTTTTTTTCTGTCATGCAGGTTAGCGGGGGGCGCTTTTTAAATAGAGCTAATTTAAAATAATCTAGTGTTCTAATGTCAAGCAATTTGTCACATTTGATATGGTTATTGTTGTGTTTTAAAATCTTAATATGCTAAGTAGTGGAGTTTGAAGCAGTGAAAATGTGATTATTTCCTTCTGAAATACACTGAAGTAAAAAGCATAAAAGAGAAAATATTTGATAAATGTCATTTTCCTCCACTCACCAGGATTAGAAGAGTTAAGACCTGATGTGCAAACTTTTATAGAAAATAAATTAATATTCACCAAATATTCACCAAAGAAACAACATTATTGACTCAGCAATCAGATGTGTTGATTTAAGTCATTCTAACTCTTATTAGACTTCTATTCATCTTGGACCATGTAAGTTAACACTCTGCAGTCCCTGGCACAGACACTGACTCACCCCGCCCTCTACTAAACCAGCAATATTAAATGATGATCATTTTAACAGTTCCCGAGATGACGTGTCTGATATGAAATCATGACAGAGATCGCAAGATCGTTCCTTTGGGAATTTTTCCGTCGAGAGAGAGAAATCAACGACTGCTGAACAGAGTCAGTTATTGCAGAGAGGGAGATGGACTACTGTAAGGTGCAAAGAGTCCTGCACAGTGTCAAGTCAAAGCACGCCATTTGCAGTTTTCTCCTGGCCTATTTAAGACTGGGATAAAAAAATGGGTGCCATTAATATTTTGTTTTATTTTACCCTTGCCTAATATGTCTCCATGAACTGCTTGCACCCA
Organism: Pungitius pungitius; assembly: GCF_949316345.1. Taxonomy (NCBI): domain Eukaryota; kingdom Metazoa; phylum Chordata; class Actinopteri; order Perciformes; family Gasterosteidae; genus Pungitius; species Pungitius pungitius. The sequence goes on from NC_084905.1 coordinate 1,147,329, forward strand.
GGATGTGATCGGTGAAGGTAGTGGGGATGTGTTTCCCTCTGGCAGCAACGTACATTTCTCCTCCTGTTGGTGTCACTATTACCACATCTGAGGAAACTCAGCCTCGTCCAATGATCCCAGTGCACTAATGAATTGTGGGGGGGGTGCACACACACACACCACCAAACACATGCACACACGGTGCCCGGACACACATATATATACACGCAGGTGAGCATACACACTCACCGACAGTGAGGTCTGGAGCAGAAAGCGCAAAGCTCTGCTCTGCGTGAGAGTCTGTGGAGGAGGAAGTTCAGCTTTGCTCCGACGAACAGTGAGTCCAGTGGGTTTGAAATGGCTGGAGTAGAAAGTACTTTTCATAGCTGGAAGAGTGATTTGGGAGATTTACATTATTGTCATACGGGAACTTTCTGTCCTGATATGTTTCTCAAAGCTCGTGTCAACGAACAGTGGTGACTGTGATTCTTTAATTTGTCCGTCTCCGCTTGTACGTGAAGGTTTGTCTCTCCAACAGCTCTCCACTTAAAACACATTCTCATGTTTTGGAGCAGGCAATTATGTGAATGCAAGGACTGGGTGTCACCACTGATTTCACGAGCTATCAATTCAAAATGATCAATTCAGTTACCAGCACCAATGTTGCTTGGATATGAAAGAGATTATCAGATAACTAATGCTGTAAGTTTTTTTTAAAGAACCCTCTATAGTGGTAAATTATCAAGAATGTATGTATACGTCAAGAAAGGAGCCTGAATCAGTGAAGTCAATGTACTAATACGTGTATGTTTCCAAAGTTCAACCAAATATTTAGCCGCCAAGTTGTCTTGCAGTTATTAAATGCACAGAGTCTCATGGACACCTTTTGTCCCCCCAGCAGCTATGGATCCACAGAGAGAGTAGCCGGCCCTGTCCCTCTGTAGCAGGCAGTCACCTTGCCAGTACCCAGGACGGCACCACCTGTCAGGGCTCGCCTCGGGCCCCAGACGGAGCCCCTCTCCGATGGAGGCTAGATTCTGTGGCGGATCACGGGGATTTACGGAGACAAACAGTCTGCTGCTGTAAACTTCTATGTATTCTGCAGAAAAGCCAATTTGGTTGTTCTGCTCCTCATCTCTACTTTACCTGCTTGAATCCAAGCAAGGACAGGGCGAGTAGAAGAGGGTACTTCAGGTTTGTAGTGATATTATGTTCCCTTTGCCAGGTGGTAGAAAAATGTACGCTTGCCAGGCAGATTATGCGGAAGACTTCTGATGAAAATATGTCGGGTTTTTTTCATTGCAGCTTGTATCACTTTTAATGAACCTGACCTTTGCAAAACGAAGCATATGGTTTGATCATTAATACGGGTCAGAGGAAATCTTTTCTTAACCTTGCATTTAAGACTTTTTTTTCAGAAACACTACGCTTGACATCGTCATGACTTGGTCTTGTGAGGGCACCCCTGTGCTGATGCAGGTACAGCTATGTTATGCCATTAACAACATTAACAACATAAGAAAGGACAGCTGGTGGATAGGGGGACTAGAGGAAATATCTTGGGATCAGGTACATGACTGGTCCAGAGTGGCGAACCCACCGACGTAAATAAATTGTGTTTTAAAGTGAATTTTTGTTGCTTATTGTAGAACTGTGAGAACACTGACTCTGAATGCACGTTTATCACAAATGATAAGATAAACAGATGGAGACTTACACGTTTCAGAGACAGCAGAGAACTGTTATTTAGGCATTTGCAACACGCAGCGGTGTTTATGTAAATTTCAGTTTTTTGGAGTTAAGACTAAGAAAACAACGCCTCGTGTCTTAATTGCTGCTGAACTTTATCTGTGTCCTGCAGATTATTCGTTTTGTTGTATTTTTAACATCTGTGACGTGTCTTCCCTCACTATTTGCTTGCCTGCCTCATTGTCTGCCTTTATTCTCTGGCATTTCTCCCTGGCCGCTCTCTGCAGGCTCAGGACAGCCCTCGTTTGTGTCGGATTAAAACGAGGAGACAGGGGTCTTCGACGTGATTCTGAGGTCCAAACAGGCACAGTGCAAGGCAAGGAAGTGTACGGTGTTCATGGAGGGTAACCACTTCCTTCATTTTGAATAACCGTCTGCGTATCTGGAATTTACATTATTTATGAAGCCTGTATCTGTTGCAGACAGAATATTAAATGCAATAAATAATACCCGTATTTCCGCTATCTAATTAGGCCTGGAGTCATCACTATCACTATGACCCTGGTGAATGAGACCTCTAGGCCTGGCCAGGGTTCTAAGGACAAAAGGAAATTGTGAAATGCATTGCTCCTTGCATAATTGCCCCCCTCACAAGCTCTCTTTAGCAGCGGCATTCACAGTGGCCTACACAGAAAGTGGGGGAAAAGCAATTTTGTGTTGGGTTTACGGTTGGTGTCTAAGGGCTGAGCGATATGTATCACCAGAGTAACATTTTGTGTTTTGAAGCCTCATAGCCGATGTAGCAGACAGGAAATGAGACTGGGTTTTTCATTTCCCAGTTGCTATCTTCACTCAAACTAAATAAGGACACTTTTGCCACCGGCCCCTGATTACATCTACCTAGTATTCACATTGCAAAAGGAAGACTGCAGTTCTGTAATCAGGAATGTAATCTACATCATGAATTTCATATTCATGGTAAATGCTAAAAAGCAACAGGGTCAAGAGCTGGAGATAGAAAAGGGCTGGTAAGATAATTGATTTCCCTTTTTGTACGGTCTTGGAACTGGTGAGACGTGAGAAGGACGGAGTGATTGACACGTTTCTGAACTGTGAAGATGCATGGTGAATGATGGATGTCATATCTAAAGTAACAGGCAAGGCTGTCGGATTTTATCGTCTTATTATGTCGTTTCGGCTGGTGGATCTCGAGTAATCTCCTGCCTTCTGTGCTGGCACTTTCACGTATTTCTTTTTTTTCCAAATCAATGCATACATGTATTCTCCCTGTTCACCACCCTATTTTTTGCAAAAAAAAAAGCAGCTTTTAACGTGTGAGGTTTTCCTTTACATTGCAACCTGCGGCTTCCACGTGCTGTGCAATAATTACCTGTGTACTCTGGCTTTAACTGCAACTTGCCTTTCACAACTTCAGGATCTTTCCCCAGAGACGCCACCCACATGCCCCGTTCCATCTGTCTCTCTGATTAATACTAAACCCGCACCCAACTTGTACTATTTTGTGAAAAAACCTAAACAATTGGTGTTTTTTTTTTTGAGTGGCCTTGGCCTACACGGACGTATGGGGAAATCAGGAGAAAAAGCAAAAAGCATTTGATCTATTCATCCATCCGCCCCAAAATCAATAGGCACTGTCTCTTGGACACACCTCCGACGTCCAACTCACTTTTTCATCCCCGGGAATTCTGCCCAGCGTCTGAGTCAGCTCAAGCGCTTAAAGCGGATACAGTCCCACTGCAGCAATAAACCATGTGACTTGCATCATTTCCAATGATATGATAATGCATTTAAAGATCAAATACTGAGGAAAAAACAATTAGAATAACTTGTGTGTAAAGAAGAAAGCCTGAGACTTAGACTGACAGTAAGGAAGTTTACTACACTTAAAATAAATACAGGTGTGTCAAACCTAAGCCTTTTATTTGCTGCGTGTTAAATTCTCGATGGCCATGAAAAGGTTACTCTGCTTGATTGTTTTTGTCCTCCTTAGCTCTCCTATATATTCACTTTCAATGTAGACGCATTGTACGTTGCATCCGCCTGTGCTTCAAGTAAATCGTCACCTTGTCATTTCAAAGCGTGCTGTGGTTTTGCTCGATAGTATACTTGGCGGCTCAAACTTAGATACATGAAGTGGTAGTGGTAGAAGTTAGCCGCTCTTTTGTGAAATAGCCAATGTTCACTACCGAACATGGCCAGTGAGCATCGAGCTGCTAAGTAGGCCAATATGTCCCGCAGGTACTGGTGCAGACTAAAAAGCAAACACAAAGAATAATGTAAAGATATATAGTGGTATGGACCAAGGAAAAACAGAAACACTAAAATAAAACCAAACGTTGATCATATTAGCAGCTACTGTACATAGTATGATTTACAGGATCATTTCCCAGCAGTTCCCGATTAGTTGTGCGGACGGAGCATTAACGAGACTATAGTTCTCATTTCTAAGCTTATTTATGTTGCCGCTTTGAGGGCAAGCGACAAAACGGTTGCCATAAAGGACGTAAAAAAAAAAAAAAGAAGCAGATCGTTGGTATCAGGGTACATTCGGCAGGAAGAGAGGGACACAAAGTGAAATGCTGATTGAAAAGAGGAGAAAATCAATCAAGCGGGCCTGTCGGATTGACAGCTTGCCAAGGTGTTTTCTGTGCAAGTGTCAAGAACAGCACAATTGCTCTCCCCTGTCCTCCTTCTCTCTTTCTCTTTCCCTCGCTCCCTCTCACTGTCTCATCCATCACTTGCCTCTTCACCCATCATTACACTGTCGTCTCCTCCTAAATGTCTCACCAAACTCCCCCCAACATCTCTCTCACTTTTCACTCCATTGTTCCTCCTCTTCGACTTACCCTCGCACACCCTGCCATCTTCTCTCCCAGCTGCTCCTTCATTTTCTCTCGCAGAGATGCGTTCATTGCCAAACATTTAAGGCTGCGGAACGACGCTCCTTTAATCTTGTATTCTGTAACCTTCGCAGGGGGAGAAAGAGCCGCTCGACTTGTGTTACCTTTTTAAATAACTACGCCAATCCATCCTTTATAGTCGAGCTCATTCTCATTACTCAGCTCCACTGAAGTTGCTGGTTTGTGCTATTTGTTTTCATTATACTCTTGGATACGTCACAATGAAAGGATGGACAAATACAGGGGAGGCGGAATAGGCAATCGGGCTCCACCGGGGCTTCACGAGGAGTCCCAGCACAGTACCAAGAGGCAGAGTAGACAAAAAAATACAGCTCGTGGCCACATTTAATAGCAACACATCTTTCTGTTACCGATGGTGGCAAAAAGCGAGTTTTCAGTTTCAATCACTGTTCGATTTTACTTTTAACTTCTGCTTCAGGGTGTAAACAGAGTTTGGAAATGCATTACTGTGTCATATTGGAAGTGAACAAGTTGTCACAGCTCCCCTGTGTAGAGAAAGTGAATTCTATGTCACTCCGTGCACAGAGATCGATAAAAGTGATCGTCCATCTCTTAATAGACGATCTTTCTTTTTGTCTGTGTTGTGAGCAGAAAAAAAAGGTTAGGATGAATAAAAGTTGACAACTAAAAATTACATTTTGAAGTACGAGGCATTGAAGAGCTGCAGTTTTGTGAGAGATACTAAAAACTTTAAACATGTGCTTTCCTGGTGAGTTAAAGCTCAATTCCCTTTAGGTATTTGTTATATTGTGTGTGATGTTTAAAGCCAGTTGAGTAAATTGGGTTAGTAACAAAATAATTACCTGGAGTTCACCTGGGGTCCATTTCGCTGGACATGTTAGGACATTTGAGGAAAGTACTGCTCATTTTTTATGGGTTTTTTTCCCAATTGAATCTATTCCTGACATCTCAGAAGTTTTACATGTTCATATTACCTGCTTGGAAACTTTTTGATGTGTGGAATCGTCCATTTGTTGCAGTGTTGGTTGCCATATTCAATTCTGAGTAAACCTCCTATTGTACACTTAGACTTAATGTATCAAACTAAGTAAAATAAATACATATTTTGCATTTCGTCACGCATAAGTTGAAGCTTTCTCTGGGAAGTAATTTCCTAATGTTGGTCAACATTATTTATTTCGTCCCAGTCTTCAATTAGCATTTTTACACTATTTAACATTAGTTTTGATTGAATGTCAACCACACAGAGCTCCACAAAGATAATTTTTCACTGGTTTTAATTTGAACCATTGCAGGTATCTGTAACTACTGTAAAATGGATTGTAATATAACTAATGCATGTAATGGTAAGTTTCTATTAGTCCTTGAAAAGAAGTTAAAACAGTTGCTTCACTGAGTTTCCTCCGTAACAGACGGCGCTGTGAGAAAGGATGGAAATCTGGGAACCGAGCCCTGTTGAAATGACTTGTCAGTCACTCTGCACTTCTGTATTAAAAAGTGCAGAGAAGACATATTGACTCAACCATCCCTGAGTGCCCTTGCTGGCTGGCTTCTAGACAGAAGGAGCCTTGATGCTAATTATAATGGGAAGACAAAGTCTCCCCAGCGTGCAAGAGAAGTATAGTAGGATCACCAAAATGATGAATCATGTCTTTTAGATCCGTAGCTCTACGGATTTTATTATTTCATCACTCACAGCATGCAGTGATTCAAAGCTAAAAATATGAATTGTGATTGTTTATCAGTATTAACTCAAGCACCTGGAAATGTTTTCTTTGAGGCTTTTATGACAAAGTGTGTGTGTGTGTGTGTCACACTGGAATGAAAGAGGATAACAAAAAATAAATGCTTAATGAAAAGTGAATATAACAGGACGCGACTTGCAACTTCCAACGTGAATGTGATAGTATGATTCTCTTGTTGATTTCAGTGTTTTACTGATGGGATCAGTAGAACCATCAGATCCCTTCCAGGGAGAGCGAGTCCAATATGCTTCCATTTGGTAAAGTAGGTACTGGCTCGGTGAGAGTGCCCGCAGTTCAGTGCAGAATAACACAGTTGTTAGTAGGGGGAAAAAAAAAAGGAATGATTGTTCCCATCTAAGAGTCCAAAGATGAGATGGAAAGTGTTGAGGGTGAAGGAGCCAGGGCTAGAGATGAGAGCACAGGCAAAGCAGAAGGAGGGTGCAGTGGGAAGAAAGTAGGAAATATGTAATGGAAACGAAAGGGCACTCGTCCTGTTGATAATTGGAGTGCTGATGTGCCAACACTGTCTGAGAGGTTCCCCACCTGAGGGTACGATGCTGCAGGGGCCCAGCCACTGAAACCACATTACAGCCCTCCTGTGTGCACTATAGCCAGTTTCCTCCCCCGGCTGCAGCGCGGCGATGAGGGGAGAGCAGAATAGAATACTTGAAAAGATAAACGGCTTTTTCTGTACATTTACTGCTAGATTTCCACCAAGATGTTTCAGGCCAAAGTCTATTGAGTGTGAGATATCATCATCGTGGCCACTTCCCGCTTCTTTTAGTCATGGATTAATATAGTGATAATTATTTTTAATAAGGCATCAATCTAATGACTGTATTGATTATTCTTTCATCATTTGTATACTGAAAAAATACCAATTAAAAAAATATATATTTTTATTAATTTTGATTAATTAAAGTCGATGAGAAGACTGGAGCACATCATGGTGTAATAATGTTACATTGTGATTCACTTTTAATTTTCGGTGATCATTTTCTGAACTTGTTGGAAGCAATTATGTCATTTGTGATGACAGGATACATGTGAGTGGGTAAGCAGTGACATCTGTATAATTAACTTGTTGTTGTACATTTGTGGGAGGACCAAATAGAGTCAACGTTACATCACAACATTCTATAAGAGTCACAAATTAATTGATGGTATGTGCTATTCAGACACATTCCCTTTGACAGTTACATTTGCAAAGAAATGGACTTTCACATTTCTGTCATGTGCAGTTACTCCCAATGCCGATTTGAATCATAGAGATAAAAGTAGTGACAAATATAGTGCCAACATTATAAGATTATGTAAATTTCAACCTGCATGATTACCTGATGGCCACGTGTGCTCCACTGTTGGACAAATTGTCAAAGATATTGCCATCCTTCACAGACTTTGCCATTAATGTACATTTGGCATCATGCTAGAATTGTTTTGTAACTTGTATGAATGATTTTTGAGCCACATTCACCAATTGGATCTTATATTAAAATCTCCCTGAGATATTTCAGAGTGGTCAAGACCTATCGTGGAACTTTTTGAAATAGAAAATCCTACATCAGTTACATTCAATAATCACGTTGACACTTCCTTAAAGTGCAACATTAAATACACGTGGCACACTTACAGTACGAAGAATAAAGAATGCAGAAATGTTCTTGCACGGGGCACATTCCTATCATATAATAAACTGTTGCTTTTTCCATTGATAGTTTCCTTCATTGGTTTGGCATGATATCCCTTCAAAGCATATTTGCACTTAAGTAGTGTGAAAGTGGGACACCTCTCTTCAACCTCCATCATAGCAAAATGCTTAATATATTTGGCAAAACCACTTGACAGGTCTGGGCCACCAAAGAAAATCTTTTAATGCAATTTAGTACACTTGCAGGAATGTATTAGCTAAGTTCAATAGGGTTTCATTGATACCTGGTATGTTTTGCGGAATGATAGGAAACAAAACGCAAAGAATCTGAGATCAGTGTCCACACACACACCGGTAGACATGATACAGTTGGTCTTGCAGTCCGACCTGGTCACTTTGATACAGAGCGGTAAGTAAAACTCCGTAGTGTTGCTGTAAAATACAGGTTCACACCTATCCGATGTCCTTCTCAGTAAAAGAGTAAAAAAAGCTTTAGTCAGCATTGATGTTGCTTTTAGTTTCTTTGTGTAACTGTCGTGCCCCCCTGTCCCTTGATGCTTTTGTTTTAATTGAGACTTCTACCTTTTATTCCTGGTGTGTATTTGCTTTAGAGAGTTGTTTACTACAGCTGGTCCTCTTTGTGAATTACGTTTTTTTCCCTCTCATCCTGTGTTCAACAGTTGTGGAAGGACCCAAGGCTACGTGTCCCACTTTGTCTCGGAGCGACCTCCTTCAGCTGTCGTCACTGGTCTGCTCCCAATTGATGCATCTCGGCTCTTTAAACCAGTGGCTGAACGCTTTTGGACCAATCTCAGTCTCTAGAGGGGCTGAGTGAAACTCTAACAGCTAATAGCTTCACATAGTTGACTTGGTTTTAAGGGTAGCTGGTAGCTCAGCAAGGCTGGTTGGAACCTTTTCCTCAAATTGTTATCTTTCTCATGCTTCTCATGTGGACCTTGTGTCTGGAAAATAATCCAATAACTCTGGTCTTTATTTAAATATTACAATCTTAGGCTGCAACTACAGAGTCCATTTTTTTGGTGACCTAGATGTTGGCCTATCCACCCCTGTGGTAAATCAGACCAAACAGCAGAGCGCATTACTGTCCCCTAGTGAGGTCATAAAATTAAAAAAATATATTCTGTTTAATTTTGGCCAAAATCAAACAGTGACACGTTCCGGACGGACCTCCAATAACAAAACATATTTGTGAGGTGTTTTTTAAAGGGTTGCACAACCATAGTAACTAAAGGTATCCCATGGCGACGTAGTGCAGCATCTTCAAAGGTGTAAGGGTTCTGCCTTTTGAAAGTCTACTTGCGTTGTGGGAGAGAATTAAAACATGAAGCCTCTTAACTTTAATATCACTAACCAAATCATAATCAGGACTATGGCTGGACTTAATAGTTTAGACTGTTGATATGGAAATTGTGAAGCAGTTTGTAATGACGGATTTAAAAAGTCTGTTGCTAGGCGAACATTCCACTCCGACAAGAACCTTTCGAAATGACGGCCCACTCTAGAGGTTTTTTTTTTCTAACTCTGTGGTTCTAATGTCCAATTAGCTTTTGTAGGAAAAAAACATTTTGATTACTTTAGACGGCTGTGTTTACATGTTTGCTCCCATGCACTGCAGAGTTTCATTTTAGATGTTTTATGTCCTCAGGTCCTGTTTTTCAATCAAAAGTGCAACTAATTCGAAGTTATTCATTATGACGGTGATTTCTATGGTTGTAAACGATCTATAAAAGCTACTACGCCTCGAATTTGTGCTGAAATTCCATTTTATGGTCCAGCCATTATTTCAGAAATTAATGTACCAGTCATTATTTACCTTTGATTAAACGTTTAGTTAAATCTGGGGTATTTTTTATAGTTCACATCAGGCCAGTAGAAAATGTTGGAAACCAACACAAACTTTACTATTTGGACTTCAGGTTCCTGTCCAAAAAAGAAAAATAGTTGTGGTTGCTTATATAACACTCTGATTTAATGTGACACGAGGTACCCGAATTAATTTTCACTCAAGGGACAGAGACATCTTTACCGTACAAAACAATTTATTAAGACAATACTATAATTATGTACAATGGATATTTATAAAAGCTTGCTACCAGAAAATCTATATACTCGCCCGGTTCCCTAGCCACAGCGAGGGTAGGGCGGCCGTCTGTGTGGGGACAGCGAATCTCCCCGTACAGTAAAACACCCAGTGCCACCTGTAAACATGCAACAAACACACACACAAACACGGCACACTCACTACAAACCCACTCGCACAATGACAACAAGAAAAATTAGAAATAGTTCATGCAAAGTCAACCCGAATGTGCCCGCGCCACTCCTCCACACAGCGAGCACCCCCCGCTCGAAATCAATAAAATAAAATAAGGCGAGTACACAAAAAAACGGAGATCAACAGGAACAAGGAAACGCACAATATAGCAATACAATCACGGTTAACAACACTCAGTCGTTATTGTGCAACCGTGAAAGAAAACCTGGGGCAAAACAGCAGCTGTGCGCCACCTGAAAATTAAACAGATTCGGTCAAATAAATATTGTTTGTCTGCGGTGGTCCTATGATCCTTTTACCTGGAAAGGCTAAGGCGTCAGACCCTCCCCGACGAAGTTTAACGGGACTCCACTCCGCCGGCCAAACCTACAAAAATATTTAGCAAACTGACATTGCTGAAATAACACTAGACCCGCAAGTTAGCAACCTACCTACCGATCTCCCTTTCGCTCACGGTAAGGAACCGGGGGACAGCTGGGACAAAGTGGGTGTCGCCTGCTAGTTAAATAAGACGCTCCCTGATGACGTCAGTCTATCCCGCAGTGCTACCTGTCACAATCTACCCCCACCACTTTTATCCTCGTCCCGAGGGTAAAACTCACCTCCCTGGCCTAAGGGTACCTATTTTATGGCACACCCCGCCCACTCACGGTTGTCTCTGGCAAGCGATGGAGATTAGAATGTTTGCCCGCTGTTACTCGGGTTGTCCGTCGACACACTGGTTCTGGAGGGAGGTTTGGCTGGCCTGTCCCTTCCACTGCAAGGTGGCCTGGTGATCGCACTTGTGGGTTGGGAGTCACTCCAAACTGCACTTCCTCCGTTCTAGCAATGCTGCAAGGATGTTCCACTCCCGCTGGGTTGGCACCGTCTGGGGCAAGTGGCCTCTCCCTCAAAATCCAAACCTCTTCAGGTTCTTCCTCTTCCTCGGTATTTTCTACCGTGCTTTGCTCATCCCGGGGAGTTGGAACATGAAAAGCATTTCGGGGAACCAATCTAATCATTGTTCGATGCACCTGCTTAGTTTGGTCGGGTTTGTCGACGGGGGCCACAGTATATACCGACCCACCATTTGTGGGCGCCTTCAAAATTCTGTAGGGTCGTGGGTTCCAGTGATCCTGAATCTTGTTTCTTCCCCTCGCACTGTGGTCCCTCAGATACACCAACTGATCGACGGCCAGCCCCTCATCAACATTTCGGTCATGTCTCTCCTCTCTCCGTTGTGCAGCCCCCTGCATCCGATGTCTTGCCCCGTCGTAAGCTGTTCGCAGTCGCCTTTGATGTTCGCCAAGCCAGCCGTCCACCGTACCAGCAGCGGGCTCTTTAACTCTCCCTAACAAGAAGTCCACCGGCAACTGTGGATCTTGACCAAACATCAGCAGATACGGTGACTCACCAGTTGATTGGTGTGTGGTGGTGTTGTAGGCGAATGTAAGTTGTGGGAGGTACAACGTCCAGTCCCTCTTCTTCTCCACTGGCAACGTACGCAGCAGATTATGCAACGTGCGGTTGAACCGTTCACACTGCCCATTTCCTTGTGGCCTGTAAGGCGTGGTCCTGCTTTTCTGGACCCCGTACAACTCACATAGTTGCTGGATGAGTACCGCTTCAAAACTTCTCCCTTGGTCGGAATGGATCCTAGATGGAACCCCAAACCTGTAGAACCACTCATGTACTAGCAGTCGGGCCACCGTAGGTGCTCGTTGGTCTCTGGTGGGGATGGCCTGCGTATACTTAGAAAACACATCAGTCATAATCAGAACATGTTCTCTACCATCTCTAGAAGGTTCAAGCAGGGTGAAGTCAATGGCCAATATCTGATTCGGCCGGGAGGCCAATAAATGGCCCATGGAGGCACGAACTTTTGGTTGGACCGCTTTTGCCAATGTACATCGTTCACAGTTCTGGCAATACTCTTTAATCTCATTAATCATACCGGGCCAGTAGCATCTTTGTCTCACCAGGTCAGTTGTTCTTTCCACACCTTGGTGTCCTTGGCCCTGATGTAACTGATGCAATACTTCCTCTTTTAGTTTAGCAGGTAATACTAGCTGTTGTCCTTCTTCCCCGCCATCGGATCTAGATACACAGCGATACAAAACTCCCTCCTCCTTGGTCATCCTCTCCCATTGGCGAAGCATTTCCAAAACCGGTTTGGGGAGGGTCTGCCTCTCCTGCTGATCCGGGCCCCGTTTCCGATCCCAAAAAGCCAGGAAGCAACTGATGATTGGATCGGCTTCCTGTAACGCAGCCAGATCTGCAACAGAGTGGGTAGGGAACGCTGACACGGTTGATTGAGTTACCTCCATGTTTGGTTGTGTACTGAGTTGTGCTATCATCTGGGGGATGGCACTGCCCGGCATCAAGGCACCACATCCTTCGGCAGACGTATCCGTTTGATACTGCCGGGATAATCCGTCTGCGTTACCATTGACTCGGCCGGGTCTGTACTTAATGGTGAAATCAAAGTCAGATAGTTGAGCCGCCCACCGCTGCTCGAGGGCACCCAACTTAGCCGTGGATAGGTAGCTTAAAGGGTTATTATCTGTAAACACCACACACTTCTGACCCAGGAGATACTCCCTGAATTTCTCGGTCATGGCCCACTTGAGCGCCAGGAACTCCAATTTCATGGAACTGTAATTTGTCATGTTTCGTTCCGTTGGCTTCAATCCTCTGCTAGCGTAGGCCACTGGTCTCACCTTACCACCCTGTTCTTGCGAGAGCACTGCTCCGAGACCACTGTAGCTGGCATCGACCTCCAGGATAAAGGGCAGGGAGAAGTCAGCATAATTTAGTACTGGCGCAGATACCAACCTTGCCCTCAGATCGTGGAAGCTTTTTGCGCATTCGTCTGTCCAAACCTCATTGAATGGGCGGCTGGATGGTTTTTTTCTTTTGGATCCCGTCATTTCAGCTACTAGACGGTGCAGAGGGGCGGCAAGAGTAGCAAAGCCATTGACAAACCTTCGATAATAACTAGCGAAACCCAAAAAGGAACGTAATTCTGATGTGCGTTTGGGTGGGGCCCAATTAGCCACTGCGCTGATTTTCTCTGGGTCTGTGGACACTCCATCCTTTGAAATAACGTGGCCCAGATACTTCACTTCGGGCTGAAAGAAGTTGCATTTCTCCAATTTGACTTTCAGGCCTTCTTGGCGAAGCCGACGCAGTACTGCCTCCAGGCGTTTCACATGCTCCTCTATGGTAGAGGAAAACACCACCACATCGTCCAAATACAAAAGTAATGACTCAAAATGTTGGGCCCCAAACATTCGTTCCATCAAGCGTTGGAAAGTGCCTGGTGCATTACACAAACCGAAGGGCATACGGTTAAATTCAAACAACCCAAAGGGCGTACAAAAAGCTGTCTTGTTCTTGTCGGCCTCTGCCACGGCAACTTGATTGTACCCACTGGCCAGATCCATGGTACTGAACCAGCGGGCACCCGACAAGGCATCCAGCGACTCTTCGATGCGGGGCAAAGGGAAAGCATCTTTCCTTGTTTTGCCGTTAAGTTGGCGATAATCCACACAAAGACGTATGCTGCCATCTTTCTTTTTCACCAGGACAACCGGAGAGGCGTAGGGGCTGCTACTTTCCCTAATAACCTGGTTTTCCAGCAACTGGTGGATATGAGCTTTGACTGCCTCATAGTCCGACGGCGGGATACGTCGATAACGCTGCCTTACGGGCGTGTTATCCAGTAAAGGTATGTCATGAACAATGAGGTTTGTACAGCCTATGTCACCCTCACATGCGGAGAACACTGACTCATATTTATGCAAAAGGGACCTCACCTTGCCTTGTTCATGGGCGGGTAGACTGGACAAGTCGATGTCCCCGATGGCATTCTGTACTGATCTCCCCCCAGCAGCTTGGACCGAGGACGTTGCCACAACTCCTTGGTCCGACATCCCCTCAATTTCGGTAACACCTGCAGGTAGGCTCACAATCTCTACCTGGCACACTTCTCCCACCCTAATGCGGGGGGGAAGAAATATATCAACAGTGCTTACATTGACGAATGGCAGGTACACAGTACTTTGTGTGACCTTTACGATAGCTGGTGCCAGCAATAAGCCACCGGGGAGGTTGCTATTCTCCGGGGGTTGGAATAGTACCGAGCAGCGAGAATTAAAGGCTCCTTGGGAGCAAGTGGTTGCCACTAGCTTCATGGTGCCAGCCGGGACACATACTCTGGTCTTACCCCTAACTCTGACTGTCCCTACTTTCTCAGCCTGTGGTGTGAGGTGCACTTGATGACAGTACTGCAAGGCCTGGTGCCAGGTGCTATTCGCACCCTTAATAGCGGGAAGGTCGAACATACCCAGTCCGTGCTGACCAAACAGTTCTTCAAAACACTGACCAATAATGTTCATTCCCAAGACCCCTGGGTGATCTGGTTTGGGTAAGGATTGCGGGGGGTCTTTAACAATGAGAATGCCACGTTTTGGAATCACTTTGCCCAGCACAGTGACGTCTAGCTCTAAATAGCCAACATAGGGGATGTCTAGATGGTTAGCCGCTCTGAGCTGCAACCATCTGCATGACTGCAGCCTCTCCTGACCCCACGACTGGAAATGCTGAATAAAGAAGCTTTCAGTTATAGTGGACACCATTGATCCAGTGTCCAACAGACAGGGGACCCCCACCCCCGCTATATGGACAACAACGTGGGGGCATGGATGTACCAACTTAGAGATTGATTCAGGGTCGACCGGAACTATGCTATTCGAGCCTAGCATGACCCCATCTGATTGGCGGCTCTGCCCGTCAGAGGGTGTCAGTTTTCCGACGGTGGCTGCGTGAACCTTGACCCATCCTGTCCAGATCGATGGAAATGTCCAGGTTGGGGAGCTGCCCGTTCATTCTCACAGTCCCTAGCGAAATGACCTGGCAGTTGACACCGCCTACAGATGACTGCACCCCTAGATTGAAACTGAGGGCGCTTAGGGGCGCTTAAGGCCAACAATGTTTTGGAAAACTGCATAAACTGCTCCTGCTGACTTTTTAGCATTTCCCGCAGCTCAGCTACCTCAGACTTCAAAGTAGCATGGGGAACCATGCACTCTGGTCTACCTGAAGCACCCTGATGAATGCTATAAACAGACGGGACGGAATAGCTTCTCGGCCTCCCTTCCCACGGTCTACCTTCTCGCTCCCATCGGATGGCTGCATCACGGATGTCATGGAGATCATAGGCGGGGTTAGTGCGAACAAGTTCTTTTAGCGCACGGCTAAGGTTGCCATCTGACACAAACTCCACATATTGATCACGTAAGAGGCTAGCCGCCTGTGCAACCCCATCAGGAGATTGTTGTATAACAATATCCATTAGCGAGAATAGCGCATTTGCATACTCACGCAATGTCTCCCCTTCTTGCTGTTTCCTAGAGTGGAAATTCTGCAATAAAGCAATAGGTGAGTCTGCACAGCCATACTGAGTCTGAAGGATGGAAAAAATTAGTTTGGGATCTTCCCGAACCTGTCTAGGACGATACTTAATCTCATCTCTTGCTACTCCTCCTAAATGGTCATAAATGAAATGAGCCTGTTCTATCGTAGACATCCTACGTGTGCGTAATTTCGACTGCACCTCATCCACCCATTCCCTCACTGATACCTCCCCTTCCCCCGTAAATGTGGAACACTTATCTTTAGGGATGTAAACCACACGTTCAACTACTGGCATCGACCTAGTAGAGGTTTCCACACCAAGAGTTGGTGCATGGTCAGTATTACCACTGCTGGCAGAGGGAGGTGTGGTCGAGGGCCCCGGGACCGGGTTCAGGGCCTGTCTTTCTTGTGACAGCCGCTCATTATCTGCCTTTAACCGCTGCACCATTTCCCGAAGTTCTTGCATCTCCTCTTCCATGTTAACACCGTATCGTCTCCAAAAGCTGCTGGGAGCGCTGTTTCAGGGGCCCTCTGGCAGACAGACTGCTGTTTTGCTCCAAAATACACAAAAAAACAACAAAAAAAACACCATACAAAAAACAAGCTTATCGTCAAATGTATGATTCCTTTAGGGAACCAGCTTCACGGTATATACAAACATACAATAAAAAAAAATGACTGGCAATGACTGTCTCTGTCCTTGATCCTGCCAGCAACGCCAAATGTGACACGAGGTACCCGAATTAATTTTCACTCAAGGGACAGAGACATCTTTACCGTACAAAACAATTTATTAAGACAATACTATAATTATGTACAATGGATATTTATAAAAGCTTGCTACCAGAAAATCTATATACTCGCCCGGTTCCCTAGCCACAGCGAGGGTAGGGCGGCCGTCTGTGTGGGGACAGCGAATCTCCCCGTACAGTAAAACACCCAGTGCCACCTGTAAACATGCAACAAACACACACACAAACACGGCACACTCACTACAAACCCACTCGCACAATGACAACAAGAAAAATTAGAAATAGTTCATGCAAAGTCAACCCGAATGTGCCCGCGCCACTCCTCCACACAGCGAGCACCCCCCGCTCGAAATCAATAAAATAAAATAAGGCGAGTACACAAAAAAACGGAGATCAACAGGAACAAGGAAACGCACAATATAGCAATACAATCACGGTTAACAACACTCAGTCGTTATTGTGCAACCGTGAAAGAAAACCTGGGGCAAAACAGCAGCTGTGCGCCACCTGAAAATTAAACAGATTCGGTCAAATAAATATTGTTTGTCTGCGGTGGTCCTATGATCCTTTTACCTGGAAAGGCTAAGGCGTCAGACCCTCCCCGACGAAGTTTAACGGGACTCCACTCCGCCGGCCAAACCTACAAAAATATTTAGCAAACTGACATTGCTGAAATAACACTAGACCCGCAAGTTAGCAACCTACCTACCGATCTCCCTTTCGCTCACGGTAAGGAACCGGGGGACAGCTGGGACAAAGTGGGTGTCGCCTGCTAGTTAAATAAGACGCTCCCTGATGACGTCAGTCTATCCCGCAGTGCTACCTGTCACATTAAGTTAATTAAAGCTACAGCAACTCAACTGACAGTTTGGTCCATACTCATGTTTAACCTGGAACATAGTGCATTTGTACTGTTTGCAGTGATTGATAACATATTATTGCACATGGCCCTGTTTATATTGGCAAAAGTGGATCCATAATGCGTACAGATCCCCGGTCACGGTTCAGCATGCACGTGTGTGTCGTGGACTAACTACACAGTTTAATGTTAAGCATCAAAGTGTGAAATAACGTTTACAGGCAATCGTTACCCTTGCATTTGTTTCTGTACAGTGAGAATGAGCAATAGCCCTATATATTTGCTCTTTTTTTAAACGTTGTGCTGATCAGATCTGACCCCCATCCCTGAATCTGATCTGTAAAATAACCTGAACCGGGATTCTTATGACTAACACTAAAAAGAGATAAAAATGCAACCCCAAATGACTCCTAACACCCGGTGACAGAGGGAGCAGTCAGTGACTTGATTAATGTCAGGGCAACAAACGGAGCGTTGGCTGCTGCTGTCTGAACAATAGTCCCCCAATTTCAATTTCAAGGTCACACACACGGGTGCTGCGTGGCGTGAGTTGCCGTTGTTAGACCTCCGTTAGTCACACACGTATTCCCGCACAAACCTAAACCTAAAAATATTAGTTGTTTGATTTGAGAGCCACAGCTCTGGAAAAGAAAACCTCCATCTGTTTTCCCTGAATGGGAGGCGAGAGGTTTGAACAGCCTGCAAATTGGTGAAACTGCTGATGAGTTCATCTTTTTCCATTCAATTCCAAAAAAGATTTTCCTCCCCCTTTTGTGCACCTCTCGTGTGTGTGACACAGTCATTCCCTGACCGTCATTTCTTTGCCTCGGTAACACCTCATCAATAGTCCTGTTTGGAACCAAGTGAAGTCAGAATTCAATTACCGAGTGACTCTTTAAGGTGATTTGAAGGATACGCGGCCTGCCCACGTTTCTTTGGTCCGTCCCATTGCAGACGGAGAGACAGAGTGGAGAAACATCTGTGAGTTTTGTCTGACACTGTCCACCGGGGCTGATCCATCGCAGAATCACTGACATTAGGATAACATTGGGTGACATAATGTAATTTACCTGCCTTCATCAGCTAATGCAGCGCAAATCCGTTTTCGCCAAAACAGGAAGGTCCACATACATTACCCAGATGACCGTGCAGAGTCAAGGGGGAACCACTAATGAGACTAAAATGTAATTACTGTCCACCTCTGATTTGAAAACAAAAATAAAGCCGCCCGCACTCCCAAAAATGAGACAAGAATAGACCTTCTTCACGTCACCACTCGGCGCTACAATGGGCTTTACTCTCACTATTTAGATGGGTATTCAGGCTTCTAATGATGCTTCTCGTTAGCTGACGGCTCCGGCTCTGCTCTCTCTCTCCTCCTCTCCCCATCCGGCCATTTCATTTCTTCTTCTTTGTTGGATTACATTTTATTTTTTGTGCAAAGGGTAAATATGGTGTTGCTGTGTTTGTTATGTGAACAACTATGACCCTAAAAAGGGGAATAATTATAAGATTGAGTCATTAAATTTAATAACGACCCGAGCCTGGTGAGTGAGCTGGGAAAAAAATATGTGAACTATACAACTCTACACTACACGACATTGTGCAATGAACAAAGCAAAAGCCAAATATCTGTGTGTGGCGGGAAAGAAAGGAGGCATTCAGGTGAAACAGCAGATTTTCTTGTTGTGCAGCTGATTCCTGCTTGATAATTTCAGATTCCCAATCAACAGTCCTGTCAGTGCTGTACTTTCGCTCATTCCCGTTAGCGGATGACTCCGTTGCAATTAGACATCCAAGAAGTGATAAAACGCTACTGCTAGGAGGTGTTGAGTTTCTGGCATTCTAACAGAATCCCAAATATTTTCCACTGCAGTTTACCAAACTACTTTGTCAGAATAGATAAATGCCCACCATCTGCCCCTTTTGTCAGCCTATTTCACTGGAAAACATTGTGTTTTGCTTTCAGAAGTTTCTGAAGTGCACTGACAAGCAAAAATACCTGTGTCTCTATCACGGCTGTCTCCCTTTTACGTTCTCCTCATGCAAGGTGACTTCCACACTTCGTTAGGATTATAATGTTCCATGGAGAAGTGAGGCGTGCAGTGTGCTTTTATTTTTTCTCTCCTCTTCTCGCTGTCTGTCTGTCTCTCTCTTTCCGTGGCTACAGGCTCCACACCTTTGGTGAAATTAGGTGTCCTGTATAATAAACTGGTTGTCAGGTGACCACTTATGAGCCATGCAGCGTTGTGCCCAACGCTATGCAAAGGCAGATGAAAAATAAGAATATATATGAAAGCTGGTAAGGACTTTGAGATCATTTAGGAATTGACGCGCAAAACCGTCTCAGATGCACGATACAAGTTTACCTTCTAGCTTTTCACTGTGAATGTTTATCCTGATATGATTTATCTATTTTTTATATATTTATTTCATCCCCCATTTAAAAAAAGGTATGGGGGAGGGAAAATTGGATTCAATGATTGTGTGGGGGTATGAATATTTTACAGTAAATAAACAAATAAAAAAACAAAAAAAACGGTAAATAATCTTATCGTATCCAACAGCTGCGTTGTTACCCAGACACCCCCACACCCTCGTCTGTTAAAGGAAAAACCCTGTCCATGCAGTTAAGCTGCTTATGAATATTTGTAATTAAAATGGGAGGGGAAAAGCAAGGAGAGTGGCTTTGTTATCACTGCAGACAGTGCAGCTGCAGGTGTCTTTGATGCCCAGGAAAGCAGAGGAGAGCAGAGATTCCTACGGACTTGTCCCACCGCGTGGACTCCTCCCCGCTCACGCTTCACATCCCACCCCCTGTGTAAGCTCACATGTTCAAGAGTTCATTACCCTTTTGTTTTGCATTTTCATCCATTTCTAGCAGACCTTTGAAATCTTGTGAGCCCCAATCCGTTAAATTATTCATCAACATTTAAAAAAAGGCACCTCTCTATTTTAGGACACAAGAAAGCTTTGATTCTTGCAGACGTATGCACAATACTTTGTCCGGCTTTATTCCATTGCACTCACTTTTAAGGCCTGAGATCATTTGTAGTGGTGCACCTGCACCAATCAAAGATTTAGTGTCACATGGGTGACTCGTGATGACAAACCCGCAGACTCGGCTCTACCGAGTGTCTCCGTATTCTTTTTATGGTTTAGGGGTCACTACAACAACTCTCTTAAGCATCAAGCGTTTCTAACAGCAAGCATCTGTTTTCAGTGAAAGAGCTCTGCATGCTACCTGCCCATGTATGGAACAAAAAGCATGAGGAGAAAATCATTTATCAGCTTCGTAGCCAGACATTTCCTTCAGGATTTAGCGAAGACGAAACTAGAGCGGTAAGGAAAGAGAAAAATAAGATATTTAAAACAAAAATGAACCACAAATAACTCTGGAGTTTTTTTTAGGGCCGGAGAAGGGGTGGCAGCCATCTCCAAACTTGGGCGTGTTGAAGAGGTTCACATGACACTGCAATCAAAAAGAAAACAGCAAGGCAATCTCATGGTAAATACGTGCAAAGATGAGACCTTTTCTTCTCCACTCTTCTGCTCTGTAAAAAAAAACTTTTATTCCTACCCTTCGTGTGGGTGTCGTGTAGTAGGTTTGTTTGTGTTTCTCTAAAACAGAGAAGGAGGATGAGGAGGGAGAAGGAATGGAGGCATAAATATCACCACCCCAGAGGCCAGTCCCTGGCTCTGCTCCAGCACTTCACCTGCCACAACCAATTTTTTTTTTTATTTAATCAGTGAGTCATGGATCAGCCAAGCCAATCATTCCCATGTTTGGACATAACAGTACAGCCCGAGCTCCTTCTTATGTCTTTCACTTGGCCGGATATTTTCTCCTTGATGCTGCGAGCACAAGTCGAATATGAACCGGAAACTAGCAAAAACTCTTTTCATATTAGATAATAAGCAACAAGTGTAAGAAATATGCATGAGCAACACTGATGAGAAGTGAACAAGAAAGTGCTCCGTGAACGAGGTGACTGGATACGCATCAAGCCCGTGGGCACACTCCCCCTCCGAAGGAGTGTCGTCAACAGGAGAGCCTCGCTGCTTGTCAGCCAATGATTAATGGGAAGTCCCTCAAAAAATGGCAAATACATCGGAGAAACTTTTGAGAGAAAAGGTTACCGAAAAACACAGTTGCAGTGAATGAGGACATTGCTGAATTTCATGCAGTTTTTTCCACATCTGTCTCCGATCCTCCCAGATGCTTCGTCTCACAAGAATCATGAGACCTTTCTCTCAAGAGGAAATTGCTTTTACAGCAACCTCATCCCACTCTTCAGACTTCTTAGCAGCCATCCAGAGTGTGTGTGTGTGCGCGCGCGTCATTGTGTGTCTGTGAGCCATAGGAGTGCTGACACAACTGAATAAAATGCCACTCCTGCTGGACCTAACACAAGGTGATAGCGCGTCCTGTCACACATTCCTCCTCTTCTAATTTGTTTGTGTCATCTACGCGCACCTGCTCTATCACTTCATGTTGGAGATTGAGGTGTAAGAGGGGGCCTGTTTGTTTTTCCTCTTATCTAATAAGGTTGTTATTAACACTCGTGCCGCCTGCACGGTTAAGTTGTGACACTGGCGTGATTGATATTGTGTCGGCACAAAGGGAAGGTTGAAATGAATGGGTGACTCCAAAAATGAAAATAAAAATGGAAGATGAAAATCAGGACCCATAATGACGGGGAGCATTAAAAGAACAGCACATTGCGGGCCATCCGTTTATGAGGTGACCTTTCAGGTAAAATGTGGTAACTGTCTCCTCTTCCCTTATCCTGCCATTTAATTTCTTCTTCTTTGTTGGATTAGATTTTATTTTTAGGGTATTTACAGTACATCAGTTTCATACAGAATGACAAGATTTGCATTAATTAAGTGGCCAGAATCAAATTCCAAAACATTTCTTGAATTGCTCTGTGTCTGATGGATGAAAAGGCAACTTCTTGCTGACAAGTTTGTATTTACAACTTTACAAGGAGTATATTTACAAGGAGTCGGCCAGCTGTATTTACAAAGTGTTCAGCTGCTCACAGCTGAAAAAATGCCCCTAAAAAAACTAGCAAAAAAGGTCTCCTTATGAGAAAATGTTCTCCTCTTGTAAAATATGGGCAGAGGATTCACTTTACTTTTGACTGTAACTTCCTTCTGTGGCTCATCGTTGTTTGTGTGACGGTGTGTGAGTGTGTTTGTGCTCGCACAGGGTAACTTGTGATGTAACCGAGTTCTGCTGCAGTGAGAGAGAGAGAGAGTGAGAGAGTGAGAGAGAGAGAGAGAGAGAAGGCCACAGGCAGAGCTATTGATCGGGCTCGTCAGGGTTCAGGGATATAGATGAGTTACAAAGCCACCATTAATTACAAATCACTTCTGCCGTGAAAGTTGTTTAGCGCAAAAAGCAGCAAAAAAGTCTGCATCAAACAAGAATAGGGATAGGCCTCTCACATTTCTCATCCAAAGACGCTCTTTGGCTCGGGAGGCCTGGTTACTTTGCTTTTCGTCTCCTGAGCTTTTGTAGGAAGTCTTGTTTAATTAAAGCCGTTGGTTCCATTGTGGTTATCTGTCGCAGCGTTCATCGGCAATTAGATGCAAATGCGTCTCTTTTTGATCCATATTCCGTGACCTTGTTCCACCGGCTTATTACTTAGCACATAATCAATAACCCTGGACATACGATGAATCATGGTCCACAAGTGTGCATATATTTCAGCATGTGTCGAGCCGTGTGCAACGTGCATTTAAAAAGGCGTGGGGCTCCGTGACAGAGTCGTGAACAGGTGCAGGGTTTACGATGATCCACAGGCAGGTTCACAGACGGTCCCTGCCAGCACCACTTGAGAGAGTCCCTGCTGTCTCAGACAGGTTGCAGTGGAGCCGTGCTTTGCATTTAAATTGCAAGAAACACTGCACACAATTTCTGCCTCGTGCTCGTTCGACAAGGTAGAATAAAGTGTTGTTTTACCTTAAAGTACATGAAACAGCATGCACCCTGTTTCCTCCAGGTATCACCCACTCTTTGTGTCCCCACTCTCGCCTGCCCTCTGTCTTTCAAAAGCAGCTCGGCACCTGTCTCGGATCCTTCACCGGTTTCTTTTCTTTTTTGTATTTTTGGAAAGCGACTGCTGTCTTTGATTAATGTTTGGTGTGTAGTTGCGTATGTAAGCAATGACAGTTCATCCGTGAAGTCTACTCTTCCTGGGTCGGACAGGCACGCCTGGGCACACAAGGCTTCGGAGTGTCTCTTCTGTTCAAAGCTGATTTCAGATACAGCCATTTCAGAAGAGATGTTCTGCAGTGGCATGAAGCAAACAGGCTAAACAGTTTAACAGCTCTCTCTCTCTCTCTCTCTCTCTCTCCGTCCCGTCCTCGCTCTCTCTGAGCCGCCACTTGCATTCCCTCTGTTTTATTGTGACAAGGCGCAGCAAGTCATGGCTTGAATACCAACGTGATCATTTCTTGACAGTCTCCCTTTATTTGTCTGCTATCGCCCTGATACGATGATTTTCACTCTCCGGGTTTGTTTTGTCTTGGCAGAGATGGTCTGGGTGAGTGAGCTCATCCCCTCTCTCTCTCTCTCTCATTAGTTGTGGCTGTACCAGGTTCCAGCACACTCTGCATTCATGTGTGTGAGTGAGTGAGTGAGTGAGTGAGTGAGAGAGAGAGAGATTATTGTAAGATCCCACACAGAGAAGAAATGTGTCCAGCCGAGCTCATGCAGAGGAGAATATTTGGAAATAATAATGTGTCGATGCGCTACTTCCTCAAGGAGAGAGGAAATCTGTGTGTCCGTTATTTTCCTTTCCATTTTGCTTCTTTTTAAACACACCCCTGAGGGACATCTGGAGGTTATTTTTTGTTGTGTCATCATGTGTTTGACATGAGATGATAATTGAAGCTAAACGAACCAGCTTCGAGAGTGTTGGGTAGAAACTCAAAATTTGCTGATGGGCAGATTAACCTGCTTCAGGAAATGATTCTGTATAAGCTTACAGAATAATGGCCATGTTATGTTGCCAAAGCCCTTCGTGGTCTCTGCATTGTGTGCTGAGCTGAATAAAACACTACAACAGGTTAGTAGCCTGAAAACAGGATCAATTTTGCTCAATAAGCCCACACAATAGTCCAATAAATTATCGTGGGTCACAAAACAAACGGGCTCCCGGAGAAGTTTGAAAGCCACTCTAGTGGGGTGGATAGAAATCTAAAGCCCACTTGATAGCGGCGCCAGACACATTACACACAGGCCTGCAGAATAGAACGCAGGCTGAATGTTTTGGCACACAATTTCAGAACAAAGCATAGCTGTCCACAGAACTAGCTTGTTCCTCGTGGCTGCCTCGAAGGTTGGAACGGGAGGTCATTGTTCTTATGATGGTGTCAGGTTGGCAGAATTGACCAGCGTTAAAGGATCATTCAGTGTGACATTAACTCTTGAGAGGGAAAGACTAACTACACGAGAATAGGTACTCTGTGTACGTGACATCCGACAAAGTGAAAAGGACACCTTTCGATTGCTTTTGCTCGGGCGGAATCACAAAATCAATAGTGCAGCATTGCTCATACACACATTAACCCTCCTTTTAAAGTATACAGACCAAACTAAACCATCACCACTTCAGAACACACTTGACCTTCTCTTTTATTTATGATCTTTTATTCAGACAAGACCAGCAGTTTAATGTTAATGCTTTTCTAGCGAGTGCTAGCATTGGCACAGCCTAAGGTAACAGTCTATAAAAGTAAGGCCGTGCTGGGACTTCATCAGATCCCCCCCCCCCCAAAAAGAAAAAGTACACAAAAGTGCACTGGATGATCCTATTCATATAGGACTGTATTAATTGCTAGTCCTAAAGCTAGATCAAGATAAATGATCCCACTACAGTGGTATTGTTGAGGTTTGGTTATGCTCCTTTTATGTATCGAGTGGTTCTTCCAGGGACCCGAGTCCAAGGGTATCGTTCCGACTCGCAGAGCTAACTGTTGCCGAAAAAGACACACAGTATTCATGGGACTACCTTTCATCAAGGTGTTCCAGCGTAATCTTTTCATCAAGGATGTTTTTCAGTGCTGTTGCCAGCTGGCACTGTCGCGTATGTAGAGTATCAAAAAGCATGGAGCTGACATAAAATGAGATATTCCAACAGTGTACACTCAGGAAACGCTTACAGATGTTCCCATCTGCTGTGTTTCACCTTGTTTGTCCAGAGAGTGCGAGGACTGGAGGGGAAAAACGCTGCATTAAGTATTAAATTTAGACATTGTGCTAGAAGACTACCCTCATACTGTGTCTGACCTGCTTTGAGATGAACACCGCGTTTCTTTGAACAGGTGGCAAGAATAATGTAGTGATGTAGCGCTGTTGTGCGTGCTGTGTGATCTACTAGAAGCACCCTGCTCTACATGTGATCTGTTGGCAGCGAAACATAGCTTGGAAATCCATGTTTAATGTTCCATTTCAGATCTCACAGTTCATCACTGAAAGATTTGTAAACCACCAATTTAACATTGCAACAAAAAAAAAAAAAAAAAACCTTGGTTGTTGGTCCCCAAGCAATTATGAAAAAATAATTAAAATGCAAGAGTGCAGTTTGATGGTTCAAAAGGTTTCAATTGCATTTTTTTTGTTTTGCTTGACAAATTGAAAGAGAGATTGAAGCTACACATCTGCAAATACTTCAATGCAAATACTGTATTGACCTGTGTAAGAACAAAACCTCCCTTAATGGGTAAATGCATATCAACAAGAAGACCTCGATCCTCTCACAATAGAATGAACAATACTGCAGAGCGAGATCCGGTATTGCAAAAAGAACGCTTGGCTTTTCTCATTCATCATGTTGATTGGATACATCAATTCAAATCTGTGCTTCCCTTGGCTTCTACTGAGGGCTATGTTGTGTAAAAATCTATTTGACTATTTTGCAACATTCCCACATATATCTACTGGTCAGTGTGACTTTATTCCATCTTAATTTGTAGTATGTGCAAACAGGAACATTATCAGAGGTGAGGTGAATGAGGTGAAACCAATGCTGCAGTACCCTTCAGACCTGTCAGAGGGCAGTGTAGGTCTATAAGAGATCCTGGTGCAACCAATGGAGGGGGGGGGGAGAAAAGATTGGTTTCTCGGAATTCTATCCCTCATTAGGTTGCATGCAGTGCCTGAATTACCTGCTGCATTTATCCATTAAACTCCTTCTTTCTGTATACTGCTCACATTAAACACAGGTATGGAGCCTTGCAGGATGAATGCAGGCCAACATCTGACCCCATTCCCGCTTCCATTTGGTGGGGCTCATTTCTGTGGAGGCATTCAGCAGTTGTTTTTGTGTGATCCAAATGTTACATTTATAATGTTGCAAAAAGTTCTACCAGGAAATGACGGCGAATTTCTGTTCCTTCTCAGCGACCCCAATTGTGTTCGCATCACGTTGTTGGGATCGTTCAGAAACAATGCTGGCAAATCAGGGCAATGCATTTGGAATCTAAATCACCAGATATTCACTGGCTAATGTTGTGACAGCTTGTTAACTTATTCATTCTGCAGCAGGCTATGGGAGTTGACAGAGCGAGCTCAAGTTCATGTCTCCAGGCTCTGCCCTTGTCCAATTGGCTCCCTGCTTTGTCAAGGAGACTTAATTCATCATGATGAGCAATCATTTGTGGGGTCAAGGTGCAACAAGTGGACTGAGTTTTATCCTGGCCTTTGCCACATAGCTGTTTTTCACATTTAACCTTGAACTCAACCCCTATGTGATGGTTCCACTTTGTCAGATCAGCAGTCCCTATGTTGAGGTGAAAGGATCAGTTTGTATTCGTGTGAAAGGTGTTAACTTTTTTGTAAACAAATACAATTCGGATCTCAAAGTCCTTTTACTTGTGCGTAATCTCGGACGTACATCAGACGCAACTAAATCGAGCGGGAAAGCCACAAAGAAAACACTAGACAAGACAGGAACCAAGACCAATTAAGCAAGTAACCATATTTAAACACATTTGTACCTCTTTGATCTCCTTTTCACCAAGTGCATTAGATAACATCTGGGTGCTACCATAAAGTAAACTCCAGCTGATAAATTGAGGTTTTAATTGTGGCGAGCTATTTTGCTGGCACCCCTCCTTTAGGAGAGGGAACAAAAGGCTGCCTGTCATCCCACTTTTCCTCCCTCCCAGTTGATAATCAATGGAGGGACAGAGCTGCCAGCTATTGACTGAGGAGAGATGAATGACACTGCTCCCAAAAGGGTCTATTTGAATTTTGACAGGCAGGATTCAAAAGTCCAAGCCCTCCTTTGATGGTGGCAGGAAGAAGGCTTTTCACTGACATGCTGAAAGTAATACCAATTGCTGATACGGGGCTATGAGAGGACTGAAATACTTTAATCTGCAGACTGTCGGAGATCATGTGTAGGCAGTTTAAATCCCCCCATACTGCATTCATTGAATACTACTTTTGCAGCTGTTTTGCATCCATTCTACAAGGGAGTTGAATCAATGGTGGAGCACATGGGACAAATGTCAAACACAAGGAAAAAGGACTTTCTCTCGGCCACTGGCGGGATGTCAAAAAATATTCATTCAAATGCCATCCGTTTCTCTTTTCTGTGCACATCTGCTCCTACTGTTGCCTGTTGTTACAGTGTGAGTCATCTTTTAATGTCCTGCCTTCTAATGTAGTTTGACCTTCGTACAATCAAGATGAAAGCTTTCAAAACGTAAGCTTTTATAGGTTGTGCATTCTTTCCCTTTAGCCATGGCATGGCCAATTTTATGTGGATGCATAGGGAGTAAAATCAGCCCTCACTGCCTTGCGTCTGCTGCTCCATGTTTTGCTCCTAAGGCAGGATCATGTTAATTCTGTGGCAAGCTGGTTATTGGCATATACAACTGCTTGTCATGGATGAGCCCCCTGTACTGGGCAAACAAACTAAGCTGCCTGTAGACCCAGTAATCAAACATTAGTACATATTAAGACCAAGTAATCAAGCGATAGTACATATTAGGACTCCACTGCACACATCCTCTTTCCCTTTACTTTATATTCATTTTTAAGTGCGTTACAAAAGCACAATAGCTGTTAAGTTCACATTACAGTAAAAATGTAGGAAAATCACTGGGACATTGCAGCGTTCTCTGTTCAACATGCTCTATGTATTAAACCATGCAATGTCATTTATGTGAATACTAATGTTTTTTTTTAGGTTCTACATTATGGGCTGCGTTAAGTGATTTTGTTGTGGAAAAAAGTTAAACACACCATTGAAATATCATAATCTTAAATTGAAACAGTGAAAAATGCACCACCTATTCCCATTCACACATATTATCATTCATTTGGGTTTGTGGTTGTATCCACATGACCAATGTCAGGCTTTTCCCTTTGCTGTGTTTCGGTCTCAAACGAATCACGGGGCACATATTTGGCTTTTATTGCTGCCAAGTTCCTCAGGTGATCTCTTACTTTAGTAACACACCGGCAGCACACAGACACGGAATAAAGAATTAGTGGTGAAGTTGAGAGCTGTGGCAGCTGCACGGCCTCTGCCGTGTTCCTCTTGCAGGTTCCTGGTTGGAGAGGGATGCCGTTGGCCAGATTGGATGCAGCTGGTTGCTGCAGCCGGCCTTTCAGACGGGCCCAAACTGGGGCAGACGCTGTCACTTCTCCCGAACGCACCTGGTGCGACCGCACAAGCATTGTGTGGAGGCTGCAGCGTGGCGCTCTGCAAGCCTCCTCTTCCAACAATGTCTCTCTCTCGTTACATTTGGAAAGCATGATTTATATGTTTTAGAATAAAACTTTTTCTGTTAAATCTCTGCTGCTATCGTCCGTCATTTGTTATGGTTAATGAGCCAAACCGTAACAAATTCCAACAACCAAAATAGTTAAAAGTAAATTAAAAAAGCTCTATAGAACTTAGAGTGACCCTTTACACAGAACATGCAACTGATCCATCGTTCATAGAGTTGATTTGTGCTTTCAGGTAGTTTATTCACTAATGAAAACATATAATGATCCATTTCTGCCTAAAAGCCAGAGAGCTACACGGTAGCTCTTAAACAAACGTTAACTGCAGGGCTGTGATGGCGCGCTGTGGTTTCCTGCCAGTCAGATGCATTACAAGCCCAGCCACTTGCCCAACCTTACTTTCTGCCTCGCCACATCAGACGAAAAATACTCATTTGTTTTTCACTTGGCACGGCACGTTGGCATTAGATGGAAATTGTGCGGTGCATAATTGGACAATATACCCACAGATCCTTGGCTGAGTTTCTGGGGATTTTGTTGACCCTAATGGGTTGCCTTCCGCCTGGAGATGATCCACAGTAAAATAAATGAGCTAGAGTTTGCTTACTTAAGATGAACAAATTAAATTAGGCGCGGACAACAAGCAGCCACACTGTTGTCGTGTCTTTGCTCCACAAGTGGTGTAGACCTGGCAAAAGAAACACTTTGCAAGTTTAACTTAGATCCCTCACGATTAGACAGATGGTTTAACTCATTTAAGGTAATTCATTCTGATAGTCCACTTAGTTAGAAATGGATTTCTCTAGTTTCAGAACGGCTTCGTATGTTTTCAGGCTCCAAATGCAAGGAGCAACGTTAACATCCGGAGTTAAAGTTCACTATCAAGATAATACAATTCAGCATTGATTTCATGTTGTCCAGTAAAGACTACACATGAATGCTTTTACGCTTGGTTTTTGTGCGTGTACCTTTTTAATGTGTGAGGAGTAAAGAAGGAAAACTTATACCAACAGATATATTCTAGCAGTATGCTATACATAACCTGTGTGAATGGTTACAAAATAGATACAGTCCAATTTAATGATTTCAATGTTTTCCATTAATAACCCCCGACTATCTGCTCTTTTAACTTACTTTTACACTATTACTAGTGTGATAGTTGTTTGGCTCTGTGTGTGCATAACCTCTGCAGCTGCTGCCGGTGACCAGCCTAGATGGACTAACAAATTAAAAATGAAAATGGGTCACGGCTCCAGCCATGTCAGCTTTACATCAGCCTTTTCCAGACCTTGTCGCCTTCCAGAGGTGTGAATTTATCCTCAACTTGTCTTTAAAACACAGAAGCTCACCATGCTTACCTTATCTTTACCGTTTAAACCTTACTTTTACCTTGTATTTGAGTCAGTGGGAATACATTTCTATAAAAGAAATAAAAAAAATAATTCATTCTTTTTCCTTCTTACTTATTGGCCTCTACTCATTTTCTGCAAGGAACATACTGTACATCAAAGCACATTTTCATCAACCTCACACCATACCCCCCCACCTCTCACATTTAAATTACATACAGTGTTCTGTATGTGGGTCTGGACGAATAAAAGTATGGAAATTGTAGGGTCCTGTGTACCTTCAGTCTTACAAATACACACTAGGAAACCTGATAGAGGATGCTCTAATATGCAGTGCATCCGAAGAGTTTCCACAGCGCTTCACTTACATTTTGTTATGCAACAGCCTTCTTCCAGAATTGATTACATTTTTTTTCCTCAATTCAACAGACCCATAATAAAGTAAAAAAAAGGTTGATCATACGTTTCAAAATGATACAAAATAAAGAACCAAAATATAACCTGTATAAAAGTATTCACAGCCTTTGCTTAATACGTTGCGGAAGCGCCTTTGGCAGCATTTAACAGCCTCAAGTCCTCAGTACAAGCTTAGCACACCTGTTTCTGGGCAGTTTCTCCCATTCTTCTTTGCAGAACCTCTCAAGATCTCAAGCACCAGATTTGTGCCTTGAAACAATTCTGCCTCAGAGGTCTACAGACAATTCCTTTGACTTCGTGGCTTGTTTTTGCTACGACATGCACTGTCGTCTGTGGGGCCTGATGTGTGCCTCAATCAATCAAGTGAATATAGCAGGGTGGATTCCAATCACCATCTCAAGGATGTGGATCAGTGGGAACAGGATGCACCTGAGCTCAATTTGAGTGCCATTGCAGAGGCTGTGAATACTTCCGTACACGTTAGATTTCCAAAATACCTATTAGAACAGAACTTGTAGAATTTTGATGAAAAAAAAGGAATTGAATCAATATTGGAATAAGGCAGGAATTTAACAACATGTGGGAAAAGTGAAGCACAGTAAATATTTTTTTTCGGGACACGGCTGAGGGGCGCAGCATGCAGGGATGGGCCAAATTCATCAAAATATGAGTGTATACAGATATATATGTATACACATATTTTTTTTATTATATATATATAAAATGGACATCATTCACTCATGACATCCACCTTCATTATTGTCTGGTTGCGAAAACTTGCATTGCCTGAAAACGATCATTTGTAGGTTTTCCGGGGGTTTTCCGGCAAATCACCCCCGAGCTAAAAGCTAAAACAGTCGCGCAAAATCCAACCCGTTGCTTTGAGTGCGCAGGGATATGGAACGGTCGGGTCCTTTAGATGTGCATTCAAATGGATAATGCAGTTCTCGAAACTGTTCTAAATGTGCAAATATTCATGTATAAATCTAGAATTGTAGGCAATGCACTTAACACAAAAAAAAAATATGGGGAAGGGTATTCATTTGGACCCCCCAATGTCTAAATCATGGTTACACCCTTGGTCAGACGTCTCTTGACAAGGATATCATCTACCTATAGCTAGCACGTTAGCATCGATGATGTTAGTTAGCTTTTATAACCATATATCACTACATACATGCTTTGTAGCCAGACCCAGACATAAATTATACATCAAGCTAGTTGACATATGTCACACTCCGCTAAAATATTTAGTTAGATTTTTTCGTGGCTATCTATAAGTAATACCGCCCATCTCTGATCACATGCAACATTTTTGTTACATTGCGCAAGCTGGGACAGACAGGAGCTCCTAAAGAGGAGGCCGGCCATGTCGGAGCCACGAGAAAAAACAGGTCTAAGCTCCCCAATGTTAACCACATCTGCTGTTCATCTTGCTTCTAATTAGCAAACAACAAGCAAACATCTGCTGAATATTTTAAAATAAGATGGTTTTATTTTGTTGTCCTCACCCCAAAATACAACGGGTCCAACAGACCCATAACATTGGCTTAGTAACAAAAAAATGAAACCCCATTCATACAATTGATGTACATTTCTAGTCAGTGTGTGTAGTCAGTGAAAAAACACGCCAAAGTAGCACTAGTTATATGAATACAAGATTACTTTAAGGGCAAATAGGAATATCAGTAATGGAGATATTCTGCCAGTAATGGAGATATTCTGCAGTAAAGAAGTAGAGTTATAAGTTAGTATGGCTAACGTAGACAATTTAAGTTGCCAAAGCAGACTGACTTTGCCTGTCGGCTCTTGTACGATGAGAAAGTTTGTTCCATGAATTCATAAAGCGTTAGCAGACAATCCAGCAGCAAAAGGGGAGATGAAGTCTAAGACCCCGGGTTAGCCTGACATGCTGGACATGCTGCAGAGCCCTGACGCTCCGACCACAACGCTGCACAGAGAGACGGGGGTTTTTCAGGTTCATTATTATTTAACATGGTCGATGCCCAAATGGCACCCCATTTTGACCGTGTGTAAAGAGAGATTCTTTGCTTTACAGAATTCAGATTCTCAGTTGGCGTCAATGTAGAGATATCTATGACTGTAATGAAGTCTTCCGAGCCCTGTCGGTTAATCCTTACACCGCTACTAGGGTCTGATAACACCATATTTTAGCCTCTACTGCTTATGTATGACAGCAATGCTGCATGCTGCTGAGTTTGAACTGGTGTTGCATTTAGGTTTCAGGGAGAACTGTTTTCATATTAGGACACGCCCTTGGGCCTTGCTAAAAATGACATACTGATAAATCATTCATATTCAGCTTTTTAACCTCACCATGGGAATCATGTTAAGTCCTTAAAGAGGATTCTGCCCACACACAAACACACTCAACACCTTGCCAGGGTAATAATGCCTATCAAGCACATGTAATTGCTAGCATAGACTAAATTTCTCTAGGTGATTGTAATTGGTTTTGTCACTTTTGAGTGAGAGCTGACTAATGTTGTTCCGTTTGCACTGACAGTGTCACTCTAACCTACTTCAAGACACGTCGCCGTGCTTTGCATCGCAAACACAAAACTCAGAAGGCTCGATACCAAAGCAAAGGGTCTCCCGTATTTTTCAAAGGAAACAATATCTTAGTATGCATATTTTT
This sequence comes from Pungitius pungitius, assembly GCF_949316345.1. Lineage (NCBI taxonomy): Eukaryota > Metazoa > Chordata > Actinopteri > Perciformes > Gasterosteidae > Pungitius > Pungitius pungitius. The sequence goes on from NC_084905.1 coordinate 1,180,780, forward strand.
CCCTGAAGCGATGTGTCTCAACTGCTTGTTGTTTTTGTGACAGTTAGTAAAAATGTGAGAGGCGTAATCATGCTGCAGTGTGCTGTTTTTTCAAGGGGGTGAATAAGAATTCAGAGCTTCTGCCAGACACTTGGTTCCAAACCCTCAAAACTTATTAAAACAAAACCGAGAAGGTCTACAGTCATTTAACAGCAAATGCACTGTGCTCTCTTTTATCTCCAATGCAACATGCAAATAGCCATTTCTCATAGTGTGTTGCTGTATTCCATTGTACTGAGTGGGCTGCCAACAGCATGCGTGCATGCCTGAAATAGTGTTTGCTCTCACACTACGTTATGATTCAGTATGTGTGAGGTCGTAAAGGTGAATGTTTTAAACATGGCAGGTGCAGTAACACACACAGACAGAATGACGTAAAAAGACAAAAACCTCATGTGATTTACCCAATGAAACAAAAACGACAAGAAAAAATGAAAAAACGAGGGCATGTAGAGCAAAGGAACAGCTGCAGTAGTCCGGGTACTGCACGCGTCCCATGACGCCAATTTTTGGAATGATCCATTTCAAGGGAAATAATTATGCAGTTAATGCAATTTAATCCCTGCCACTGCATCTCCCTTTGAAAAAGAAGCACATGTCAGCAGAGATGAAGTTGGGGCTGCTGCCTGATTACATGTAACGTGCATAACCATTAATTGAGTCAAAGGAACAGAGAGCTATACCTTGAAGCACAGACAGCACAACATTTGGGGCATATTTGATTTAAAGCAGCTGGGATTAATGGTGGAAAAACTTAGTATAATAATAAAGATTCCCGAGTGCACTTGATGTGTACAATAAGTTGAAATTTGGTTTTTCAGAGTTCGGAGTTTGCAGCTAATTTAAATCATGATTTCCATGAAAACTTACATCATCGAGCTATTTGATGGAGGTTAGGTATACTCATGTTTGATCACTGTTACGTACAGTGCTCTGTGTGTACGTCTACGGTATTGTGTTCTTTTTTTGTGTGTTGTTGGTTTGTGTTGTTCTGTCTCCCCCTTCTGTTTCCATTCTCTTACTTCACACATGTGCACACCTGGTTCCCCTCATCAAAGCACCACACCTGTTCCAGATCTCCCATCAACCATTCTCCTTCGTATAGTCCATGTTTGTTTTCAGTGAAAAAAGCTCTTTTGCAGAGCACTGGTTTGTGTTAAAATTGCAGTTGGTAACAGCCTACTGTTTTTGAGATTTATTTTTGTTGTGCGCACAGGGTCAATGAGGACAGGTACGATACTCCGGGGTTTACATATTGCATACACGTAGGTGTACCTGTTGTTAATACTCTAGGCTAGAGTGAGCACCACCCACTATATTCTGGGTGCTAAGCACCGGTCAATGAGGGGGGGGGGGAGGTTGTTTGTTCTTTTCTTTGGTACTTTTTGCGTACTGTATTTTGTGTGGCTAACGCCTCACTTGCCTCAACCTGTTGCCCTTATGTTGCCCCCCGGTTCGAGCGACCAGGAAGCGTAACAATCACATGTTCTTTGTTGATCCTTTTTAACTTTCTTTTAGCATCACAATCAGGTCAGAATGCAGAGTTTTCACTAAAGTCCTTCTCGGCTAACGCAAATTCCATCACCATCTGCTGTACAAGGTTTTGTTCTTTGCTAATTTGTCATGGCTGATCCAACACAACATACTCTCAATGTTAAGCTGTTTTGTGTCATCACATTCACGTATCACACATCATGCTCCAGGTCAGAATTGATTCACTACATTTTGATGCATTGAATGCTTCCATTTCAAAACACTGATCGGAAACCTGCTGCTTGAAACTCTCTCTCTTCACTCCCCGACTCCAATGATTCACTTTTCTCTTAGAAACGAATTTACTTCAAGGCTTGAAATGTTTATCCATCCCTTCATACTCGCTCACATTCATCCATTTGAGCCTCTGATCAAAATGTCTTTTCTAACCTTTTCTAACCCCTGTATGAATAATAGAAAATATTCTGCAACTTCAGAATATTGTGGGTAATTGCTTTTTAAAGGCGCCCCCTAGTTTGTTTCTGTTAATAATCATGTAATGGGCCTATTTTTTGGAAACTATGTGACCTAAGCCGTGTGACCTTGCTGTTGCATTGCTGACTACATCAGAGACGTCCCCGGGGAACCGCTTTAGACTGTTAAGAATGCCAGCTTCACACTGGCAAATTCAGTCCTACCAGAATACTGGGCTTAGAAAGCAGATGCATCAGTTTGCGGTTTGGGTCCCTCTGCATGTATGTGGGTCTCTGCATGCATGTACCAAGAGACGGTTGGTAATTTGGAAGCAGCAGCAAGCGTTGCTGGGTTACTAATATTATTCTCATCTCAATTTGCTGCTTTTGCACGTTCATTACCACTGCAATTATATCGTTGGTGTCTATAGGAAACGTAAGTAAATGAATTAGGCAGGAGCATGTGACTGTGGGAGTGGATACGTGAAAGGAGAGCAGTCTCTAAACCTTTTAATGAGGGAGAAATTTTGCTGAAGACAGGGTTCTCTTAATGGAATTTTAACTTGATTAAAGGATAGCAGACACACATGCAGGAGAGTCCTCGTCCTCTCAATCCAGTTCTAGTTACAGTGTTTATCATCAACACAATTGCAAATACTGTCTGTAAAAACTTGAATTACATTATCAGACATGCCTAATGAGGCTAATCCCTTAAATTACATTATAGTCAATTTGTCTGAGCACACGGTGTAGCATACACTCAGCCTTGATTGTATAGAAACCAGGACCCTGGATCCTAGGAAATTATTAGACATGAAGATACTAATACAGAGAGCGCTTTTGCCGTACTACTAAACAGTGATAGTTATGGACTTTGTTGGAGAACCACAGATCATTTAAAAAATATGAATACATTTCATTCTGCAGGATTAGTACATCTTTGTTTATTAATATCAAGGGATACACACCTACGATTCAGGAATCCCATTTCGCTTCACCCTCTAATCCAAATTAATGAGGGTTTTCTTTTATGAATTCTCTGAAAACATGTCGCTGCAGATGGGCAAAGAGACAAAAATATATTGGATACTACAATATTATCTTATCGTATTTGTAAGTGTTCATTTATCAAATGTTATCTTTTCCTGTGAGATACATTTAGAGAAAGGGATAAGCAACAATCCTATTACAATAATTAATTCTGAGTTTTCTGGGGGAAAACATCTGTGTGATTGGCACAAAAAGAATCTGTGTGTTGGAGTGATTACAATAAAGAGTGAGGTGGTATTAATGATAATCTTAAGTACCTTCAGTGTTCAATTTCCACACCTTCTTTCTCGTTCCCTTCTAGCAGAGCCATAATGTCTTTGCCTGGTTGAAGTGGACCAGCACAAGCTGTTCAGTGATACAAACACAGGTTATTTTGGGTCCAGTAGGGTGTTTCGGGCCATCATACATAATCTTGCACTTGCATGTGTACGAAGTGTTACAGACTTAAGGTATGTGAACAAAAGCCATGTTGTTAAGACCCACTAAATATTATATACAGTACTTATACATTCAAATGTACAGTTAAGTCCCTCACAGATATCACAGAATTTGCTGGTTGTCATTGTGCAGGAACATTGTTCATTTGTATATTGATTTATTTCCAGAACATGTGTCTAATCTACATTCATTTTCCAATGCTGTCAATGAACAGGAACATTTGCTTTAGCATGCACTGAAACAGCCTCAGGGCCGTTGTGATTAATGTTTACCACTTAGCACAAGCGCATCTACACTCTGTAGACATGCTGTTTGAGATGTGCAATCATATCATTCAAATTCATGTCTTGGTTTACTAATATATCATATGAACGTGATCCATTATAGGTTCTTTGAGACTGCAGCCATCCATTCGAGCCAGGGTTAAGTTGGCAGTGTAACAGGCTGGGTGTTGAGATGGGGGTGTGTGTACAGACAATGGGGCTGGAATAAAGTACTTTTCCTCTGAGTTTGATGGTGTGCATCATTGAAGATGACAAAATGTAAAAATTGTTTAGAGGACCTTATTAAATATGTATGAAACAGGGTTTTCAAGGATAGCATAGACAGCAAAATCCATCATCGGATTGTAAAATGCAGAAATACTATTAAAGTATGAATATTAAGTGTGTTTTTTTTAGTTTTGTGCTGAGGGTTACAGACAACAGAACAGTGAAAACATTATTTTAATTTTTGTTATTTTAGTTTGAAAACACTAATTATAAAAATTATTCTTTTTAAATTTCATGCATTTCTTGTGGTCCAAAATGCCTCTAGATGCATTGCCACAGTACCTTGCCTCCTCAACAAACATGAGCAAAAAGGACACTGGAACAGAGAAGGAAAACAGTGTTTACAACTACTCAATTAGAGAGATTAGTCATCCTCTCCAAGGTCACCAAAACAAAGGCACGTTCATGTAGTATAATCCCCCTAAATCAGCTATTAATTACTTCATGAATATCTGAGGACTAAAGGGCATTGTCATGGGCCACGGCTCTTGGAAATGTTATTAGGGTTGTAACAAAAAATGAACCAGACCTTTCTCCCAAATTCTTACCACATCAGGAGTCTGAAACCACATGCCGCAAGCTTATTGAGCCGAACCGCTCATCCCATTAGCTTGTGACTTTGCTTCCGAATTAGGAATATGTTTTTAATGTAACGGTTTCTGTGATGATGAAACTGCAGGATATCCGAGAGTTATTTTACCAATCGAGGCTGTACAGCATTCATCAATTCAAGTGGATGCAACTTTGCGGCAACGATACAACACACACACACACACACACACACACACACACACACACACACATCACCTGGCGCGATGACACTGTGGTGAAGCGCGGCCACGGTGCCTCTTTTGTTTTGAGCCCGTCGGCGCACCGTGTTGCTGTGAGTGGGGGAGTCCGCACCGCTGAGCAGCCTGGCTGTCTCTGGGTTATGTGAGCAGGTATGGGGGGGGGGGGGGGCGTATTTGCAGAGAAGGGAGAGAAAATGAGAGATAGGAGCCACGGCCAGGGAGCTGTCCCTGAGTGATGCTGCTCTGCTCCCAGCAGCACCCTGTCAACTCCAAATGAGAAATTTCAGACGTCCACTGTGGTAGCTCTTAAAAGTGGAAATGTTTTCCCAGCACTGCTGTGTCCTTTCTTAGGACAATATCTTTAAAAGTGAGTTGGCCGACCTTCAAAGTGGAGGAAAGATAATGGATTCTAGTCATCTAAAGGCATGCGTTAAGTTGATTAGTAGATCAAGTAATGTAAAACTTAATGGTTGTTTAAAGATTAAATAGGGTATTTTGGCAACCAGTTGATGGAGTTAAGTGCCTTTGTTTTGTACTGTGCCTTGTATATTTTCTAAGGATTAATAACTAACATACGTTCATGGGGGAAGACGTATGTGGATACATCCTTGTTCAGGAATTTCTGATCTGATCACAGACGGCTTCTTGTCAAAGTAGACTTACCTACTCCACTTTATATATCAATGTGTGTAATATCCCTTTAATCTTAGTCAATTGTCAATATCATGCTGAAGGTAGTTCAAATAAATGACGCCAGGATATTTAATACATTTGTTTCCTCTTCAGAATGTAAAGGAATCTGAAGTTGTGTTGGGTTTAAATGTTAACAAGTGTTAACATAGCATAACTTAATATCAGTCACTGTTACTCCAGAAACATTAAGTATCAGTCCTTCCTCCTCCTCCTCCTTCTGCTGATGTGAATCACCGGCTTGGTCGTAGCCAGCAGATGCCACAAGAACTTGAGCTGAGTGCTCAGACTACGTACAGATGGTTATATTATAGCTGTTTTAGATAAGGGTTACTTTACACCCCTACTTGAAGAAGGAAATGAAATATTAATATCGAGGCTCTGTGTCTGCACCGAGATTTCGGCATCTTTCTCACTCAAACCTTGTAACGGTGCATCACTGCTTCAGTTCTGGTAAATTCTTCACAATACCAGAACAGTAGTTCTGTAAGAGGGAGGGCATGCCTGCTTTAGACATGACGGGGCCAGCTTCCAACAGTTTCCAGATTCAAAAGCCCAAACTGGAGGCAGATGAACAAGATTTTGTAGTAGTATGTAGCGCAACAGTCCAGGTGGTGGGAGAGAGAGGAAGAGAGGTTATTTTATCTGGTTCACTTCACTTCATCCACTGTGGCCTCTCTGATTAGCTGTTCGCTGACTTTGATGCGTGTGTGTGTGTGTGTGTGTGTGTGTGTGTGTGTGTGTGTGCGCACATCGCTGACGGAGCAGGGGACAGGCTGCAGCGCAATAATACATGGAATCTGCATGATGTCCAACATTGGGGAGAACAGAATTTTAATAGCGTTATTTTGGACTGATGGCTTTTAAAAAAAAGAAAACTCAACTGTCATCAACTGCCACACACTGACTGTCCTTTAGCCCAGTACATTTGTAAAATATATTTTATTTCCAAATCAAAAAAACTTTTTAATTAGTCTATGAATTGAAATAAGGTGCCCACTTATGTTTTTCTAATTCGCCCGAGTTAATATGATTGGTTAGTCATTAGTGGTTGATGTGGCAAAGAAAATAAATCAATAATTTCCAGTGCTCCTCTTATTGTATTTATAAGTGTGCCCGTGCTTTGGTGTTTGACAACGAGCTAGTTGTTCTGTTAGCAAAAAAATACAGCAGGTCTCTTGATATCCGTTTTATTTAAAGACGCATTCGGCTGTTGTTGCAATAGAGAGAGATAGCAGGCGAGTTGCCATGGGTGACAATCAAGGCGTTAATTAAAGAGCCACTAATAAAGAAAAGCAGGCTGTCATAGTTACGTGGTGTCCTCAGGGCCCCCCCCGTGTAATGTAATATCTATTCTGTCATTTAGAATCCCGCACGGACCCTAACGTGGAGAGGGCAGAGGGTTAACGACGGCTGCACAGAAAAGTCAAGGTACACTTAAGAGAAAATATTAGAAGTGTCTCCCCTCTTAGAGCAGTTTAAGAAAACCCAACGCTGTCTCCAAGGGAATGTGTTAAGCCTTAGCTCTCCACATAAAACACATAAGCTGAAGTGCTGGGCAGACCGGTTTTGTTAAAACTTTCCTAATAATCATTGACCGTTAAAACAAAGCAGTGTATAAACCGCCTTTGGTGCCTGTCAGGTGGGCCCTCATACCACTGGGTTTTGGGTATGGAGATAGGTGTTGTATTAGGGATTCTTTAAACTTCTCCACCTAGGCAGTGTGATGCTGTCACCCACCCACCAACACGCTTCCATTCATTGTGTAACCTCTGAACAATGTGCACTACGTATTCACAAGAGAGGGTGTTTTTTCTTTGTCAGACATTTTACTACAAGGACCAATCACAATACTGCAATTTTTTCCAAAGGTATGTGGGCGGAAACCAAAGGAGTTGATCTTTTTCTACAGATTTTGACCACTTGAGACCAGATAACAATTTTCCATTGCAAAGAACTGGGACAAATGGTGAATCATCATCCTTTTAACTTAATAATTATTGTTATATAATTGCTTTGTAAAAACGTACTGCAGGCAATGAGTGTAATCTTTTTAACTTTTCAACACACACGTTTTAAACTAATAATTGAGATTTGAGTGAATTGAGGATTTTTACTATCCTGCAGTTTGTTTTCTCCCTGTTTGTCAAACACACAACGATGCTGCATACGCTTGAAGGGTGCTAGGCTCTTTACACAAACACTGAAAATGAAAATCCTTCAATTAGACTGAGTAATTTGATTAAGGGACTTCATCTGGCAATCAGTTAATTTCTTGATCTTACTCAGATATTTAGGAGAAATCTGTGATTTTCTTTTCATTAGGGATGAAGCCAAAGCTTCCGCGTGTTTGCTGTCGCTTTATTTTCTGCCTACAATCATCTCCCCGGTATAGTGTGAGCAAAAGATGAAAAGGCCGGGAAGGACTTCAATGAAAAGGTACCTGAGCAGCATTGCCTTTGAAGGACTTTTGTAACTCCATCTGGGAAATTCTCCACTCCTCTGTGTTACGAAATGCAACCCGATACCATTGAAACCATGACTGCTGGGATCGGGAGCCTCTCTGAGTGAAATGTCCCTGTAGTGTTGTTTATTTATAATACTCCATTAATGAAGAGTGTTTGACACCTATTTCTCCCAGGGGAATTTAAACCACAAAACCACAAAACATGTGTTAGGTTTAGACATGGGGCAAGACTGCAAGCAGGAATGGCCTCACATTTCATTAGTTGAAAAAAGCAGAGCAGTGTCCGCACAATCTCAATTGTTGTGTTTTTAGTTAACAGTGGTTTATTGCAGCGGTTAAGATCTGCTTTTCAAGTCCTTCCCTCTTTCCTTTTTTTTATTTTATTTTTTTATCTCTGCACCACATGCACACATATGGGTTTATCTAGCATAAGATCAAACTCTCATTCCTGGACACACGTGTTGTATTGACATATTGGGTAAACACCAATCATGAGATTACATTAATAGTTTGGTTATTGGTGCCTGATCCCAATTATTGATAATTTTGTTTTCCTACTTGCTATCGACCAATAAGGCTTCTAACAGTGCACAACACATGAACAACTTGGTGTTGGATTAGTGGTTTATATTTCATATTTTCTTCATTATGTTTTTTTTTTTCAAATGAAAGAATACAGAGAGGTTAACAATAGTATAATAACAATAGTATTAGAGAAATGAGTTTTGGAATAGGGAAGGAAATATGGGATACTGACGTGCTACAAATGGATGCTCCCTTTAGGAAGCAATGGTTGCCGGTTGAAGCTGTCTGGAAACGGTGGTCCTCACCTGGCCTCGTGATGCTGACCAAGTGGGACGGGAAAATGCTTTTGAAGAAGATGGACTGCTGTTGCAAAGTGGTTTTGGGAAGCATGCTCGGGATGTGCCGTGCAGTTCAGCTCTTGATCTGCAAGAGAGGCAAAAACAGATAAAGTTCTGAATACTGTTTAACTATAAAGTCACCATTCAAATTCCTGTATTTCATAATGTCAACTTGCTTATCTTACGTGGTTATGTCAAATACTGGACCCTAAACAGCAACCTCACGCAAGCCTCAATTTAAATATATTCTAATATTCACATCCTTTCGTCCATTTTTTGAGATTCTGTCAGACATGTTTTACACGTCTTGTTCTGATGTGGATGATTACAAGTGAAACTTTTCGTACCTGCCACAGATACTATTTAAGCAGCCTAAAATGAACTTTATGAACCCTGTGTTCATGCTATGACCGTCCTACAGCCAGACACATGCCAGCACTCCTTATTAACCTTAAGCTCCCATGCAATACACTTCTCCCTCCAGCACAGACACATATGTACGCACCTCTTGTAAATATCTGAGATAGTAAAAAGGGAATGAGAGCAAAGAGCAAAAGAGAGAGGGAGTAAAAGAAGACTGAGTAGGCTATTATAGAGAAAAGAGAGTATCCCCTGGAGGAGGCGCGGGCTGAGATGGCGTAAATGAGGGAAGCGTGGCGGCCATTCCTGTAGCCTCATTACAGTAATGGTGACCCATCCGTTCCGTCAAGGCCTCCAGAAAATGGTACATGACCCGACTGCCTTTCTTTCCATGCTACTCCACATCAACAGTCCGAGGGAAGACACGAGGCCGTTGAGAAAGATAAACCAGAGGCGATTCCTGCCAGGTCTCATGTTGCATGAGACAATTTGTGCCTTTGGAAGTGCATTAAGGTCTTAGTTAGGATCTCTTTTCCTTGTCAGAGTCCCTAATGCTCTGTGGTGGGTGACTGTTTGGCTTTGGTGGGAGACTTGGGTTACTGAAGGCCTCCGGTAGGTTGGTCTCGCAGGTGGGGGGGGGAGGGGGGGCTATAAAGAGGGAGCAGGAGCATTCTGCAAGCCGGTTGACTTTTACAACCGGAAACCAAGAAAGGTATTTGTGGTACACTGTACATAACAAGAGAGAATACCTCTAAATACAGTACGGGTCCGATGTAAAGCTTCTTCTTCTTTAGTCGTGGATCTTTTATTTTACAAAAAAAATCAATATCTATAGCTTAGTTAATCCACTTTCTGTGTTTTCTACTGTTTACCAGCTGAAATAACATGAAAAAACGAACATTAAAACTCATCACTTCTAGTCAATTAAAGTAATTGAAAGATAAAGTAACTCAATATTTACTGTGTTTAGAGCAAACGGCTTTGACAGTTATGTTTCTTAAAAATAATTTTTAATGGAAGAATGTTCAAATGATCTCACATGTAATCTTTGTTCTTTCTATGGATTTTAAGTATGATAGATTGTACACATTCCTCTCTGGGTGCTAACTTTAAAAATGTAGACACGTACTAAACCAGGTGTTGATATACGAATACCTCGACTCCACCAGACGCTCTGTTTTAAAATAAAAAAAAGCATACAGTAACTGAATGGTATTTGTGAGTCCTTCATCTTGCCTCATTGTCATTACTTTGGAAAAGGTGATCAGTAAAGTTTAAGATTACGGCCTGACAAAAGTAGAACGTTTCACAATAATGAATAGAACGATAATAACAAAAAACAATGGACCATTATGAAATGGGGTAAACACCAAAAGCTGCATACATAAAAATAGAAATATGACACAATTGACTGAGCTATACACAATTTGCTAGAAGTTCAGGCAGCTCTGTGAGATTGAGTAAACCATTTCAAATGATGTTGCATATTAGATCCAGTCTGTCGCATTCTCATTCAATCTACTAATTACGTCCGGCATGCTCTCGAAAATAGTGTCTACAATCTCTGTGCATCTCAGGATATAGATATGTGTTCCGATAATGGGAATTGCATACAATATGCATGTTTTCCCCCTCAGCAGTGTAAACGCATTTGGCACAAGCAGAGTTCTTTTTAATAAAGAATAAGGGACGATTCCATGAAGTCACCGGGCGAGGTGTTTTACTGAAATCCTGCACTGCATGTTTTTAAACGCTTCCCATGGTTGTCTTTTGTTTCACAAGCCTTGTAAACATGTTCTTACTGTGCAGTCCGGGCTTTTCTTAGTTCCTTTCAACCAAGCACACATTTTATAGGCCTTTGGGGAGTTGATATCACCAGTGCACATAAGACCCAGAAGCTTCTTGTGTTAATTGGAGAATGATCTTCAGAAGATCATGGGGACCATTTATTCAGCCTCTTTGATAATAAACTCATCATTCTTCAGACAGTCTGTTTTCAAGCACAAAGGAAGGTCAGAACTCTGAATATTATGCGGCATGAGAACGATATTGTGCGGGACAATTTGTGCCTCATGACATCTTTCCTACGTAATTACACATGAAGATCAATCCAAAATACATTCGAAATATGAGGGTGCACAATTGCATTAATGGAGGTGTCTTTGTTTTATTTTTAAGTAACACATTATCTCCTCTCCTCCTTGGTTAAAATGGGAGAGAAAAGGAACATTCAGGCTTCAGGTTGACTGCATCCCCTCCCAAGTTATCCATAGCACTTCACAGAATTACCCGCCCACACCTCCCCACCCCGGTCCTCCAGGCATTTCCATACGACGCTCACATTCCTTACGGCGTGGCATTATCATCAATAGTCATTTAGGGGAGAGGCGCTTTCCACGCCACCGGATGCAATGAAGATTCATCGGCCCCCATTTCCAAAGGGTTGGGGGGGGGGGGGAGATGAACGGAATGAGGGGAGAGGTGGGAATTGTGCACATACACCGCTGGCCATTGGGTTTCCACGATTTGGCCTTGCACGTCCAGCGAGGTGGACGGGAAAGGAAATGGATGACAAATGTTCAGAAGGGTAAATGAGTGGGAGGAAGACAGGTTAGGGAGGGAATATCCACGCTGTGTTGTGCGTTACAATATGTGCTCTAGTAAACTGTGATGTTATTTCATTTCTCTCCAATAGATTCCACCGACACAGACAATCATCCGATGTCAAACGTTGAGCTGACCTGTGGCAAATGCAGAATGTTGATTGGGTTGTCAATCCGCATGTGTTTGGATAATCTTGTGCTTGTACGTTTTTATGCACATCTGCCAACACGGTGCGATCAGTTTGGATCAGTGCAGACAGACATGTAAATGTACCCATTCAGCTTAATGTTCAAACAAATGGAGTGATATGTGATTCATTTACTCTCCACCTCACCCCACTACCATGGGTTAGTGTTGCTATAACTGTCAAGCTGTCTAGATCAGAACTGCAGAACTTGCACTTAACAATAACTGTGGTTGGGTGCAGATTTAATTACATTGTGTCAGAGTGTGCGGGTTGGGATGTAAGGTTTCAACATGTCCTGGATGTAGACTGGTCCCGATCCATTCACAGCATGGTACGTCAGTACCAATGTTTTGAACTGGATGCGGGCAGCCACTGGTGACCAGCGAGGAGAACGGAGAAGTGGTGTGGTGTGGTGTGGGAGTATTTCGGAAGGTTGAAGACCAGCCGAGCTGCTGCATTCTGGGTGAGCTGCAGACGTCTAATGGTGGACACAATAAGCAGGCTTACTTGTCTGGATTGAAAGTGCTTATTTCTATTAGCTTTAGTATTTAATAAGCTAACTAAAATGAGTTCTGTACGTTTGTCGAATACTCTATACATACCTGAGTTTGTAATACTTCCAGCTCACTTTAAATATAATGACACAACATTCAAACCCATCTTTAACAGATGTCCAAAAATGTACATAAAATGAAAATATAAGAAAAGAAAAAGCAAAAAGGTAAGGAACATTTGCCAAACCAGTGTTTGAGGGGGCATTAAGGAAGAATAAAAAATTAAAAACTCCCCACCATTTCCAATCTCTGACTGTAGGCCTTCAAATGAAGACAAAAATGCCGGAATCAATACATTTCAAGATAGGATTTCTTTTTTGGACGTTGATAGACAGCATCCCATCACTGACCAAATCTCTTCATTTTAAATTGGTCACATTAACTGATAACATTCATAGCCTTGTAGGTCAACTAAATGTCAGTGGTGACAATGCCTTCTTTTCTCTTTTCATGTCCATGTTTAACATTTTATACGACTCCTGACTGGACCATGCTCTTTGCAAACGTCATAAACTGAGACACGGACCAACTGACACACACTCGTACACAGGTATATGCAGAAAGAGGGAGTACGTTTTATGAGCGTATGTTCATGAGTGGATCGGGTAATGACTTATGCCCTGCTTTCAACAGATGTTTTACAGCTTGTGCTGTGTAAGTGCACTGGACTGCCAGAGTGCTTTATCATTCAGTATTTGAGAGATGCTAATATATAAATTCTGAACCTTTTACTGTTGAGGATACCTCCATTTTGACAAGAGGGTATGAAAGGAAAGCGGGAGAGATGTCGACCTCTCAAATAAAAACAACAGCAAAGAAAACATTTAATTAACTTGGACCAAAAGTGTACTATACTATAAGTACGATAAATATACTGGCTTTCCAAGATGAATGTTTACAATCAAAAACATATACGGCATAGCAGTTTACTTGATGCTTCCTTACCTCCAGGGAAGAAAAAGGAAAAGAAATACTGAAATACTAAAGAGATAATTTACTTGGGTAATGAATTTTCACTGCTGCTGCTGATGATTAAGAATGAGGCATAGTGATGGATCCCGATAAGGGAAATGCCAGCCTGATTGTACGACGACGCATGAAAGTAGAGGGATGCCACCTCACCAACATCGCCGGGGTCGGAGACAAAAGGACTGTGGCTGGATATCTCTTTCACGTTGTCCTCATTCGGAACTAATTTACGGGCCCCTTTTTTCAAGCCTGGCATGGCATGCAGATGGAAAGATCACTCCGACCGCACATTTCCTCAGACCCTCGGTAACAAGCTGGCTCCGGCCTTCTAATAAATCTATTAGTGAGCAGAACACTGTATAATGGCTTCAGTTGGTGCTTTGGCTCCATGAGGTGTTGCACATCAAAGTGCTGAAACAGACCGACGGCTGACTTTGAACCACAAGGATCTGCAAATTAAAGGCCTGTATGATGTCATTCCATGATGGTGAGGAGCCACACAATCATTTATTTCATTTGCTTGATAAAAATGGTGGACGTTTACGGGCAGCTGTGTTAATAGATATCGGACATTAGAATTACATCCCTAATGCAATTTAAAGAGTAAAGTGAGTTAGGGGATCTAATCAAATCTAAACTCATTCATTAAGTTTCCCTTTTGTAATGCATGGGTGTTTTAGCAAAGCCTATAAGAATGTGAGTGTTTTGGTTGTGCACATCTGAAGGTACACGGTATGCTGATCATCCTTTCAATGCTGATTCCCCCTCCCTCAGGGAGACTGGCAGGGTCCACCTTTGACCGGACCAGATTTGATTTTGTCACACGTGTTTCTTCGCTCCACTGAGACCGTGGCAGCTTCTCCTCTCTCTTCTGCTCCTGTTCAGCATTATTGAGTCAGAGGAGAAGAACGATGTAGCAGAGCAGCGGGAGAATAAACGGAGGTTTTTATCCTGGGCATCTTAGCGTATGACTGCAGACCTGGGACCCCCCCCCTCCTTCTCTGTTCCTGCTGGTTCCTGTTCTGGCAAATCACTGTTTTGCTGTAATATCAATGAATCAGTCTCTATTAAGCTCTCATCTTGGATGAATGAAGCTGTGAGGCAGAACCACAACGCTTGATGAGACTCATGCCTTTCTGATGGAGATCAGCAGGAGCCATTCTGGAGAGAAGGAGATCAGATTTCATTTATTCCGAGGCAATGATTAAGAAGAACAAATTCTCACCATGGATCAGTTTTTTTTATTCACAGGGAGGAAAAGCCAGAGGACAATTGACGTTATTAGGAGAAAATGTGTGTTGTCACCTGGTGGGGACAAAGGAAAGGAACCGAAAGAAAGACGAAAGCAAATGAGGTGGGTGGGAGTCAGAGCCTGTGGGACTAGAGCACCTCAGTGCAGCATCATGTCCCATTATGACGAAAGTTAGAAAAGAATTAAAGGCCAAAGATGGATGCATATTTAAAAAGTTTGATTTTTTTTTTTTTTTATGATTAGAAACACTTTTTGTCACAGTATTTTCCCAAATATAACAACGTAATCAACATAGTAAGAGATTTATAAAACACCTTTTTCTTTTGTTAAAATATTTGTATAATGATATAATTGACATGTGGCTGACACCTGACACACTCTTACCTGCTGCAACATTCATCCACATCATTGCCGGTCAGCGGCCTGTTTGAGCTGTCGGACCCTGCCTCCCGCGTTGCTTTGCTGTGTTGCTTTTTCTGCCAACTCAGCTGCGAGAATAAATACTCCCGTAAACCTGCTGCTTGTAAAACGCTCTCAAAATATGGCCCCTGGATGCGGAGGAATAAAAGTCTTTGTTTGCTCCTTTTTTCCTGTTTTGTTGGTCGTTTTTTTGATACAAATCTGTCGCGCAAGAGGTACACTTCAAGCAAAGAAAGATGCGCTCGGAGACATGGCGCCTGCTACGCTTTGTCCAGCCACTCGGCATCACTCACCAAAAATATCAGAAAGTAGTGTGCTTGTCGTGAATTGCTGTTGATGACTATAATGTGTAGCTTTACGCGGCGTTTGTGTGCTTGAGACACTGCTGGAGCTCTGGAGCAGATCTGTTTGTCCTACTAATGTTGTGACATCTGCTGTCTGCGTGTCTGCTGCAGCTCTCTACCAACAGGATGGGCAGGATTTGCACCGCTATTCATTATTCTTGTGGTGGCTTTGGTTGTTTGTTTTTTTTGTAAATCACTGAGAAAATATTTTTGTGTTTTTTTTGCCACGCCAATGTTGCCCCGAGCAGAGGACTAAAGTACCACTATAGTACGATGGAGAGAATGCTTACTTCTTCCCTCTGGTGAATCCATCCAGGATCCAAGGGCCGTGCCAATGAACCATATCAAGGTAATACCAGTCTCCCCTAAAACAGTTTTTATTATATTATCCATGAAACGCATCTTAACAGTTGTCTGTAACACAAACTTGTTCCAAATAGAAGACCAATGTTCTGGAAGTCTATGTGAAAATTAGCCAATTTCTCCATGATTTATTGCTTCATAACCCTGTAAACAATAGTTTATGGTCTCATTTTGTCTATTTTGGGTAAAATACCACAGAGCAGGCTATGCTATAAGGGTGTAGCTTGTGATTGGTAAGTCCGAGACTCATGACTCGTGTTTTCATCTGCCAGCCTTAACCCTTACAGTGCGTTCTCATTTCATGAAAGTTAATGGAAACCACGTTGGTCACCGAAAAAAAGGTTTTCTTGTGCTTAGCAATACATTTCTTGTGCCTTAAAAGGTTGCAAAAAGATAAGATGAGGACGAAAAAAAAATTCAAACTAGAGACCAGTCCACATGAACTAAAATGTGCGTTTACGGATCCACTCAAAAAAAAAGCTCCTACAGGCCGTTGGCCTTCATAATTAATACCTGAAGCATTATTAGAAAACGTTAGAGCACGTTTAAGGAAACGTTTTCATTAATCTGCATGAGAGTAGCTGTGAGGAGATTCAAGGCTGCTCGTATGGCCACTAAATCTCTCGGCCCTCAGGGCGGGTTGTTGGACGATCACAGATCTATCGATTGGCTGCTGTAGAGATGCACCTTCCCATATCCATATAAGCTGTACTTGCATTGAAAGCCATTAATCATCCTGACAGAAACAAATTGCAGCCAGGAATCCCATTCTCACAACTGAGAAAAAAAAAAAGAAGCTGAACGGGAGGGGATGGGAGTGGACCAACATCCAAACAGTAACGTGCAGTGGTTCTGCTGGACTGAGATTCACGTTTGGGTTTCTGAAGTGGATTCATCGGCTCTGTGTCATTTCAGTGTGCTTCAAACCTAATTCTGACCCAAATCCATTCCCCCCCCACCAACCATGCTCTCAACTGTTTGGTTAATGAGATCAAACAAATGTCTCATACAAGCGTTTCATTATAATTGATTGGTCTTGAATAATCCTGTGTTTGTTCTGGAAAAAACATCCTGAAAACATTACTTTGCAACTCCTTTAAGAAATGTATTTAGACACAACTTTTGGGCATATTTATTCATGGCATCATGCAGTAAAATATTTGAGGTGTTGTCAGCATAGCTAAAACTGACAAACTTACAACTTTTTTTCCCCCTCTCTGCAGAAGCCATTACTGATTTGTGTTGTTTTGCCACCAGCATACTGTGCTCTAGATTTGTGTTGCTTGCACAGTGGTAGGAACTACATTGATTGCTGTATTACTTATTGAAGGCACTATTTGTCCTTCCTGCATTCCAGCTTCAGCCTTCTATGCAGATACTGTCCAGTATGTGTTAATAGTATGCGGGAAAAACACAGCGATTGCATGGGCTGAATACGTGTGAAAACAACATATCTGCAAACACAACTCCCCCCGGTGCCACTCGCTGATCAATTATTTAGGTACTGAGGAGAGCCAAGAAACTATATTTAAAGATTAATTTCTGCAATTTTGTTGTTAGCTCAATCCATGGCCTCTCTTTTTTCTTTCTCCAATTTGTATAATATTTTAAAGCCAATAGTCTGCAACTCTGGTGCTATGTTTTTAATTTATTTGTTTGGCTTAAGGTTGATGCCAATTTTTCACCAGTCTTCTGAAATGTCTCGCTCTTGCTTTTTCATGAGTCTGTACTGTATGTTTCGTATCACAGAATGAAGGACAACACTGGCAAACTGAAAAGATTTAGAGGGACAGCTGCAATGTCAGGGCGTGGCGGCCTCGATTTGTGTCTGTGTGTGTGTGAGTGTAAAAAAACACATGTGTTCGTCAAAAGGGTTCAATTGAGTGGATCAAAAATATTGTGCAAAAAATACGGAAGCAAAATGAGTCGAGGACATGAAATGTCAATGTCACATAATGCATTAAGAAAAAAAGGCTCACAAAACGGTACTTACATCAGGAGAGAATGACAAAATATATAATACATTTATTTATTTATTTTGTGATTTTATATCTTCAACCACAAACCAAATTCATGTCAATGAATCTTAAAAATTGAAATCTTAATTTGAACCTGAATTTGAACTAGAACTAATATTTTTATTTTGATACTGCTAAACAAATTACATTGTTGACAAATGTTTTCATTTTTTATATATAAGACATTAATACATTTTGCAAAATAATTTCCTAATTTGCTTATTGGCACTTCCAGATCAATGTACGCATGTCAGTGCCTTTTCTAAATATGTGAACCATCATATTTCATATACATTTCATGAAACTATTATTATTAAATCTGTGCAAACACAATTAGACACATAATCCTCAACGAGGGGCCTGCTGACTCCTCAGAAAACTGAGCCAGTAGGGAGTCTGGCGTCTTGTATCCTCCACGTAAACCACACATTTGCATTTTAATCCCATTTTAATAATTGCATTTTCTCAAAACTTACAGTGAAGTTTGTTTGTATTTGATAGCTTTGGATTAGCCTAATTTTGAAGATAATTATTCCCTTTGGTTAGGTGCCCCATTGGAGCTCTCTGCAGAGATAAGATTTGTTTCAGGGCCTTTCTCTGAGTCGAGGCTGTAGCTGCATTTTGGCACCTGCCCATCTCAGGCTGAAGGAGACAAAGAAAGTAAAAAGTCAAAAAAGACAGGTGCAGGTGATGTCACTGAAGGCAAAGAGTGAATAATTGAGACGGTCTCCAAAGAAAATGTCTATTTTTGAAACAGGCTAATGGATAAAGCTGTACACTGTGTGGAAAAGCTTTCCCCCCCCCCCCCCCATTGTATTAGGATGAAAGCTATTGCTGTAAAATGTGGTGCCAGCCCAGAGTCTTTGTGCCAAATACTGATGTTTCCCCGTAATGCTTGATTTTATCATGATCAAAATCGCTCAGTGGATTCACAATTCCCCTTTTAGACATCCGCGCCAGAGAAAACCCCCACAGAGCAACATCTAGGGGACTTTTTGGCTGATTGCATTTAATTCATCGACCGTTCTCGAGTTCCACGTTTTCCACCAATCAGATTAGCAAACCTTTTTTGATCTTTGGTTATTTTTCTAGTCTATAAGTGGCTTTTATGTGGCTATAACAGGGCTTTTTGTGTTTTATATGGAGCTGACACTGTACTATCCTTCCTCTTGTGTTAGCTTTCTGCTACCATCTCTTATGTTAACGGGTCGGTTTAGACCCATGTCTTAAATCAGCTGTAAAATACACTGAAAACAATAATCTATCATCCAATTTGTTTCTCATCTCTTGGTCACCTTGCTTCCGTATCCATGAAAATATTGGTTTTAATATCTTTTAATATCTTTTTACAAAAAACAACAACTAAACTGATGATTAAAATACAAACAAAGAAATATATATCTCTTCAATTATTGTTTCTTGGATGGCTTGATACAGTCATAACAAGGCTCAGTTGTATAACATTTCTGATTATCTGATCTTACTTAAATTGCACAGATAAGCTCATCATCAGAAGAAGAACGTGCATCCCAATGGGAAATGACATAGTATAAAGTTAAACAGTGTTGCATTTACTCGTTATAAGAACAGAACTTGGCTTAGCTTTAACAAACTATTCTACTGGACCCCCCTGCTTAGTATTACAACTTGCATTTTTATATATATATATATATATTTGTGTGAGAAAGCGTAGAGTAGAGGTACGGCTACAACCAGGGAGCCATAACTAGCATCAAAGGTCATTCACAGCTTAGAAATGACAGAGTGCTGCGTTAGCTGAATGGAAGGACTAGTTCTCTCAGCATGGCACCACATTAACCTCACATCTTTCAAAAACATCAAACTCTAATGTTCTCCTGTTTTTTCATGACCCTTTAAGCAATTTTGCCTTCAATCCTTCGACATTGCTGTACAAAATGATTAATTCCCACAGAAAGGTTAAGCTAAGCAGGGAGATAACTTTGCATTCACATAATCAGAATATCACACACTAGCCCACTATTATTAGCTAAATGTCTAGACAAGACAAGTAAATGTTTCATGCCAGCGATCTGGGTCGATATTTACGTGTTAAGTGTTGCTGATATTTAGCTCAATCATTGATATAAACATGGTGGATACATTCTTAGTACCAATGTATGCTGTACAATGCATTACAACTCAATAGCACCACAAGGTTAGGCCTTCAAATCGAACAAACACAGTGTAATGTTTCAAAATACATTATTACTTTTTGAAGGCAGCGTTTGTTGTATTAGATGGGTTTGATTTAAAGTAAGGGTACCTTCCATTAACAGCAAACTAAGAATATTAGAAAAAAACATGCTTTCTCACAAACATTTCCCCAAAAGGCAACGAGTCACACGACTGAAACCCACCTGTGAATCTTGGACTAACGTCTTCTCTGTTAAGCCCTCCAATGTGCGACTTCAGCCGTGTGGCTCGATTGGAGGTTACATTTCCTCCCAAGATGCCGCCGCTCAACTGGATTGGACCGATCCCTCCTCTGCAGGCCGGGGATCACAGAAGCTACGTCTTCCACCCGGGTGTGCTCAAGCGCCTGTGCGAGTCTGCTCAGGTAATTACAGCATCTGTTAAGAGCTCTGCTGATTGTTTTTTATCTCCACATGGTCACCTCTCCAGAAAACGTCCCAGGGGAATACTAATTCACCAAGACCCATTTGTCATGCAATTGGCAAAAACAGAAAAGCCTGGGCAGTGGCACTGTGTTCCCATGTGTTTACATGCAGGTAAAACACATTATCAGACAACAGAACAATAGTGAAAAGGGGAGAATTTTAAAAACAAAAACATTCTAAACTATTAAGACAAAGATGGAACATTTTGCAAAAAAAAAAAGAACTGATAATTGAACTTAACATATAATATTTGGTGATTGACAGTGGTGCAACAACAAGCTGCTACATCATTCATACACAGGATGGAAAATATATATTTTTCATCAAACATAAAGCCATTTCACAACTTTGGATTCTTTTGGGCAATCGCTGTTTCATTTATAGTAGTATTAAGTAAGGGAAATCAACTGGAAAATAAGCCTAAGTAGGCCAAAGTAGTAGACCTAGTTTCTGTTTTCACAATACGTGCTAGTGCTATTTTAGGACTTTCATGTGTGTGGTTGACTCAGAAGTGTACAGTGTGCGTCAGTTAGAGCCCTGCTGTTGCTCCTGTTTTCCAATGACTACGTTGGCTGCTACAGGCTGTTGCCCTTCCCTTGAAGAATTTCAAATGTCAGAGTTGCGCAGATTCATTACTTCAGTAACCTGACTCGGTGATACCAGATTGTTTTAGATGAATGGTGTTATTCACATTAACTGTTGATTAATTGTTACCATTTATTTTGCGCTCGGTTACTTCTTGACCTCAATCTCCAACGTCCTCTGTAAACACTGTCATGACTCCGAGTTCCATTTACTCCTCCCTGACTCCTATTTGGCTTCTACTGCAGTGCTTTTGCAAGAAAACCTATAAGCCGATTTAAGTTTCCAAAAGAAAAAAAGGGAACATTCACAATGAGAAAAGTAAAAAGCTTTATTCTCTTGGAACTGCTCTGGATTGCCTTAAGAGCGGGGCCTGAACTCTTTTTATTTTTTTTATTTTGGCAGTCCTTTAAACTACCGTGTCTAATTGCGATGGCATTTTTAATTAAAAGTCAAGGATATGTGGTTGTTTGTGAAGGGAAACTAATCTTTTCTTGCCTCCACCTCTACCACTGGTATCTTCCATCTATCTGCCTAATGAGAAAATAGAGAAGGCAGCGCAGGACTTGTTGATATTTGCCTTTCTCTAAGTAGATCTGTGTGAATTTACGATTAGCAAGCGAGCCTCAGACCATGCTATGCTGTAGCTCACAACCCTTATGGATTACCAAAGATAACACTGAGCAATCTTCCCCAGGCCTCCTATGTATAAATTCATTCATTGGAACCAAGTAATGCAGCATGCTAAACTCAATATTCATTTCATTTTGAGTTTATTTTTTGAGGTTAGTTTATTAAATGCAGGACTCACATTTCTTTGTTGTGTCATAGTTTATTGTATCGTACAAACTGGTGGTTGATTAACAGTAAGATAAAATATAGGAACCAAACGATATGGTAGAAACAACAAACAGACAATTATTCAACAAAGGTTGAAGCCCTTCTGGTGGCGAGTATCCCTCTTAATGAAGAAATGCCTGATCCCTGCTGGTACCTGACTATCAGCTCTGACCTCCTGTGAGAGGACAGTATGCGCACATTAATGAAAGGTTGTTATTTAATATTCTGTATTTGGAGTCAGCTGTCAAGGTCTCTTGTCTACAATTAATCTGAATTAACAGTTAATCTAATTTTAACTCTTGTTATTTTGTCTGAAAAAAACTTTTCTTTATCTTGCACTAAGTTCCGCAGTGGTTGTGGGAAGCAAAACTAATATTGTAAATGTTCAAAACGCTTGTTATATAATGGAATGAAAATTTAAATGCATTGAGAGTTTTATGTATATATATACACTCACCGGCCACTTTATTAGGTACCCCATGCTAGTAACGGGTTGGACCCCCTTTTGCCTTCAGAACTGCCTCAATTCTTCGTGGCATAGATTCAACAAGGTGCTGGAAGCATTCCTCAGGGAGTTTGGTCCATATTGACATGATGGCATCACACAGTTGCCGCAGATTTGTCGGCTGCACATCCATGATGCGAATCTCCCGTTCCACCACATCCCAAAGATGCTCTATTGGATTGAGATCTGGTGATTGTGGAGGCCATTTGAGTACAGCGAACTCATTGTCATGTTCAAGAAACCAGTCTGAGATGATTCCAGCTTTATGACATGGCGCTTTATCCTGCTGAAAGTAGCCATCAGAAGTTGGGTACATTGTGGTCATAAAGGGATGGACATGGTCGGCAACAATACTCAGGTAGGCTGTGGCGTTGCAACGATGCTCAATTGGTACCAAGGGGCCCAAAGAGTGCCAAGAAAATATTCCCCACACCATGACACCACCACCACCAGCCTGAACCGTTGATACAAGGCAGGATGGATCCATGCTTTCATGTTGTAGACGCCAAATTCTGACCCTACCATCCGAATGTCGCAGCAGAAATCGAGACTCATCAGACCAGGCAACGTTTTTCCAATCTTCTATTGTCCAATTTCGATGAGCTTGTGCAAATTGTAGCCTCAGTTTCCTGTTCTTAGCTGAAAGGAGTGGCACCCGGTGTGGTCTTCTGCTGCTGTAGCCCATCTGCCTCAAAGTTGGACGTACTGTGCGTTCAGAGATGCTCTTATGCCCACCTTGGTTGTAACGGGTGGTTATTTGAGTCACTGTTGCCCTTCTATCAGCTCGAACCAGTCTGGCCATTCTCCTCTGACCTCTGGCATCAACAAGGCATTTCCGCCCACAGAACTGCCGCTCACTGGATGTTTTTTCTTTTTCGGACCATTCTCTGTAAACCCTAGAGATGGTTGTGCGTGAAAATCCCAGTAGATTAGCAGTTTCTGGAATACTCAGACCAGCCCTTCTGGCACCAACAATCATGCCACGTTCAAAGTCACTCAAATCACCTTTCTTCCCCATACTGATGCTCGGTTTGAACTGCAGGAGATTGTCTTGACAATGTCTACATGCCTAAATGCACTGAGTTGCCGCCATGTGATTGGCTGCTTAGAAATTAAGTGTTAACGAGCAGTTAGACTGGTGTACCTAATAAAGTGGCCGGTGAGACACGGTCTGTCCCTTTATGTGTATATATATATATATATATATATTTATATATATACACATAAAGGGACAGACCGTGTGAAAAGAAGTGAATCAATTCCTAGGGTTCTTACCAAGTGTGCTGTAAATATTAGTGAAACCATCTCTATTTCTATACAAAAAGTACTTAAAAAAACACCAATGCGACAAACGGTGCTTTAGACAATTTCTTCTTTCCAAAGATTAAAAAAGCCAGTAAAACATGGGTTGAGTTTTTCTGCATGAAGTTCTACAGATGACCATATATTCCGCCTAATAAACCTCGAATCATTAGAGCCAGAGCAGACGTTGTGTGTTCGGCTGCGTTTGTGTCTCCGCGGCCGCGTTGATCGCACAGGTCCTTGTTGCTTCCACCATCACATTAAAAGGGGCCGGTGGGGATGCAGGGCCACAGCTGGGACTCAGCAGAGAGGAGAGATTCAACCGTTCAGCTTCACGGAGAGGGCCCAGCGCCCGACCTTACAGCCGAGGAGCCATAGCCGTGCCTGTGGGCAAGCGAACGCCATAGGTGGCCAACAACTGCAGCAAAAATCGCTTCCAGCCCACACAACCACATATGGACTCCACCGGGCTTTGCAGCATCAGACTTCTTGACACCTCGGGGAAAGTTTTCCCTGAAGTTCTGTGGAGTAAAGCGGAGGCAGAGAGAGAGAGAGAGAGAGAGAAATGCAATAACAAAAGAAAACAACTGGTGTTTTTTCGCCCTTTGATGGAAGGTTACTAGCACTAGTATTTATTAACTTTGAACTAATATGTTTAGCTCCCTTCCTCCAACACCCACACACACACCCACACACACCTACCTTCACTGATCATACGTATTATTATCTGGATGAGAACGCAACGATGTACCAGAGTCAGTGGAACACTTTAAAGTGGAAAATGTACATCGGGAAGAAGAGATAGGCGCAGAGTGACTGCTGTGGCTATTCATCATCTTCAGGAGCAGCAGCTCCAGGGATGTAGCTCAGTGGTTGCCCCATCAGCCAGCTGTTGAGCAATAAATGGCAGCAGGCGTCACACACACAAGTCTCAGTTCAGCCCCAGAGTGACAAGCGAGATGCATTGGTTTCAAAAGAACGTATGAGTTTTGTATGACACATAGTATACCTAAGTGTGTAAGTATTTGATATTCACACTGTGCAGTTAACCTGCCAAAAAGTATTACGCTGTTAAAGTTTCTATGTTAACAATTGTAAATGAAGGTGAAATATGTGCTGAAGCGGTTTTTATAACACGCAAGTATTAAAAAATAAAGATCAAAAGAAGGATGACATGAATCAGTTTGTCCTTCCAGCAAACCTCTAGATATAGTAAAAAAAAAAAAGAATCTAAAGGTATATTACAGTAGTGATATTAAGATCAATGGAAAGATGTGCCTTTGTACAGTTTGCATTATCAACATTCAAGCCATCAACCATAAAGCAGATAATTGAATGAATCTCTAAAATCGTGGGAGTCACCATGGTCTTAAGTGTGTACCTATTATTAGAACTGGAGATCTTCAAAAGGCATCACGTGCTGTGCCCGTTAGGCAGTATTGAAAGGTTGCTGGTGCAGTTTCCTGCTCCTGTTGTTTTTGCTTGGCAGGTGAGAGCTGTGAAGTCTTTAAAGATCTTGGGCGATGTCTCAGGCGGCGGCCCTCCTGCAACATCAAAGATAGGAGGGGAGGCGAGCCCGGTGACAGGCTAACATTGTTTTGATGATGGTACAGAACATTAAGCTGCCTAATGTTACATCATTTTAGACTGACTCATGTCTTAATATACACTGCGACTTTAAAATGGCTTAGCTTTCATGTGCAAAGTAAATCCAGGATCATTTTTCTAAGTTGAACACACAGCCATAGGATAGGATCAAGGCCTGTGTGTGGAGTCATTACCGGGTTCATCAATGCAGAAAATGTTCATATGCAGTCCATATGCAAAACGGATTATTCACTGTATTTGACATTATTTGAAATTTGGCGCAATCGCAGTATGTGGTGTGTTCTGTCTGGAAATAACTCCAGAAAATGCATGGATCAGCAGTGTAATTCCACCCAGCTCTTCCAGGCACCTGAGCCCTCTTGCTAGGCATCTTTGGCAGGTAGAGAGGAACCAGGTGTTGGCTCAGGTACAAAGGGCTTTGATGCCAGAGTGCAGTAAGATGTTCGATTTGTAACCCTTTCTGGATTGTGCGCATGTGTGGTAGAGAGAATAAGGATGGAGACAAAAAAATGGCAAAACCTATTTTTGGAAGGGTTCCAACATGGTTCAAAATAGCTCGGTGACACATGATTGTTAAAATCATCATTATCAGACACATCAAATCATGTAAAAAAAAACAACTTAAAAAACTTAAATCAACGGAAACTATTCATCTTTGTGAAGAGAGAGTAATTAAGTATATTTTGTTCATTTAGCTGTTCCTTAAATACAGTCACTGTTGTCATTCTGTTGACTTTAAAAGAAGAACCACATCAGAATGCAGCTGAGACCAATTACACCTCCACCACTCTGCCCCTCTGCAGCCGAGCCAAACCACGCCCCGCCACCACAGCGAGACGCATACTAACTAACCCACCACTTATTTATGGCTCTCTTAGCTATATCTGCAAAGCTTTCCAGTAAAAAAAAAAAAAAAAAAAACTGAGCACAAATAGCTAATATAATGATTTGTTTTACACATTAAACCCGTCTTGTTTATTAGAAGAACGTGAAGTGAGGCCACAGTCCTCAAACAGAAGCATCTTGGCTTGAGTTAATCAGAAGTTAGTCAGAAACACTTAACAGTGCTGACCTCTGGATGGATTGCATCTTCTGGAATTGTGCTTCATCACTTTGCATTATCATCCAAGCTTTATGGCTTTCCTGAACACTGTCCTGTATAATCAAGGTGTAGTTTGTGTTACACTGTAACTGAAATACAGGCCAAAAGTGAGTAAAGATTATGATAAACTATAAAATGATTACTGAATTTGTATGTTTAATGGGATGTACATTGTTTTATAATGCATACAGCATAAATTCATACAGTAAACTGACAAGTTGAGGGCTAAGTAGTGTTGACAGCATTTGGCAGGCTTTAGGCCATATTTATCTCTGTAGCTGTCAATAAGGGCCCATCCATCATTGCATTTGAATGTTCTCAAGGTGATCTTTGAAAGTGCACTCAAGGTATTTGAAACGTTTGGGTTTCTGGCTCATTCTACACGGGTGAAACACCATTATTTTTCCAATTTGCATGATTTGCAGAAATACTTTTTATGAACATACAAAATCTAAGAGCCTTTAAGCATGCACACAAAGTGGTACATCGGAAGATCAGGTACCAGTGTTTGACGGGCACCCCCTCAGTGCCCTAGCATGGTCAATGGATTCTCTAGAAGGTTAGATGATGTTTAGCATCTAAATGAGGCGAGTTCTGTCATAGGTCAACACTATGCATTTGGGTTCATGATTAGGAGGAAGGGTGCATCCTTTATTTGGTGATTGTAAAGTTGGCAACTCTACCACGTCGCCCTTGAAAGAGGCATTCTCATTATGGAAAGTCAGGATGCTGGAGATTCCCATTGGAAATTAAATATGCTTATTAAAGGTGACGGATAAATGGATTATATTTTAATTGGTTTGTTATTATGAGTGGTTGATTGGATTGTCCTTCGCAGGCTATTGATCTCGGGGCTGAGGTTGATTAAAAGGTGGACTGAGCAGAGGATGAGTGAGCTGTAATGTGCACAGAGGGTACACGCGCACACACACACACACTTATATACATATAAGCATGTTGCCCTCAAGATCAGTTGTGGAAAAGTATTCACATTCTTCTTTTGAAATAAAGATAAAGGGTACCCAAGTGTCAAAAGTAAAGTAAATACACAAAGTTGAAGGTATTTACAGTATACTGTGTGCAGTAATGTTGCATGTGACCAGTTGGCCACTGTGCATCATAAATGGTTTCATTTCTGTTAAATAAAAAAAAAACAATCTGACAAAGTACTGACAAAAGAAATCAGATAAATGTAAAGATTTATTGAGATCTGAAATGGTAAAAGTAATTAGCCTAATAAAATGGATTCAGGCTTAATAATACCCAAATACATATGAAATACATATATACATAATATACTATTAAATATGGTCTGGCCAAAGAAAATGTTTTACAAACAAAACACAACCCAGACTTGCATCTCTTATGTCAACAGAGAACAAACATTACGTTACAGGCTGCAAGAGTTGGTCCATGTTGCTCTGAAGGTAAAGGTGACATCTCACTATGACTTGGAGGTGAAGGTGTTTGCACACAGACACACACACTGCCAGCACGACTCACATCTACCGCCTCCCATAACACAGTCTGTTCAGGTCACACATTTGGGGGAAAAAAAACCTCAACAACTCAACAACAATGACCTCTGTGATGCTCAAATGTGCTCATGTAACTGCAATAAATGTGTTACTGACATAATTACGCTCACACTACACGCTTACAATCAAAGCCAGATAGAATTTGAAATATTCACGGGTCATTTGAACTACTCCCACCAATTTATGAGGCACTCCTCTGTGCATTGTCCCAATGTTAAAGCAATTCTCAAATCAACCTTAACCAGACTGTATCACTTAATCTGCTGCCAAAAGGCAAGCTGCAGGATACATAGCTTTACCTAAAATGACAAATATCCATTATAAATTCCCATCAGCAAGTCTGTGCTAGTTCTGAGCGCGAGTACAGCTTTTAAATGGAATTTTACAGTATCTCAACTGAGATGAGGCACACAGTCAGTTTAGCTCATTGACGCAGTGTGTCAATTGAACTGCGTTTTGGCAGACACTTCATAAGCCAGTCCTTGGGATTAGTGTTGTCACCAATCGGTGTATTTTTAAATCAAGGTTAGTATTGGTTATGAAGTCAAGGATAAAGGATGCTTTCTTTCCCGATCTTTATTATTCTTTTCTCACCTCAACCTGCTATTGCAACGCTGCTCTCCTTTACCACATCTTCTGTAAACAGTGAAAGCATTTCCCTCTATATTCAGGAAAAATATTTGGATAAATGAGAAATGGGAATTGTGGTGGTTGATTCCTTAAACTGCATGACTGCAACGTATGACGTGCAAACAGAGATACAGGCTTAACATATACATCGCACATCAAGTACACCGAGGGAATACAGATATATGCAAGACCCACACACATCCATGCATGCTGCTGTACAGGAAGAAGGCAAGCAGGACCTTGGTCTCCATGTATACAAGAGCTGACCCTTCGGGGTCTTCCGTGTTTGCGGCGCACAGTAAGCGGGAACATTTAAGTACAACAGCTTAGCATTTTTAAAGGTCCTTTTATTACGGTTTAAATAACTCTGAATAACGCTTGAAGTAAGCCCAAATGAGAACGGTCTGTTGTGTGGTTTGTGTGCTCTCTTTAAGCTGGTGGCACTCACTCTAAATAATTAGTAAGAGAACAACTTCCACTTTGTAACACTAGTGAAAATCAAGTGGACTGAGCACAGTTGCCTCAACTCAAACAGAGCGATATCTTATTTCAAGCCATAGGCGTCACATGAATTTAGAGTGTCATATTATCCCAGTTAAACTTTAGATTAATATAATAACAATTTTAAAAAAAAGAAAAAATGTGTGTTTCAGGATGATCTATTGGCAGAACCTTTTGTAAATACCTATAATTAAGAGATCTTGTGTTTTAATAACCGTGGAGTAATACATTTTTTATACATAAAGAACACGTCTGCTTATCAGAGTTCGACATGTTTTCTATGGGAGACCCGGATATACAAACCAAAAACTGTCTCTTGTTACGGCCATTCGGGCTTTCAGCTTTTTGCGTCAGCCAACATAGCTGCTCCACTCGATTGCCAGAGTACATGCTTGAAATATGCAATTTTTTGGGGCTACGTGCTATAAGATCTCACTTACTGGGGGAAAAGGGCCCTTCACGGTTTTAATTTTCAAATGTTGTGTGTCTATGTGTGTCACTGTCCCTCAGGATGTCACAGATCGGCCCTTTTAGGCTCTTTGAAATCTTTACATTACATGTTTTTTTTGGACAGTAAGTTGTTCAACTTTATATTGTTGAATATTGTATTACGATACTGACTCCAATACTTCATATTTAAACATGTCATATTTGTGTCGATGATAGAATTTTTAAAAAACGGAATAAATATGCAAGTCACACAATAATAACCAAACATTATTAATTATATATTTATTCATACGTTTAGTATGAAGTAATTGTTCTATATTAAACCCGTTTGTGCAGGGTCGATGTAGTCCAGTCACATATACAATTTCGGGGACTTACCGCTAATATGCAAAACTCTGCAAGAATTATTTCAGCACATCTGTAAATTAAAATTGATTCTTGTTTCACAACCTTGTCCTATAAAACAAAATGTAATGGGGGGTCGCTGCTCACAGGCTAATTCTCACTAAGTTGAAAAGGTTTATCACTTCACCTTTTGCTTTGCTCCATATCCAATGACTCCAATTCCCTTAATGAGTTTCTTTGCTACTGGTAGAAGAAATATCAGTGGGATTGAACGCACAAATAAAGAAGATAAAAAGTGAGATGTGGGGCAGGAAAACACACCGTGGCAGTTTGTGAAATTGTTTACTTGAAACTCTACCACTTTTTCAAAGAAAGGGATTTACAGCAATGTTCCTGTCAGGCTGAAGGACAAACAGAAAGACACTTAAGCACTGTGAGATGACAAAGAAAGGGAGGCAGGAAACCGTGAACAAAGCAATAAAACAAAGCTTGTTCATTACATTGTTGCTTCCCCTCAATATAAACGTGGAATTGCCATTTGAGGAACTATTATCATTTAATTTGAAGAAGTAAAGAAACGGATGGTATAAAACAGCAGCAGAAATAGCTAATAGAAAAAGTGGCTCCGTCCTCCCAATTTTCTCTAAGCCACATGAAAAGGGAGCATTAAATGTCACTCCAGGAAAGTTTCCTTTTAACTGCATGTGGCGGTCTGCTTATGCATAAATGTATTGTTCTGTATCTTTATAAGTGAACTTTTCTATGGAACAAATAACTCTCCCAATGCAAGTTACAGTGACATTGAAGTGCACCCTAAAATTGAATCATTGGAATATATTATTTTTACAAAACTAGACTGAATACAAAACCACTATTTTTGCACATCAAGTCATTCTTTATCTGCTGGGGTGGGTTACAAGTTATTTGGACCAGTGCCAAGTTCATGCCGAATGAGACCATTCACATTGATAAGCATGGCTTTGTGGATTATCCTTACCACTGTATGCTAATCATATAACGTTTGATTATTTATAAAAATGTACATAATGAAATAAAGTTAATATGTGTCTGGAATGGAATATGAATAAACTTCGTTCCACTCTTCACAGCCTGTCTCTGACTAATTGTCTCTTATTTGATTATCTTCCTGTACCATGAGGACTTGGGTCTCATTGTGGTTAAACTGATATATTCATTAGCTCTGCTGCAAAGTTGGAGAACTTGTCATCATTTGGAAACCAGAGTGTATTGACCATCACAACGGGCAGTGCGTTAGTCGACAAAGTTACAAGAAGCCGAATAACTCATGTTGTGACGATTTATTTTAATCTACAACACCCCTGAAAATGTTGATAGTATTTTTTATCGAGGTATTGTTTACTATAAATGTGCTCAAGTTTTTTGAAAGCAAAAAAAAAAAACAGTGAAAACTTGGCTACTTACCCAAACCTAAAATGATCAGTTGACTAATTGGGGGGGGGGGGGGGGGGGAGTCAATGTTAGTCCTCTTAAGCAAGTCCAGGCTGACTCCTTTGACGAGACGATGTCGCACAACAACTTACTGTTGCTGCTTTCCTTTGTCACAGGTTTCAATGGTGCTGGAGGGAAATGGTGCAGGCCTAACACTTTGATTGGTCACGTTGCAGATCAGAGGCGCCAGACAACGGTCAGTCTCTGCTCAACGGCTGCTGAATCCTCTTTTCTTTTGTTTGCTCGTACAGAACAAAAGACAATAGATAATGGGTATTGACATCCTCGGTGGAGTGCCCCAGAATTTTATTGCCAAGAAAAATGAGAACAAATTGAGCTGGGTTCTGAGGACGGATGGAGAAAAACAAAATAAAGGTTGCAGGGTTCAATTCATAGATGATGGAGGGCAGCATCTTCCAGGGTGTTCCCTGCAGAGCAGTGTGCCGAGGCCGTGTACCACAATGACCTCCCGCTCGCTGCTCTGCTGAGTATTTCATTTAAAGACATGAGGTCACTAGGGGGACATAGTTTGGACTCTGCAAGAATTCATTACATCAAACCCATTACCTTGAATAAGCAATAACGTGCCTAGAAGAAGTGGAATTAAAAGAGCTGACCAAAATCTGCAAGCTTCAAAAGCAGAACTGCATTTGTTCTGCCAAAAGGTCAAATCTTAACATTTTCCCACTGGGGGCTGCAGCATCAAGGCATGCTCAATGCCAATCTGTGAAGAGACTCAATATGTACCTTATGATGTCAGTGACTGGGGAAATTGGAAACTTTATCTCTCTCGATCTCCATCCCCCTTCTCAGTCTCCCGGACAGACGCACATTTGCTGGTTTTCAAAGTAAATCTTGGTTTGTTAACTAGACAGAGAGAAAGGGACTGTTTATTATAGTAAGGATTCCATCTTTGGCAGTCTGTCCATCAGTGTGAACAGTTATATGTTTTCATGAAGTCAGATATCATCAGATAATGATCCTAGAATTGCACTGGTGCCGGAATAATATTGCTAGAATACCCCTTAAATTCAGGTACAACTTAATTCAAAAAGGCATGAGATTTCTTGATGAATTACTTTTCCCAAGGTAAAAGTTATGGCATTGCCATCAAAGTCAGTTCTATTATCATCCCTTAAATGAAAACTTAAAAACTACTTACAATAGTACGGGCCTTTTTACACCAGGGGTGTGCCAACTTTTGCCACAAATATGCAATGAACCCAACAGCAATATTATAAGTCTTGGGCTTTTATTATTTAGATTGATTATAAAGTATAAAGTATTGAATTGAAGGTCTGCACCGCTTGTTGTCTGAAAGGCTGAAAGGAGTCAAAGGATTGGCTGTCTTGGTTCTAAATAAAAATCCTCTGTGTAGTAACTGGTTCTGCATAACAAAAGTGCAAATGTGGTGGAGAAGGCTCTCGGTGGGAATGAAGTGTAGGCTGTAGGCGTCCAAATGCAGCCCTCGTGATGGCTTCCTCCCTAATCAGTGCCAATGTATTAAAGGCACCTGTTGGCATGGCCTCATTCCTTTGTGCCCACTGTCCCGTCCCTGATTGGCTTGTAGTTTTCTTTTGCATTACTGGTGCATATTTAAGCTGATCATTAGTATTCCAACCATTGTAGAATACAGCTGGCTTTATTAACTCTGGACTGACCCATTGGCTCTAAAATATTTTAGACCTCCATCGTTGTCCTGCTGTCGACGAGGGACTGCATGTTAGTGAGAGTCGAGAACCTCAGTGTCACGCTGTAGAAGGCTTTGGTACTTTCATCGGATTTGTTGAGAGGTAGAAGCCCTCAGTCCTGAAATGACCCCGTTTGGGGCTGTGCGGTACTCAACAACGTCTTAAAATCTTGAGCCACCTCCTAAATCTGTACATTTTTGTATCAAAAGGAAGCCTGTGCTGATCCGCACCCTTAAATACATCTCTCCCTTAACCCCACCCTGACTTGCTGTTTCTCCTCCTCCTCCTATCTGTGCCCACCCTTCTCTCTGGGCTCTGGGGGGGGGGGGGGGGGAGTCGGGGTAGATGGGTGCATTAATAATGCAGCGCTGCCTGGAAACCAAACACGCTGCAGCGAAGTGCTGTGTAGAATTCTAAAGAGGCGTTTGTTTGGACGTAGATGCCACCCTCCTCCCCTTGCTCCCTGTCGCAGCCCTCTCGTGTCGTCTCTCCTCAGCGCGCCGTACCAACAACCGCGCAGTATCAGTGCGCACACGCGTGTTTGTCTC
Organism: Pungitius pungitius; assembly: GCF_949316345.1. Classification (NCBI taxonomy): domain Eukaryota; kingdom Metazoa; phylum Chordata; class Actinopteri; order Perciformes; family Gasterosteidae; genus Pungitius; species Pungitius pungitius. The sequence goes on from NC_084905.1 coordinate 1,214,437, forward strand.
CTTAAGAGATGTCTGGTGTACAGTGAGCGAGAGCGCTGCAGGATTGGCCCTCTGTTGAGTCGTTGCTGTGGGATGCATAAACGCATCCACTGAATCGGCTTATTTGCTTACCAATAGCAACTTTGCAAGCTGGGAAGCTGGGACGCTGAACCGCGAGGAAAATACCTGGTTTTGTATTTTCTCTGTAAAGCAATGTGGATTATGAAAGAAATCACACTGTGTGTGTGTGTGTTTATGAAATATTCCTCTTATCTAAAACATCAGCAGCGTCAACTTTAATTCTGCATGTAATGATTGCTGTTATTCCCCTTCCCACTTATAATAAATAACCCCAGACGTTCTCAAACACAAGGACATATTCATACTGCATCTGGATAAAACGCAGTTAAAGAACATTTCATTTTTGCATTACAAATAGATTAAATGACATTAAGTTACATTTTGAGGTGATTTTTTGTTCCTCTTTTAGTCCGGGCCTACAAAGCCTACTGTTTAAACACAAAATTGTGAATTTCCATTATTGTATTTAAACCCTAGGGTAATCATCTTGCAGTCTATTGGTGATAATGTTACCCTGTGATCTCAAATGGGGTGGCGGTATTAGTTGGCTGCATAAATTAAATTGCATAGTTGGCAAACCCCAGTACTCCACTTAATTTTATCAATCTTGGGAACGTGGAATTTACCTTTTTTCATTTTAAGCAGTAAATTATGTTGATGTGCTGTTGCCGTTATTGTGGAGCTGTATTTTCACACTGGGATTCTGACCGTCCATCACCAGTTGCAGTCTGTTAGGCTAAAGTGAAACAACGTTGAACGCTATATTTGTGTAATGTTTTGTTGCTTGTTGTCCTTCGCCCCTCAGCTGTAGTTGCACATTCATTGTTGATTTGCATATTCATTAGTTTGAGCTCTGCACCTGCTGCCCACCACACGAAGCTGGACAGATTGGCAATGCATGAGACAATTTAGACCGACTTTTATTGTGGAAATCATTGAAATTGACTCCAGGAAAGCAAATAATTAACCGCGGTATTAGCACAAATCAGAGGACAAATGACCTTAGAAACTGAACTACACGACTATTTATTATTTATTTGTTTGCTGAATAAATTCAACATCAGTCTTACTTCTCCTTTTAATACAAAACCCATGGACACATCATCCATTTCTCTCAAAACATTTCATTGAAATCAGCATAATCATTTTCATTGGATTCAAAAAAGCAGTGTTGGTAAACCCAACTGTTTTCTAGCTAACCTTCCCCACAGGCTCATGAACATTCTTAAAAAAAAAAGAAAAAGGCTTCCAAGCATTTTCGCTCTTGATTTGCACACTCCAGTTACTCTACGCTGACAACTTCATCTCCTTTTATAATGTGTCCAGGGATGCACTCTGCGATGTGGCCTTTGTACACTAAGGGCTAAAAATTGATGACGTCCTAGGAAACACTTTTTAGGAATTGATCATCTTGTATCTAATCAATGGCCGAATGTTTGAAAGATCCTTACTCGACACCAGGAGAAAATCATTAAACGGGATATTTATTAACAAAGTTTGCAAGCAGCAAGTCATGGATCAAAGCTACTCCAAGGTTTTCTTCTTTTCAGAGGGTGAATATATAGTTTGAAGATTAACATAGACATAGAGGGTCTGGAACATCTGGGAAGATCAACTGGACATTGACGCAACAGTTTGGAACAGATAAAAAATAAATATTGATAATATTATGATTGTTATATGATTATTGATAATAGATCATTGATTTCTTGTGAGCCAAATCAGCCAATAATAGGTAGGGCGAAGTTAATAAATAGATAAAATATAACACATATACACAGGTGAAAATTTGAAAAATTTAAATATCGTGCAAAAGCTCATTACTTTCAGTAATTTAACTTAAAAGGTGAAACTATTATATTAGTGTATATATATATATATATACGGTATATATATATATATATATATATATATATATATATATATATATATATATATATATATATATAAAATAAGCATTGTCACCATGTCAACACGTCACCATTTTTCCTCAGTAAATATATTTCCAAAGGAGCTATTCTCAAACTAATCGATTGACAAGGTTACATGTTGTGTAACGTAATCTGTAAAAGATCCATTACTTACAGTGCCGCTGAGCGTTGTCCAGTTGTCAGGATGCATATATGTTAAAAACAAGACTCATTGTCTCGTAGTTATATACATTTTTACATAATGAAGATAAATGTTGTTTCCAGTTGTAACCACATTCAGTATTTAAAGTTAATTAATTTGTTTTGCTTGCAGGGGATTCTATTACTGAATATGTGTGTCAACACACCTCTTAAATTACGTGTAGTAAAGTGGTAAGTGATAAGGCATCTTAAATTTTTTTTTAAACAGCATAAGTGTTGTGCTGAAGACTTCTTTTTATTCATGTGTTTGTTGAAACTAAACAATAAACCGTGTGGTTACATTTAATTCCTCTTCTTTCTTTTTAATGAATTATCCCCCTGGGCTGCCATAAGGTTTGCTATTGCTTATTTTCTATTAAATTTAAAATTTCACATTATTTAAAATAAATGTCCTCTAAGAATAATGTCTTTTTAAATGTTCATAAATTATTCATTTCATGAATTCATGCATCATAAATTGTTGTGTGAAATTAAAGGCAAAGACACTGTTGTGGAGAGGACCAGTACATGTTTTTATTACTATTTATCTTTAATAAATTAAGGTATCTTGGGCTCTGAGCCTGCTACTGGCCCTGTGTACTGAGAGTACGTTATTCGACCAGCTTGGTATTGTGCAAATACACACTAATATTCTACACAAATCTTAGAATCTGACCTAATAAATGTTTTTCTCAAACTGTTAAGAATTAGCTGTTATCAAACCTAGCGTTTACAAATCTTTTTTTTTATCCTTTATGTTTTGGTTTGTGTTCATGACACAATATTTCTGAGTTTGGCTTAGCAACAGTAGTATATCGGTAGTTTGATGTCCCAAATGTAAATGTTTTTTATAAAGGATACAAAAACGAATGGCAAATGTCTTGGTTTAAATGAGAGGTGAAGATAAGAAACGTTGAAAGATTGTGTGGTCTCACTTGTCTATTCTATATTCATGTTGAAGCACCGGTCATCCCAAAATAAATGTCAGACCAGTGTGAGGAATTCTTAATGCTCTGTGATATTGATCTCTGTCTGATAGAGTTTTAAACAGCTATCCTTTTGCTCGAAAGGATGCCCTTGTTATTGGGCATGTGACTTTTCTGTTTAATAGCCCGCATTTTCTTCTGATGAAAAATGTATAGTACAATTAGACTGAAGAGTGAATTGGTTTTACTGCCATGTTAACAGGTGTATTACTCAAACATTTACATTTCAGATCATATGTAAATTTCAGAACTATGCAGAAATCTGACCCGTGGTATTTTTCTCATTTGGGTCTGCATTGTGTGTGTAAGATCTTTCTCAGAGGCAAACATCAGCTAATCTGCATATGGCCATGAAATAAAGCTGCATGACATATTAATAACAATTACTGGTCCCCCTTGTCCTGCAAGCAGGACATAGTACAAAGAATGATGGTCAGTGTACAACAGGCAACTATAAATCAAGATTCATTGTTGACATAAATCAGGCTGCTTCTTCAAGTTATTTGTGTAAAAGGGTACCAATTATATTTTATTCACACTGTATGTGTTTGAGAGTTTCGAGAGATTGGTATGTGATAGATAAAGTGAAAGCAGAGGTAGTAGAGCAGTAAATAACTATAGAGACAGTGTAAATAAAAGAGAAACAGTCTTTTCGTTATACTTGAAATTTGTCGTGCTTGCATGAACGTCCCTGTCCCTCGATGTTGGTTATGAGGTGTGGACTGAGTGTCCGTAGAACGTTTAAAGTTCGGCAAAGTTGGCAAGATATTCACAGATTCAGACTTCCCGGTTCAACAGCTCATCAGCGAGACGTTGGTAACAAACGAACGACACCTCTCTGTGACAGTAGTGACGTCAACAACCAGCTGCAAGGAGCTTATAAGATTACCTTATCTTAAGTCATAATTTCGACTTTCTAACCCTTCTTTTTTTTTGTGGCAGAACCACCGGACCATCCTTTACGAAAGGAGGGGAAATATGCAGTCCCACAATTCCTTGCGCCGGCAATATTTAATTAGTCACGTATTATTCGGCCGTTCACTTTTTTGTTTCAATCATTGTTTTGGTAAAGGCACCGGTATCGGAAAAAACCCCCAAATAACACCCATCCCTATGCATGACTCAGCACTGTAACAACACATGGACAAAAGCATCTGAGATGCTCTTCTTTTGCGTTCTTGTGATTAGGGAGAGTATGCAGATGAGTGAGCTACAAGCCGGCACCAAAGTGACAAAGAAATTCCACATTTGTAGGAGAAGGGTGACATGTGTGCATAATCATTTAACGTTGTAGGGTAGAAAAGCCTCTTACAGACGTTCTTATTTTGTGTGTCACAGTCCTGCTCTCATACACTCCCTGTCAGTCTGCCTCACTAACCTAATTAGCTCCTTCAGTGCAGCTGTCAGCCACACCCACATCATCAGCTCAACCACTCACACCTGTCCATTACGCTGCACCTCACCTCAGTATTTAAACTCCTCTCACTCACTCACTCACTTGTTGCTAGATCATTGGCCATGATATGAATTACCAAGATGTCCTCTAATATATATATATAGCTACTTCTATCCTAGAAAATGTATTACAGTTGTATCTTTGGCAGTGAACATTCATTTGAGATGTAAATCTGTATGGATAAGGGGAAGTAGTTACTGTAGGCGTACAGTTATTACTTGCGATCATCAAAAGGTCAAATCTATGGGACATCGTACCCTACAGAAAACCACTGCCTTAATGTTGTTATTGGCAGTGCTTAGCTGTTTGTACAATTTTGTCAGTTGTTCTGTGTATTATCCTTCATCGCCATATTTTCCATCAGCTGTTTATTAAATGTTTTTGTGCCAATTTGACCCAAAGAACATTTTCTACCCATGGCACTAACACACACATTCAACCTCACTCTGGTTCAAACTTCTGTCCTGTCCATGATTATGTGTTGTCTGCACTAAATTTAGTACACAGTATTGGCTAGAGTGAATACAAGGAGAGGACCATAATTAATACTATGGGAATATAGGTAGGAAAGTTTTCAAGGAAAGAAGCCCAAGTATATCAAGTGCATTTGTCCATGCAACTGAATGTAATTTTAAAATCTTTTTGAACTGACACTTTTAAAACTGAAAAAAAACACTTTTGCTGTTAAAGTATTTAAGGGTGGATTTTTTAAGTGCATTAAAAGTATTTGTTACAACTACCGGTGATTAACACTTTTGTTTGGCCCATTTGTGGGTGATATGCAGCATTTTTAATAACCAAATGAAAAATAGATGAAGATTATTTAGACCAGCTGATGTGTGCCATCACTTATGCAGATAAATGCAATTTCCAACCATTCAGCAAGAATGGAGTTGATCATTTTTGCATCTTCATTGTCTTTTTCTGCTTATTTTGCGAGCTGTGCCTTACGAAGAGAGAAAATCCTGGGCAAAGAGGTAGAAACATTATGAAAAGGGGAATGGTTAAAGGACATTCCTAACAGAAATGACAAGTTTCCTGCACTTAATTAAAGCAATTTTATAGGGTGCTTTCTCATTTAAAGTTATCCGGCGGAACTTGCTTTGTTAAAGTCTCATTAAGTAGTGCACAAGTAAGACTTGAAATAATACAACCTTGATGTGAGTTAAATTAAATGTATGACTATAGTCCACTCAACTATCACAATAAATTGACACATGTATTGCAATATGTATCATAATGGGCTTGCCAATGCAAATCTCTGATTAAATGGTATTATTTTAAGCATAAAACAAAACTCTGAGTTATGGCCTTTAGTGCTGCTACAGGACGACGACCCCTGCAAGACGCAGAGTGGGTTGAATATCTTTAAAGTCATAAAGGTCCCACGTGTAATTTTGTCGTATGTCCAAAGAAAGGCTTCCCTTTTCTTCTCCTCCCTCATATCCCCCTTCAACTGTTTACTCAGATCTGCAGATTGGAGTTCCTCCTCTCTGGTCCTCTGTTTCTTAGCAGGACCTCCTTCAGTGTCCGCCTGTGAAGCTTCTGTGCTACAGTACATCCTGTTGATAGGAAGCATCCTGTGCATCATCACTCCCAGCTGCCTGTGGGTTCAGCTGGCTCAGTGGCCCATCTGTGTGATCTTCTGCCAGATATCTGTGGTTTTGGCAACGCATGATCTGTCCCTCTACAAATCATTTGCCAGGAGAAAGAGGAAGGGAGGATGGAGAAAGATGCTTGTTGGACAGCGAGCTCTGCATTGACAGCTCTGCTGCAGGAGGCTCTGAGGCTCATACAGTCTGTTCTCTGCTATCCTGGTTTCACCATAGATTGCCCTTGTATGACAGAGGGGGTGTGTAAAGCTCCAGGTGTGATGGTGACGCAAGTATCTAATCTTGTGTGGCATTTAAATGCCATAAAGACTATTAATTTATGGTCGGAGTGCCACTGGGGCATTCATTCTATTTCAAATATCTCATATTTTGAGTACAAGTTTAATAAAACAAATGAGAACTAAGGCATTTTTGTCAACCCTTCTTGCATTCACCGACTCTCCTTTGTGACTCGAAGCAACATGGCTCAGAGGACCCATTTGAAGGTCACTACTGAGGGAGCATTCAGAAGATATGTACTCGCTGGAGGTAACATCATGGCCACATTCACATAAAAGCCTTGACATCATAGCTAAGGACTCACATTTGTCTACTTGTGTTTGAATGCACTTTGAGTACGGACAGAACCTAGTATGAATAGCTAAATATTGTATCTTCATGAAACAAAACCTCTTGACAATGTCTTTAAGAATCAGGAACATTTATTGCCAAAGTGGAATGAGCTCTCTGACGCGGCGCAAGCTGCCCTTGCGTCGTTGGCTGTGGCTGCAGCGTACCAGACTGTGATGGAGGAGCAGAGGATGGACGTGATGATGGCAACATCACTGTCTTTGGCAGGTTGACTTTCTGTAGCTGGGTACAATGAGGGTGGGGTCCTCCACAAACCTTTGACAAACTGGTGGCTGGAGAAGCAGCTGTTAGTGTACGGGAAGAAGAGCACAGGGGGAAAGAATGCAGCCTCTGGGGGAACCGGTGCTGATGGAGCGATAGGATGAGACATGTTTCCCCAGCTTCACGAGGCAGGTGGAGTCGAGCACGTGCAGCTGAGGGAGCTTTTCCTGGAGCCGAGGCGGGACGAAACAACAAGTGTTTTCCAATCGGTAGAACAACATGTTTTAATGACTTCAAAAGACAGTTTGGATTATTTTTGCCAAATATTCATACGGTTATTTTCCTATCCATTACACGTTAAAATATGTAATATTTAACATAAGGAAAAATGCTTTGCTATGTAATGATCTATTGACGTAACGTCGATCCAAGCAGATGATGAACGGACTCTCCTTCTGTGTGTGTTCTTATCCTAGCTTCTCCTTGCTTTGTTGACGTTGCTTGGCGGGCCGTGTATACTTTTGATTTATCCCACTTGTTGGTTTACGGACTCGACTAATCTGGTCGAATACGCCTTTTTGGGATAGGATATGATGGAATACAAAAATAAATCCAATTTGGCAAAGATGTACAGAAGATGAAAACAAGTTCCAAAGAGTTAATCAAAGATGCAGTGTTTACTGTTTTTTTGGCAGGAATAGATTATTATACATGCAGGTATGTTTTTATTATGACTTTAAACTAGGTTAAATATGCTTTATTTAGCTTACAAAAAATAATGTATGTATTTATAGGGATATAGGGGGGTTCTCTACCACAGAATCTGCCACGTTTCTTCGGCCGGCCAAAAATCTTGAAACTTTAAAAATGGGCAACAGTGCCTAATTGTTATAGATTTGAGTATTGATAAGCTCCGGTGTCACTGATGCTTTTTATTAGTGCTTTTTGGTGTTATGCATAGTTAAAAAAACAATTACATTCCTTCTGGGAGAGACTGTAACTTTAGGTCAATTTATCAATCCCCATTGTGAGGGGAAATTACTGTAAACCTTTCAGCAAAATCTGAATGTTGTCATTCTTCTTTTGAGCAGTCCCCTATTTAAAATTAAAAATGTATTTTAAAATATTTTGGTAATTTTGGTTGTGCCTTTTTAGTGTCAAACATGTTATTCTTATTTTCAGTTGATGCAAGTCTGAAAGTAGTAGTAAAAAAAATCATGATGATTTTTGAAAACAAACTAAGAATATCAGTTTGATTCGTGTGACAACGTTATAAAGACTGTAAATGAGAGAAGCCAATGATGATCCTGACAGCATATTGCAGCGGTCACCCATGGTGATCTTTAAAAGGATTTTAATTAAAGCTGCATTAGCTCCTCCACACCAGAAATGATTGGGTCAAGAGCCTTTGATGTTTATGGTTAATGATCATGTGGGAAACACACTTACCATAAGACTCTCCCTCAAGGGACGTATTTAACAGTAAGCGTTTCACAATCAACATGAGCTGCTCTAATTTCCTAAATTAAGCTTTGGAAATAGTAAAAAAAAAAAAAATCCAATAGGTTTCCTCCACTATTTGTGTCTGTGGCTCTTTCCTCACCATGCGTTTTTTAATAGGTTCTACAACTTTGTACGAGATGTCACAATTTAATGGAACACGTTTGATATCATGTAAGGGGTTTGGAGCTGGACTTTAATAAGGCCGTTAAGTGGTAATGAGACTGAGCACTGCTCCGTGAGGCCGTGATGACTGCTAAAACACTAGTTAGAAGGCCCCATGTTCCCCAAGGGCGGAGACACCCAAATGTTAAACGGATTATTCTCCCACTTCTTCTTTGAAATGAATATAATCCTCCACTGTAGCCGCTAAATGGCCCCGTCCCTCTTCTTCTTTTTCACTTTTTTAAGGCTCATCCTTTTGATTCTTACATTTATGTGAAATTAGGCAAAAAGAGGAATACAAGTCAGACACAGACAGTGTATTCATGTAGTGTTCTGGGATTTAAAAAAAATGCCTTGGCCATATGAATTATTGGAGCCAAATCTTACAAGCGGGCAGGTATTGATTCAGACACAGCGGGGGCAAAGTGCATTTAAGCTTAGAGTATACAGTGAATACGCTATAAAGGCAAATACTGTGGCAGCCCAACACAACACATTAAAATAAATCAACATCTTTGCTAAGTTAAAGACTATGTTGGGAAATATCAAATAAAATATTCCTGTTCTGGGATCATTGTAACTATTATTGGCATGATTTAGATATTGCAGACATCTGGTCCAGCATTTGCTCAGTATTACAATATCACAATAATGTAAAATAGCCGTGTACATTTCTTTTTTTGTTGGGCTTCTCTATTGGCAGCTCCTTTTTATTAAATGCTGCGCACATGTTGTGAACTCCACACTGGTCAAGAGCAGAATAATAAACATTTCCAATGAAATTAACATGGTGAACCAAACAAGGTGTTTAATGCTTGCAAAAATAGAACTTTATTGGTATTCTCTCAGCCAGGAATGTGCCATAGATGCTTTATCAAAATTATTGAAGATTCTCAATTCTTCTACAGATGATATACACTGTTGATTGCAGGTTATTTCATTACCAGGTTTGCCATAATGTTCATTCAAATGAGCTATTATTATTATATCTTTACTCTCACCTCAGATTGATACGGTCCCCCCGGACACAGAAAACAAATATAACAATCTTTGCTCTCTGTACCTACAGGCAAAAGCTTCTATGAGGCCTGACCACATTATTTTACCGCATTTAAACAAAAATTAGGTGGGCAAGAAAAGATGGAGAGTGGGGATAGCCGGTGGATGATATAAGCCTACCGTATAATGGGTATTTAAGAACATTCTGAATATTTGTCATCAGATCCACATGTGAGACGCACATTTAACATTTTAAAGCAACAGATATGGGCCTGCATTAAATATATAAGCAAGCAACTGATTTACATGAAACACCATTGTTCTGAAAAATAAGTAGTACTGCTACAGCATGTGAAAAACAACGTGTGACTAAATGTGAGACTTTTAAGTACTCTGTCCCTGTTAAATACATGGATGTTCTTAAAAGCAAACCTCCAGGACTCATGCATGCGCCTACATTCATTTAATACATAAAATGAACTCATCAACGGATGCAGCAAAGGATTGGACACGACATTGCTTCTCAGTAAAGTCCTTTCTCGAGGTCTGATTTAAAGCCTGCTGTTTTTATTTTCATAAATATTTGGATTTGGGATGCAGAACATTTTATAGGTTACCAGCTGCTGTTTCCGCTTACCACAGTTTACAAGAGGACAGGTGTCATATAAACATGGGAATACGGCCTCTCTCATGAGCACTGGGAGGAAATACTTGACGCTTTAATTCTTTTTACTGGAATATTCTATTTATCATAGTGCTTTATCATGAACAGACAGCGGCAATAATCTGCTGTGTAAATGATTGCCGGAATGTTTTTCATGCGCAAGATGGATGGAATGATAAACAGATGAAGATTAGAAGAGGTGGAGGCTGGGAGAAATGAAGAGCGATCTTGTCAACAATATGCTCGGGAAGAATGTGTGCAACATAGGCAGACTGTGCTGATGGAAAAGAGGAACATTTCATGTATTTTCACGGAATATGACATGATTAAATGACATATTAAGTACAGGGAAAGAAAATTCCCAAATAGTTTGAATCCATTTTACTGGGGATGACCAACAGCTTGAAAAGAACATATAAAACTACACGTAAAGTGCTGCATGTGTGGCTCTCTACCTGCGGGTCAAGATGCTCCAGAGAGAGGGAGAGAAAGCTTTAAGTGTTTTCTTCTTTGGCCACTTGAGTGCGAAGCCATAAGTTTAACCAAGCACTAGATTCATGTATATGATGACATGTTATGGCATGATTATATCTGTATTTTTTAACCACTTTTCTTACCCAATGTCATTATCTCAATCCAGCAATAATGCTACTGACAATGAAAATGTATGAAATGATTTTATATATATATATATATATAAAATCATTTTTCATTCAGAGAGAAAGCAGCTTTTGGTGTATCTGCATGCATCTTATGATGAGGGGTCAGGGACAACTTCCTCATATGATGATGGATAATGCTATAAATCGAATGCTGAAATGAAGTGTGTTGCCTCACATGCTGTCCTATTCAGCAGCTGGTGCATTGTTATGAAGTGAAAAATATTTAATATCGCAGTGAGGCTGTTTTTTTTTTTTCTTCTATAAAAATGGATGCGCGAGCATCTCACTGCTCCGGGTTATGATGTGCAACTGTCCAATAAATACAGTCCGAGGGTGTGGATTACATCTGTCCTCATTGTGTCACATTAAGCCAGGGCCTCTTGATTGAAGATACATGGTAGAAATTCATAGGGGAGAGCTGTTTGATAAGAATCTAGTACAAAAAATATATAACTTTGAGCACAATCCATCAGTCCCCTGTGAAAATGAATTTATTTATTTTTCTTAGAAGGTTAATAACAAAGACAAAGATCCAACAAATCACATACCTAGCAGTGACAAAAGTTAATGTCTTCAAAATGTAATCCAAGCAATATGACATGAAGCCCTTAATTGTGCATTTTAAAAACCTGATACAATAATATTCCTATTGTAGAGTAGTTGACCATTGACTTTAATTCTGCAAATGCAGTATTTATTCAGTTAAGCTTCTTCAAATGAAAGTTTAAATATTTAACATGCTTCTGTTCAGTCGTTGGTGATTGCTAGCTTCACTTGATGATTTCAAACTTACATAAGCCATTGTACTAAAACTAATAACAGTTATTCAAAAGTCTGGCCTTTTTTAAGACATAAATATCACATGGAGATGTTTTTAGATTTTAATTTAGATCATGTTGAATAATGGCGCACAGACCCTGTCCCAGACAAAGACATAATTGATGTCCCTCTCAAGAGCACAAGATTAGTACGTGTTGTTTTTCGACGACGTTCGGCTTCTCCCGAGTTCATTAGTGCAGCCATTTCAGGAGGAGGCAAAACAACCCCAACACAAAAGCCACCAGATTGCACTTAAGCTTGCTCCGTTTCACAGCAGGGGGTGTAAGAGATGCTGCACTTCGGTCAAACAATGACAGGGGTAAAGGGCTGCTTGTTGAGAACATGCTTTTTTTAATATTTACACTATTCTTCACTCACTGTGTCATGTTGTTGGCTCTTGTATAAAAAAAAAAAACACATTGATTTTTGATGCAGATGACATTGCACACATACACACAACCCAATTAGTTTGGCACTTCAGTGATTTTTTTATAAAGGAACGCTGTAGACGGGAGGCTAAATAACCTATTTGTGAACATGCAGGGAAAATAGTGTAGTCTACATTGATGGTGAAAGTGAGATTATGTATTTGGGCGTTATTTACATTGTGCTCGTTTGGAAGCCCATGGCTTGAAGTTAGAAGACACAAAAGCAAGCTTTGTGTTGTTCTGCCCTCATAATTGATCCTCATCTGAAGCCACATGAAAATTACAGTAATGAGCTAAGTGATCTGAATGGTAATTTGACTCAAGCTGGTGAAGCTACTCACCTGAAAACCCCTCTTGGTGTTTTTATTCAACAGTGCATGATGTTCAGCTAGTGTGTACACATGCGCACTCCACTATGTCAGGGACTTGGACTTTAATTGGAAATGTGTTTATCTCACCAGAAGCACTTGCTGTCCGCTGTAATGTAAGACAGTATGTTGGACTGTTTAGTCAGAATACAGTCCAGATTTCTTTTGAGAAATATAAAGACAGAAAAGTTCCCTAGTGCCCCTTTTGGGAAGACTCTTAAATAAGAGAAAAAGGTAAATACAAACCCTTTTAGAGAAATCTGAACAAAGCCAACAGGCATATTTGACTCATTTCACGCTCCACCGCCAAGACTGAGCTTACACGTTCAAAATAAATGTCATTTCCCTAACATCTGTGTGGCAGTACTGTAAATCCATTAGATCTCCCGTGGGGATGACATCCACTTCCTGCTTGACCTGATAGACGCCACATTTACACATTTAGTGACAAGTCAGCTCACATTTGATCAAGCTGCTCTTCGCTGTCAATTTTCTAGGCCCTGTCAGTCATCTGAATGATGCTGAGGGAGTTGACGGTGATGTGTGGATGGTACGGCTGCTTACTTTCACACTTTTCATGCATATGAATTATTTCTTTTTTTTTCTTCTTTTTCTTGTAAAAAGATGGGTTGGAGTGAGGATTATGGTGTTTCCATTCCAGTTGATTGCCAGCTCAGATTCTTTTTTTTATTTTTAAACTTTCTTTGCATATTGAGTTTAAGGGTCTTTTACATGAATAAGATTCATGTATGAAAGCACAAAATAGAATAATTTGCCACAACCTCATATTTGTCCAACATGCAGCCTCTGCCTCAGAGACAATGGAGTAAAAATCTTTGTAAAAATGTCAGCAGTAAATGTATTAATTAGATGTCCACTATCAATATAAAGCATTAAGTGAATTTTACCAGACTTTTTGACCTAAATGAACAGAAATCATTTACTTCCCAAGAACAAAACATACAAATTCCTCCATCTCTTTTTTTTCTTTGTCGATCTCTATTTGTTTTAATTTTAAAGGGTATTAAACAGTTTGACCTGTCCAGCAGGGGTCACTGTGGTATTTAGATATGTTCAGGAAATCACGTTTTAAGCTGCTGCACTTCCTCCGCTCTATCACACAACCTCTGTGTGGTACTACAAGAAGCACCATAATCAGTTATACATAATACAGACACCCATTTTTTTATTTTATGTATCACATATGTACCTTGAAATCTAATAGCTGTGTGTGAATGGAAATTGGCAGGTGTGAGGACATGGTCACATGGTCTTTAATGGAGTTGTACTGCTGATGGAAATAATTTGGGGTACTGTCAATAATGGTGTATTGTGTTGCAGCTCGGCCATGTTTTGTGGTAAAAGTAGGCGTAATAAGCTTTTATGAACTAAACACTGTCTATGCTATTCAGGAATGGCACTTCTGCTCCTCACAAATACATAAAAAAATGTCTTTCATCATTTAAGTCCTAACAGACCAAATCTCTTGCGTTTGCAGGTCATTTTACTTGAACTTTTCAAGATGAAAAAATAACAAACAAGGGAGCCATGGCGAGACACCAGAAAGTCAACACATTGTAACTATAAGATTCTTCTAATAGTGTCTGATGAAGGGTGGCATTCTACCTTTTTGTAGATACGGTCATCACATTATTTGGTGTGAATTTAGTTCTGGTGCAGCTGTGACTGTTTGAACGCGAGTCGTTTTTACACCACTCTGAACAGACTAAACCTGGAAAGAGAGGGTTTAGGAAAGCAGCAGAATATTCCAGAGCATGTGCGAAAGGATGTTTTTTTTTGGGGGGGGGGGGGGGGGGGCTGCCATATGTGTCCTGCAATGCAAGGAGTTCCACAGAGAGTCCTTGGACAAATGTATACGCCGATGTCCACATAAAACAAACAAGGACAAAAGCCTGGAAGAGGCAGCAGCTTCTGTGCGTGCATTGTGTGGCAGTCTGAGTAAGCCCATGAATGCATTTGTTCAGGGACACGTTTGCTGCTGCAGGACGTACAGGGACAGTACGGCAACACAGACGTAATTTAGCCCTACTACTAGTGTTCTTGCACTTCTAATGCAAAACGGTTTTGTCTTCATTTGCCTTGTGAGGTATGCGTTTTGGCAAAAATGAGACGGTTTACAAAGTTAGAGATTAGGATAACACACGTCAACAGCTTCTAGCTGATGACCTACTGTGCAGAAAACTTGCCTTTAAACTGGTGCCATCAAGGAGCCTCGTCAAAGAGAGAAAGAGGTTACAGAGACAGAGATGTGACAGCAAAAAATTACAATATTTATTAAACATGCATTGACACAGGATGGCCATAAACCATAAAAAGGAGATATATAATATAGAATTTCTCCCTGCAAGCTCTATTGTTAAAAAAGATAATCAAAAACAAATACAAAACCATGCAAAGCTAAACAAAACCCAGCAACACAAAAACGGAGCAAACAAAACAAAACTACAGTGGCACTGAGAGGCTCCCTAGGGTGCTCACTGCAGCTCAAAGTGAGAGGCTCTGGGCTGGACCAGAAGAAAAGACATAAAGTACAAAGGGTGAAACCCACAGCAAATGAGCCTCACCTTACAAGCACCAGTGAGACCTACCGAGTGCCTGGGAATCTGGAGGGAGAGAGAAAACCACTCGGGTGTGGCTTAAATAGTGGGGCACCCTAAGTGGAAGTAAGAAAGGGGTTGGGTCCACCCGCCCCTATGGTGGGTCAGGAGGGACATTTCACTGACCCGTAGGAGTCAAAGGAGAAGAAGAATGGACGAAGACATGAAGAACCTCAAACCAAATGAAAATCAATGTGGCCGGTTCCCGTCGGGTTTCTCAGAAATGGTAATAAGTTAATTGGATAACGGACCTCAAACTCAGGCATGTGCCTAATCCTCAGGAGCACTGCTGACTCCGACTAATTATTGAGCAATGATGTATAACATTAAAAGCATGTTCTTTCCGTGGACTTTAAATTGATATTGCAGTAAATCACAAAATCTATTCAATCCATTTAAATGTCGGATTATCTGACAATGAGATTTCCTACGCTGTGAGGATGCAGTTGTTTGAGTGCACAAAGTAGCTGGCTAATTCCACCGTGTTTTCCCACTAAAGCTACAGAATAGGAGCAGGACAGCAGACTGGTCGGCGTCCCAACTTCCCGTGGCTAAAAGACTGCTGCCAGGAAGAGAGCAGACGGTAGTATTCCCCGAGCAGTAGGGAGCGAGATGGAGGAACTTAAGAATGTTTCCTCTTTTTTTGTTGTTGGACATAACGGTTAATTGATCAAATTCAGTGCTTGATCTTTACGTCTCTGGCTGTCATGTTAGTACAGGCTGCCTTGATGCTTTTGGCTTACTCAAGTAGGCGTGGTTTCATCTCGCAGCCAGCTGCTACGTTGTTTGATTTTTTTGCAGTTGCTAGACGTAACACTTTAAACGAAACACAAAATCCTTATCCCCTCAATAGTCAGCCTTTTTGACATGATGCAGTTTTTCAGAAAGAATATACTGCTGGATTTTACGTTAAATCTCAACCAAATCGTACCTACGGTCAATACTCCAAATATTTATCTAAATTGTGGATGCAAACATGTTGCTGCACTAATAACATTAGTGCAAATTGCACATTTTCTCATCATCCCTCAACTGTTAAAACGGCGAGGTCTACTGACACCTTTTATAAGCTGTAGGAACGAATCGGAGTGCATGAGTGCAAAATATTTTTGCGCTAACAGGCCGCAAGATACTTTTTTTCCAAAGTAGGATTTTAACCCTCATGCCATGCAATCTTACAGAAAGTATTCACATTTCATCTGAAAGCTGCGTATATTTCATGGCGCACGATAGTGAGGAAGAAAGAGAAAATGGAGGAATAAAGAGTATCACTGCTCGGAGCCGTCTGCTTTTAAAGGTTCAGGGAGTCACACGATGGTGGAAGGGATCTAATATTGGGTTTAATAAAAGAATATATCTTTTGATCTGAGCAAATATTTTTAATAATTAGGTTTCTAGATTTACTTCACATATAGAAGTAAAAAAAGAGTTTATTGAAAGTTTTATTTTGTCAAACTCAAACCGATTTGGGTAAATATATGATCACATTAATTCATTTTGTGTTGGTGTTGACTTCTTTATAACAATATTTTATCAAAGTGTTCTTAGTCTGGCTGGCACATGCTTTGATTTTTCTTCTTTTTTTCGCATTGGAGGGATTTTCCAGGGGAAACTGGAGACTCATATTCATTTTGTATAATATTATTTGGGTGATGAGTTGAATTTTAATTCATACACATAAATCAGCCTCCCATGGTTGAGCGCAGAATTTTGCATCCACGCTCCAGTTCCCCCCTACGTAAACACTGTTGGGTCTGTCTGCACTGTTGGCCTTTTAGCTGCTGGCTCAGCCATCAAACATGTTGAGAGCCTATTTTAATTCTTCTAATGCAACATCTCCATACTTATTTTACAAAGCCATTCCAGCACACACACACACACACACACACACACACACAAGGATCAAAGTAGAAGTGTTGGTCACATTACACTTCTTCACTTGATTTATCCTTACAGGAAGAGTTCTTCAAACATAGTGAAGTGGAACAACAAACAAATCAAGCAAATTAACCCTTGGAGCTGATGAGACTTTAAATCTATCAGTGCAAACTTGCTGAGCCCATCCAACCATAAGTACCTTTTTAGATTTCACAATTATTTATTTATCTGCTTATTCTTGGCCAGAAATAAAGCACAGATGAGGTATTGTCCATGCAATTATCCACAGCACAGCTAGCAGCATAATAGCTCAACATGATGGATCTGTGCAAAGTGCTATGTATCTAGGTACTGTATATGCTCACTGACTACCGCGAGCCGTGCAATACACCATGAGGGCTAATGGGTTCTTTGCAAAAACAAATTGCTAATTATTATTCCTGCCCCTTGGGAGGCAGGTTTCATTCTTTTTGGGCTTGCAAGCAACAAAAAGGGGATCCCAAAATACTGTATTCTCTCTCACGTAACTAGAACAGTCTGCCATTATGGGACCAACACGTACGTAGAAGTAAGCTTGTGCTGTCTGCCACTTTATAGTCAACCTACATTTTCAGTCCCCTTATTCAATATTTTTGACCTTAATTGAATAGCACAACACACAACAATGGACATTTGAATCTTTTGTTGATTTCTATTAAATGTCATAAATGTTAACTTGCATGAGGAAGACATATTTTATATGACTGAAATCTGTGCAGAAGTTGCTCTTAAAGCTGGAGCTGTAACTCCGTCTGCCAATCAAATCACCCAGTCAGCTATATGCAACAGTTATTGACAAGCACATTCAATAACTGTATTAACATTTTGGTACAAGCGTTAGTGAAAATATAATCTTTACAGAATAGTGTAATTGTTGGAAAGAACTCTCCAGTATAAATAATTTTCCTACAAACTGAAGGGTTTAAGGAACAAAATGTATTAGTTGCTACCAAACTCATCAGGCCTACAAACATGTCTCTTTACACAGTGTGTGCGAGATGTGTTTGCATGTGCATGTGCACGTGTAGACGTACCAGTACAAGAACAAGGGCGCAAGGTGTGTTAATCATGGACTTTATCCACTTTCATAGTATACATTTACCCAGGGGACTAGTGTCCCTTATTGCGTCCCCTCTATAATAACCACATCATCACACCACCATCACATCATGCACAGCATCTGTGAAACAGCAGGATGACCGAGCACACAACACAGACTACCATTACATACTGCACAGCGGGCCTATCTCATGCACCTTGGTGACCAGATAAGTCTGAGGATACGATGCGGGGGGGGAAGGTGGGGGGATTAACCCATCAACCGGTGGAAATACTAGGCAGGGTTCAGTGAATCAGGGTGGTGGGGAGGGAATGACACATAGCAGAGGGTAGATCTACAGTGGTGAGATAAAGAACGCAAATTAAGAAGAAACACAAAGCATACATGTTTTTTTTTAACATGTGTTTTTTTTCTGATCTTTTTCTTTGAGGATAGTTGTTCATGGCTGTTACTCCTGTGTTATTAGGGGGTCAATAAGCCCATGCGGGCAGCAAGTTAGAGAAAAAGAATAAAAACGATGGAGAGGTGCAACGCACATTAAATCCTCCGTCCTCTTTATCCTCCTACAAACTCCAAATTTGAACTTCTGCTCTAAGCTTTATCTTCAGCTCCGTAGTGTGTGTGTGTGTGTGTTTGCAAAACCCAACCGCTTTCATTCTGCATTGACTGAGAAATGCATTCAAATGATCAATGATACTCCACAATAACCATTGAATGTATCAGAGTTGGTACAGAAACATGACTAAATACAGTACAATGGTGCAGTTACATTTCAGACTTTAACATGAGGCAGGTCTAGGGACATTTATATGGATATTTTATTTACATCCATCATCGTTGGAGAACTAATGGAAATTAACATGCAGCAATTTAGAACACAACCATGAAGGTAAATTTCTGATATCTGATATTGTGTCAGAAATTTGAACTTCTCAATTTCTAATCTAAAAAAATAAAAATAATTTGCATTAATAGAGTTGCAAAGCCAAAGAACCATAGATCCTACACAAGACACATACATGTAGCAAAGTCATTAGTGATGGGCAATACAAGACAATGAGGAATGAAAATCTTGGATGTACAAGACGATGCTGCTTCATACGAGCTTCCGTAACTCTGCTTCGTTCTCGAGTCATTTCTTACAGATGAGGCTCTTGTTGTGGAGTGGTGTGAAAGCAGCTTACATTTTACATTATTTTATTGCATCACATTTGATTCGATCTGAAACAATTGCCCATTTAAAGTACTTTCACTTGTTTCACCAAGCCCATTAATATCTTTTGTGACCCAATTCATCACCACAACCTTTCCTCCTCTCTTGCCCCTAAGATTACAATTATTTTCCATCGATTAAATCCTGCCTACAAAATGTTGGCATGTTCCTTTTGTGAGCTTGTTAGATGGACAATATTGGACTTACTGTCATCTCATTAGGGGTAAATTTAGTTAGTGTAGTTCACTGTAAACACATTGTTTGGGCATGTAATCAGATATAATAAAAAAGCCCAAGATGATGAGTAGTTTTTCTGGATAAATGAGCAGACAGGAGAATTGGTCAGTAATTAATCCTTTTATGGTAGTATGGTAAGAAGTAGCAGGAAGAGGCAAATACGACAAGGAAACTAACCAAGCATGCAGGACTTTTATTAATTTTAAATTATTTCTGGAAGATACAGACATGTGCAGATATTAGGAATTAGAGCCATTTAAACAACTGTAGAACAGAGGTTGAAAGTACAAGTGCTGTCATGGGAAGACATTTGGCTCGTGGAGTGGGAAATTTTGAAGAGATTTTAGTTTGCCAATTTCTGCACAATTCTTTTGAGATGTTTTGTTGTTTGCAGAAAAACATCTGAAAACACACACTTGAGTCTTTATCCCAAACTTTGTGTTCATGCCATCAGCATTGGATCAAGGATGTTGAGATTAATATCAAAATCTCAGTATTGTTAGGTATATAAATAGATACATCCCTCTTAACTGTTCATAAGAATATCTGATTTGGATGAAACTAATATAATAGATTGTGTAGATGCTCACTAACAGCTGCTGGAGCTCTACTTGAGAGTGAGTAAGCCCTCAGGTTGTGTCAGTTGTCAATCAACAGTAGAAATACACGTTTCCATAGTAACAGTTGTAAGGCCATTGATTGCTCCAAAGACCTTTGAAATAGTGAGATACCGACGTCACATGTTCTCTCTTGACATAAAATTGAGTTCTTTCTTTCTATCTTTTCATTCTTTTTTTCCTCGTAACGTACTGTGCGGTTCTTAGATGATAATAAATAATATTGACCATAAAAATCATGAATATCTTAAAATATCAAGGATGTTTTAAGTACTGAAGATTAATCTTCACTATGATAATTTTTAGCAAAGTTCGTTGAGAAATAAATGCTTGTTAATCAAAACACAGTACCTGTTTATGGCTTATTACAGCTCCCCTGTCGGATTCATTTTTTACATGCTTCTCATGCTCCATCAATGATTTAGAATGACCTGATTCAATTTTTCTGCTCCTTCGTCTTTGATGAGGCACGATGTGCGAGAAGGAGAAACCGCGAGAATGAGTGAATTAGGTTCAGAGGGGTGATGGGGAAGGTGGAGTTAGCTAAAGAAGGAGGCAGAGTAAAAGAAATTGCAAGTCAAGTGATTTCAACAGAACGCATGTATTTAAATTACATTACAGTTGTTTTTCCTCCAGGTTCTGTCTGTCTGTCTGTCTGTTCCTGCTGACAAAGAGAGAACTAAAAAGTGCCAACCCTGTTCTCTTTAAGCTTGAACTCTGTGCAGAGGCGGAATATAGAGTTTAGCTTTTATTTTCGGTGTGACTTTTTGTTCAATGAGATTTGGAGAAGGTGACTTTTATCCCTCGGGGATGAAAAAGAGGATGCTCTTATGCACCCACACAGAGCTCAGCAATTGGTTGACTGAGAAAAATAAAAAGGGGCGAAATAAAATGAAACGCTATCGCATAGGGACCCATTTACTTAGTAACTGCTATCTTTGTATTTGACTCCTGGACAGCTTACTGGGACAAAGCAGGCACCGGATATAAAGAAATACAAAGATGTATTATGGGATATAAGTAATGGAGCCATATACTGAAATATTTCAAGTCTTACTCTCTATGTTGACTTTCCTCCTCAGAGGGGAGAGGGAAAATGCTTTTACTTAAAAAGAGAGGACAGAGCTTTGTGTTGCCCTTTGGGGTTACTCTCCCTGACTACAAAGTCCAGAGACACTGAATCGGGCACATCGTGGTGCAAGCCAAGTGCTGCGTGTTCCGCTTTGGCAGAGCTGATCAAACCGCTCACATCCAACATGTCTGACAGAAACACCACATCCATTTCTAATGAGTCCAGAGGAGACACCTTCGCGAGAGGTTACCTCTGAGTACGCCTTTAGGGTCAAGACAAGGTGGGGCACGGGGATGCTTTAAAATTGTGATTAGCCCCTGGGGTCAAAGAGAGGTTGATCTGCAGTGCTTCTTGAGGTCTGGCTCAATACACTTCTCCCGAGTGAATGTCCTCCTCTCCTTTATTTCCCCTTTTTTTGCCGTCTACATCTGTTCATCCGCTCTAATTTCATCTCTCGCTTCCTGGACTGGTGTGCTTCAGAGGAATGTGGCAAACAGAGGAAATCTGTGATTAACATCATCTATTTTCTTCTAAGTCTGTGGTTCGGTGGAGAGAAGACTTTTTTAAAAACTCAGAAGTGAATAATATTGCTTTTTATTTTCACTGAAAACTTGGGATAATACCCACTTGAAGCTAATTTCAATTTCATTAGCTTATCTCCATATATTTCCAACACAAAGAATGTGGTATTTTCCCGTATTTCTGTCCGTGTTATTATGCGACAACTTCAAAGCCATTGCAAATAACACAATACACTACATTACACAATACAATTATTTTGTACTGCTTGTACTTTGTACCTTATTGTTGATTCTAACATTTCCATCCTTTTTGCTGAGATAAACAGTTTGTTGTGTAAGCATACTTTCATAATTGATTTAGTAGTGTTTCATAATGATGGAATTAGTATTTAAAAAAGTTATAATTCTTCAGGGTAGTTGAAGGCCCCTTTTCATGTGCTTTAAGAGGGCTGCTCAGCACACTGCACGTACAACAACAGTCCCAATAAATTATAAGCCAGCATGCTCCATGTTAACAGATGCATCTGATATGTTCTTGTCAAGATTATCCATGCTGCTCGGAGGCTGACTGTGTTTTTTGTTGGGTTGATCGAGGGAAGTTAACAAATGACAAAACAAGCAAAGCCAATCACGGTTTGCCCCCCCCCCCCGATACGGCGCTGCACAGACACATCCTTCGGCGAGAGCCCCGTGATGCATCTCCGTGGCTGTTTTCTGTTAACTCGGCGCTTTCAAGGCCATCCATTCTACCGAGATGCCTGATGTCGCAGAAAAGTCTTCCAAGTCAGCCCCCCCTTCTCCCACCTACCTTTACAATCCTTCTGCTGTGTACTCCAGGTACACACTTTTCTTTTTTCTTTTTCCTCTTGGAAGGAAAAGGGATGTAGCTGTCCGCTTTAAAAAGCAAAAAGTCAACCTTTCGGTATCACCGGAGGCGTCATCTGGTAAAAAAAGAGATGAGACTTCCCATTGCCCTTTATGATTTACGCTGTTGTCATGCTTGTATGGGAGGAGGTGTACATTGTTGAGCCTGTCTCGAATGCTGACCGGCCGTTTTCCTTTTGAAAGGGATTCCTTTTTTATTGCTAATACACTGACCTCCAATGAAGATTGCAATAGGGCAAGATGTTGTGTATCCCAGCCTACTCAATGACTGTCAGGCCACTTCATCATTCTGATGGTTTGGCCAAGAGGAGACCGTTGAACTCCAGATGTTTTTTCTCTGATCAGCAAGACAGACACCCAGTAAGAGACAGAGACACTGTAGAAAACCACACGGCCTGAGATGAAGATGATTCGCCCCTATCGACATCATCCATCATCGACTCACTTGTTTTCCTTGGAGATGTTCAGCCGGAGTCTCAGCAATCAGCAGCTGTTGCATCCGGTTTAGGAGCTTCAGTCTGAAGCCATTCAGGACCAACACTCAAAAAGTTTTTGGTGTTCACAACCCCCCCCCCCCCCAGATGTTCCTTCTGACTGAAACATAGTATTTTTACTACGATAAACACAATGTCAAGAAACAATCCCCCTGCACACCAACACATAGACTATTATTCAGTGTGTGGCAGGTTGGATAAAATCACAGGAAGGTTTCACTCAACTTTCTAACATTCTTGATACACGTTATATTCCCAATGAACATTAGGATATTTTGTGTCACGTACGTATCTGCTGATTTCAACTGAATAGAGCAACATAACAGACACAGTGGATGATGGTTACCAAAAAATGTCTCTGGCCCTGTACATCTAATACATTTACTTCTCTAGTCTCTTGATAAAAGCTGTTGAAAGAAAAAAACAAAACGCATTCAACAACAGAGCCATGAAGAAATTAAAAATGATCCTGGTTGCATTAGGTGAACCTCAATTCACTGTGAGAAACAAAAAAAAGGAAAAAACAGCAGGTGCAGCTGTCTCCACTTGTGTAGCTGACTCATTGAGACTTTGATGCAAATGTAGTGAGCACAGTCTTTTCATCTCATCCGCCAGATGGGGGCCTTAGGTTGAAAGGAAAAAGTTTTTTCAGGTGCATTAAAGGGAGGGATGCTTAATTAATTTCAAAATTCTACGGTAAATCAAAAGGTTTTTTTTGTTTCAGATATTAAGATGTTCTAAGTTGTAAGGCTGCTTTCTTATCCAAATATAGCAAAACATGTATTCAATGGATTTATTACCATTAGTGACGCCTGAATATTATGTCTGCTTACGGCTTTGCATCTTCAAATTTCATGTACATTTTGTTTCAGGGACTGAGTGCTGTTATTTAGGGAGTAGAGAGCTTGATAGAACATCTCAATACACACCAAAAATGACCATGCACCTAAACAACAGAAAGGGCCTAAACCACCCATAATTGTGATATTTAAAATCTGAAAAATCAGTGTTTTAATAATAACAAAGTGAACTTAAAACCTCAAATTTGCCTTGCTGTTATATTAAGATTTGAGAGCAGATGGGGCAGATACCTGAATTAGCTCCTCCTCGGGGCCTCCAGGCTGTAGGTCCTGCTGTCACAGATGACTGCGCTTGTAGAAACAGGAGATGACCAGGGAACATGAACAGAGCTGCCCTTGTTGCAATACAAAAAGTAATAATTAATATCTATAACTATATATCCATATACGTATATTAGCAGTAGTGGGACTCAGAATGAGTGGACGTATGTTTTGGCTGCCTGATAGAGGAACATCATTGTTGGCGAAACATTACAAAATGTAGTCTGCCTCAAACCATTTTGGAAGTATGCCATGATTCCAAATTTGCTGCATAGGTGCCAAGAAGAGGTTGCAGTTTTCAATGTAGGCAACACTGAAGGCAGCGCTGGCCGCCGAGTGCCAGATGTGCACCGTCAGAAACACGCTGGGATCTGCCCAATACCAGGACCACTGGAGGGACGAGGACAGGGAAGGTAGGTGACTTATGGATCGTTTCACCGGGCGTGACGGGGTAGTGCATCAATGTGAAAGGTCCCACTTCCACCTGTACCTTTTGGAACCATCGCTCATCAGCAAAGAAAACAACACAGAGAGCACATTGTCTGCTGTGGCACGTTAACTGTACGTTGTGTGATGGCTTGCAGCAGGCATTTGTATTTCATCCAATCAAAGGCATCTCTCTGTGCACAGTCCATCTGTCACTACAGTGTACCACTGTGAGCGTGACTCAGGCCATGTGGGTGGGCTTCGGGGTGTTTAGAGTTCCTCTGCTCCGAGCCTGGGCGATAGGAGGAGTCTTCGTATCATCTTAGATTTTCACTCCTCAGACCTCCAAATTCAGTAAAACAAAGCAATCATGTTTTCTAGATCGAGTCTCCGGTGGATTGAAGTGAACGGAGAGAAGTACTGTATATAATGTTCACGTGCGTTCCTATATACTGGTTTGGTTGTTATATAACAATTATGCCATTGTGCTGCAAATATGCTTATTGGCTCTTGACAACACCAGATTAAATGTTATGTTAAATTACAACAATTTCCAACAACCAAATCCCTCCCCCCTGTTCAAGCAGCCTCAAACTTCCATCAGGTTGTGAACTGAATGAACCACAGCTATGTGAGTGTTTAATCTTAAGGGACCATCCTTTGCAGAGCGAATAGAGCATGTGTGTACCACCATCATCATGTTTATCTGCAATCACATTAGTCAGGTTTGTCATTGGAAAGATGTGATATGCTGCTCCTCACAAATGTGCTAAGTGTAACTTTAGGCCTGGTAATCATGGAATTGTAACACGTCCTCAGTTGGATCTTTCAGTGCCTAATAGGAAAACCCACTCTTCTCTTTATAAAAGTATTATTATCTTTATTATTATTATTTACTAGCACTATTGTTTGCATTACTCCAGACAGAATAATTGAATTATTGCTTTTTCATTTTCTTGTCTGTGCTATCCAATGAACATTTCTAACCACGAAAAAACCACCACGTGTATTTGTACGAGGCCAATTTGACATCAGGTTGCTCTTTTAGATGTACAGTATCCTGCTGCTATACTGTGTGTGTGAGATTTATTCCGGAGCTTAGTCTTAAGTGTGTGAACAATCAATGAGAAAATAACCTGTTCAAAGGAGGTTGTTTGGGGTTATATGGGAGGGCCGCTGACATTGGGCGCATTGTTTTTGTTTACAGATGAAAGATTACTCGTAAATTACTCACATTTGACATTCGGGGTTGTGAGAAAAATAATATATTATTCATCAATACGCAGGTTAAGTTAATATTCCTTGTGTCATAATCCACGGTGAGCAATGGTGCCCCAATCGGGTTTAGAGTTCATCTGAATGTAAAGGTGACATGCAGCTTTTTTTTTCGTCTCTTTTTTAAAACTCCAGTCATAACTGAAAACATTATTAGGTGCATATTATTTTGAGGCCTTATTAGTTTTTTTTTCTTCTTCCTCAGAGGTTTTGTCTTCACAGGTATTCAATATCTACATTTCTAACTACATCACAATTAACTTGGAAATGTAAGTGAATAAATACTTTTCATGCTGGTCTCAATGGAGGCCTTATGCTAGGGAAAGCAATTTCCTTAAATAAAGCATATGACAATGGTGGCAGATTTAAGCCAACATGATTGGATGATGTGAACCTGGAAAGATACACTCACCGGCCACTTTATTAGGTACACCTGTCCAACTGCTCGTTAATACTTAATTTCTAAGCAGCCAATCACATGGCGGCAACTCAGTGCATTTAGGCATGTAGACATTGTCAAGACAATCTCCTGCAGTTCAAACCGAGCATCAGTATGGGGAAGAAAGGTGATTTGAGTGACTTTGAACGTGGCATGATTGTTGGTGCCAGAAGGGCTGGTCTGAGTATTTCAGAAACTGCTAATCTACTGGGATTTTCACGCACAACCATCTCTAGGGTTTACAGAGAATGGTCCGAAAAAGAAAAAACATCCAGTGAGCGGCAGTTCTGTGGGCGGAAATGCCTTGTTGATGCCAGAGGTCAGAGGAGAATGGCCAGACTGGTTCGAGCTGATAGAAGGGCAACAGTGACTCAAATAACCACCCGTTACAACCAAGGTGGGCATAAGAGCATCTCTGAACGCACAGTACGTCGAACTTTGAGGCAGATGGGCTACAGCAGCAGAAGACCACACCGGGTGCCACTCCTTTCAGCTAAGAACAGGAAACTGAGGCTACAATTTGCACAAGCTCATCGAAATTGGACAATAAAAGATTGGAAAAACATTGCCTGGTCTGATGAGTCTCGATTTCTGCTGCGACATTCGGATGGTAGGGTCAGAATTTGGCGTCTACAACATGAAAGCATGGATCCATCCTGCCTTGTATCAACAGTTCAGGCTGGTGGTGGTGGTGTCATGGTGTGGGGAATATTTTCTTGGCACTCTTTGGGCCCCTTGGTACCAATTGAGCATCGTTGCAACGCCACAGCCTACCTGAGTATTGTTGCTGACCATGTCCATCCCTTTATGACCACAATGTACCCAACTTCTGATGGCTACTTTCAGCAGGATAAAGCGCCATGTCACAAAGCTGGAATCATCTCAGACTGGTTTCTTGAACATGACAATGAGTTCGCTGTACTCAAATGGCCTCCACAATCACCAGATCTCAATCCAATAGAGCATCTTTGGGATGTGGTGGAACGGGAGATTCGCATCATGGATGTGCAGCCGACAAATCTGCGGCAACTGTGTGATGCCATCATGTCAATATGGACCAAACTCCCTGAGGAATGCTTCCAGCACCTTGTTGAATCTATGCCACGAAGAATTGAGGCAGTTCTGAAGGCAAAAGGGGGTCCAACCCGTTACTAGCATGGGGTACCTAATAAAGTGGCCGGTGAGTGTAGTTGTCCTTCATTTTGAATGATGGGAACATGAATTACGTAAAATATTTAAACTCACCTTGATGGGCAGGGTCAGCAGTTAAGACAAAAATTTGCCTGCTCTAATCTGAAGGCAGAAAATATAAGATAAGACAATTTTTTTTAGTGGGAACATCTACAGAATAACAGATACTGGTTTTGACAAATGAAAATACAATAACTGTCTTCCCCAAGAGCATGAATGCTACGAGAGTTCAAATATTCTCTCAGTTGTTTTTTTTGCTTTTCTATCCTTGTTTCAATCAATGTGGTTGTTACACCAAGTGTATTCTAGGTAGCTGTAAAACAAAATAGATAACAATCATTCCTGATCAATATAATGCGTTGCATGATTACTTACCTGATTCCCACCCTATGTGAAAGATAGAGCCAATGTGTACCTTAAAGGGTTCTTGTGTAGATAGTAGTCTCCCTGAATAAACAACATTTTTGCTACCCCAACTTCCCTCTAAGGCATGAAGAAATACACTTGTGTTTGTCTAGTTTATCCTAGTGTGGTTTTATCCAGCAGCTTCTACACATTGGCTGCAGGCGATGGGTAATGCCATCTTTATGTGACCCCTTCATTATCAACAGTGTAGATGTGGTAATACATGACTGTAGTGAAAGCAAGTGTTAAACATTCATTATGTAATAATTGCTTTACCTTTACAGTGAAGTACACTGAATATTCTGTGAAAACCTTTTGACTATATCTCCAGTGGGGATCCGTAGGAAATATGTTACCAACCCAGACAGCAAGGGATCCCTTTGTGTTTTTCTGTCTGTGTGTGCATGTTTATGTGCATCCTACACATACCTCAATAAATGGTCCTCCAATCTACACGTGGTAGGTATGTTACCCAGGAGCCAAGGACATGCTGTGTCAAATTTGGTGTAATTGGGACGCGTGGCGCGTTCAGTCTCAGTATATTTTGAAATAAAGAATTGATGAGCAGTAGAAGGCGGGACATCAGAGTTTTGTGAACTGGCTTGAGCTTCTTGCCCACATCCAACTGAAGGCCCAAACTGCAGTTCCTTTCTGCTGCTGGATGGTGGATGCACTTGTGTAACAAAGAAAACTCTTTAATTTCCTTTTAATCAACAGAGGTTCAAGAGGAGCCTCCAAGCATTTCTAGCAGGGGCCGAGGAATCAACCCGCTTTGAAAGGGTATGCACTGAATATGTTATATGGCGAATATGTTGCTTATTGAGGTGTTGATGTGAACTTCCTGGAACCTTAGATAATATCATGCATTTATGTCTATCCTGCTTTTTCACCATGGAGCTAAAAACCACATGTTTCAAGTTACTCTCATGTGACAGACATCATGAAATGTCTGTTAAAATGATGGATCGGCTGAGAGAGAAATGGTATCACCTGATTCTGAGTGAGCAGCCACAGCGGCTCACTGTTGACCACTGCGCATGGAAAAAAAAAAAAAGAGGTAAAAGCTCTCATCGTGGAGAGAATAACACCAGCAGAGTTTAGAGCACTTTAAAAGTGCACTATATCCACAGGAAGAAGCCCTGCTTAGACATAAAATTGACTCATGCTGTTTGCAACTTCTTCCACTCAGCGGGAGTCCTTCAATCTAAAGAGCCTTGGGTTTCCAAAGCCGTCTGTCCTTCAACTGTTGGAACCGCATACTAAACAATCAAACAGGCAAACTAGCACTGCCCTGAGAACAGTGGTGCCAACAAAAAATTCAAAATGTATTGGAAACAGCACCTATTTGCATCAGCTTGAAGTAATATCATTTATTTAAAAACAAACAACGCACAAAACAGCATTTTGCATTTGGCTCAAAAGGAATTTCTTAGTCCCTCGGTACATCCCAGAACACATCAGTACTTTCAAATAACTACCAAATGCCCAACTTATTAATGAAAACTATGAATCAAAATGCTTATTTATTACTTTGTCATTATAAATTAAATCAACGTGACTTTTTAATGAATTCAAATTGCAGCTTTGGTTTTGATTCAAATCAACATCATTAAACATGAAGTTGGCTAATACTGATATTTTTCTAGAATACATTTCAGTAGCAAATGCCTGTATTCAGTTGTCAGAAACACATTTACAATGTTTATATGAAATTCAATCTTTTACTGTTATAGAAGACAGACTTATTCCATAACTTAAATAACTAGCATTGAACCCAGCCAAGGGTGGTTCCCTTCAAGCTTTAAGCCTGGATTACTTGAGCTGTTGAAAGATATCTGTGAAATGAAGTGATTGAAGCATTCCAACCATTCGCCAGAATATGTTATCCAAAGTGCATTCTGACTAATAGAGTCAGAGTTGACTGGCGTTTTTTGGTTTTGATCGCTTCCCATATTTTGTCCAAACAAGTGTTGACCCCCACAAACATATTTCCCTTTTACCTTTTGTCAGAAAGTGCATAGATGGACATTAAATGTTCAGAAATAATGGCTGAACAGATGCAGTTCCTTGGCTCCTTATTTTTAATCCACACAGGAAATGTTTTTTTCTCTGTTTTTCCAGGATTTTATGCCATTGATCCAAAACATAAAAATGTCTTCAATATTTGGTGATGTAAATGTATTGTTATTGATGTTATTCTGTTCTTTAACAATTATTAACAGCATACTTTGTATTCATTATTTCATGATATGTCTATACTTTTTACATAGAAAATGATTACTGATCTTTTCTTCTATTTTTCCAGCTTGTGAGTTCAGAATATTTAGCATTCCAAAATAGAATGAGATTAAAATAGATAAATGTTGATGAAGTATTTTCAGTGAATAACTCTCAAATTGAACATTAAAAGATCTTTCATGTGTGGATTTTGCTTTAATCATCATACAGAGAGCATGACTTGAATTTCCATCAACATGTGAGTAACTCATCAGCATCAGATTTGTAAGACACAGGGACCGGGGGTTGCCGTAAGGCAGAGGCAGCTGTGCTTTATAATGCAGTTTGCATTCTCTATTCCCCATTACATCCATTCCTCGGGACAGGCTTCAACTTGTGACCCCTCTATTAGCCCTCATGCACCCGCCCTGGTGATTAGAGGAACATTAGGAAATTAAAGGCAAATTGCATTACCAGAGAAACAGATGGAGGTGCTGGTGAGGACTGAGTATACAGGACAGAGAACCTGCTGATGCTCAGGCTTTCCACCCTTACATCAGCCAATATAAGATGCTTAATGTCACCCCCAGGTAGGAATGTCTCAGGTGGCACACTTCGATAAAGGATAAGCCCTTTTAGTTGTTCGTTTCCAAAGTTTTTTAATCTTTGAGCTGTGTTATGGTAAGTCTTTAAAGTTATTTCAGCCCTCAAACTACTGTAGGGTGTCACAGATTGTGACGCCTAAGACTATATCACTCAAAGCCAAGTGAAGATTTCTTTGAAAAGGCTTGAATCATGACTTGTATGTGTTGTAAACTCTGCTCCATGCTTGCGAGCATTAAATAAATATCCTGTACACACTTGCTCTATTTATTTATTATATCTATTTTCTTCAGATGACATGAATTCCCCTATTCATTGGAACTCATATGTCAACAGATATATTTTATTTGCGGACCTGCAAGTTTAGCCTACATAACTTATCCCCACCGAGTGTCCATTGCCCTCCCGGGATAGCTTAGGAGATAAATGAATATTTCAAATGTTGCCTCAGTAGAGATAAGGCTCATTGCTCATACTCGGATGACACAGGCATGTTCATTTAACGTAGGTATGCCCATGGCCAGGTTTAAAAACATCCTGCTTCTGCATCTTCTTCTCTGCATGACTGTGCTCTTCATAAAGAAAATGGTGACGCTGAATTTAAGCTGCACAGTGCTTTGAGATTTCACATGAGCTAATAATTCCTTCCTTCTGCGCTGTACATTGCGCCCGTTTGTTTTACTGCAAAAAGCTCTCTTGCTTTCTCCGATGGAACTGGCAGCCGTGTTGTTTCCGCGAATACTTTCGCTTTGCTTTTGGAAGTAAACTGGAAATAAACAAATGGACTTTAACTAAGTTAAAAATGTTTGCATTAATCTTGGCCACATCCATCGCATAGATTAATGCGTTTATGTTGACGGGCCTTATTTATCTCCACCGTTTTGAACCTTGAAAGGCCAACAGAGACTTCATAGTTTTCTCTGTTCCAACTCTTTCCTGTTCATGAACTCCTCCTTTCATTATATCTGGTGAGCCCGGTTTGAAATGATGCTTGACCCAGTATGTGGGTTTTAAGCAGCCTAGCTCTCATGGATAATTGTTCCTCCCTTTCTCTGTGTGTGATTAGGTATTTGGGATATCGCGACGCCAATAGTGCCCGGAAATTCGATTGTGTTAAAGTGATTGGGGTGAGGTCGGCACTGCAGAGACCCATGGGAATCACCCCGCTGGGATGAGGGAGGGCTTCAAAGTAAATCAAACTGAAAAGAGCCCTTCTCTCCTTAACATGTCCCTGCTGTGATTTCAAGCCATTTTGTGGAGTTTAAAGACACATCACAGGAGGCTGTTTACGGCACTCTAATCCTTCTTTCCTCTCTCTTTTTCCTCCCATGTGTATATGTGTGTGTGTGTGTGCCATTCAAGTGTATCTCCATCAAGAGTTTTGATTTAGTTCTTTATATTTTAGCATTCTTTTGTCATCCACATTCTCTGTGTATATGGCCATTGCGTTAAACTCTTAAGTCCCTATCCGTCCAAGAAAACCATCTAATCCAATTTCATGCAAGATTGATGAAGCCCCAAGTGGTGGGTAATTAGTGGAAAGGAGAATAGTTTGGTGTCACACTTTGGGATCTTTGATAAGTATGAACAGGGATAACTACGGGCAGTGGAAGAGCTGTAAGAGTAGTACAAACCCATGACAAAGCAGTTGCATGATTAATACACACACCAAAACGGATTGACAGGTTTGTTTTTGTGGGATCCTACCTGCGCAGAGCTGTGGACGGAGTTGACATTTGAAATGTTTACATGAGTTGAACACCCATTAGCTTCTTTACATATGTCAACATTACCTGGAAGAGAACAGATTAAAGATAAAAACAATAGATTGTTCTTAAAAAAAAAGGTTCTTCTCAAAATAAACAAATGGACGAATGGGGTAAACTAGCATCCACTTGATAGAAGTTTTCACATTTTGGAACTGAGAAAAATGCTTTGCTCCTCCAAACTATTTGATGTTTTTTGGGCCAAATTCTTACATAGCACACTGTGCATATTAGCTGATTTAATTGCAAGAAGAGCTCTCTATTCGTTTGTGATTTTATTGAGCATGGATTGGGAGAAATATCAACGTATGTAGTTGCATTGTGGGCCTAACACCCACATAAAATCCTATCTAGAAGGTACCTATATAGACTCAATTGTATGTACATTTTAAAGTCTGACCATTAACTTTGTTATTCTGAGTTCAGCTACTGTCAAAAGGCGAGTGAGACGGCAAGAAGAGCACAGATTTAGAATCAATTGATACTTGACACTAGCGATTTTTGTCTGCCATGCCTTTTTTCACAATTAAGAAACCAATTCGCAAAATACGTCTAGACAGATTCTAGATGAACCACAACATTTTTATTAGTCTGGTGTTGGGCTCAGTTGCAGTTTACATAGTTTGAGAAAACATCTCTGAGCCAATCAAAGTTTTGGGATTAGGAATAAAGAAGACCTAGATCTAAACAGTGCGCTGGCTACCTATAGCTGCATCCATGACAAATAGCCCAAAAAAAAGATCAGCGGTAAATAGTGTTGATGATGTTGAGTCAGCAAAAATAAATATTTTTGAATCGGTATAATTGACTTCTTCATCAAACATGACACACTGCTCATATCGACTCCGGCATCTGCTTGACTCTTTAGGGCGAAACATCTGGTGTTTCTCTTGCATGTGGCATTAAAGCCACACAGTGCAGCAGAGGGAAGCAGAGAGTCAGCACGGCACCAGCTGCATCATTTCAAGTTTTTGAACAAAATTAAAAGCAAACTAACAACCTCTATTGCTTTCAGTCTTTTTGTGTGTCTATATTTTTACGTCGATAGCGGGAAGGTGTGGGGTGGACTGCTCTATACTGCATGCTGATGCATAGACGGGTTACTATGCTTTAACGCATTGGAGAAGTGATGAGAGAGAGGCTGTTCAACAGAATGGCCTTGCTGGAGGTGAGATCACTCCTCCATTCATTGGAAATCTCCTCTCAGACTCCACATACCTTGCAATCACACAAATGATGAGCTGCAGTACATTAAAAGCACCCAGCACATAACCAGATCAAGACGTTGCATGGAATATTGACGGGAGGTAATTAAGATCATTTTGTGTTGACTTGTTGTGAGGTCTGAAGGCGGATGAGTCACACTGTGGTGCCCGGATATAAGCATCAATCAGCTCAACAACAGATTCAAAACATGTGAGAGTATTAATGTATGGTTGCAAGAGCTAAAGTAGGGTGGGACAGATGAATGGCTGTCAATCTCCAACTCTTCTCTGAAATGAAGTTCAATTCCTTTCATCTTTTCAAAGAGCAGTAGCCATCCCCATCAATGGAAAACAAGGCTGCGCAATGCATTATGTGCATCTAAAAAGGACAAGAATTATTTAATTAATCCAGAATGCAAATGTTTTAGATTTGAATCACAGTCAAACAATCCAACACCACTGAGGGGACATTGTTAAACAACACCACAATGTATTTTGTGCAAAAGCTTTGTCTCTATTTCATTGAAATAGGTGAGTCAGCTGCGCAGGTGTAAAACGATGTACAATGATTTACATGAACATTTCCATCAGCAATGGCTCAGAAGCAGAAGCAGACAGAAAATACAATGAACCAGCAAAGCTCTCCACAGACTTTCATTGAAACCAATGCAGATATTTAACGGCAGGGACCGACTTTTAACAAATGACAAACCATCGTGGGCCAATTCACATCGAGCCATATCTATAAATTGTGTATTGAGAGAATAAATGTTTTTTTTTTCCATTTTTTTCTGCCATTTCCACATCACCTTATATTTCATCTAATTTCCACAAGCTCGACCTTTCAATAAGAAACTAATTTAACGCCTGTTTTATTCAAAATATTCACAGGTGTTAAATACCTACTAACACCCAATTAATACATTTAGTTGAAATTGCATTTTTCATACAAATAATGTTCTCTCATCTTTTATTCTTCATGCTCCTTCATGTTGCTTTAAAGTTGTTCAATTGGTATTAACGTTGAAATGAAAGAAATGCTGCATATTTATTCAGGGACCAATATATATAAACTCCAGCAACCTAACTAAGTTGCTTGCCTGTCTTCGTGAATTAATTCAATTAAATAACCTGGTTTGATAAAAGGCAGTTGAATCCCACTTGATTGCAAGATCTGAATTGATTTCTAAGAATTGGAGAAAACAAGAAAAACTTAGATCTAAGTCGTGGTGCGTCTATTACAGAGGATATCTCTATCTTTTTTTTCATAGCTGCTGAACGCTCTGTTAATCATTTTCTGTTGTTCAAGCATTTTGGGTCCCTTGTCTAGAGCTTCCCATCCTTTGTCCTGGTTGATGTTCAATTTCCCTAAGCCTGAAGGCACGAGAGAAGAAAACAATCGCTGTGTAGTTTGCTATTTAAAGATCGCTTGGAGGGTCAAACTAGCCTCCTAGGGACTTGTGTCATTCTGCTTTAACAGATGACGGCTGCCATATGGTTTTACTCACTGCCAGCCCTTGACAGGAACCCCATAGAGATGGTTGTTAACAGGTGAAGGACGGCCTGGAGGAATAGTCTTATTGGCACAACAGAATGATCAATTCGACCGCTTTATGTGAACCTTGCGTTCTTTGGGGACTACAAAAGGTCGGTAACCCTGATATTAAGTGTTATGTGATATGTATTTTTTGCTGCTGCAATGCAATACCATTTTTCAAACAGCATCAACTCATATTGGAGACACATATTTGCTTGACTGCAGTTTTTGTTTCAGTTTCTTTGAAGGTTATGGAGCTCTGCTTGAGATAAGTTTACATCATGTGTCTTGGTAAAAGTATTCACTCGTATTTAATTTCCGGTTGACCCCGAGACCCTTTTGGTAATCAGTGGCAACATCAAGTATGTCCCGTTGATGACTGACTTACAACTAGTGGTTGCGCAAAATCTAACCTGATACTTAGAGTGCGCATTGATATGTAATGCTCGGGTTGATGTGAACAGCAACTGTACATTATTGCTGACTAATGCACCCCTCATGACCAACCAGAACGCTGGATATCATCTATTCGTATTATGATGAAGGAAAGGGCAACGATGTTGTGGCTGCTACTGCTTGAAAATGTAACAAAATATACGTTCCAATTTTACCAGTAGTAAATAAGCATTTATTTTTTAATTACATCAGTAGAAAGGCTGTGTGTTATATGTATGTAACAAGACCATGTTGCGCAGAGGAGAGGCAACGCAACACTTGGGGCAAAACATGGCTCTGATTAGGAGGTAATCTTATTTGACTGTAGGGGTTGGAAGAGATAGAGAGAGATACACAGAGATGCATTAAATTAAGAAAAATTGATTTCGGTGAATGCAAATCTGAAATCTTTTATATATATATCTTTTATATATTACTAACATAAGAGTTATTCTTAATCAGACCAAACGTAGAAAACGCAATCTGTCATATTAGCTCTACCTCAGTATGTGGTGTTGGGATGCAGCTTCTTCTGAAAAAGGTTTTTTTTCATTGATTATCCTTTTGTCCCTCCCTGTTAATGTCCTCATTGCTTTCATGCAAAATAATATTATCAACTTAGTAGTAGAGAAAAATGAGCACTTAACCTTCTAACAAATAATAATTATTAGTTAAAAAAAGGGGCTACAAATTGTATTGATAGTTTATTCCTTATTTTACCAACAGTTTAAAAATAAACTGTTAACTTAAAAACTAAATGTTTTCAAGAAGCATCTCTGCACAGTGTGATATATATATATATATATATATATATATATATATATATAATAACCAAAAAAAATGTATATATATTTGGACCAGCCGCCACTGATGATTACACAATATTGCATCAACAAGATGGTTAAGAACCCACCTGGGACTCTCTGTGGTCATACTGAATGAACCACAGGCCTCAGCTTCACTGGGTGGCATTGATGGTCAGCTCTGCAGATAGCATCCTCCCCGGGGATCCATTGCTAATTGCCCTGGTGGTATAATCTGAGATAAATTGTTGGCCAGGTCTCCAGAAGGACGGGTAATCAAGGAACCTCGCAGTGAGTGCACAGCTGTGGTTGTGTTCCCGGGGGTGCCCTGGTTGCAATTGTACTCCTCCAGACACCACTGAATCACCGATCTAATAGCAATATTTTTTTCAGCATTCAGGGGCTTTTTAGAGTGTGAGCGTACTTGTGAAAGGAAAGTGAAAGTACACGTTTTTATTAAGAGATGAAAAACCTTGTAGTGTAGCACATGTTAAACTAGTAAGACCTCGACCCTCTTAGGAAACTGGGGTAACAGAGCTGCAAATTCACATTGCAAAATTATTTCAGAAAGTACAGGTTGCTCCTTGAACATATTAACTTATAAAAAAAACAAATACAAATCAGAAAATTTGGATTTGTTTCAACGTCAGAACTTGTTCTCTATACTACACTCGGATAGACACCCCCACGTTCACTTGAAGCTGATTCATTAAAGTATTACCATTGTAATGCAAGTTAAGTAAATGTATACACCACATCTAAATAGAGCTAAAAAATAACCAAGTGCTAGTGTGTATTCTGGTATAGTGGAACATATTTTGTAAGGGGTTGCTTCCTGTTTGATGCTGAGCACACACCCCTGTGTGTTGTCACCTACGTTATGTCATCTGGCTAAGCAATGTATTAGCACACCAAACTATACCGTAGCCTTTTCAAGGCAGAGGTAAAAGGCTTTTTCCTTATGCTGTCCCAAATTCCCTGATGTCCCAATATACCTGAATTGTAAATAAATGCATTAGAGGCTTGGAAGCTGGATGACGAGTAAACAGCAGCAGCGTAAGAGCTGCTGGAGGCGCCTTAGGTTCCTCACGTCAAAACAGGACAACGTGGTGCTCCCATGCCATGTTACATTGACTTTTTTAGTTTTTTTAGTTTAGCAATGTGAAGTGCTCACACACCTTGGACGACGTCTTTTTTATTGATTTCATCGATTCGTTGTTGCAGCCCTAGAATAGACTATTCTTATATCTTAATATATTTTTGGCACGCGTTACATTTGTATAGTTTTTATAATCAGCAACATTTTTGTTGAAATGGTACTGCAACAAACATTCTACATTCAATTTCATTCATATACTACAGGTGTGAACATCCTAAATAAAATCTGTTCCCTTCTTAACTTTTGGGACTGAGGGACTAACATTACCAAGCCTTTTTTATTACATCCCAAAATCTGTTGAAGGAAAGAGTTCAACAGATCAATAAGGATAAATGCTGTCCAATGTAGTAAATAATAAAACAGACCAGCCCCTCTGATGAGTGTATTAGTTCATCTGATTTTCTAATCATCACTAGTGCCATATTTTTTTTATTGAGAGATTGTATTCACGGTCAACCTGGATTAGATGTTTTCGTAAGAATTTATTGAAAGATTTAATAAAAAAGAAAAATATATGTTGGGTAAAATTTTCCATTTTCGAAGCACTGCTCACACACATCTAGAAATTGTGGGCAGTGTCACGTTTCACAAAGGATTACAAATTCTATGTTTAATTAGTTTTGACAATAATACAATGCAATTATTACCCGAGCCTCTGATTAGATAGGTTGTTCTTTCATAGAGCCAAGCAGCAGCAAATTAGCACAGGACCTGACCTATTTTATTAGCTAAAAATCATAACCAGAAATGGTGGCAAGTTTGTTCAGCCATTTGGCTTTCTCTGAAGATTTAAAGTGTGCCTGAAGACCAGGCTCAATAATACCAAATGTCCATGAAGACAGTTCGATGTCCACAGCCACACTATAACCATCGTAACAAAAAGACCATAGACTAAAGTAAATGTTTTAAAGGAGTTTGCAACCACCAGCGTGTAAACTTTGTAGCTATTTTGTTTTTGTAAATTCACACTTGGCTGAACTAGTTGTAGAGACAACAATCAGATGTTCTGAAGCACATAACTAATGCAGTCCTTTGTATCTTTGTGGTAACTGGTAACATGAGCTACCATCACTTTTGAAATTGACATGAGTTGACATGTACATGTCTTTGCACTGCAACGGCCAGCTGCTATTGAGGTATGAGAGGTTGTGTGTCAGGTTCTGAATTAAAATGTTTAAAACATTGCTCAGACACATCTAGTTCACTTGGGTTGGAGACAGTAAATTAACCACAGATGTGGGAATTATTGTCTGTCTGTTTGAACTCTCTGAGATGACGTCCAGTCCATCCTTCCCTCCATTGTTGTCTGCCAGGGGGAGTCTCAGCAATGAATGACCTCATACCTGCATGCTCATACTCAGATAGATTTTGCTGTTATGGAGCAATATTATGGTATTATTTCTATGGGGAAGGTAGACAGATCAATAATAGTTACTAGTTACTAATAGTTAAGAGTGGTCTCGGAGAAGATTATTTTTGGTTCTATAATATCAAATTCCTTACAGGTCTATTGTTAAATCTATAATTCCTTGTAATTATTGTGCATTAACCAGACAATTCAGATAACTGTTTGAGGTCAGGGTTAGAAGAAGTGGTGTGGCAGCAGAATGAAGGCCATATTTGCTTATTATACAAGTACATAATTAACACAACATGGAAGCCTTTTTTATTGGAACCAGGTGTTGTCGACTTGTAAATAGACTGTAAAAAGAAAAGTACCAGTGGACAGTAGCATCAAATCTAACCTGATCTAAAAAGAATATATTTTTCTGGTTCTTACATGCAATAAAAAAGCCCAATCACATGTACGTTGTGGCAGTATCCACTTAAACCTAAGACATGGTTAGGCAAGCACAAAGGTGCCCATTATAAAAAGACAGCATAAAAGCACTGCCCTTAGTTCCATTATTGTATACTTGGATTTATTCAAGGCCATTAATTGAAACAAGAGAGGCCCACATTTTTTTAACCTCTTTTTGCTGTAATGTACCAAAAGGGGATCTTATGGAAATAAGATATGTCACAGTGCCTGTGAGCTTTCTTTTGAAGTTTTCTTGAACACTCATCTCTGCCCCAAAAACATTTAGTCATCTTTTCAGGTTTGAAAAGCAGGGGCTTATTTAAATATGTGCCAGTTAAACCCAATAACCAACTGAGTTTTTTAGTCAAAGAGAATCCAATCTCTCAGAAACATGTTTGCAAGAAGACATGAATAAGTGACATGATTATATAAATAAATAAATGCAACATATTCCTTGGTGAATTAAACTTCTATCAGAGGCCTCAGTCCACAGATTTTTTTTCATTGCAGCCAACATTATGGGCGTCACACATCTCTGGGATTACTGCTTTTATTTATTTATTTACCTTTATAGAAAGTAGTCATCAATCCTCTGTGACAAACATACAGTTCAGTCAGCTCCCGTTAGGCTCCATGTCTAATGAATTATACCACATACCTGTCCTCAACTGCTCTTTCCTCTGCTCCAAAAGCCGCTGACCATTTGCAAGTGCTTGTGGTAGCGAAATCATTCTAAAATGTACTTTTAGCCATTTAGTAATGTCCCATGCACCAAATCCTTCTCCTCTCTGTTTGCATAACTCAAATGGAGCCATATCTACCGTCAGGCTTGAGAGTAATCAGCTTGAAGGGTTTTAATGTTAACCCACCTTGTAATACAACATTCTGTCAGCAAAGCAAGTCCTACCGGTTACTCATTTATCATGTCAAAGGGCACAAATCCTCCTGGTTCAATGGGAATGGGACTTAAGACAATGTTGTCCGTGTGAATTGTGATGAAGAGAATCACCAAAAGGAGCAGCCGTCTTCTTTGAAATCAAACACTTCAATCATCGCACTTCATTGCTTTCACTCCACAAACCAATTTGACTACAACAGCAGATTTTTAAATTCTTAGATCTTTAACAGACTACTATTAACAGCCATATACCACTTTTACACTATGTATTTTATACAGCTCTCTGCAATGTTAGCAGTGTTTTTAATTATGTATTACTATTATAATTTCTATTTTCAGTTCCAGAGGTGAAAAGAGAAGCAGAAAATCCATACACCGTATCAATACATCCCGGAAAAATATTAAAAAACCATAACAATAGGAATATAATGGTACTTTAGGAAAAAAATAGCAGGCAGCTTTCTTTCAAATGCACTCTGAGGCATTTTAGAATGACAGAAAATGTTGTTGTCAAAGTTTTGTGCTGGGCGCACAGTTATGAATAGTATATGACTAAAGCCTATAAACTGACCCACCGCTTCTAACCAAGGAATTCCTTTGGGTGATGTTGGACAGAAGAAGACTATGAATGAGAGCCCTGAGGGTCTGAAAGGTCATGAGCGAGGGATCTTCTTCCAACATCCACAAAAATACAGCCTGCGACTGCTTCTGTGTTCCTGAATGCAAACATCTCTGTAGGAGGTGCACCATGAACTGTTTTACTTGCTGACATTCAGCAGCGCTGCTGATATTTTTTCAAACATACAGTGCTGCAGGACATTAAAAAATACACAGAACATCATGTAAAACAGAAACATGGAGACTCTTTTGGAAGCTCTGAATTTAGCTGACAGCTGTTCTTTAAACATGCTGAGCCAATGCAACCTTCACAAAAGAACAACATTGACTTAAGGTAGAATAGAAGTATTCTACTACTCACTTCAGTGTGTTAGGGTCATCAGGGACATGGGGATTATGTGACTTGATGTCAGAACCAAACCAACATATACAGATTCATTTTTCATGCATACATCTCAACAACCCATTTCATA
Organism: Pungitius pungitius; assembly: GCF_949316345.1. NCBI lineage: Eukaryota > Metazoa > Chordata > Actinopteri > Perciformes > Gasterosteidae > Pungitius > Pungitius pungitius. Next base: position 1,256,105 of record NC_084905.1, read on the forward strand.
TTACGGAAAATAAATGGTCATATTTTTTATATAATTATTTGACATAATAAATAATTATCTATCCTTTTGGAAAATGAATGTTTTGAACCAGTTCATTTAATATATTGACAACACTGATGCAAAAATATAACATAACACTATTAGCTAGTTCTAATATTGACATGGGATGGTTTTACTTGGACCAGGATGATTATTGCTATACAAATGAATACACATGACTTTTCAAATTATAGGTCTATGTCACCAGTCCAATCTGGTATATTTTTGTGACTTCAAGTTAGAAATGAGTACACATTGGATGGCTTTATTAAGCCCAAATGTAGAGGGGGTTTCTTCTTAAAAAAGTATTTTTTTACCTACCCACCCCTAGCTCTCTCTCCCGTTAAAAGGTTTTTGGCCCATCTACCCATGCTCCAAATTACAACTCACTCATAATTTAAATTCATTTGTAGGTTTCAGCGAGCCCAGCACAGTAATTGAGTATGAAGAATGGGAGCTATAACCATTCCCCATGTTCCTCTGTCCACCTCCTCACCTGCCATCTATGTAACTGTCCCTCTACTGTCCCCATGGGAATCCATTCCATCATTGCTGGTAATGGCTTTCAGGTTGTCCAGATAATGGCTTAACTGAGGTTTCGGTTGTAACTCCCTGATATGTCTGGATGAGTGACAGTTCAAGATATGCACACAACCACTGGCTTTTACGGTCAAGTGCTTCCTTCATCTATTCATAATTAATCTATAATTAACAATTATGATATTAAACAATTGTTTTAATCATTAAACTTCCTGGACCATTCATAGTTTAAGATCAGCGTAGGGCCCATAGATTTTGTGTGGCAATAAAGTGTTGGCAACAATTATTGATACCACTGTCTTGAGTTAAAAATCAATATGGCATCCACGTAATCGGGGAGGGCAAATCCACAGCAGATTGTTATGGCAATATCATTTTTTTTTTTTCCTTTAGAAATCCCACTCCAACTAATAAACATTCAAAGACATGTCACAGAAAGCACGCCAAGGGCTCATAGTGTGATTTTAAAAACAGTTAATGTAGAAGATAATGTAGAATCTTCCTACTTGGTGCACATGAAGCAAACATTGCTGACATAAACCCACCAATGTCACCATGAGACATTATTCACTGACATCAGATTTATTGCATTGGATAAGGTATGCAGCCCTTAACTGTGATGAGTACAAAATATTAAATGTTGATGATCTCTTTAGAAAACTATTTGTATGTCTAGGATACAAAACATGTACCCTCTGATTTCAAGGACCCTACATGCTGAAGGACAGCGCTCAGAATTGCTTACATTGTCATAACACCAATTCAGTTTTTCCATCATGTCCCTGATTACATTTCTTTAGGGGGCCAAGCAGGGTCTGTGTTCGCATCTGGCATGCAAATGAAGAAAATACAACATGGTAATGGTCTCATCTTATTTTCATCCATGAGACCAATATCAGGTCAGTACCATTTTATACGTACAAACTGCCATCTTGACTGAAGACTTTTCCCTCATGCATCCAAAACAAATACGTGGTTATTTTTTATTCTATACTTGACAGTTTCTCTATTAGGCCTGTCATTCTGTCAAATTCCAAGACGAACAGCTAAACAAGCTACTGGTTATGTGGAGCATGCTGCAAAATGCTGTACACAGGCAGAAGGACTGTGGCAAAAGTCTGAATAAACACCTGTTTAAAGAATGCCTGTCCCAGGGACTATACTGGCACTTATTTCATATGAAACATGGGAGAAATGTAATTTGTAAGAGTGAATACTAAGTTTGAAGACGGTAGAGCATAAAGTGTACAATACATAGGAGAGTGCATGCCTATATTTTAATCATATTCATTTATGTTATCTTTTACTTGCCTTAAAGACTTTAAAATGGCATGTAGGGGGTGGCATTATCTTGGTAATAAGTAAAATCATGGTATTTTTCAATATTGCCATGTGCCTGTGTTATCTGAGAGGGGTACTTCAGCGTCTTTGTAGTATTGCCTCTGCCACAGTGTGTGGCTTTTTTTCTACCAGTTTCTACCTGACTCTTTTATACTCATCCAGGTGTGTGTAGCTAAGTTACACAAGTAGATCACTGACATCAGCATGTTGACAGCACACAACACCTGTAAGTATGTAATACTTAAAAAGGAACAAAGGTTGTGATAAAATGGAGGAAAAAACGTTGATTTGTAAACGAGTTGTGTTGGAAATACAAAGACATCATACACAGGAGCATAGCTCTCTTGATAAAACACCCTAAAAACAACAGTTTTTAAGATGTACTCCCATAGAAGTTTGGACGAGCCAGCCTTGGACAGCACTGCCTCAGACAAACTGCATAAAATCAAAAGGCCACAGAGAAAACAAAGGATAGCAAAATAGTTTCAGATGCAGGCCCCAGAGACAAGCAGAATCAGAACAAACAGACTCAGGCTGAATCCAAGTTTTCCTGCACGAGTCTGTTACGTGAAGAAATTCTCACTTTTAGGATAGCATTTATGATTTAAACGTCTTAAATTGCAGTAAAATTAATTTCTCTTTGATTCAATGCACTTTTACTATAGAATTCTAAACTGTTATCAGTGTCGTTAGACGTGTAACGGACGCCATGTTGGTTTTGTGTAACAAGTTTCTGCTTCTCACACTGTAGGAAGTAAAATGTAAATATGTGTTCACAGTGAAATACCATAACTCTTCCCAGATATTTATCACTGTTAATTTAGATCTGACTTTACTTTTGAAACACAACGAACGCTGCAACAAAAGTTGCGATGTTAGCCTCGTTGTTGAATTTCGGTTTGAGTGGCTGTAAATGTTAAATGTCAGACATGACGACTAAACATTACAATAATTACGGTAATTCATGCAGCAGGTCAAGATGGAAAGTCCGCATGAATTAGCTTGTTATAGAGCAAGGGTTTCGGGGTCACATACAGTCGACTTTGATGTCACGCAGGCGGATGGTCCCGTAGACGAGGGTTGCGTGACCATCCAACTTTATTAATATTCATATTAACAAACATAACACCTACTTACAATATACCTTATAAAATAATTGTCTCTTTTCATGTTATTATGTATCATTTAAAAAATGGTAAGTGATGGAAAAAAATGGAAAGTAATCTTTTTCTGTTCAACTTTGGAACTACCAGTATTTTTTTGATAACTACTCCATCCCTGTTTACACCTGGAATGGCAGTCCATCCATGCAATTCTTTAAATCCCAGGTCAGACCCCCTTGGTCAACTGGCTCACTTGTTGTTTGAAGGGAGGGGGAAAGCATATCTTTTGGAAAAACCAGGGCAGGAACAGAGACAGAATTTTCCTTAATTAAATTTCTCAAGCTTCTCCTTAACCCCTGACCACAGGAACACAAATGTTACAATTTCATTTATAGAGTATAGTTCCACATTGGGCCCACTACGCCTTTCATCAACTCCACACTCCCCCTTGTGATTGGATCCTGAGCTCCTCGAAAGGGAGGCCCCAGGCTGTGTGGACAGGCAGCACCATATGTCCTACGTTTCAACTTTGGATCCCCTTGTGGCCGTAGGCTCAGATTTCTCTCAATGGTGGAGAAAGTTATCATCCTTAGGTTCTTGTTGGTTCACAGCCACGAAGGGCCTGACCTCGACTCATCGCACAAACACAATCTCCTGCAGAGAAATGCCAATAAGAAGGCGGCTGAGGAGTTTCAAAATGTTCGCCGGCATACTCTTCAACTTCTCAAGGACAGCGGCGAGTCGAGTTTATGACAGCTGCCTTGTGTGTTGTCTCGGTCGAGAATGGTACGTTGCCACTACCTAAGGGAGAGGTGCCTCTTAGTTCCATGGTAAATACTTAAATTTGGATGATGTATTTCTTCGAAAGTGGAAACCCTGACCACAGAGCCCATAGTTTATCTCAGCTGCTATTTGCTTATCCATTATTTCATTAAAACAGGAAGTACTTCCCTTGCAGTCTGCGCAATTGAAAAACAACCCTAGAGAAGCCGGTCGCTCAGAGCCACAATAATGTATCACCAAATGTTTGTAAGCCAATACATCCATTAATTCTCTCAGCAGCATTACCATCTCCCATGCTGACTTAAGCAGAAATGCATTAGTCTCTGGCACGATGAATTCTCAGTGACACTATGTCTCTGTTCCCCCTCGTCCACTGTGATCGGCTATGTGTGCAGTTACATAGTACGTTTGTGATTATGTGAGTAATGAGAGAACTCCTAACAATAACCAAAAGCAATGGAGAACAAAAAAAGGCTAGCTAGGGGTGAAGCTGGCTTTGGTTTACAAAGTGAAATGACAAAATTTCCACGCTACCTTGGGGGTTGGGGTTACAAACATGGAGAGAGTAATGCAAAGGCAATACAGTATTACAGGCAAGATTAGATAAGTGTTGCGCTTCAGTTGACTGGCAGATTCAATTCGCTCGGCAATATTCCAAGCCTGTCTCAAGAATAAGGGTGGGGGAGCGTGTGAGTAGTGACTACATTTGGCACGACATTGAGGCGATACCTATTTTACACCACAGCTGCTGATAGAAGTTAAAGGCCATAAAATTATAGTAAAAACAGAACTTCACCCACGATTGGCACAGAGTGTCCAATTTCACTGGACATTCTTGCATGTGAGGAACTGGATTGAATCAATTGGAGGATAAAAATGTTCAATTTGGAGTATCAAATATTTGGGCTACTTCTAAAAAACGGTCACTGTGTTGTGTGTGCTGGATTAATCTGCAGTCGTCTAGTGAAATACATTTTAAACAGCCGTGGTATTTACATATACATGCTTGTGTATAAAAGATTAAGAGGTAGATTAAAAGTACAGTCTGTCTTGGAGTGTTATTGCGAGTCTATTCCAGGAGATGTTCAAGGACGGAAAACGTTTAATCCCATGCCAATACTTTTTTGAATTGATACATAATTGTGGCAGCACAGCACAACAACACATTGAATGTCAAATCAACAATTATTTATTATTTTCTTCAACAATATTTGGGGAGTCAGTTAATTAACTAAACAACCCAGACAAACATTGCTTACGTCGTATTTCCGAGAGCGTGGTTAAACTATGAGGGTGAGATAGCGTAACAGGATTTTATTGATCAATACGTATCAATATTCATCAGTATTCATCAGTATTATCCCTCTAACAAAGCTATTTGAACGTGGTACATAGAAACGATTCCAGCATTTTAGTTCTCTTAATGCAATGTCTTAATAGATTTCTTGTTATGCAGTTTTTTTTACACTATTGTGTTACCGTCCCCAGGTCTAAGCCAAAAAACATATCCCGCATTAACCTGCATGGGGACTTTATCTATTCATCTTTGGCTACCCCTTGCACATCCATCTCCGGGGCTGCTGTCTGCTCTCCTCCCAGCAGCAGTCGACTACTGGCGGGAAACAGAGAACAAGTGCTGCTGCTGGCTGACTGGCTTTCTGCTCCGGTAACCTTCTGTAACCAGAATAGTTTTAATAGGAAAGCATGGCTGAAATAGCTATTAATAGCTTACTTTAGCTCGCTATCAAGTGAGTTTCCCGATAAAGCCTTAAAAGTCTCAAATACTTACTTCGGGATTTCCGGATTAAATTGAAACATCTTGGTATGCTGATTTATTTCAATAATAAAAATTAAAACGAGTATAGTTTATGTGACCAACCACTGAGGAGACAGCATAGAGCATCCCTTAAACTAACATGCTAGTGTTGACAGATATTAAAACTGACATTGAAAATCCCACCTCCAGTACTCTTTGAAGTTTCATCCGTGCTGAAGAGGTGTCCTAAGCAATTTTTGCATCAAGGCTCATTCGAACTTGCTTGATTTTTCCCCACTGCACAGCATTTCAATAGCAAGCTTTGCAATCTTTAGTATGTTAATATTGAGGTTTAAGTGAAATGTTTGATACAATTCGGTTTCTAAATTGATTAGGATTTTAAAATCCTAATGAATGTTAAGCTTTGCTTCATTTATGTTTTTTATTAGCTCCTACTAAAGGAAGTCTGAAGTTTATTGCAATGCAATTAGTTAATGAGACTTGCAAGGACAGGAAACATAATTCTTCCAGGTTTTAAATATTAAGTTTTGCTTTAACAAGTTTAGTGTATGACATCCTCTACAAACCTTTTAACATTGTCTAACAAATATGTGTCCTCACCCATGGCCCAAACATTGAATCATCATGACCTATTACAAACTGTTGACTGTCAACAATTTATTTTATAGTTGCGTTGGTTCTTGTGACTACACATAGTCACCAGAGATTTTCTGCACAGTGTAAGTTATTACCTATTTTCAGAGCATTACAGTAGAAATAGTAAAAATATCCACACACTGCAGTGCGACTCATTTCTTTAGGCTTAGCCTCATGTCGTGCCCAGTCGTTTTATATATTTCAGACAAAACTGGATTGAGACGTCTGCATAAGAGACGATCACAGGAAAGCAAGGTGATAGAGAACAATGGAACAGGGAAATCAAAAAAGACAACTAAGGGGTATTATGACATATCATACCGTTGGGCATGAATTGATTCAAAACTGTCTATAAAGAAGAAATGTAACCTAATCCATGCAATGAGCAACACATCAAGAATGAAGCAATACAGGTGTGAAATCTATTCTTCATAAACGTTATGAGTTCATAATGATTCAATTATATTGTGATGTTTGACACTTGTAGTTTCGCAGCTGAGGTCAATCATTAGCCAGAGTAAATTTGGGCCAGAGATTCCCATAGGCATGCATCATACAGCCATCACTATATGTGCATCAATCTAATGAAATAACATACAGGGCGTCTGCGAAGGAGACATTTAATGCCTTGTCAAAACATTACCCCAGTGACTGTTCTCCCTGACTTTGACAGACTACCTTGTCAAGGCATGGAGTGCGTTATGTCTTGCATCTGTCTCGTCTTGCTGACAGGCGGCTGTGTCAGAGGGTCTGGCCTGAGAACACACACGATCACTGACCCATTTAGTTTTTATATGTTCAAGTACACAATAGACAGCTCATGTGATATATCACTCTGAGCATTATCAATTTATTTACGTCCAAGTTCTGTCATGAAACCATGATTGTGGGAATACGGTTTGAGTCTTCATCAATTTAAAGCTTCAAAAGGCATGATGAATTAGTTCTTCAAAAAATATATAACTATGAGACAACTTGTCATCTTCTGCTGCTGAACCTTAAACACAACACTTATTTATTTTGAGGGCAGTGGGAGCCAGAAAAACTGGAAAGTGTGTACAAAACAAGGCTATCAAGATGGATCCAACATGGTAGGAAGGTACAAGTTTGGGCCTGGTGGTTTAGTGACCCGGAAATGATGGGGGGGGGGGAGCCTTCATGGAGCGCCAGAAGGGACGCTGGCCCACAGTCCACATTCTAAACATTTATACAATATATATATGAAACACTTCGGGTCCCTTTATAGCTTCCTGGTCCTGGCGTCGCCCGCCCATGACGTACCAGCTCGCCATTGGTTAGATGTCACACGTCCTTCATGACGCGGTCACGCAGAGGCGTTTCCACACAGCTAGAGCTCCCTGAGAGGGAACCAGAGGCCGTTTCTCAATACCTGAGACGGCTAGAACGGACTCGCGTTCCCGCGAGAATAGACTCGGGAGACAGACTCGGGAGTCCTGACTCGCAGGTTCGGGAGAACGGAGAACGGTCATTTCCGCAATTGGAACAGCAGCTGACTTGATGACGTCACCACGTCAGCTGGTCTTGCTAATACGTTTTTATTTTAGTTTTTGACTTAAATATTTTACTATTCAGTCAGAAAATTACATTACGTTACTTTAAAAAAGTAGTATTTATAAACTTCGACATAAAGTTGTGTTTATTTTCCTCTGTCGTTGTTGCCTGTTGCTGAGGTGAAATGCATTCTGGGATATTTGGCTCTCACAAGAACAGACGAGCCTGCTTCGATGCATGCCCGGTAAAATGGGCGGGGCGAGTCACATCCGGGTATTATGACTGTTCTCGGCCAGATGCGGACTTTAGAATTGGAACAGTACTCGGGCTGAGACTGATGACGTTTCACGAGTCCACGAGAACAAAAGTCCACACAAGAACGCATATTGAGAAAGGGCCAGAGACACACATGGCTTAAATACACTGGAGAGGTGCAGGTGAATGGACACAGGTGGAAACAATCATAGACACAGCAGACAATCACTGGGAAAGACAGGACAAACCAGGAAGTAAAGTTACCACAGTGACACAAGAGACATGACACTACAAAATAAAACAGGACATGAAGTATGTATGTATGTATGTGTGAGTGTTTAAAAGTGAGTGTTTTATTAGAATCTGCAAGTTTCTCAGTACTGGTTGCAAGAGTGTCTCAATAGTTAAGTCCTAAACAGCCCCTCATAGACGTATATGTTTCTTGTCTGTTCAACAGTCTGAAGTTCAGTCAACGCAATGGGAGTTGGCCAAAGCAAAGGTCTATTGACTGAAAAAATGCAGTATTAATTGAGCCATCACAAAAATGGAGACAAAATATATTTTTTGCACTTTTTTTCATTTGACCTGTAATCGTACATTTGTCCTTCTTCCTAGCCCTCTATGGTAAGCAGGAGATAATGCCACAGGCGCATAGGAAGGCTGAAGGGCAGGAGCTCTCAGGACTGTCAACCTCAGAGCACAAGCAGGTCCGCTGGGATGATGAACTAATGCAATCTCTCTCCTCGCTTTCCCCTCCCTCTGATCCTCTCATCCTACACCACACTCAACTTCCTTTTTTTCCTTTCCTCTGTGTCTTATCCTTTCACTCACTTCTATCTCTTTGTCCTACCTTTAGTTCTCTTTTTTTTTCTCCATAAGCCATTCCTCTGTCACCCGCTTATCCCCCGCCTTCTGTATCTCTGCTGTCTCCCCCCCATCAGCTTTGTATTTGTGCTGCCAGGAAATGAGAAAGACACTCAATTACTGTGCTCATTGAATCATTAATGTCAAGGTTGCGGTGTGTTCTGGTGGCCTACAGGCAGCACCTAACGAGAGTGTGCTAAGGAACACATTTTCCGCTGTATGTCCCAACAAGACAGACACGGTTGGATACGGCTCTCACACTGATAACAAAGCCTTGGATGGAAATCATTTGGCGAAAAATGATAAGAGGAGTATTAACGATGGCCCTGGATGGCCCTTTATACACAATGATAGAATGATTTGGGCCTCTAACAGCAGCAAACCGAACATATCAGATGACGGGATGTCCTGGCAAAGGGTCTAATTACAATGTAACCTTGTCAACCTGCTTTTATCCTACTTGAAACAGATGTGGGATTATCTGGTGATCACATGATCCCAGTCAGTGCGCTAAGAGTTGTTGCTTTGGCAACATATTTTACAGTTATTAAGTTTCTGAATTAATGTTCCTGCGTTGACGATAATCATAATAGTTAATAACAATGATTTAATCATTTTGCAAGGAAAATAGACACATCATAATTAAAGAATTGTCCAAGGAAAATGATCCGATTTCTCTGTGTAGTCAGTGGAAACCTATTTACCTGATGTTGCAGTTTTTCCCCCTAATCAACATAGTTTCAGCATATTAAGATTTACCATTTTTGATTTCCATCTTCAGAAAGCAGCTGTTGTCAGCAAAAATGCTTTCAAAAGCCCAACAAAATCACTGAAAAGCTAATAGGGTTTGGCTTGTCGCCAACAAGTGGGGAAATTAATTAATTAACGATAATATTTATTTCTACTTTACACATTTAATTTTTGTACACTGGCCACATTTTGTGAAAAAGGCAGTAAGTAATGTGATCTTGAAAAGGAGGCGTGTGCAGCACTCTCTAGTCATGGCCCTGCTGACACCTACCTCTTTCAACACTGTTTATTAGTCCCATTACTATCCCCGACAACATAAATGCGCATCGCTGCCTTTGTTTCTCGTTGTAGTCTTTGTGCTTTCTCGCCTCGCATGTTTTCACAGACAGTGGTTCTATCTGGACTCTGGTCCTGCCTCCTGCCATGGCCCGGCTTACACCTGCCGCTGCTATCACGATCACAATTATTATCATTTGTCACATTACTATTACTGTCATCATAAGCTAACATTCCCGACTTGGCTCCTTTCAAAATCAGAAGGCTTCTCTGTTCTTTATTAACTTTTTTATTGCGTTGAGGATATGCTACCGCTGTTCTGTGTGGGTGAACAACTACCTCCTATTAATATTGCACTGATAACTAATCTAGAACAGAACACAACATTACATATACTCATATGGGGTATTGCTTCAGCTTTGCACCCCCTGTTTGGGTGCTGTCCTCCAACTGAGCACGCTTTATCATCTAACAGATGGTGGGTCTTTCTCCTTCACTTCCCTGATCTAACCTAGTAGTTTGGGGTCTGTCTACCTATCTTAAAAAAAATCAACCTCTGCTTCTATATTCAAAATCACACACAAAACATTTCTTGCATAATTCGTGCTCTCATCACCTTTTTGAGATGCGTGCAGATAATTACACTCAAAAACAAATCTATTTCATGCACAGTCTGGAATTTATTTAATTTTGTTTTCAAAATTGTGACAAAATAAACAGCAATTAATGCGGCCTGAAAGGAAACAGGCATGATAGAGATGCGAGGCAATGATTACTGCTTTGAAGGAGGGCTTCTAAGAGCTCTCTGCTTCTTTCATGTATAATAGAGTAATAAGGCAGGCACTCTCTCAACTAGGTGTTTCATTTTATTATCATTTCTTCCTGGGCTAATCAGTATGCCCTAAGGAAAGGTTTATTTATGTTAACCCAAATAGTGTAAAATAATACTGGCAGATGCTGTGATAAAAGTTTTGCGATGATGTTGTTCTTTCTCTTACGGTTTGACGTTCTTCAATCCCTGTGAAGGCAATGTTTCATCCCCCTTGTAACTCCAATATGATGCCTGTTTCATTATGAGCTAATAATTAGTCTGCATGTTCCCTTTAGTGTTGAGAGAAATACTGAACAATATTTGCTAGTCCAAAATCTGGATATTTACAAGTGTACATACATTTTGTACCAAAAAGTGATTAAAAGGATGCTAGCTAATTTTTGGCACTACCTACCAATAGAGGTTGTAGCACTTCAAAATGATGAATATTTAGATAATTGTTTCAGTAATTTGCTATGACAGTTGATCCTACCTGAATGATTCAAACAAAGAGCTAATATAGAGCTCCAAACGCACACGTTGGGTTTACAGTAAGCTTAATTAGAAAATTCTGAAGCAATTTGACAATGTGGCTGAGACTACTCAGCTCAGACACTACTCCACTATTTCTTTATACAACAAATAGTTGTTTCCTGCCATATTGACACTGTTCTCAAATAGAGAAAGTTTAGCAAAAACGAATGTGAATTCAGTCGTGTGAATGATAATGGCTGGAGAACTATTGGCTTCTGCAGTGTCACCACAGTCCCTCCTGAACAGTTTTTAGCAAAATTTTGTGATAATTAATGATAAGATGTCATCATCTGCTTAATGTCTTCTGAGCAGCACATTATTATCACTGAGCTTTTATTGTGCCATCTAAAGAATCTCACTAACCTTAACTCAAGCACTTTGACTTTTACACCATGTAATACATAACTTTTATTGCAAACATCTTAAGCTGGATTTTACTCCATAATGACATCCATATTTGCTTTGAAGCACAAGCCTTGTGATTAGTACATTGTTTCAATTAATACAGACCATGAATAATGTTAAGCCAATGCAGTCAGTAACAGTGCATGAGAGTTGGACTGGCACCCTTTTTCAAACGGATGCCTTCTCTTTAGTTAGTAAAATGGTATATTATCTTCCACATTGAAAATCCATGTGTATTTTATTTTATCATTTGTTTACATTTCCCGGGTGTGCAGGGGGCCTGAATGCAGCAGGACTCTTCACACTGAGCTAATGTGGAAAGAGATGGTTTCCTCCGTGATGGACTGCTTCAAAACTGATCCCATTATTTCCAGGCCTCTGCCTGGCAGCGGCTGTAAAAGACATAACGTCTTGGAGCTTAATCCTGTTAGTGCTGAAAACCTGACACTGCTTATTGGCTCTGTGATAGTGTGTGAACATTCAGGACCTAACTGTGTGCCCTCTAAATATACAGTATAGAATTAAATTATTACAGTCAGACTGCAATGGTATGGCCTTTTTGCTACAAGAGGAACAACACACGTGTTGAGAACTACCATTTTAGCTCTAGTATGGTGTTTGTATGTTTTTCATATCTATTCGAGTTCTCCTTGAGAGAGGCCGGGTGCTGATGACAAATTTACGGACAAAAGTTACTGTCCTGCTGAAGATAGATTGGCTTGTCAGCCTAAGAGATCAGATGTAGCTATGATTTGACAGGACTGGGATCAGGGGACCGCGCCTACAGGAAGGACACCAATGTTTCAAGGTGTTAGTAAAATCGGACAGTCATATCCACTGTGGCATAGAGACCACATGCTATCATTGCTGAATTGGCTTTTCTTCTGAATTCTAGCTTGAAAGACATAGCCGAGGTCAGCCAGCATTCACTTGGAAATCAGTATCAAGGTTATATAAGGCATTCGGTCGCTGTAATTGTACACACTTAATCTATAATTGACAATTGTTATCAAGTTTTGTTCATTAATTGAAAAATACAATGGGAAACCGTTGTTTAGGTTGAGGGAACCGGGTTGATTCTCGACAAAAGGTTTTATAGCTCCCCACTCTGATACTGAAAATCACAACATCTCACTTGAAAGTAAGTGTTCTACTGCAGAGGATAATGGAGCAATCTGCATGGTAATGGCTGTATTTGCAACAGTAAGTGAGGAGTTAGACAGAGCTGAAATGGGGTGTCATGGTTAGGTAATTGTCCTGGAGAAACCTACAGTTGCTTCTAATGCAAATATGAATAAAGCCTTGAAGAAACAGGCGACTCTGAAAGACCAAACATCTTTATCTGAGAATAGTGACTTTTAGATAAAGGTTGTGAGACTTGAACATATACCATGCTTTGTTTGTCTTTAACTTTTATATTTGCCAATTTTGTTTCATGACTTTCCTTAAAGAAGTAGCCAACACACCTTTTATACTGACAATTATTAATACCGTCATGCACGCTCAGACAAATAGTGTCTGAAAAAATATCACCATTAGAATCCATTGTGATATGATATACAGTATGTAATGGGAAAGCAATGACCCTGTTGCTGGTAAAAAAAATAAAAAAAACTGGGTTGAAGACCTGATGATGGGATGTGGAGCAGCAAAGGGCACCGGATATGATGCTGACTGCGGGAGAAGTGTCATTAGTTCACTGTAGCAGCAGCAGAGAGGTTTCCAAATAACCGCAAAGAGATTCACTCTAAAGAAAGATTTGCTTTCAATTCATCCAAAAAAGACAACAAAGTGAAAGTATATGTCATTGATGAGTAAATGTAACCGTTTTTTAGCCAAAGAGTTGTGCAATCATCTCTTTTTCTTTTGCAAAGGTCGGCTCAATGACACTGGGCACTCAGTACGTCTCGTGTGATGGAAGAGTCCTCCTCCGTGATTTGACAGCACAACTGCTTTAAGGGCAAATGCTTGCGTTTTGGAAAGTGGTGTCACAAGCACATCCGACATCCATATCCATCCATACCTGGGCAGGCAACCAAGATTACAGCATCTGAGCAATTAATTATTTATTTACAGAAATTAACAGTGAACACCGTTCGTCCAAAAATCTTGCTTTTGGTCTAACCCTAAAAGAAAAGACAATTGTTTGTGTTGTTTGCCAATCCTGTACATGTTAAGAAGAGTAAGCCATGAAATTAAAAAGTTGCAAAGATGGAAGGGTGGGAGAGGAGGGGTGTTGACAATAACCAACTGTCTGTTTTCAGCAATGTGCATGAATTATCATTACTGTGGTCATCAGAGTTATTATGTTAACTGAAAGTGCTAAATTTTTACTGAAATGCTATACACCTGATTAATCTGTATACATCTGACAAATGACTGTATTTTCCTTGTATGGTTGGTCCTGCACTTACATTTAAAGTCAAATATGCTGCTTATTGAGTGTTCGTTTTTTTAAACTGTGGGACACAACAACTGCAGAAAAGCACATCAAATAAAAAGTCTACATTGATTTGCATTTGAATGTGGGAAATAGGTGTTTGATTCTTGAACAAAACATGACTCAGTACTTGCTGGAGGAAAATTGGCGAGCAGAGAGGTCAAACCTTTCTTGTACAGGTTTGCACATATCTCAGGGGGGATTTTGGTCCACTTCTCTTTAAAGATCCTCTCCAAATCCTGAAGATATCGAGGCTGTCGCTTGGCAATTTGAAGCCTCAGCTCCCCCCACAGATTTTCTATTGAATTAAGGTCCGGAGACTGGTTACCCCACTCCATGACCTCAATGTGCTTCTTTTGAAGTCACTCCATTGTTGGCTGGTCCGTATTTTTGGGGCCATTGTTGTGTTCGAAGACCCATCTACAACCCATTTTCAGTGTCAGCAAAGATTTCAATGTACAGTTACTACCGTTAGTTTGAAATACTACGGCAAAATACATGAACCAAGGATTTGAATTCCTACTTTTAAAAGTCTATCCTAAACATCTTTACAGGGTAAAGTTGTACTCTACCCTGAGTAGAGAAACACCCCAAAGCAAAAGATTTCCACCTGCATGCTTGATCCTGGGGATGGTGTTTGTGGGGTTGTATTAAGCATTGACGTTATCACCGCCTCCCAGGCCTTCTCAGGCCTTCTCAGGCCCGTACACGTGCCTTCTGGAGCAGGCAACTTGCAATTGCTGCAGGATTCTAATCCATTGGCGGTTCTACAATGGTTTTCTTGGTGACTGTGCTCCCAGTTGTCTTGAGATCTACAATCTTGTCCCTGACATCCTTAGACAGCTCTTTGGTCTTGCCCAGGGTGGAGAGTTTCGGTTCTGATGGATTCTGTAGACAGGTCTCTTTTGTTACAGGCAACGAGTGGAGAGTACTTTCTGTAACAGGATAAATCTTACCGGTCTCATTTAACCCGCATTAAGGCAAATCAATGTAAATCAATGTACCCTATAACGTTTATATGTGGTGATTTTCTACATACACCGTGGATTTCCTGGTCAAACAATCATATGAATATTTCCTCCACTGCAAAGGCATATCAAGCAAACAGCATGCATTTTCATTAGCAGTATTATTGTGCATTTGTACATATAGTAAATGTTGCTGCTGCAGAAGGACATCTGTCGGTCCCTGATTTATCAAAGCAAAGAAAGCTTCTCAGATCAGTAATTAATGCACAGAGGATGTTCTTGGAAACTAATCACATAGACAAGGCTTTGTGTTTTCGGGCCAGATGCAATGTCTCATCTTTCTCTCACGGACCTAATTACTTTTTTATTTTACAAATGGAACATGGTAAATAGCACTTACCCATCATCCATTTTAATAACTATGGTTGTGCTGTGGCAAAGCCCCCTAAAAGTGGACTGCCCGAGCCATTACAGAGAAAATATTAAATGTAATCCTTGTGGTTGGATGTATTCTCATGAGATTGTTAAAGTTTGGAAAAAACAACAACAGCAGCAACATATTACGGCTAAGCCCTACAATGTGGTACAATACTGGCCTAATTAAGAGAGATTCTTGTTTTAAGTTTATATGTTATTATTACTTATGTAAAAAAATATTATATTTACACTATATCTTATATTAACACATAGTGCGAATATGTAAATCATTAGAATGGCTTTCGCTGCACCTCAATTAAGTTGCATTAAATATGTCGTCTTTTTAAATTTGTCTAATTTCTTCTTCTACCCTATTGTACCAGAGAAAGTGTCTTTAAAAATATATCATAAATAGTACCTAATATTTTGAAAAGGAAAGAAAAAATGTATTTGCGGAGGTGGCAGATATGCTGCTTGTTTTTAATCTTTACATTACAATAAATGTCATTTAGCTGACGCTTTAATCCAAAGCAATATACCATAAGTAAATTTCAACCATAAGGACGCAAACCCAGATGAACAAGAAACAAGGACGTTAAAATGTATCTTGGCCATTTGGAAAGGCTGTAACATACACAAATTGCTATTTAGTTTAATATGGCCTCAACAGGTAATTATTTCCTTGCTTCACTTATTTTTTAAGGGATTGGGGGAAATATCACCTTTGTGGGCAGTGTTACATTAGCAATGTACACATGTACATTCAATTATGTTTTAACAAGCAAGCTCCAAGCAAATTACCGGCGAGGCTATGTTGTGTGAAGTGAGTAAAAATTATTATATAGTGACTAAGTTAATGTAAGCTTATGATCTAGGGTTGTCTGTATGCATTAACGTTACCTTGCAAACGCTTGGATTACAATGCCGCAAAATACATCCATGGTGCAACATAATTGACACCTCGAACATAATCAACGTTAATCATGGACGCCATGAAACTTTAAACTTGTTGTCACTACCAGACGCCATTGTTTGCTGACTTCGGACCCGTTAAATTGCAAGTTGTGTATAGCTGGGAGCCATGTGGGGAGGGGGCAGCTGCGCTCATGTGATTGGTTGAAAATGAGGGCGACATCTGATTGGCTACAGATATTTCCATGTTAAAAAAAGCAAGACGAGTGTAAAAAAAAAAAACACACAAATGTGAAGCGATCTGCAAATAAATGCAGTGCGCTCTGCAAATATAAATTGTAATTTATTGATTTTTTGAGTCCTTTTGTGTGCATTTGTAAATCGAATACATTTGTAAATTGTTCTGTGCGCATTTGTGAATCTTCAGTTTTGCATTTGTGCGTCATTCTGTGTGTATTTGCAACTAAAAAGTTGTTTAAAAAGCACTAATTAGTGTACAATAAAAGTCTGCCTCAATCTGGTTCCGGGTCACAGAAACTGTCCCAGACGTGGTTCTCCCCACACATCTCTTTCAGCTCTTTCTGAGAGATTCCGCGGCCTTCCCACAACAGATGGAATAAATAATCCCTGCAGCGTGTTCTGGGTCTGCCTGGGTGCCAAGAATTTTTTTCTTCTTCATTTTTATTACAGTTCAGTCTATTTTATCATTGAACCTTTACCCTTATCACTGGTTTGTTTTCTTCTATCAAATTCTTTACAGAATGTGGAAAACTTGACCCAAGACTGTAAGACCAAATGTATAATTCGAGGATTTGATATGGATAAAATACAGATTTAAGGCCCATGATATCCATTTCTGCACATCAGAATTATACCGACAATTCATGACTGCCTGAGGGAATCTTACTTCCCATGTTCTGCATGACCTTTAACGCTTTGTGCTTTCACCTATCTGCTCATTAACTTTGTAAAAATGTTTGTATAGCTTGGGTCATTTCAACCTGTCCCTGGTGTGTCCCCTATGCCACTTGATCTGAGTGTCAATGAGGCTTCCCTGCTGCTCATCAGGCCTGAAAAAAAGCTTGTCTCTGCATTTTTTTTTTCAGTTGAGCACGAAGGCCGCAAACAAGAGCACCTCTAGCAGCGGCCGTTGGGCTTCAGTCACCAGGCTCGCACTACTCATTTGACAGATATAGAGTAGACTGAGCTTCACAATATCTAATCCCCTCTTGTTCTAGAGGTCACAAAATAAAAGGTTAAGACTAAATGAAGATGGCACACTGCAAAAAAGTTTCAGGTTCGCCTTTAATAAAATGCACTTTCAGGATAATTTTCCCTTTGAAATCAGTGACGCTCCAAGCCTCCACCAGATTGTAGCAGAATGTTAACATTCTCTCTGCAAAGGAAGTGTTAGTAATAACATCATCTTTAAAAATGTTTCCAACAGTTTAGGCACGATCTCCAGACATTTGGCTTTTGGCTAATTTTGTGCCAAACCATTTGCATTTTGTCAAGTACCAACCGATTTATTTCACTTTACAAAGCGGTCTTTCATTACACAAATCTATTTCTCCCCCCACCGATTGGCCGATTAGCGTGATTGACAGCTCATTGGGGTTGTTAGAGCCTATGAAATTGAGTCATTTCCATGAACTCTAAGGAAGCACTGCCAAAGAGGATCACATAACTTGTTAGAATGTTTTTAGAAACCCAATTTCTATTGATGTATTTGCACTTAATTTATTTGCCTTATAGAATTTAGTAAGATTAAGTTAAAACTTTTTCCTTGGCCCCATTTGACTTTGAAAGAAAATGTTATATTTTGTCTTTATTATTTTGTCAGAATGCTTTGTTTGTATATGAAAAAAAAAAATCTTTATTTAGCCCCCCGTACAATAAAATTCACCACCCGCCACTGACCACAAGTAGCTTTCCAAACAACAGCAGGGTACATTGGAGTCCGTTACTTAGCTGAAGCGTTTCCTGTCATTCTTAATACAACCAAGTGAAGTCACGAATGTAATCAATTAAAAAATATTGAATAGAATGTGTTTTACCCAACAAACGGATAACAGATGACGGTAAAGTTTCCCCAAAAAGGTTTGGCGGTTTAAAGAAAATGTCCAAACAAGTCATCCTTTTCAAACCGATCCTGCGGTAGGTTGTTAACCTTATTGTTTTCAACTTTGTTGATGTCTTGAGAATTGTAAAGGATGAGAAAATAATGCCATTTCATGAATGTGTTGAGGCCTACATATGTGTTGCTGAAATCAGAAACCAGTCAAAAGTATGATAACCAAATGAATGAGTCACATGCACGATTTCCAGGTGAAATATCTTTATGAATTATTTACCTACATTAACTGCCATCCCTTTTTTTTAATCAATTTCTATATATATTTAAAACATGAGTACAGTCAAGGTCATAGTTAACTTGACTGCATATATTTTTCCAACCGTGATATGAACAATGGGCGAACATTATGTTATCACAAATAGGCCTATAATTCTGCAACACCATGCTATGTGGGTGCAAATGTACAAGATCTCCCCTTTTTCACATCCCCAGGGTGAATGCACTATTCAATGCTCCACTGAATTACCCTTTGCAACTGTTATCACATGCAAAACCACCCCATGTGAGTTGTTACGCTATTTAATGTATATTGAAAAGAGGGACCATGTCACTTCTCTTGGAATTGGGTTTAATAGAACGGTTATTTGCTGTTACGTCCTGCATCTTAAGAGAATTATAAGTGCAGCATTTATAAAATACTTTTCAGTATTTCTTCAGACTAAACAAAATCTCGACAGATCCTCGGTTTGTTTAACCACCGTGTTTGTTTAAACTGGTTAAGATTACCGTAGAACCTAAGCCACATGAGCGCACAAAGCGAGAATGAACATGCCCCTACAATTGTTTCTATTTATTAAAGATAATAATAAGGATGAAAATATGTACAGTGGGCTGTGGGATGCTGAGTAAATGTGCAAGTGGGGACCGACACCAAGCATCCAAGTTCAAATAATGATGTTACAACACGCATGCGCCAATAATCTTGATTCTTTCAGTTTCAGTATCTGATTTAGTTTTAAAAGCTCCACTGCAATTATGGGTACACATGCAATTTGAGTATCAACATCATTTCACTGTGAAAATTCAAATTTACTATGTGGAAGTTACAGAGCCTCAAAGCAAAGCTAATGAGCCAGCAATGCGATCAATTCAATATATATTTAAATTTTACCTACACTAACTTTCATTTTATTTTATTTGCGCGGTCTCCTTTAAACTATTAAACTAGTAGTTCACTTGCTTTCAAAACTCAGTTTGAATGCATGTGTTTGTCTGTGTGCAGGCTGTATATGAGACATTCAGTTCTGTGTGTGTGTGTGTGTGTGTGTGTGTGTGTGTGTGTGTGTGTGTGTGTGTGTGTGTGCTTATCTGGTCACACATGACTGTAAGAAACTGCTGGGTGAGTCAAAGCAGTCAGGCATGATTAGATGATGTGAAGCTTGGGTCAAGGTCACCGTCTTCTATCAGGCCTGGTTTAAATTGCAGTGAAA
Organism: Pungitius pungitius; assembly: GCF_949316345.1. Lineage (NCBI taxonomy): Eukaryota > Metazoa > Chordata > Actinopteri > Perciformes > Gasterosteidae > Pungitius > Pungitius pungitius. The sequence goes on from NC_084905.1 coordinate 1,276,035, forward strand.
CCCTCAGCCTGTCTCTGCCTCCATGATGTAGACAGTTAGCTCCACTCCCCTAACATGACCTTGCTTTCATCCATTTTTCATGAGACGCAATGGCAGAGGGACGAGGGCACGTCGTTCTCGCAACAATTAGTCAGCAAAATCAAATGTAATTTACCCCTGTTCTTACACTGGCCTGAGTGAATTTTAAAGACTTAAGTGAAGTGGTGCCTTCACAATATTAAAGAAGGGTCTATGTTATAAATTATAAAACGCATTGAAATTTGCATACATTTCAATGTAAAGAGAGAGAGGTGCAGAGCAGAAGCTGTCAACCAGGGATTTGCAGAACGGCAAGAGAACTGACAATAGGCAGAGGCTTATATACTTAAAAAGACAGGATTTCAATTTTAATCCACTATAAATGAAGAAAAAAAAAGCATAAAATACAATCAACACTAGTAGGCCTAAATATCTAAGCTGAGGCTTATTTAAAAAAAGAAAAAGATGTGCTGAATAATGGAGAGAGGATGGGAAGAGACTGAAGAAGTAAAAGAAAAATGTGGCTTAGATTCAATTAAACAAATACACAGGAGAGAATACTTGTGATTACACCATTTACAGGTACCGGCTTAATTATGCTACAATAAAGATTTCCTGTTACTTGGTTGAGCACCTGAAGGTGCGATGGGTAAATAGACAACTGCAGACTAAGAAAAATCACCAAAAAAAAAAAAAAAAAAGAGTCTGGAAAGAGGGACTTTCGTAAACCGAGTGCAGCAGACTTAAGATCCCAAAGTTTTTTCCTGGCAGTAAGAACCAAAAACCAAGTATGAATGTGCATGTAATACAATGGCTCAAGCTACTGCCAAAATAAAATAACTCTGGAGGGCAACAATGACTTATTTGTCTTAATCCATTTAATATTCTCCATGCCCCAAACACTTTCCACTTTCAATTTCAAAATCATTGGGCCAGCCTTCTTTTAACCCTGAATCATTTATTTTCACAGACTCAATTAGCCTATTGTTCTGAGATAATAACCTCACACAACAGCCATCTGCTCACTGGTTTAGTAATTCACAGAGAGCTGCAACACTATCAAAAACAACATTTGCTAGGGAATGACAAAACAACAAAAGGAAGTAGTGGGACAAATGTTTGATGAAGAAAATTACTGAATTATATATAAAAAGCATCCACACCTCCTGTTCAGTAGTTAACCTTTGTATAGGGTTCATTCTTTTGTTACTCAGCTGTATTTTGGGAAAATCAAAGCGTATTATGTACAGGACAGCTCCCATTCCTTGATTTTTCTCAGGGCGTCATCTATTGGGTTTCTCAGTATATAGAATTGTAAGACTGAAGGTACACAAGACCTACTAATTCCACACTTTTCTTTGCCCTGGGTCCAGCAGACACGTACACCATGTATGTAATGTGAGTGTGTGTGTAAGGGGGGGGTTACGGTCTGTGGCCGATAAGTGTTCCGAGTCTGAAAACAAATACGAACAATGAAACCACACTGTAGTGACTGATATTAAAAAGAAAGATCCTGTTCCTTACTTGCTAACACACAGATTTTGCAAGTTTCAACCTCATCCACACTGTTCCAATTATTTCAGTCTGGGGTTTTAAGGCACTTTAAGTTGGAAATGTAATCATATGTTTGGGCTGGACTGAAGTCATTAACAATGTATTCTGAATGATACCTAATATGGATTCTTCATTCATGTAATGTCTTGTTTTATATTTCGCTCGGGGATGTGAGTTGGATCTCTCCTGGAGAGAGGGGGAAAATGTTATGTCTCCACGACAGGGTTTCACAACATACCGTACGTAGATATCGTGCCTTTACTTTGATAGGACGATGACGTGTTTGCGGTCGGCGTGTAAGTTAAGATGAGTTGGGGGGGGGAGTGGCTCAGGCAGCGGTGCCAGGTGGAGGCGGAATTGACCTCAGCTGCAGGGAATGAAGAAGAGGGGAGAATCAGCGTGACGAGGAGGCTGAACGCCGGGTGCCCACTCAGGGATGAAAGGGTGTGCAAAGGATCGACAACGTTTTTGTTCACCTTTTTAAAACATTTGAACAAATTCAATATGGTGTCCTTGAGTGGGGCCACACATCCTGAAACGCCAACAGGAGCTAGACAAATGTGGCCTTAAGGTAACATCGGGGCTGGAAATGATCCGTCCAGGGAACCAGACACCTAAACGTCATGGGTCATTGGTGCTGTGACGATAAGACTCAAGGGGCTGCCTCCTCTTCATCTCTTCATCTCAACAACCTTACTCCAAGTATCACTTGAGCGGTGTAGATGGTAGTTGTAGTATTTTATTTTCATAAAACTTGCCTATTGTGAGTTGCAGATCAAAAGAAGTTGTGGACAGAACTGTATTTATTGCCAGTTTTTTTTTGGGGGGGGGGTTTGTGAAAGCGTGTTGAACCGGAGAGGACTTCTGGTGTGTTTTTTTTACACTGGTTTCATTGTCAATCTGTTTCTCCTGACTGAATTGGAAATGTGATTTACACGTGCTGTGTCCTAGTGTTCAGGAAGGAGTACCGCAACAAACAGGCCTACAGCGGTTATTGTTTTGTGTGTGTGTGCACATGTTTGAGTGTGTGGGCCCACGTGGTATTTAGTCAAGTTTGGAGTTTTGCTATTTATCTGAAACGATGTTGTGAAAAAGGTAAAAAAAAAGAAAAGCAGTTTTTTGCTAACGTTTAAATAAAAATGATGATCTAATGTCTATAAAAGTTGGCTTCGGCTTTACCAGAGTCGATAATAAGACACTGTGACAGATAAGCTGTGCGCATTCATTGGCCCACCTCAGGCAGACCTCAATCGTCATAAAGAGTTTTTTTGGGGACATTCCATTTTTACAGGTTTGCTAAAATGACCATCAAGGCTGTTATTACTTCCCCCGACGTCCTTCAGCATGCAAGTAACCGTGGGCATGTCTCAGTTGCGTGGCCTGCAGCCTTCAGGGACGGACTTGCCGACCGCATACGTCACTTCGGCTGTCGAGTGCCGTTAGCTCCTCTCAATGTGGTCGAGGGACGAAGCCCTCCAGGTGCCAATTTGAAGGACACATCTCATCTATCCTGTGTGGCTCAACATATCCCATAATGCAGTGCGGGCCGACTAATTAAATTAACGGCAGGTGGGATTATATCACTTTTAAATCTATGTTAAGAAATATAATTCACTCGAATATCTACAAATGTTTTGATAAATACGATCACATCTTAGTTTGTTAAATCATGCATTTAAATTACGGAATGCCATATACACACATACGATGTGAGACCCAACTGCTCGGAGTTATAACGTTGACTCCGTCATGCTGCCCCCGTTCTCTAAATTTCTTAAGGTTACACCTCGTTTCCCAACTAAAATGTCCTTGCATTCAAGTTAAGAAAATGTCATCGCTGTTTAATCACAGTATTGATCAATTTCCTTTTCCTTAAGATTGCAACATTAGTTTTAGTAAGAAAGTACATACTGATTCATTTGAATTTTAAAATGACCAAACTGTGTTCTTCTCTCGGATTGAATTATATCACGCTATGAAGGTGAACCGTATCTCTTTCTAAAATAAATTAATGACGCAAGCAGAAAGTCCTCCGGTAGGCCAGACCGTCCCATTTCAGAGCCCGTTTGGTCGTTGGACCCGGCCCAGGTGTTTCGGGCTCTGCCCCTATTCAGTTCCCGATGAACAAACCTGCGCCGCATCAGACAATCAGCAAAAGCTCCATTTTAACTCCTCCTTGTTCTGCTAATGAAATGGCTTTTTGTTTGCTGCTGTGTGAGGTGTGACCTCATGCACCTGAGCTAAATACTGAGGATGGGTTTTTTTTAGGGGTTCTCTGCCATTTGTTATAAGATCTTTGTTATCTCCTTTTTGTTGGCTGGGGAGAGAGTTCAGTGCTCTTTATTCTGTTAGTAAATAGAACAATTTGTTTTCTATTTACTGAGGTAGTTCTTTTTATTGTTTTGGCCTTTGAGTCCCTGATGTCCTTCCTTCGTTTTTGTTCGTTTACTCTGGCAACTTGATGTTCAATAAATGTCACGGTTGCTGACCTATGTTAGCTATTGTCCTTTTGTTTCACCTTTTGAACACACATAATCTAGTGCTCGCTTATGTTACAGCCTGTACCTCAGGTTTTGCAAAAGGCTGTCACTGCTGAAAACACACCTGGGGGCGGCTAGTTTTGCCCTTCAGAATAAGAAGCATGGTCCAGATTATACAACAAAAGCTCCTTCAAAATAAACTATATGTATACTGTCACCTGGGCCCCGTTCCGCGTTCGTGGCAAACTGAGTTAGACGGATCATTTTCAGGATCATATGACGTAGATCGGGCCTTTCGGGTCCCAGAAGCAGGTTTGGCTAAATCACATGGCAACACATCAAAAAACTTGATGGCGCATGTTCATTTGAACGAGCTGGATTAGTTTGCTTTGATCATTATTTATGCCAACAACAACTCATTGGATGATGATGAATTCCATGAAACCTACTGCACATTTTAAGAAATACAATCTGACTGATTAGAGTGATGAGGCACTTGATATGAGCTTTTACATTTTCCTCAGAAGGCTTTATAGTCACGTGACTGCCCCTGTCCAGAAACTCTCATATTGGCACAGGGAAAACTCTCAAAAATGAAAAAGCATTTGATGGGGAGAATAAGGGAGGAAACCTTTGGGGCGTGGAGAGACTGCGATGGATGTACAGAATGAACAGTGTAAAAGATGTACAATATGTACAATTCATTTGACAGAAATGATTTAAATACATACAGTATCTCCTCGTATGCGTTCATGATCATCTCCTGCTCGTCAGCGGTTTCTTTAAGTTTATTTGCCGTTGTACTGTTAAAAAAACCCTTGTATCGGCGATCGACTCTTCTAACGTGGGACGCGATTATCGCGATGACGGACATCTGGTTCAAACTAACCAGACGGTTTGAGCGCGGATCAGCCTTCGAGGAACCAAGACAGCCTGACATCAATCATCTTGTTAATTTTAGCTGGTTAACGGGGCACTTGATCAACTTAGTTTAACCATGTACGAGGTATAGGGCTGAGGTTGTTCTTATCCTGCTTTCTCTCATCAAAGTAACTTATTAGACATGTAGAAATGAATAAAGATGGTTTATTTACTAGGCGGGGCATAACTTCACACCAGTTTAAAGTGTTACTTAGGTCTGCCCAAAGCGCGCCCCCCCCCCCCCCCCTTCTCTTCATAAAAGTCTCTATTCTATAGCCTACAGCGCATCAGAAAAAAAACTGTAAACCTACGGGAAGTACTGCATATATTAAATTTGCCATCACCCTTTATATGTATTTCCATGGATGAGATGGACAAAAGTCAAACTGCTGCCACAATAACAATCACACCCTGCAATCTAATAGATCCCCGCAGTGAACCGTCAGTCGTGGCCGCCCGTCAGTCAATTGATTGAATGGAAGCCGTGAGGAGCGGATGTCCAATGGAGAGGTTTAGAGGATAGGATTTAAACCCAGTGAGTATAAAAAGGATACTGTGGTTTTAAATCAATCTAATAGGATTAAAATATTAATATGAGACCTAAGTGGTCGTAGTAAATTCTAGATGAACAAGGTAGTGATTCCCTTTCAACTGAGCATCATTTGCAACATGTACTTCCTCCTGTAATTATTTGACGTTTGTTTAGCCTCCGTCCTTCATTACATCAGATACATGTTGCATCAGATCATGTTTAAAACAATGTTATGATTGTAAAAATGGTGTCTCGCTGAACAAAAGCTTCATGAATTGTATAAGTCTTTATGCACCTGGTCTAATTTCAGACCTAACTGAGGATCTGATGAAATCAATCACTGATACCGTGAACCAGCAGCAACGACATTAACATCTTGCTGACACCGCGCTCGTGTGTTGTGCTGACGGAGCCATCAGCTGATTCCTAATAGAGCCCTCTTCACATCTAGACTCCAACAATGCGGTGCTTCCTCTTGAGGATATTATACAAATGTAAAATACATTTTCTTCAGATCTGTTCAAGTTGTATTTTGTTCCAAATATATGTATACCTATTTCCCTTCTATGTGCACGCCCCTTACACATTTTGGATTCGGGCTGTTTTAATTCATGTTTTAAAACCCAGGTGTGAATCGCAAACTAAGTGTGATTTGTGTTGGGACAAAATGGAAGCACATCGGGGCAATGAATGGGCCATTCACTCATATGGACCCGCCATATCGAGGTGGTTGCAACAGGCCACAGGTGGAGGTCATATTAAATATGAGATTGTGGTGGCCACTGTACATTACTGGTGTGTTCTGCATTCAGCATGGCCCTCATAAGCATTTATTTCACCTTTCAACAGCTCTTCGATAACTTAGGGGGGAAAAACATCTTGATAAGGTAAAGTAAAAAAAAATGATAAAAATGTTGTCCATTTACTTCAAAGATAAAAGCAAGTTGGAAATTTAGCTTTTTCTTTTTAAACCATTAAAACTTGAATGTGTTTTACACTCATTGGCTGCAGTTCTCCTCTGTTTGTCTGTGGAGCTGAGCGCCGCCCTCTGTGAAACACCGGCACGGAGTGGAGAAGACAATCAAAAGCCTGAAGTTTTCAAAAATGTCCTCAAACATTCTGGAAAATTCCACATGTTACAGCTGTTCCATTTTATCCTCCAAATACCGCAGTTCCATTGCTGTTTTTCGCATTGTGTAAATTAAAGTATCCTCTATTACTAAGGTCATAATTATACCTCAACTGAGAAAAGGAGCTGTTGATCATTTTGAGAAGTAAACACATTTTTCTGTTCATATTTATGTTTTCAACTGCTATTATTTATCTGGTGAGGAACTGCAGTGAGATGTTTCAGTAGGAACAAATTAAGGTCATTGCTGGTGGGCCTCTGTGATTGTGAGTACAAAGTCTGCCAATATGCTGCACAGCTTTCAGAGAAAGCCATTGAATCCCGGGACACCTGTTGTGGATTGAGAAAGGGCAGCTTCTGTATTTGATTTTGAAAGGAGCTTTGTTGGATTTAATGCTGTTCAGCTTTTCTAGCTGATAGATCTGTGTGCTTTTTTATCGTCCACTAACTAAAAGGACCGGAGCGGACCACCACAATTATTTGCTCCATCTTGCCTTTCGTCCTAGATCTATACACCTATTGTGTAGTTTATACATGTTTAAAGAAACTGCATGTACAGTATGTGGCGAGTAAAGGAAAATGTGTGGTAACTTCAGTTACAGGGTAGACTCATGGACCCACATCCTAAAGGACTAAATCCTGTGTGCTGTGTCCATCGGAGGATCAAGTGCCAAAAACGACCAACATTTTTTTAAAGTTTTCATTCCATCCTTTCCATTAAGGATAAATAAAACGTGACACAAAAGCATGTAGATAGTTTGTCTTTAAGGCCTGTAACTCTGAGACATAGTGACTGTCCTCTAATACACAGCAACATTCGACGTATTAAATCATTTATGATCTTGAAATGGTTTCATTCAATATTTCTACAGTACACATGCCTATGTAATAGTAAAATGACCTAAATTCTACAAAGCTATTTCCTCCATTGAAGGATAATTGGATTCTTACTGAGTTGATGCCACAGAAACTAAAAGGCACCAAAGCAGTCACTGGACTTGTTTCTAATCCCCCGGGCAGAGCAACAAGTCGCCAGCTGTATCTGATCCCTTCCAACTTGAATAATCTGAGCTCTATAGTTATCTTTGCTGCTGCCTCTGACATTGAGAAAGAATGACTGAATTGATAGAAGTGCCACCAAACGTGTCCCCTCAGGTTTATCAAGCTCCAAAAAAAAAAAAAAAGGCAAACCAATCACCATCTGACTGGGCGAATATATAATGGAACAGGACCAACCAGCAAAGTTCATCTTGCCTCAAATACATGTGGAGATCAGATTTTAGTTTGGTCCAATTGTTTAACTTAATGACTAACCACATGAAAACTTCCTGACATTTACACCATCCTTGGCTATATTTGTTAAATGCAATTGTAATAAGAACAAAACACCGATCAGTGACAAATGATTAACTAGCAGGGCCCATACACACAAAGATGTTTGTGTAATCTGGCCTGTCCAAATGTTAGCATGAAGTATTTAACATTCCCTTGAAAGACTGCACATTAAATTTAGAAAACATCTAAAACGGACAAACGAGGAACCTATTTATTACTTAATAAGCTCTTTCTTTGACCAAACACATCAAGGTGGACAAATGGTCGTACACAAACACACATTGATGATGATAATCTGAAAAGAAATATATTTACAATTCAGTCGAGGCAGAATGTGCGTATTTAACATAATACTACTTATGGTTCCCGGCATTTGTCCATTTTAAAAGAATTACAATGAATCAGCAAACACTGGAGTTGATCAATGTGGCAGGAGTTTGTTTGATTATTAGCAAGTGTCACATTTAGTATATTGACACAAACTAAATTTGAAAAAGAGGAAGCCAGCAGGCGGATGCAATCACATGAATAGTCACATCACCCATTACTCCATAATGTCGGAGATGCCCTGATTATTTAACAGGATGGTAAAACATCAAATGGAATTTTCTATTTAATAAATGAATCACAACCTATTGTAGCTAAGGTTTTTACTGCTTGTGACAATTTATGTCCTGTTTAATTTACTAATAAAACAAATAACCGATGCCATTTGTGATTCTCTGGTTCCACCTTATTACGAATTAGTACCATTTGACTTGGCTGAGACATGGAGTGAGATGTACGCCATGTAGGTAGTTTGTGAAAGCATACTTCAATGTTTAATTAAGTGCTTGAGAATTACCTGAACCGCCAGAGAGGGACTCAACTAAGAAAAAAAAAACCTTTTTGTTTCCTCTTTACCCTTTTTTCTTCAGTCAAATCAACCCCTTATGCTTACGACTTTTGCAATTTTGTCTTGGTTTAATTGCTCTCTACAAGTCCCTCTTAAAAGCATCATGAGTGTCAAAGTGTTAAGTTGGCTAGTATTTGTTCAGTCCATCGCTGCATCATGGATCCCTGGAAAAGCACTTCTATAACGTTTTGGTAAAAGAAATGCTAACATAATGTTCAAGCTCATCTGTGTGGGTAATGGAAAAAAGACGTACCCTTCACGTGTATCATTGTACAAACAATGGGTGGGATTGTGTGGCCGAGGGAACGAACTGAGCTGAAGTGCCTCACACTGATAAAATGTCTCCTGGCTGTAGAGTAACAATACGTTTCTGTTGATGCCACCTGTGACTGAACTGAGGTATAAGAACTGCCCTGCATGTATCTGCTGTGACCTTGTTTCGCTTGCAAACGAAATAAACGGAGACAGACATATTTTACTTTATTATTATTTATAGATTGTCTGTGCAAGATCTTCCATCACTAAAGTCAACCTTTCCCCACTTCCAAACCCTCTACTTTTTGCACCCTTGCCAGTATCACACCTGTCTTCTAATCCTTCCTTCATTTTGGGGTTATTGCCTTTACTTGGATGTGTCTTCCTGACTGAGGCAACAATTGACGTGCCTGATACTGCTGATGTAAGATGGCTACAAATGTTATATAGTGAATATTATAGTGAACTTTTGTCTAAAATGTTTTGACATTTGAAATGGCTTTGACATGAATAAATGTTTTCTTTTACTTTTTATATTAATAGGCTAGTTCTTATATAGTGTAATAGCTTGTCAAAATTGAATTAAATTCAAGAAAAACTGCTGAAGCAAAACTTTAACATTGAAGCACAGCTGACAAAAATACAGTTTTGCCCCAATCGTCCCCTTTATATTGTGTTATGGTAGCATAAATTCAAAAAGCACCTGATCTTTGATGTATTTAAGCTGGAGATAGTGGCCATGGAACTCTAACAAAAAACACACTGTATATACATATAATGTGTGTTTGTATAAAAACAAGGTATATTCATGTTTTCCTTTCTGAATATACATCCTCGTTCTACAGATCCATGGCTATGATACACAGTCTGGTTTTGCTTAAAGCCTCATACGTGCCATCTGTTTTAACCCGCATGTTCACAGAAAACGAGTTGTGCCAAGAAGTGTCTCACTTCTTTTATGGCATCTGCTGCAAGATTTCTGACACTCCCTGTGTTACCCTTCTGCTGCAAGTCTGTTGGTGTACTGCTATTCCTGTATAAAGGTGGAAAAGAAAGTAAGATATAGCAACCACAACTTTGTATAGTTTGTGTTTCATAATGGCCACAATGTTACACCTCATAATGCAATTTGTTTATTTAGAAGGCTGTATGGTAGTGGTTTGATGGTGTAAACAGGTGAGCACACTTTGTGTCCCGTATTACTGCGATGTCAGAGGCTACCTGAGTTTTGTTAGTGAGCATTAATGTTTCCTGATTGACAAGGAGTCAGAAGGCTTGCACAATCCCCAGATCTTTTACACTAAATTCTAAAACTATTCATTGTTGATTTCACATGATTACTAATGACAACTCATTTCAATATAGTCATGTAAAATAAAATGTGAACTAAACCTTATCCTTTTTTTCAGGATAGATATAGTAGAAACAGCTGAATCAACAAACACATTTTTAATATGAACTTTTCTATTATTGCTAGGCCATTTAAATCAATGAATATTGTTGTAATGCTCATCACCTCAAGGGTCTTGTTCATTTTACCATTTACAATCACACAGAAACAGGCTGAATGTAAAGCTTAGCCCATCCAATTACAAGTCGAATAACTTTTCACATTAAAAGGCCTAAATCATTATAATCCAGATATTTCATCTCGGTTTAAAAAAAAAAAGCAAATCTTGTTTTTGACTGTCAAAACAACACGAGTGAAGTGGAGATCTTGTCAACATGGATATACATTTTAGTCTTTCAAAAAGGTATTGAATAACATGAATTTATCCCACTTTCTACTATTTTCACACAGAATGAGGGACCTTACTGTGCTGCCTTTCCAGATGTCCTTAACTGACCTCAGCACAGATCAAGTCAACGCGTCCTTCCTAAAGCTGAATAATGATAATGACCATCCTTGTACAACTGTCTCCAAAGACTCAGTCATCATGGTGTTTGTGACACTCTCCCTTGGTTTCAGGGAGAATAGAGGGATAAACCTTTCTCCGCTCCTTAACTTATTGACACCGTCCCCCGCTTTTGGCTCACCGACACAGAGTTGTGAAGAAATGAAAGAATTAATGAATGAAAATTGTCTATTCTGAGCCAGAGGCTGTCCTGGACTTTAATTAACAGGAGTACTGTATTTTGTTTGTCCCCCTTACTGGGATGGATGGATCCCCAGACTCTGATGAAATTGAATGCATCACTTAATTAGTTTTTCTTGGACAATGCCATGGGCTGTAACATCAACTATCAGTACAAGATTGTGAGCATCCATGACATCTGTATTTATGGTCTAGTATGATAAAGGCATTTTCACAAGTGTATGTGTGTGTGTGTTCTACCACAGGTCACTTGTACTGTATTGGATTTGCATTAATGCAGTTGACACCTGAATATCTAGACTGAGTCATTGCAGAATCCAGCACCATTAGCGTTTTGAGCTGCATCCATTCTTCTACACAAACCTGTCTAGTAAATATTATTCACAGAGTAAATTGCTGTTAACCCTATGAATGTCTACTTGGCTTTTAACTTGATATTGCACTGCAGCAAGGAGGGAAACTAAAGGGAAGCACTTACTGTTAGAAAGATAAATTACTTAAGAATATGGCGCAAAGGCAGTTTCCCACCAGAAAGACATTTCGGAGAACCATTACCTATTATTGTGAGCACTGATGTGTACTTTGATTGATAAATTTCAGTATCTTTTGAGGTTATTAGATTCCTGTGCAAAATGTTAATTTAACTTACCAATCAGCTTTAATTTAAGGTCATGCTAGAGAGAACGGGTGGCACCTTGGGATGCCAATCAGATTTCAGAGGTTGTCTTTACCTCCCTGGACTCGAGCTGCATCTCATTTTGCCGGCTGCATCCTTCAGAGGACCCAGCCTTTGCGGTCAGCATGGCCCGGGTCCTTTGGCGACCATATAGGATGCACCAGGCTTACTCTGAAATGAGACGGTGTATTAAAAAAAATCGGCCTCAGGAGGATTCGGGGCGATGGCTTCAATGATAAATATAATTTTCCCTAATGTGTGTACTTGACAACAAACAACAAAGAGTTTCTTCTACATTTTCTTCTGCAATACACCGACATACATGTCAACAGAAGTCGGTAAGTATAGGTGTATACCAGTCATTCAGTCCTTTTAATCGCTGCAGTGAAAGGCAATACTCCCATGATCTTGCAATAACTCTGTCCAACCTAAAAAGCTAGAAAGGGTTTTAATCAAGCCTTATGTTGCCCCGTGACCCTTCAGAGTTGCCGCCCCTCTTCCTGAAACAAAACTTGAGACTCAGCCGAGCCGCATATCAACCCCCCCCCCCTCCCCTGTTGGCTTGTGGGAGAAGCACGCTGCTGTTCAAAGTCTGTCGTAGTGTTGAATGTGGGTCTTTGATTTTGCCTGACTACAGAATTATGAGGATTGTTTTTGGTCCTGGCTAGCTGGGTGGGTGGGGAGATTTATTATAGCCAGCTGGGGAGAAAAATACATTTACAATCCATTACATTATTAGCCAGGCTTACTTATAGTGCAGAACAGAAAGAGGCCAGTTATGGGTGTGAAGTGACACTGTGTGGTGAGACCCAACTCAGCCCAATTTCAAGTATTAAATGTAATCATTTGTGTTCAAGCAAAAAAAAGGCTATAATTAGGTCAACTCCATTTCAATAACTAAGGTTTTCATATTAGATTAATAAGGGAAATATTACTTTATAACCTCAAATTATACATTGCTAACTACTACATTTACTGAAATAGTAATTAGATCCTCTTAATTGTGACCCATCTGTGCGTTTGGCCAAAAGTTTAAATCTCATCGGTAAATAGCAGATATGCCGTTCAAATGTATTTATTTCTAACTGTAAAAAATGCATTACTTTGCCTGTTTGGAAGCAATGCAGCCAAAAGGAGATGTTGTCTGGGAAAAAGCATGTTCAGAGCTGTTTCAAATTAGTCATGTGAATCAATACCGAAGTCAAATAAGATGTAGTGAACAATTCTCACGGTTTGGTTCTTCTTGCTGTTTTATTTTGTAGTCTCTTGTCTCTTGTGTCCCCGGGTTAGCTTCACTTCCTGCCTTGTCCTGTGATTGCCTGATTGTTTCCACCTGTGTCCAATCACCTGCACCTCCCTGGTGGATTAAAGCCCCGTGTGCGTGTTGTCCCCTGTCGTTGTTGAGTTTACCCGTCGTTGGTGCACGTCCTGAGTTTTGGGATTAAAGAGCATTTTCTTTGAAATCCTGCGTTTCCATAAATTACCCTTTAAGTTACAATTTCAATGAGCATCAGAATGCAATCATGATCAGGAATGGTTTAGGCATGCTAGAGATTTGTGTGAGTCTCTTCAAATTTTAACATTTTTCACAATTACCCTGAGATTTATGTGGAAGAACAAAGATACCAGCAGCAAATATATAATTATGTGTCATTTAGCTGACATGGAGCAGCTAGGGTTCCCGGTGCATCCTCTTCACTCCATGCATCACCGTTGCTCCAATTACCTGATTAGTAATAGGAGTGTAATATAGCTCCCTCCCTTGGAGCAGGGCATCGATTTTCAATGCTATACCAATGGCGTGCTGTTCATTTCCACACCACCCAGTGCTTTACTGCATTGATCACATCAATTTTTTAATGTCACAGAAGTCCTGTGAGTTGCGCATTGGATATATATACTAATTGTTGCTGTAGCTGGAATCTAGAAAGAAACATCCATCAACAACATTTGGAAACAAAGTTTGGAGCCTTGAAGCCGACTCTGAGTCGTGATGTGCACATAAGAGCCAACATCGTTTCGTCTTCATAATTTGAGTAATGTTACTAGAGTCCACGAGTATCCCCTCATAGCAGACTCTGAATGACCTCATGCCTTCCTCACTGGCAGATTTGCTTCCTTTTAAGAACACCGCGATACATCCAAGAAACACGATATTGACCAAGAGCATAGTAGCAAAGTACACCCGTCCCAAAGTAAATGAGCCATTATTTCATACATCAGGCAGATGATATGAGCATTTCACTCGCACAGCAGGCACAGCTCTATGCTGCAGTTTTTACTTTACCAATATTGTTCTCCTTAATAGAATTTAAAAACTGTTTAGGATAGTAGCCTGTGATAGGGAGACATAATATATATATATATATATATATATATATATATAATAAAAGAAGCTGCCAGGTGTTGTGTTGTGTGGCACCAAATCTGTAAACCATCCGGCTTTTGAACTGTGCTGCTGTTCTTTGGCCAGATGTTGTGTGGCAGTGATTTGGTGTCGATGTTATTTACCAAACAGGCTGCCAGTTGACCTGAGTGCATCATAAGCCAAATAGTTTGTAACAATCACTTTTGTATGGACATGTCTTCTTTCTAGAATTATCAGTAAAATATCTCGTGGCCCAACTGTATTTTCTTTACTAATTAGATATGGATTATTTTATTATATTTTGCTCTTTTTTAACTTTGATTCAAATTCATATTTGTTGTTCTAATTTATTGACCACGCTGAAGTTTTTTTTTACTATACTAATATTCCCTGAAAGTTGCAATGAATTAAATGTTAATTTGATTAAATCAACTAATAACAGAATCTAAAGTAGTTGGAGTGAGTTAAATGAGGCAGATTTTTTTTAAAGCAACGGTGTTTTGTGCATGATTAACTCTTGGTGTTCCAAACAGGGTCAATTAGTGCATCCTACTATCACGGTTTCCACGGGAACACGGGCTCGGAGCACTGCAGCAGCCCACGCCGTCTCCAGTGATCGCCCACACAGAACAAAGCCAGGCCATTACCACGTTGTTGTGTGTATTTGTTGGCATGTGAGCACATAAAAGATGAAGAGAGAGGGAGAAAGACGACCGAAGGGCCGTGCATCTATGGCTGCAGGTGCATTTACTGCAGCAGTGTGGTTGCTTTGCTGCATTGCTGGTAAGTTTAAACATGGTGAACACACCCCCCTGGAATTAACTCTCCTTATATTTTTTTATACTGCAGCACTCCAGGAGAGCGGGGGGGTTGAGGGGGGGGGGGGGTGTGACAGTGGGTGCACTGTGCCTCTGCTCAGTGGTATCCTCCAAGAGACGTGTTCTGGTTGTAGGACAGAATCTCCTGTCAGACGTATCAATTGCCTGCCCTTCATGCAATCTCTAAGACTACTACAATGTGGACCTCAACTTTGCCTGCTATGCTATTATAATGTGCAACCATATACTACCAATGCACTAGTACTACCATCAGTACCGAATAATTTGGTTCTAATTAAACCTGTTGCCCTTGAACATAATAATGTGGGGTTTAATGAAGTACGCTCTGCTCCCTTTTTGCTCTTCTGTATGCCAGCCACCTTTTTAGGCAATTAGCTTAAAATTAAAGTAATCTCAGGCCCACATGGTACTTTTCAATACAGTATTTAATTGAAACTGAAATCTCAAATGCTTTACCTTTATATTTTCTTTTAGTAAAAAAAAAAAGAAACAAACTATTTTTCCGGGGATTGTGGATTTTAGAGAGATGCTTAAACGGGAGGGATATCTGGGACCTGTGGTCAATTTCTTTAGTATAAACGGAATTGATGTTGACACAGAACAGTGAATTTGCCATTGCGTTCTCATGTGGATTACATAAAGATATCTTATACCTTTTAGATTATTCTTCTGAATTTAATTTACTTTAATGCAACTGTTCAATTATGATCCAATAACATCAGTGTAATTTTGTTCATTACACACGTAATAATTTGAATGAGATTTTCCTTCCTTTATTCCACTGTGTTAGTGAAATAGAACTTGTCTCTTCAATCTATTATAGTATTTTATATCTGAATCATGCTTATTGCTTCATTGTTTGAGATGGCTTTGAAAACCATCTCAAATGCAGGGATTGCTTTTTATTTCTGAAATGTCTATTTTCAGTTTAATTGAACCTAAGTGCAACGATGGCTGTTGCCTTCATACGTATATTTCACACATTTTCACTCTATTTGCTTTTATGAAACAAAATATTACACACATTAGTCAAACACTAGCACGCTGAACACCACGCAGGAATTAAGCACTCATTAATTTATTTGAGCCTCGGCAGCAGACTAAATAAGGAAATGAGGAGCTTAGTGGTGTGTTAGTCAAAAGCCAGTGGAGGAAGCCCTGGGCCTGGTTTTATAAACTGTAATAAAAACAAACCTGTCATACGCTTAAAAGAGCAGGCTGGTTGGAATTATTCATCGTATTGGAATGTTTCCTCAAACTCAAGAATGTATGCTTTAGTCTGTTTGTGTTTGGATGACAAAAATGAGCAGACATTAATTATTATCTCAGAAAATACCAATGCCATTGTTGAACGTTTGTTTGAAGAACTGTACGTTCCTACCCAGTACTACCTGGTAGAAGAGAATAGTGCGTGTTCTTTCCTATTCCTGCTGTTCAAAACAGTCTGGCGTTAGTGGCAGAATTCAACAATAGAAGAAACTCCAAGTGAGTTCTAGTCCATTGTTGTACTGGTTTGGGCCTTTTCATGGATCCAGACTCCAATAGAATTGCAACAAACCAAATGTCCATGTAAACAATCAAAAATGCAGCAGATACAAGGGCCTTTTCATTGCTGCTTGCAGCTTTGATTACGGCCAAGTTATCGTCTGTTTCTATGTTGCCATGGTTACGTAGCCGATGATTTTAACAAGTTCCTTACAGCATGTGTCGGACGTGACTGTCCTCGATCCCAGACAACTCCAATCCGCACAGAAGACATGCTGATCATTTATTGCCGTCTTCTGGACTCCAGGTTCTGGACTCCAGGGGGAATATGCCTTATCCGACCCCCCGTATCCCTTCCCCTGGACTATCCTATGGCAGGAGGGAGGTCCAATCCCCAAGGACTTGGCACAATTCATATTGTGTTTTATAAAGTTATTGTTTAATTCTGATGAAGTTTTGCCTGATTGTAATGTTTTTGTTGATGCATTTTTGTTTGCTTGTTCTTGTACTGTGTTGTTGGCCCTTGTATGGTTATTAACAAACTCAGACTAAATCAGTAAAGAAACAGTCCCTTGTGAGTACTTTATCAAACGAGAATACTCTCAACATGAATATACATTCAATACCCATGGAGAAAAATGACAGTCATCTATTAACCAAGCCCTCAAATGTTTCTTTCCACTTCCAATTATGACTGGACACAGTTAGAAATTAATATATTTTTTAATAAAAGAAAACATGTTGGTAGAAATGTGCTTTGATTTGTAGATAACGACTTAATACTGTTAGAAAATCTATCATGCTCTTGAAAGCAAGAACCAGAATGAAAGCAAGAACCAGACGATGCAGAAAAACAACAATAGTTTATTTAACCATATTTTGTGTAACTACAAACTCTGGTCTCTATAATCAATCTCCATATCTTTTTAAAGGTCTTGAAAGAATGCTAACATGAAAATCAACTCTTACTCTTTTACAGCATGTTTCTCTTTTTCAGTTTTAGAACAGGTTGTTGGCACAAGTAAAATCATTATGTATCCATTTTTTTGTTTTATTTTATTCTAAAAATGTATTTTTATATAAATCTACCACTAAAACAGCATTCCCTCTGAGAAAACATGTAAAAAAAAAAGGAAAATTGACAAAATATTTAGATATCTTACATACATGAGACAGCTTGACTAAAATGCAACAAATTGACCATGTAAATTTTCAGACAATTTACCTCCAACAAAAGGCAAAAGGGAGAATGGTTGAAGTCTCAAGTAAACTGAGTACAACTGTGATTATCCAACCATTAGCAACTGAAACACAGAAAAATGATAGAAACCCATCTCATTCTACAGAAGTGCAATTGTGGGATACGTTGTGTCAAGGGGTGACAAAAAAAATAATGATAGCAATATATCCCTCTGGCTGGACTAAAAAGATCTGGGGACTAAGAATTCAAAGTGGAATTAAACTAGTTTACTAAACAACTCCAGAATTAACTATCGTTCTTATATTTCTAGCTCATTTATTTTCCTTTTTTTTCCATAATTGAGACATCAAGTTATCGGAAGCAGCTTATTTTTTCACACATCTTTTTCGAGGATAAAACACTCCATCTAGTATTGGCTTCAATGGTGGCTGTAAGTAGTTTATTGTTTGTCTTTATTCTGAAATGTGGGAAGTGAACTCCCGTAAAACGTATCCAGCTACTCTGCTTTCTTTAAGAATGTTCAGGGGCTAGCAAATGTAGTTCAGAGTGAATTTAGCCAGATAAAGGACAGGATGAGTGCTATAATAGGCTCTACCTAAATGGACACCCGATGAGCTTGAAAGTGTTTTTGTTTAAACCAAACTGTAAAATTAAAGTTTAGAAAAACAGGAGCATGCACGTGGACAGTAGAGATATGGATTATTTAACAGGAGTAAAATCCAACCATTAACCCAAGATGAAACTAGTATTGGATCTTTGAAAAAAAAAAGCCATATACTTCTCATAAATATACCTTTTTAAGTCTATTGAGGAGCATATGAATCGTGAAATTTGGGCTTCAAGTTTAGAGGAGTGAATGGTGGCTCCAAAAAAAGCGCATGCTACTATCTGTAACCGTATTTTTTAATGAGCCATTGTCTTTTATACATGTCCTTATTGACTAAAGCAAGAAAGTGGCCTAACTTTCATATATATATTTTCATGTAAGTGGAGAAAAGACTGCAGGTATCTCATAAAAATATTCTTGGGGGCCCGCTATGTAAGTGTTGAATCTGACAAATGTCTGCCTAACCTCTGAATTGATGTTGCCCGCTGCCATTTTCACAACGGGGACTTCGAAATGGTTTCCAGTGTATGGCTGCGTGCAGAGCTGCGTTCATCCAAAAGCTATGAGCACATCAATTAAAATGGAAATTGCGTCGTTTCAAAGGGAGAGGGATAGACGCAGGTGCAACCCAAACATCTGGTTGATGCCCAATCCCACACATTCACTCCTAAAGCCTCTCACAGCATAATCCCTGCTGCTCGGGGCCAAGTCCTGTGGTTGGCAGGGGCAGGGTGTGAATCTGGAGGTGCCAGGCACTGCCCATGTGAAAGTGTGGCACACAGATGACAGGCAATGTGCTCAGGCAGCTGTATAAAGGGTTTAAGCTCTTTCGTCTGCTCATCAGTCTGCTTCTGACAGCACTCAGTCCTGCAGTATAGCAGATGAGGTAAGGGGTCCCAGCATGAAATAGATGCCTTGAAAGCAGTCTCCTTTTAAACGCCACACTACAAAGCCCTGTTATGTAAAAGTGAGGTCATGATACATTGAAAACATTTCGAGGCAGTGAAATTTTGCCATAATTTAAGATCATCTACATTCTTCACAAGACTCTCCTACATTTTTATTCACAATTATGCAGATTCTAAAGTACCAATTAATGCTGTTCCTGTATCATGTCCCTCTGAATCCAAATTGGTCTTTTAATGGAACGTTCTCTATAATGGTTAGAATACATCCACGAGAAGCTGGTAACTTGAGTCAGAAAAGAGGAGATTGGGGATAACATTTTGCATATTCATCAGAAACACAAAAACAAATGTGAGACTTTTCATAGTTAATCAACATAAGTGAATTTAACTTAAATGCGCTTCTAATGCCGAGCGTCTATTTTTACAACAGCAGAACAAAAGGACATATTCCCCACGATCCTCAGTCTTTTGATTGCAAAACAGAGCGTGCTTAAAGTGTATCTGACAGATATGATTAAATAATGAATTATGATCAAATTCTGACATTTACGTCACTCTCTGTGAGATATTGAACATGGATGTATCTTCCAACTAATCTCAGTGATGAAGATTTCATCACTTTATCCAGAGCTGGAGAAAATCACTAATGTGCTCTGATAGATAGGGGAAATTAAGTCTGATTCAAAGGTTGCAGTTTATCCAGAAACAACATGATGAATGATTTTTTTTTTTTCAGTAGGTTTTCCCCAACATGTGTTCAAACTGAGTTTGAAAATAATCCAATCTCTTGAAATGAGAGGAAGGAGAAGAAAAAAAATCAGTGCTGAAAAAATAAATGCAGAATAAACTTTTTTTCTTGATTTAACCACAATAGCTTTTTTCTTAAATAAATAACTTCTGTTATGTAAAGACACTTTTTTTTACCCTAATTCCTAAAGTCATTGAATAAACATCACCAGCCACAAATTTGCCAAAATTCTGTTCCTCCGTTTTTGAGCCATAGTTCTCAAAACCAAATAGTCTGTTATGTCCCGTCACTAATGACTTCATGTCATTCCATTAGTTAAATGTCACATTTTGAAAAAAACAAACAAATGAATTAGATTTGGGTCTCCTGTACATTGTCTTTTGAGCTGGCCCGAATTAACAAAGGTTCGTGGGCTGAACTGTGTAGAGAGTTGATAGTGGAGACATGATTGTATGCAGTCTTGTAGGCGTTGTAGTGGTTGAGGTGCTCATGCTCAAGAGGAGGCAGGGTCAGGTGCCCTTCCATGCCCTGGCCCCCAGTTACACAGTCCTCGTCCACATTGATGATCTCAATGGTGCGTGTGGGTGCATGGTGGTTCTGCTGGTGGTGCTGTTTACGCATCTTGTAAAAGATGATCAACATGACTGCTGCCATGAGTGTGATTGCAACAAAACAGCCAATGATGATCTTGGTTGTCTTCATGACCTCATCCAAACCATTCAGTGGACCATTCCCAACCAGTTCTGTGACTGGGACTGTGTAAGTCTTCTCTGTGGTGCGGGTGTAGAGGGGAGTCCGGACTGTTGTGGTTGTTGTAGAGGTTGGCGAAACAGACTCCCATGTACCAGCTGAAGGGGTGGGCCCCACCTTCTGTTGCACAGCAATGGTGAAGGCTTCATTGTGTGGTGATTCTATTGTCTCCACTGTCACTGTGGTGAAGTAGCTGAAGCTGCTGTTCTCAGTGGAGGACACATTGAGCGTGGCAGATGCTGTTGTGTTTCCTGCAGAATTACTGACCATACACGTGTATGTGCCGGTGTCCTGCATGGTAACGTTGGTAAAGTTCAGGGTGCCATCGGTAAGCACAGATATTCTGATTTTGTAAGCTCCGTGTGTCATGATGGAACCATTGGGTGTAATCCAGCTTACCGACGTCAAAGAGCTGGCTCTGCATTTCAACTCTGCAGCGCTTCCTTCTGTCACATTTAGATCTGCAGGAGGCTCCACAATAACAGGAGCATAACAGTGAAAGTGGTTCTGGTCCAGCTCGCCAATGTATCGTCCTTTGTGGTGGGTTGGTGAGCTGCAACGGGCACAGCAGCTGGTGTTAGCTGGTACCATCTCCTTCAGCCACCAGCTGAGCCAGAGGATGTCACAGTTACAATTCCACGGGTTGTGGTGCAAGTGTACCCTCTCCAGGTGATGTAAAGGAGTGAAGAGATCATGGGGCAAAAGGGTAAGATTGTTATGGGCTAGATTGAGCTCCACTAGTGACTGCAGGTCATCAAAAGAGTTCCTTTCTATTGTCTGGATTTGAGCATGCATCATCCATAGCTTCTGCAAATGGATGAGCCCCTTAAAAGAGCCAGGTCGGATAACTGCGAGCTGGTTCCCTGACATCTCCAGTTCATCCAGCCTCACTAGGGGAATGAGATTGGGAATTTCCTTCAGATTACACATTCCCAGATTTAGGTAGCGCAGATTGCTCAGCCCTTCAAAGGCACCCTCAGATATGTAGGAGAGCCGTTTGAGCTCCCCAAGGTCCAACCGGCGTAATGAGGGCACTCTGTTGAAAGCATAGGAGGGAATGCTCTCTACGGGGTTATTCCTCAGCCAAAGCTCCTTTAGTTTGGACAGGTACTCAAATGCCCCGTTGGGGATAGTGGTGAGGCGGTTATCAAAAAGCTCCAAGGTATTGAGGCTGGCCAGTCCATTAAAGGCCCCCAACTCAATTTTGCGTATGTGGTTTTTGCTCAGCTGGAGAATCTCCAGATGTCTTAAGTGCTTGAAACTGTCCACCTTTATCACCTGAATTAGGTTTTCTTGCAGGTTCAGGTATCGGGTGTTGGTAGAAATGCCATCAGGGACATCTCGCAGGCCTCGCCGGGTGCAGATGACTTTGCTGAACTGGTTGCTACAGGAGCAGACAGAGGGGCATGTCTGCGCACGCACCAGCCCTGCCACCACCAGCAGCTGGAGGGCCAGAAGCAGCACAAAAAAAGGGTCGGACAAGGCCCGGTTCCACCTAGGACCTCGCATCATCTGCTGCTGCTGAGAGGAGGTCATCTTGTTTAACATTCATAATTCATTGACTGGTTTTGCACTCTTTGGAATGAGGATTTGGCCTCGCTGAAATGAAAGAGAGAGACAGAAGAGATACATCAGATAATTGGGCTGTCATATGTCACTTCCAATCATTAGCATTAAATTACTAAGTATAGCAAATTTGAAATCTCCAAAAATTAAATGTGAGGGTCTGTGGGTCACATAATCACATACATAGAAAATACAGATATAAACTTGTAACTGTGATGCGCCTTACATCCATCTGTGTTTATGGGTACACTGTCCTCCATGCAATCTCAGTCACATAAAATAAAATCACAAAGAATATGTTCTTCTGTGCTGGATCTCTGTGGGAGGAGGACGGGAAGGGAGGAAAACCAGCTACTACTGCTGTGTTGAGTCAGTTCTATTTGAGACTCGAGAGACATAAATAACAAGGAAGCTTGCCACCCACCAATCCTTCGAGTCAAGAAATCTGGGTACGTCTGATTGCAACTCTCAGTTCCTCAAAGGCACGTATGTGACTGGAATGTCAAACAAGAAAGACAAAAGTAGTGCTGGGGAATTTGTTTGTGTGACTCTTTATGTATTTCACCAGAGGAAACTGCAGAAATACAAACATTGTAGATTTAGTTAGATTTACTGTGTGCGAAGAGCGAAGATGATGATGATGATGGTGCTTATTTAATTTATTCATTCCATTTTATGTTCCTGTGTTCTATTTGCTACCAGTTCATTTAAAGTTGCTTATGTTTTTGTGGTTGCACAATACGGTTAGAAAAGGTGCCATTCATATAATAGGAATGAAAGGTAGAAAGCAAGGAAACACTGCAAAGGATGAAGGTATAGCTATAAATAAAACCCTCCAGTGTGAAGAAAAAGTGTAGTCATATACAGGTGCTGTGAGTTTTAAAAGGGAATCTGGCATTCTCATTAACTGTTGGGATACAAAAGATGACTTCATAAAGACACAATTTAGTCTTTATCAGTTATTACTAAGTGAACACAAGAACATCGAGTAGTTGTAAGTTATTGAGTTATATATATGCGATGTGCATGCTAACTGAAGCTGTCACAATAATGTTTAGCTGGTCACACAGCCAAAAAAATTCATTCCAACATTATTTTGAATCATTGCCATACAAAAATAGATTCCTTTCACTCTCCTGAGAGAAGTTGAAGAAGAGAAGTTGAACATATAAAATCACACACACACACTATGTGTAGCAGCATTAGCATGATAGTTGATTTCTAAACAGAATCAAACACATTAAACACGTGGGCAGCTGTTGTGGGATCACAATGTGTTTCGTTTCTATGCAGTATGTTCAACGAACAGCCTAATCTGCAACAGACAGCTCTTAACTTCATGAGCAGGCTATTACTGTAACTACTGATTAATTGCTTGATTACTGACTCCATTTATTCTTCCATTACAAAATTTAAATTCCAAGTAGCAATAGCCTGAGGGTGGAGAAAGCATGTGTTTCCATGCTGGGGTCCAGGCAAATTTGACAGGGTTCATAGTGATCACATTTCTTTATTGCAGCTTAAATTTGTTAGAAATGAAAACCTTGCATTTAACAATTGAGCCTCAGGAATGAATTATAATAAAAGTGAAACCACACGCTTTTATTATTCTGTCAAATTCAATGCTTTTTCAAAGAGACCTTCCATCAATAATAAGACCGAATACAATGCACAGTATAGATTTTTGAATCATTATCCCCAGATAAGGAATCCGCATATCTCATCTCACTATCTACCCATCCTCCTTTTGAACAGATTAAACTGAAGAAGATCTAAATTATGGCCAAAACAATGCTTCCTCATGAAAGCAACACAATTAGATTCAATTAGCAGAGTGAAGGAATTTTGCCCTAACAGATTACGAACTGTCAATTGCCTTTATGTCTGGTGGAGAACAGAAAAGAATGACCCAGATTAGTGCAAAGTTGAGCAAGATCTGCAACATTTGTGAATTCATTTCTGGTATATGAAGTGGAAATAATTCACACTGAATCCAAATATAAAAATAGACTCTTCGTGTGTCTATGCTGCAGCATAGATGACAAAAAGGATATATCGTCAACATTCAATATCAAAAGACGTCAATTCAGATGATCTATATAAATGTGTTATGGTAATGAGGACAATCTTTTAATAGAAGCATTACATGATACATTTACTAGAACATCCATATTTTTGAATTTAACAGATAAATATGTGTTTCATAGCAATTGCTATATCTTTAGTCGAGAGCGTGATATTTCAATTTGAGAGTATGACCCAATGATTTCGCTTCAGATTTTGTAGTGCTTTCTCTGAAAAATCCTGTTATTACTCTAGTAATGACAGTCCCTACTTGCGCATGGATCTGTTTTTTTCGGCTCCAACGGTATGCTTGCACTCAGATATATCAGCTGTTGCACAGATTTCCTGTGCTTAAGTGTCAGAGTGTTCCTTCCACACTAAGGCTGCTTTTGTGTGTTTTTGAAATTCTTGCTCTGAAATGTCTCCCCTGCTCCTGGATTTACACTCTGCTCCTGGATTTGTTTGAGAGTTAGTTTTTATTCAGTCTCAGCTGAGCTACTTCATGCTCATCTAACACTAACTCTGTAGCACACAGCTATATTTTGTTGAAGGTCTTACACACTGGTAAGTATAATTAAACTCACCCGCAACAAAGCCGAGATCCTTTAATTGGTCAACAAATTTTTTAACTTGGTTATTGTACCAAGCAGCTTTTTTCCAGAAACCTGCCATTAGGCCACTTAAAGGTAACCAATGGGAATTAACTGTTCCAGCCGTAAAAACAATGTATATCTCTTTCCTTGATACAACTAATTAATACTCATACTGCATAATTTCAGGGTCAGTCTTATTCTTATTGATATTGGTTAGCTATCCTTCTGATTCATAGTACAGACTCACGGCATGCAATGACCACGCTTTCCAGCCCTAACACTCTCACATTCAATCCTAAACATACGGAATGAAGATGTATCATAAATATTAAATAGAAATTAAATATAATTCATTATGAGATAAATACAAAAAATGTCAACTACGTTTCCACAGGCAATTGAGAGCATACAGCTGTTGATATTCACAAACTGAATAAATTCTGCTGGTCTGCTAAAAATGGAATATCTGCATTAAGGGAACTGCATGTTATTGCCTACAGCGCTGACCCTAATGACATCCCATAATTTGCCAAGTAGCTGACATCTATTCAACTGGTCATGCGTGCCTCTACACTATTTTCATTCTTTATGTATTTTATGCATGCATAAATCCCATTTTTCATCAAACCACTCTTTTATTTTTGCAATCAGCCAGAAAAGACAGAATAAATTATTTAGCAGTGCTAAGGGAAATTCTTCTTGGGCGAAAGGCCCTTAAAATAGGCTTTTCCACTGCCGGGTAAAAAGCGCAGCAATTTCTTTCTGTTTTATTTTCCTGAGCAATGGCCAACAAATTTTTTCCTGTCTTTGCCGATAATTCATGCTTCATTTGAAAGGTAAGAACTCTCCATCAATCTGCAAAAACTTCCCTAATACTCAAGAACCCAAAACTATAAGTCTCCTGTCTGTCACTCCTCTTTAGAGTTCAAACACATTGAACACGAGGCATGGATACTTTAGAGTGAGAGATGTGTGTGGGAGTTGGCATATACGCTGGAAAGAGTGGAAGAGAGAGTGTTAAAGAGGAAGAGATTAATGAGATATTAATCAAATTAGGTCACTCCTTGATAATGCCAGAAATCTTGCTACAGTTCCAAATATAAACCAGAATCCTTTGTGGATTCCAGTGTGCAAGGAACGCACCTGCATACAAGCCCTGTGCTCTTTTCCATCTCTCTCTGCTCTAGCATCACCGGATACACATGCAGAACACTCATTGACTACTGCAAAGAACGCTTTAGAAGAAGTCAGCTATCCTATAGGGATATTATGCTTTTTTCAAGTGTTTGGCCAGTGTTAAAGAATTTGACGACACAGCATACTCTCCTTGAGCCACTGTCAGGCACTGCTGCGTATCTTGTGATACATTTGTGTTAGCTACTTTGAGACTGAAAACAGTGTGTTACTCAACTGCTTACCTGCTATATTTTTAATTAAATATATATTAATGGAAGTCTTTTTTTCTATTAGTTTGGCCAAATTTACTGGTTGTTGCTGTTTCCGAACAGCTAAAAAATTACTTGTGTGAGGTTATTAAAGAATATTTGAATTTCATTTGTATTTAGCTTTCAGTATTTACATCTCACCCTATTAGTCTTTCATTAATTTATTTGTCACTAATACTTCTTAACACATACATTAAAATACATGTGAACCAAATGATTACACAATTTAACTAATTTAATCACTGTTCACCTCCAGGCCTACAAACTCCACCAACAACAATACAGAGATGCCCTCAACACCACTCGTTCCTCTTATTACTCCCACATCATCAAATCTGGCTCCAACAACCC
The DNA here is from genome assembly GCF_949316345.1 of Pungitius pungitius. Lineage (NCBI taxonomy): Eukaryota > Metazoa > Chordata > Actinopteri > Perciformes > Gasterosteidae > Pungitius > Pungitius pungitius. Next base: position 1,302,851 of record NC_084905.1, read on the forward strand.
GAAAACGCTTTTCTCCACCATCAACCTCTCAAGCCCATCGACATTATCTCCACCTCATTCACCACCAGCAAATGCAACTCATTTCTATCATTTTTCACCGATAACATAATTGCAATACACAACCAGCTGGCTGTCCCACCCCCCCCACACACTGCCCCTGGTCCTCAAAATGAATCTCCCCGCCTTCCAAGTCACTCCTTCTCATGCTTCAGCCCAATCACTGAAACAAACGTTTCCTCCATAGTCTCCAGTGCGAAGTCCTCCAACTGTGCCCTTAACCCCCTCCCCTCCTCCTCTCTGTTAGAATGAAAAAGAAGGAGCGAACGTGTTCAAAAATTGAAAGCCTGGATGGGGACGTCTGGAAGAATTCAGCCGAACAACTTCTCTCGTTCTGGGAGATTTATTTGTCAGATCACAGGTCAAGTAACAGCGCTGCGTTTGCGAAGGCAGGAGCAATCCTGTCAGCCCGCAGGCCGGAAGAACAACTAACTCAAATCAGGAAGAACATCATGTTTTATAACCCTTCTAAGACAGGAAATGGAAAGATTTCTATTGGCCCTAAACTGGTGTAGAGGGGGAGCAGGTTCTTCCCCCACCACACAAGACTCAGTCACATACGATTTAAGGGTCTTCTAATCGTAATGTAAACAAAACAAAACAACCAAAGTGTGTGTGTGTGTTGTATAATACTTGATGTGTCACTAACCTCCATCCTTGTCAGACTTGTGTCTGCCTGCTCGGCACATCCTGCTTGCCCTCTGACCTTGCATTCTTCAACCAAAACAGGGCAATGATTCTCTAACTTAGCACTAAGAAAAAACGTTTGATTATCATCTCCCTTCTCATCACTAACATTATCAACTCCTCACTGTCCTTTGGTTTCATAACCCCCCCTCACTTAAGCTCGCTGCTGTCACCCCCGTGCTGAAAAAACCTGGTCTCGACCCTGACATCCCCAACAACTACCGACCAATCTCCAACCTCCTGTACCTGTCCAAAGTTCTTGAGAAAACTGTGGAGTCCCACCTCAATCACCATAATCTTTATGAACGCTTCCAATCCGGATTCTGCTCAAAACACATACTCCATACAAAATTACCTACTCCTCTCTGCTGACTCTGGCTTCCTCACCATCCTCATTCTCCTTGACCTCAGCGCTGCCCTTGACACAATCAACCACTCTATCCTCCTCTCACGTCTCCAGTACTCCCATGGCATAGCTGGCACTGCCCTCTCCTGGTTCACCTCATATCTCTCAAACCGATATCATTTCATTGCCATAAACAACTGTAAATCCTCCACCTCCCCAGTCACCCATGGTGTCCCACAAGGTTCCGTTCTTGGTCCCCTCTTTTTCATCATCATTTACATCCTTCCCCTTGGATTAATCATCCATCGTTATGACCTCAACTTCCACTGCTACGCCGACGACACACAACTCTACTTCTCCTCCATGAGCATCACCGCAGTCACCCACTCCAATCACTGTCTGTCTCACTGACATAAAATCTTGGATGAAACAGAACTTTCTCAAACTCAACAATACATCTGAAATCCTCATCATCGGCCCTACCACCGTCATCCGCTCAGCCCAGACCTTCGCTCTCAACATTGATGGCTCCATCGTCACCCCCTCCAGCCTCCCCCTTAACCTTGGTATCATCCTCGACCCCACCCTTTCTTTCCTACCCAATGCCAACCACATCATCAAGACTGTCTTCTTCCACCTCAGAAACATTGCACGGCTCAAACCATACCTCTCCTCTGCTACCACCGAAATTCTCATCCATGCCCTCATAACCTCCAGACTCGACTAATGCAACAGCATCCTCTACGGCTCTCCCAACAAAATCCTCAACGAACTGCAATGCGTCCGGAACGCTGCCGCTCGACTGCTCACATTCACACGCCGCCATGAACACATCACCCCGGTCCTATGCAACCTTCACTGGCTCCCGGTAAAATACAGGTTACAGGACCAAGCATCGGACCTGGGGCGACAAGGCTTTCTCAGCTGCTGCACCTCCCCTCTGGAACACGCTGCCCATCCAAATGCGCCAGGCTACCACCGTATCATCAATCAAACAAGCCCTCAAAACCTACCTCTTCAAACTCGCTCTCAAATGCTAACCCCTACATGACTCATTCTCCAGTTTTCTCCAGTTCTATTGTCTTATCATGTTTATCACTATTGTTGGTCAAGTCTGGTCAATTTTGTACAATCATACATTGCACAGTTTTGGCCCTTTAGGTATAGTATATACTGTATGTATGTAAATACTGAAATATGTGTTAGTGTGTGAATTGTGTACAACTGCCCCCGTCTTTTCCTCAGTTCAAGCGACAGATCAATCCTCTGATTTTGAGGCGCAAAATAAAATGTTCAGGATGGCTGTGAGTTAAAAAAGACAACGAGGAATCATACTGTATTTCTTTCTTATTGTCTTAAGTTTTGACCGGCCAAGTGAAACCGACATGCCGAGTACTCTGTGAGTGAGACACACCGACAGCTGCTCCCCGGCCCACAGCCTGACATGGTGCCATTCACAGTTTGTAGGTCTCATCTATAACAAGATGGTGAAAATAATTTGATTAATCTAAGAAACACCAATTCAATCGTCATTCCATGCATATACATACATATATTAGGAAGGTACTTCACAATTGAAGCATTCCTAATTTAGAAATCACACCTTATTTGGTCATTTCAATCATACTCACAATCCCATAAGTGGGTAGTTTTTGCCTGTTTCTTGACCTCAAAAACATCAACCCAATTCATGTATTGTGTGTATTTGAATGTACTTCTGGAGATCTGTGTTCAAGTAGCTTTGTTTCAAGTTCTTAACTTAAACTGCAAATGGAGGTGAAGCAAAGTGTGATCATTGAAGGAACGGTTGGTTGGAGGGGCTGGTTAGAAACATACAATGGGGGGGACGTAAGTAGAGAAAAACGCAATCTAATGAACAATTGTACCTTCAGATATAAAAAATCATTTTATGTGTGGCAAGCTACCCCTCTCAGCTCACAGTTACCTTCCTATTCTAATAGCATGTGTACTGGCATTCGGAAACTGTTCAAGATGTGTAGATTCTCACATGAAGAAAACACTTTTGACCTTTGTGTCCTGTCTTTTATGCAATATAATAAGAAAGGGTATGTGGAGAAGAGTGGTATATCATCATCATCATCGAGTAAAGTAACTGGGAAGGTTAAGTTTTTGTGGTGTGGGTTTTAAACACATGAACAAAGAAACGCCTCCAAGCAGTCTGACTTATAATTATCACTGTACCCAGACATGCTCATTTCCGGCAAGCTTCTTTGTTTTTCCATCTGCTTATTAGACTGCTCATTTAAAAACCTGAAACTCAATTGTTTGCTTCTAAAGGGTTGGTAACACAAATCCATGGAGACAAATTATATTAAGGTATTCATTTTGCCATTATTCAATAAAAACAATAGTACAGTAATTCTGAACCTGAAAACATTAATGTGGAACAATGTAACTCTCAGAAATACTGAGCTGCATTATGAAAGGCACAATTAGTTAGATTAAGACATAAGAATATTAATATAAGCTTAAGGGAATTTATTTGTATTTCTAAGTTATTCATTTTTTAAACATTAAAATCGACTGACATATGACAAAGAATTATCATTGGAGTTTGCTCAAATGTCCTCACTACTTGAGTAGGTTGCAAAGTTGGCCACTGTTTGCTTCAAACTTGCTGTGGGTTAAGCTTCTAATATGAGTAAGAGATTTTGTCACCCTGTAAGTGTTAACCGTTTCTTTTTTTAATATCCATTAGCACTACATGCAAACATAACGCATCGTGCTGTTTTCAATGACGTGTCTTTCTCTATTTTTTAAAATATGCCATTGTCGTGACGCTTTGATTGTGAGTCAATGTTCCAGTATCTGCTTTAGGAAGCGGTTTGTCACCAGTGTGTTTGAGATGATGTGTCATTATGGCACCTCGCTTGTTATTCATGTATGGGCCACTTCTTTACGGAGCAATTGGCCTCCCCCTCAGAAGATGGCCCCCCCAAGCATAACATTTTCCTGATAAATAAACAGCAGTAATTTCAATTGGCCTCTCAGGACATGGAATGTCCGACCAGGGGTTTATTTAGCGTGCAAGGATACAAACACATGTAAATCTGTAAAAGCTTGTAACAACCCCCCCCCACACACACACACACACACACACACACACACGGTGATGGGGATTACTAAGGCTTAAAATAGCTATTTGAAATCAATCTAGTCCATTCCGCACAGGAGCTATTTGGCTGTCTGTTATTTCTGAAGAAGGCGAAGACGTTTTTTATTTACGTGCATCTATGATGTGTGCCTTTTAGCTTGGGCAAATCTTTACAAGCTGTGTACATGATAACATGTCTGTTTCTGACATTGGGGGTTTGTGGGTGACAAGAGGCATTTCTTGAACCAATTTCCATCCTATGAGCATTTCCGGGAGGCTGTGGGCAGAAAATGTCTGTTACCCTTCAAGGACGTGGGATAAAGGAGTGTGTCTGTAATACGGCTGTCGCTCAGGTGCCCGGTTGAGGTCGGGGGTTAGCACCAATCACTTTCAGTGTGACCGAGCCGAGCAATGGTCATTCTGAGGCTGCAAACCCGGACATCCAGGCTGCACAGTATTGAGTCTAGGGATTGAGAGCACATGTGAGATAAGGGGGAGATTGGGAGCACACTGATGATATCTGCAAACTACAGGCCAAACCGGAAGCTGTGGTATCAGTTAAGATTAAATAAGTTAAGTCAGGGGAACTCAAGTTTACTTGTTGAACACTTATAATCCCTTTGACCACTTCACCTCAACTCAGTGTGAGCTCACAGCCACATTGGAGGGCAAATTCACAGAGCAAAGGGGAAAAAAGGGGGGTTTAGGTGTGAATTTACTTAACAACTTTCTATATTGCAGTTAAGAATATTACATAAAACAAACCATCAAGGTATTTTCCTATTAATGCCAGTATTAAAAGAAAAGATAGTGAAGCCCACACAGACTCTGTTGGGAGGTGTATTACACAATTTTAGTTGTAATAGGCCAGTCTTAAGGTGATTGTGATTTTGTCCCTCAATGTCTGTATAGCATTAAATGAAGGGGTGTTTGAAGTAAATGACTTCAAATGAGACCAATGCAACAGAGATTTGAATTGTATTCAATTGATTGCGTGCAACTCTTACATTTCCAACACAATCTAAAATAACAGACGATGAAAGATACCAGATAGTCAGTGCCTGATCCTGCACCAGCAGGAAAAAAAATGGTTTACTGTGGAAAAGATAATAGAACCTAAAATAATGACATATGGCCAACATAGACCAAGGCATTGTCGGCCTAGAGGAACAGTGGCTGCAAGTAAAAGCTCCCACACACTGTGACAGTAGCTCACACCAAAAGTAGAACAGATGTGTAGTGAAAGGAACATGCATGAGTTGCAGCAGGGTTGTTCACACCAGAGGCGTTTTTCTGTGCGCTGTCCAAAGTACCTCTTTGTGAACAAAACAACGAAATATCGCCTGACACAAAGGTGAAATGTCTGGTGAAAATGGAATTCTTACAGTCTGAGGTACTGAGAGTCATAACACTCTTCCCATTTTTATATTTGGGTGAATTAGTATCATACTTTCCATCTCATGCATCAGCGCAGCCACGTGTCATTTCTCATTTAGTGCAGTACTTTGATTAGGTAAAACCCACTGTACGACCGACAAGGCTCCCTCTGTACTATCTTCAATTAATCATTTTCAAGCACTTAAAATCCTTCAATGAGGTAGCTCATGTTCGTTTGCTATTTAATATTTCACAAGAACAATTAACAGTGCATTTATTGTTTTTAAATTTGATTTGCACATTGCACCAAGCATTGCCAAAATGATGAAGGTGACAAGTTTAAAATTGTGGGTTAAAATTTCAAAGCTATTGCTTCGGTAATTATTCAACACAGTCATGAAATAGACTCAAATATACTAGCTCTACTGTTGCTTAAAAGCAATACTCAACACTGTAGTTAGTTAATATTCTGGCCTTGGATGAATAATAACAGATACAATTCATCATCATGTGCTTGATTCTAATAGAAAGTGTAAAAATTCCTAGCTGAAAATTCAAGTCCTATATTTAGGTGGCAAAAGCTTACATTTTAAAATGATGCTAATTTTTCTGATCCCTGCAAACCATCAAACATATGACGAGTTCAAAGGCACATAATGTAACTTCGATCATCTTCAATGGCTCAGCCATGAAATCGCTCGAATAAATGATAGCTAAAAGCAAAAACTGTATATAGCTCTTTTATTTAGACATTCATTTACTTTCCCCATTAAATCCTTTTCACAATCACAGATGTCTGGAAGCTAATCCCAGCATCCAAAGGACAGAAGACACAGAAACATTCTAGTGATTTATAGTTTCCAATCCACTGAGAATTAGAGACCTTTCGACTGCGCTGTGATCCCACGCCTTATGAAGTGTGGTTTACCGAGAACATCAGGATGATTTATTTAAGCTGAAAAGGTCTTTTTTTAGGGTGAGTGAATAAAAAGTATTTTATGTATTGTTACCAAAGTTACTTTCACTCAAATGTCTGAATATCTTTTGATGATCAGTATTACATATGCATGATTTTACCTTTTCGATAATTAGATTTCAGGTTAAAAAATACGTATTCTACACAATTAACAAGAGCAACACACGCAATTTGTCCTGGTGGTCCAGGTATTGCTTCTGGCTTTGTCTAATTTAGTTCTTACCTGGCAATTTAATCACAGTTCCAAGGTGTTCTGGTCATCCCTTTGATGCACTGTAAAGCTGTCCCTGAAAAAACAAAAACAAACGGTAAGAGTATTATATGAACAGATAGTAGATTTACAGTATGTTTTGGAAGGATTACTACTCCACTATCAAAAATGCAAATATTGAACCCCTAGGTTGAAGTCTAATTCAAAATTTTACTTTTACTGTTTCTAAATAGTCATTGAGTAGTTTTCCTTTCAAACGCTTCCTTGTGACTCTTTGCTGATGCTGATATTTTAGTGCCTGTAAGAACCTTTATCTAACTTTAAAATACACCACTGTAAGTCGGAAGAGATCATTCCCCAGGGACACGGACACATTCAAAGCTGTAATGCCTCCCAAACAAACACACATGCACACAAAAGGACAAACCTTGCTGAATAAATAATGGTGGACAAAAGCAAATGAAGATACAGCTCTGTCTTGTCTGCCATCCATTAGTGCAAAGCAGGAACTATGGATACAAATAAGAACCTTTGATCCACTATGACATTATTGTTGGAGTCTGTCATGACCCTGACCTTTGTTTAGAGACACGGGTTTGCTTACTCCGTCTCATTTATGCAGCATTGCCAGTGAGTATTGTTTTCAAGTTGCAGTTGCATTAATAAGTAACTGGATATACACAGCAAATACACAGCAACAGCACCTTGTGCTTTTGATGATGAAATGGAGTCAAAATGAATTAGTCTTTTGGAGTGGAAGGGTACAGTTCTGCAGGGGTTGTCTTAATCCCTGCATGTGGTTATGCATGACCTGCCTGACTAAAACCAAAAGAAATGCTTTTATGTCTGTGAAAACTTAACATCCACAGTTTATGGCAATTTTCTTGAACCACATCTGTTCCTTTCAACCAAATATTTAAAATCGAGTCACTATTATATTTGTGTTTAAAATTATTCTCTAGATATTAACGTAAATAATGAATTTGGTCATGATTGTTTGATTTACACAGGACAATAATATCTGGGATGGACTCCAAAAAAATAGAAAAGTGCTAATGTTTCCAAGAGTGTGAGTGTGGCTCACTGACACATTTTTTACTTTTGGATAATGGAGGTTTTTTTCTTTTTCTTGACGAATATCACCGGACTGAAACGTATTGCCTCCACTTTATTATTTTTGGGAGACCTCCGTCGGACTCCCAGCCTTCTGAAACGCTCCTTTTGTTACAGCAATGCATTTCGTAAAGAGTTTATTACAACCTCATATTTTGCATGGACACCAGAGGAATATTTATCATCTCGTTAGATCTACTGCAGTCAGTCCAAATACAGCAGCCATTTTGTCTTTGTTCTTTTTCTTCCATGTACGCACAGAGATCAAGACGTATAGTCCAACACATTTCGACTAAAATCAATGACTTATGGTCCAGATCGCAGCATACTTTGACCCACAGGTCACACTACATCATCCACTTGAAATGACCAGAAATGCAAGTCAGTCTGAATCAATTGGCTGCACAGCCACTCGTTCAATTAAGATCGTGGGGGGGGGGGGGGGGGGTCAGTGTGGTTTGCAGAGTGGTGAGTACCGGCTCCCAAAGGAGCTGTAAGTGCTGAAAACAGCTCAGCTGCATCTTCCATTTGTCACTATCTAATGGTAAATCCATCTGTATCTGGTAAAAGACTCTCGCCAGGCCAGATTGCTAAGTGAAAAAAAGGGACATATTGATAAATACATACAAACGGTTTAGGTGCTGAAATAAACTCTTGATGTAAAATGTGTACTGTATGGCTATCTATTTGAGTTTGTTCAAAAAGCAAGAGATTATATCCATATATTATGAAAAGATCTTTGAAATCTCTAAGGGTTGCTGTGACATCATGCAAATGCACACAGAGTGATATTATCCTTTAATAAATTCTAAGGTATATGATGGTGAAAAGATAAAAACTATTAACGGACCTTAACACGGGCATCAAGATGAAGTAAAATCATGCAGAAGAAAGAATGCAGATTTATAATTATCCTAATTCAAGGAAATGTGTCTTAGTTCATTTAGAATATATAGGACTTCAATAGGATTTCAACTAAATGAATGCACATCTTTTCTGTCGGATGGCTTATTTTGATAGCATGTGTTTTGTACAAGAACTGTTTGTCTGCCTGTATAATGAATTTACAGTCAATAAACACTGCCACGGACGTCCAGAATCTTGAAGTGCAGACAAATGTGCCGCCATAATATCCTGTTCAGCCAAAGTGATTTGGAAGGAGTGTCGCGAGCTTTTCATATTTGTAACTGACAAACTCGTGCAAGATGAGGTCTATTTACTCTAGATTAAGCTTCATTCTTCTTTCTGAGATGACACAAAGCATGGCTATCTACACGTCCAATGGAATTGAAATGGCTGTAGGGCTGAATGATAACAGCAAAACGTTACGCAACATAAGCTGCCGGATGTTAGCGTGCTTCCCAACATATGGCCTCTGACATACATTTGCTGTCAATACGTAACGTTTTTTTTAAAGAAGTGTATTCACTGACCACACTCGAGGCAGAGTGGAATTAGTGCAATCAAGGGAGATATGGAGTTAATATGTCAAATTGAAAAGCCTGAATCAGCATTCTGAGCCCAAAGAGAGTTCATGTAGGGGGAGGAATAGTTTCTGCATGGAGGATGAAAGGCTGACAAGCCTAAATAAAGGAAACATGGAGTAAAAACAACTAGAAGTGTATGAGAACTGTGATCCTGTGGCTCTTGGTTTCTGTGAGACCAGTCTATGATTATTTTATTTTCAAAAGAATGTGTTCCCTCTCTTCATCTGCCTGGGAAATTGATGTAGTCCTCTCTAAACCTCTTAAGTTTTCACCAGCCTTTAGCAGTTCACGACGTGGGGACATGCCGACCCTGTCATTAGGGATGAGAGAAGTACACAAAGAAGCTTTCATGGAGAAGAACATGTTAAGGACGGCACAATGGACGTTAGCATTGAGAGGGAGGGAAGTAGGGAAACAATGCTGACACTTAAAAGGGAGAGGGGATAGTAGGCAAAGGTAGTTTGAGGAGAAGCAAGGAAGATGAAAGACGCAGATTGCATGGTTAGCCCTGGAGAGAAAGAGCCAAGGAAATTACCAATATGAAATGTCTCCCTGACTCTCATGTGAAAGGCTGGCAGAAGCCTGTGAAGAAATATGCATGAGAACGGATGCCATGCTACCAATAAGCATATGCAATACGAATTAATGTGATAGCTACCTGGCAGACTAATATAGAACGCTAACGGCATGTGCGGTGCGAGACTAAAATTGACCAAAAGGATAGATCACTTATTAAAAGTGTGAATCAGAGGAGAGAACAGCGCAAAGTGTGTCATTCCATCCGGCTGATTGTCAGGGCCTAAGCGGGGAGCTCTGGGTGGAGCTGATCATTGTCCATTTGCACAAACCACCCACAATGCAACAGTACAAACCCGATTTGATGCCAGTTTAGGCAAAACGAGTATGCAGACTAAATTGCGCGAAAGATTTTAGTCATTTGTTGTGTTGGCGCCGCAGCACATTGTCTGCTGACATCTTTCAGTGGATGACTGCACAGCAGCTGAAAACCAACCTTCACAAGTCTGAACTTCCTTCCAGGGCTGTCCCACCAACGACCCCATCCCGGACCGCTGGGCACCTCGGTGTGACAGTCGACTTTCCCCTCACTGCCAAAAAATGCAGCAGCAACACGTCTCCGTAGAGTCGTGCTGCCAACGGCAGGAGGACACGTTCCCTTCTCGCTCGGGAGGCTCTGGTCATCTCACTTCTTGACTGTTGTAACTCCCTCTAAGCAGCAGCTGAGCCGGTGTTTAGCCTGAATTCACACCACTCAGCTCCTCCGCTCCATCACTGGTTACCAGTGGCTTTTCAAAAACAAAAAAAGGTATTTGTGTGCTGTGCGGCCCCCGGATCAGGTCCACACCACAGAAGGCTTGGAGAGCCACCTCCACCAACTATAGCTGAGCAAGGTAGCACTTTATTAGCACTTACTGAAAGCACTTTAGTTTGGCTTTCTTGATTCTTGTTGTTCTGGGTTATGCATGTATTTGTAAGTCGCTTTGGATCAAAGCGTCAGCTAAATGAAATGAGGGATGTTAGTTGGGTCTGTTGATCAAGACCAAAAACCTGATAACCACCGACTTGATTCGCTGACATTTTTTTATGGATATTCACGGTGTCCAAATAATGCTTTAAATTATTATTATAGACCCCCTCCTCACCTTTTTACGCACAATTACTATTAAGTTAAATATTGCGTTTGCGCACAAAGGGAATTTTTTTGGTGACCATATAAAATTGCTTGCAAATTATATAAATGATATACTATTGAAGGTTGCTTTGAATAAAAGCGTCAGCTAAATAACATGTTATGTAATTGCCATGATAGATAGAAAGCATATATATATATATATATATATATATATATATATATATGGGAACCCCCTTCCTCTTTTTTCACTGTATGAGTTTCCATCTCATGCATTTCAACATTTACTTTGCATATCTGTTATGCCCCTAGAATGAACTCCTCACATTTGCGGTTTTGTCACCCTTGCACCCTTCCTTTGCAACAAAAAGAAATCTCTTTGAGGCATACTGCAATAAATGTTTAACACATTTTTGGTTTTGATTTTCAAGATCCTGTGACCCTTTCTGTCACATTAGCCTTTACTTAAATTTTACATTTGATCATGTTTTTCTTCATCAAATATTTAAATAGCTCTGTGTAATTAGTATTAGATACTCTTGAAACAGCTGCGGGGCTCGAGGCGCGTGTTTGTTTTTATGCCTACACTGGTGTGTTCATTTTTGTCAAGGCAGTAGACATTACAGCATGCATGGGAGAGCAAATGTTTTTTCGAATAAAAGCCACAATTTAGCTTTGCACAATTTTACCTTTTCTCAGCCTAAAATGTGGAAACCCAGTTCACAAGCAAGCCGGCATAACACCCTTGTTTTGTTTCCACATGCTGAGACCATTCTTCAACCGGCTTTCAGAAAATCCATGTGGACACATTTCATTGTTTTGTGCAAAATCGCACAAAAGACTTGTCATCAGGCTTCAGCTACCACCATGTAGAAGAGTGAGCATACAGGAGTGCAGCTACCCCATTCCCAGCTGGATTTAACACTTGGGATGCTAAGCGGATTTAGATTGCCTTATCGGCACAAAGCAGAGCGTTCATTACAGGTACCAAAAGTTGAAGTTGATAGTGGAGTTGAGAAAGGAAATACCGACATGATACTAAAGGAAGGATGTAATACGAAAGCCAAGTCATGAAGCTAGGTATTATTCTCCTAAAGGGAGAAGACAGGAATGGGACATCTGCAGTGTTTTCCCTACCATTATACCAGACGAGTACTATGCACGCACTGCCCATCCCCCCCCCCCCCCTAAACCCCCTCGGCCGGTCCGCATCTGTATATGTGAGGACTATGGTAGCCATAAAATGTGCAGATGAGCAAAATGTTAGAAATAGGAACTGGCCCTTTCCAGCTAATAATAATACTGGAAGTACAATTATTTGTCTTTACAACACGTGGACACATTGGAGACATGGACACCTCTACTCAGCTTTTTGCATGAAAGCCCCGGGAGAAGCATCAGATAACGGGGATGCCATACACAATCGGGTTTTTTTTTTTAGAAAACTCTTACGTTTTCATGTCTTCTCTAGACGGCAACGTGTTTACAACAACAATTATTTACAGGCTGCATCATTGATATGTTTTTTTTTTTTTTATTGAGATTCCATTGCAAACATTGACTTCACAGACCCTGCACAGTACATTCCGGTTGTTACTTAGTGCCGGATCCTCAACACAAACACTTGGTACTGAAATAGATTATTGTTGGATGGGTGGATTATTGAGAGATACAGTAGATAGACTGTTAATGCTGTTCCCTGATTAAAGAAACATGTGTGCTGGTACCTACCGAAAAATAAAACTATTAATGGTAACTTGCCTGTTATGATATAATATTGATTTCAGAAGAGAACGGTTTATTCTATAATTAGTGTGTTTTCACAAATACACTACTACAATCCATCCACTTTGTAAATGAAGTATGTATGCTGAGTGTAATCAGAGGCTAATTGCAATGATGTGGACGGATAATTCGAGGCCTGACCACATAGGTTTGATCTTTTTAAATGTAAGTCTCTGAGCAGATTCAAGCAGAGGCCTCAAACCAGCACATGTGCAGTGTGAGAGCTGACAACCGGAGTGTAGTAAGCAGTGACCCATGCTGAGGATTCTGCTTCGATAATTAAAGTTCATTGCTTTTCCATTGGGCTTTTTTTTTTTTATTTATAGCGTAATTTAATTTGGCATGGAGGAGACAAAAAAAAAGTGCACTTTAGATTCTAATTGATGCTGGTTTCTCCCAGTACTGCATCCTCAGCATTCTTTCTCTGCAGCCATCGAAGTTAGTTAGGCGCGGGATGGAGTGCAGAGGAAGATAGAGAAGTGGGAGAAAGGTGAAGGGAGGGACAGGCAAAGGGAAGGGGAAGAAAATAAGGAGGCTATTACATAAGGGGGGGGGGGTGCAAATTTGATTTTCTTCTCCATCGATTGCTCGCTGGTGGCTTTGAGAGCCAGCGGAAGCAGGGTCCATTTTCTTCTCACTGTCGTGAGGGAGATTACCAGAGGCTGCGCTGGTTTTCTATTTGAGGAATAATGAAGAGTGTGTCACTATACAAAGCCTACTATGGTCTTGCAGCAGATTCTCTATGTACCGCCCCCTCCCCTTCCCACATGGCCTGGCTCTCTCCACCCAAAGAAATGGAAAAGCTTGTGATGGTTTGCTTCTCCCCTTGTTGCGCGGCAGTCGCAGTGCAGAAGAACGTCATGTGGTGAAGGACAGATCATCGGGGACAAAGCCCTCGTCAGGTGATTAGCTTCATCCTCCACTGTATCAGCAATGTCTGAAACCCTGTACTCCTCCTTAGATGTTACAAAAGGTTAAGGGATCGTCTCAGGCTGAAAGTATGGTTTCCCCTGCAACGCGCTTATTTTTAGCGTCTTTACTTTTTGCAACTATGGGGATCCTCCCAAATGACCTGAATGCGAGGATGCATTTGACACCTTTGTTCATTAAGAAAAATAGGGAGCAGAAAGTCAGCCTTTCGTGAGCTCCCATGACAACATAAGTACGTCTAGAACAGACCGTGGAGAGGCAGCCTCACAAAGATTATGTAGCCCCACTTCTCTGCCCCCCAATATTTCACTCTGGTCCTGGTGGAGTAAAGGTGTCAGCGAAGACATTCACACCACCGGTTCACCCAAACGGAGAAATGGAACGATGAAAGGAAAACACCAGAGGGGATGGGGGAGGACAAGTGGCTTTTTTAATGACTTGTGTGTGATGGGAATGCTGTTAATGAGGAGGGCTGGGATAAGAAGTGGCGCTTCCCACGTAGCAATGAAAGCCTGGGAGGAGCCTGAAGAAGATCTTGGCTCGGTCGGCTCCACGCAGTTACAGCAGAGCTCTGCAGACCACAGCAGCGTGCGATGAATAGAGTTTGACTGGGAGGCAGGGAAAAATGGCAAAGTGATTGAGCTTCTCCTCTTGCCCCATCTCCCAGAGAGACAGGGCAGCTCTCCAGTGAAGATCAGTAAGGTGGGAGATGGAAAGTGAGCGGGTGGGCAGAAAGAAGGCAAAGCGAGGGACAGAAGCCCCAGGAGGGTTCATCTCCAGTCAGTACTTCCATCGGGGCTCTCCCCACTGCTCTTAAGTCTCCATCTGCAGATGAAAAATAAATAAACTCTATAGATGGCCTTCATCTCCTCTGAGAGAGAGAGGGAGGTTTCCAGGGAGCAGTCTTTACTTTCCATGTAGTTATCTCTCTGTCTTCCATCTTCAGAAGAGTGCTTCTTCACACACACTGTCACATGTTCACTCTGTCCATATACATATATTCCAAATGTAAATGACCACAACACGTTCACGTCACATCAGGAAACAACACTTTGCCCACTCTCACTACATATTACCTATATATATATTATATATTGGTGATGCGCAATGATTCAAATTTGTAATCACGAATAAAGCTTGTTCTTTTTCTTGCTTGATTAGCATACACAGTGTAAGCAACCAAAGAGATCAACATACTTTGATATTTTAGCACAGAACACCAGACACAGTGGAAGCAAATTAAACATGATAACTAAGACAGTATCCCCCCCCCCATGTGAATCGCATAGATGGTGTAATGCCTGTCAGAGACGCAGGGAGGGGAGAGAAAATGAGAGACAGCAGATGTGACTCCACTCTATTAGTTTTTGGGAGGACTGCCAGGTCAGATGGCATGGCACGAAGGGACGAGAGTTAAAATGTTACTCCCGTTTGCCAAAGTTTATCTTTCTATTGTGCAGTGTAAATTCGGACCTGCACTAAATGTGAATGTTCTGCATTGGATGCCAATCAATACAGCGTGGATTAAATGTCCAATTATGTTAATTTTCCAGTTTAATTATCGTGTTACTGTTTTTCTTCAGTTTTAGTGGATGGTTACTAATAATAGAACGCATGCAAGGATGTCTGTATGACTCAATTGGGAAGTGAAGAGATATGAAGGTCCTTACCTCATATCGCCACTTATTTAACTAAAACTCATATCGCCACTTATTTAACTAAAACTAACAGTCACTAAAGAAACTGTTTCAATGAGCAGAAAGTGAATAATATCAAACAAGTTATCCCTCCTTTTGCATTTTCACACTCATGCATCGACCTCTGATTTCCTCTTCGAAATGGGCCTGTTATACAACTGAATTTTGGTGAATCATCACTCTTTAGTGTCGTCTCCTGGTGGTTCACATAAACAGGATGTAATAGAACAAGTGAGTGAATGCTCTCTCACATTACAACAGGTGCTGCCTGACCAAGGAATGGTTCCAAGGTTTGTAACACTATTTAGAGAACAAGAGAGAGAGAGACAGAGAGGGAGAGAGAGAGAAATGAAATGAACCGAATAAGCACATATCCCCTGCCACATGCCCGCTTTTCACATTGCAGTCACAGGCGCTTTGGCCTCTGCGGTTACACAGATGCAGAAATGTCTCAAGGGCTTGTGCATTTGATACGGCACCAGAATGATCCAAACAGCAGAAGAGAAGGCTTTGTTTCAGATTTGCTCATGAGACATGGGACTGTTTCACTTTGAATTCAAAAGCAAATCCCATTACATTGGAGGCAGGAGCCCCCTACAAGTGCCACGAGCTGTAGACAGCATTGTCAGAGAGTGTGACTTTAGCCGGTAATGAGATATTTCTTACTGCATGTGTGAAGAGACCCCACAGATCCAACCACACACACCGTACTACTAGGTACCTTGGATGAGAAATGGGGAGTAGAGAGAGAAAGAGAGTGGATTTTAGATCGCTACAGACTCACTGTTTAAACACACAACTCATTTTAATTTCTTGATCATGATTAAAAACACATGCGCTGTAAAATATGGATTCATTAAACAAGTGTGTGTTTTATATGGAAATACTGAAATGACTAGCGGACCAATAACCGAGCTTCAGCTGGACACGAACAAAAGCCCGACTGAGGGACGCTCTCTGTGTGTGTGTGTGTGTGTGTGTGTGTGTGTGTGTGAGGGAGAGAGACCCAATGTTAGCAGTCACATCACATCACAGTCTGCATCCACATTGATTAAGAGAGTCACCATGCAGACTAATTTCAACATGAAGCAGACAGAACAATTACCAGCAACGGCTGATTTCACGTAAGCACATCAGAAGACTTTATTGGTGGTTGAACTTTTATATCCCCATACTCTCAAGATATTTTCTTCATATTTAATGGAGCTTTAATTGCTCCGTTATTATCATTTATTTAATTCTTAAATAATAGAATAGTGTATTCTGTATGAGTACACTTATGTGGAATCCTATATTTCTTGGAGCAGGGGAATTGATCATCAGTATGTTGTGTGGTTGTGATTCGATTATTGCTTTCTACTCAAGATAGAGCCCTTTGAGAGACTTAAACCCAGAGCTACTAAAGGACTGCAAGAGCCGAAGCCATCCATCAGAGCCGGACGATGCAAACAAATTAATTTCAGTATTGCTCGTCCGAACCGGTCCCGCGACACAGCAGAGCAAAATAAGATGTTGTATTAGGAGAGGTGAAGGGATGACATATAATAAGCTGGATATCAGAAAACCCTCTCGTGGCGGCAAAGCAAAGGGCAGGAAAATATATGGATAAATGAGAGCGAATTGGTTCCGCAAAAATGAGACGAGGCCAAGGCAGAGCATTAAAACTCTTCACCTCTTTTGAAGTGCGTGGTGCTGAAGACAGTGTAGCTCTAAAGATCTGTGGTTATCCTTCAAAGGCTCTGTAATGACTAGAAGTGGGTGCACGAGAAGCCGGCTGCGCACAGCTGTGTGTGTTGCTTTTAGGCGCCACTGTGGTGCCGCCGTCCTCTAGGAATGATTAACCCAGAAGAGCTTAATATAGAAGGAGAGGAGAAGAAATAGATGGAAGAGAGGGAAAGCGACAGAGGGAGGGAGGACATCTTTGTATCCCGTTGAGAGTCTACTCTCTACCTCTGTACATCAAAACATGTTCACCGCCCTTTTACCCAATTTGTCTGTAAATTAATCGTTCACTGTAATCAGTCAGAAGCCCTGAAATGCACTTTGTTGCTACGGTTGTGGGTACACCATGTGTGCAACAAGCAGACTGCTGGTCATTTACTTTTCCTGTGCACATGCCATTAAGCTCATTTAGGGTAAAATGCCTGTGCTGCTCTGGGAAAAAAAAAATAAAGCTAAAAGTTTCCTGTATTCTGCACTATTAATGTTAGCCACAGAAATCAGACCAATGAACAACGGATATAGTGAAAATGGATGCAGTATTCATGATGCAAATGATCTCCAGAGTGGTAATAGCACGTTGGGGATGGATTGACTGCGTTGCCACCAGGGCGAGCAATCATGTCTGCAACTATTCCGGCTAATTGTGACACGGTGGCAGTTGCAGCGGGGGTGGGCTGGGTTCGCTCCCGACACAGAACACCAGCCCGGCCTGCTAGTTCACATAGAGCCATCAGCCCTAATCTCCCGCTATGTCCTAACAATAGCGCTGATGTGCTTGCTTTCTGGAGAAGCTTTGCTCCCCCCCCCCCCCTGCTTTTTTTTTTTTTCTGGGTCTCCCAGCAGCCAGCAACCCTCTTTAGCTTTTCCATTATCAAGGGAACAGTAAAGCTGAAATCAGCCGGGCATTGTTGCTCCCGTGGAACGGATGGGATGGAAGGCGGACAGGTTTCCAGATTTGGCGGTTACACGAGCTTGGAAACGTGGAGGATGTGAATAAACAGTTATCTAAACTATTAGCAAAGGAGGATAAATGCGCCGGATGGTGTGTACGTGAGAGGAAGATACTCAAGAGTTTAGCAAAGTGGAAAAAATAAGAGAGAGAGAAAGAGAGAGATAGGGGCTCAAAAACACCCTTCAAAATGAGGCCGTTCAGAAGACAATCGTGATGATGATATATGCGGAAAGAAATCATTTCAAATCAACTAGAATCAATTCTCTTTTATTACTAGGGGTTCTACTAGTATATGGCCAGTACCTGTCCCATTTGCTACTGAGCAGCTCCATTTTGACTTTCCTAAGGCTACCAGATGATGTTGAATAATGGATACAGCTTATGGTTTAGAGTTTTCAAAACACTTTGTGACTTTCAGAGAAGTAAAAAACATGTTCTTTCTTCAAATGAAACTATAACATTTTAAAAATAAGCCACAAACATAGGTGTCGTCGATTCAGTACTCCAGCTAATTCCAGTTAATGTTTGCAAACTTAGATGTTAATATCTGACTGACTAGGCTTGGCCAATGGTTATTCTCCATAGCTTTGTGACATTCCACCATGGTTGGCTATGTGGTTATACACAAAAATGTATGTCAATATTTCCCAAACATATGTATGTGTCACGGCAATACTTTACGGAAATGATAATAATCATGTGTCCATGATCCAAGGAGCACACGTTTCTAACAAAATGTTGCTCATTCAAAAATAAAACCAACAAATAAAACTCTCCAATTCTCATTGAAGCAGAGAAAAATAAAAGATCTTGTGAGCATTTTCCAACATTGCTCCATTTATTAATTTGGATCGGGTCCACTTCACAGAGGCTGTAATTACGATGCAGCCGATCCTTTGATGTTGGAACAAATGGATACAGAAATAGCAGGATGGTCTTTATTCGACATTTCACCATAAAGAACCCTCAATCTGCCCAAAGAGAGCACACTTTGTTTCCCTTACACTGATTTTGTCACGTCCAATAGGATGACAGATCGTAAAAAATAAAACTCACTTTCACTTCACTTTTTTTTATTTTTGACACTCATGGGTATTCTCCCTACATTGTAGTATACTTTATGACTTAATCATCTCATTTGTCCTTCACCACCCCTTGTCCTGTCTTATCAGTCAGACACTAATGTCCACTGGAAACAAGGAAGAACTTGTTTCCGTACTGAAGTTGTTCACCTGCTGAGCCGTCAGGGACACCTCACATTCACCTGACCTCTTTTACTCCACATTATAATTCAACTGAATTGTGCTTGAGAGCAGAGGAAAATACAATATGAAGGCCGGGAGATTATGGGGCCTTTACAGAATAAAGAAACAGCTAGAGATGAAGCCAATGAATACAGAACAAATCACACTCTCTTTTTTTGCTCTTTTTGTGTCATGCAAATAAAGGGCATACTGTTGGGGGTGCAAAGAGGAAGGATTGTGTGCCAGTGACTGTCGGGGTCCCACCTGTTTCATCAGGCCCTTTTAACCTGCCCTAAAAAAAGTCTCCCAAATGGCTTTGTCAAAACAGATGATTTTTAGCATGATTTCCCCCCATGTATTTTTTAAAACTAATGCAAAATATAAAGAGCAGATTAGCCTTCAACTTCAAATCAGATGGAGATTAAATTCCACTCAAATCTGTTGATTTGAGTGGCACTGGGAAAAGGGAGAAACCCACATCAGAGAGTGATAAATTGAAAAACAGCTGTACATGGTGATCAACCTTTGTTCCCTAAACTCACACATTCCCATCAACATATGAATGCTAATGTTGTCTCTCTCTCTCTCTCCATGAGAAACACCCACACTTAAACAAACCTCACAGTCCCACAGAGAAAAGGCATTCCTCACGACTTATAAATATTACAATGAGCCGGATTTGGGTCATTAACATGACACACTGGTTACACAGGAGCCCAATTAGCAGTCAACACACAGCCTAGAATGTTCCCCTGTTGCTACACATAATCACGACATCCCGGCAACAGAATCCAGTGCTGCAAAGGATCAAACCACACACACACACACACACACACACACACAATCACATTCAAGAGATATCAAGGACTCTACCGATAGCTTGACCGGATGAGGAGGTCACATCTGGTTAAGGGTGTTCACTTTAAGACTTAAAAATTCTTTTATTAAACATGTCTCCTCCTAAATTTAAATGAACAGAATGAATGCAGTCAACATTGGGATGACCCATTTTTTTTAATTCAGTCAGCTAGAATAGCATAGTCAGCGTTATACTTTTACAGGAAAACGGACTGGATATAAAATGTAAAATATAGTATAAAATAATTATATTTACTTTGATCAATGATGTACTGTACATGTGTTTCTATGGAAACTTATCAACCAAAAGATAATTTATTCGCAAAAAAGGAAATGATATAGAACAGAGCCTTGAATGTTCTCTCCTCAGTGACAGACGGGCTGCAGCCCAATGCTGTGGAGTCTGGCACGGCTACAGGAGGCTAGTTAATGTGCTGCAGTCACACAAGCACACACAGAGATACATGAACACACACACACACACAGTCTCTCCTCCCATCCCGCATGATGCCAGCCTTGACTACTTAAAGCCATCAAACTATTATTCATGACAAATATTGTCAGACAAACATTTTTAATTTACATGATATGTCATTTAGCGGACGCTCTTATCCAAAGCGAATTAATTGATAAACCGTCAGTTATAAAGGGACATTTTACTTAATTGCGTTTGTTTGCTTTATATTCATTCATAAAAACCTTCAATGTGACATTGGCGCTTTTTAATTGAGCTATCGTGAATGGATTTTGGGGTACTTAAAGATGAACTGCCTGTTTGGCATCTGCTCAGGGTCTATTCTTGTTGTGTATGAGGGAAATGACCCATTAACCAGACATACATGAGCTCACTCCATTCACCCAGGCCTTTTGGCAGCTTGTGTTTTAAAGCTCCAATCATGTCTTTTCTCTCTCACACATGCAGCAGGGCAGCGGACTGACAGCCCCTGTCACAAGGCCTTGACCCAAGCAGTGAAACAGACTGGTACCTCGGCAGACTCCATAGAGACAACTTGGATTAAATCAAGTATAAGTCTATCCTTGTCAGATTAAGACTATCATAGTAGGGGACGGTCTGCCTACATGCAGGTGCTAGAATGAGTGACACATTAAGGTCAGAGACTAAAAGGGTGAGAGTGAGAGATGGAAAACACTATATACGCTGACATTACTACACAATCCAATAAACACATCATGTATACATGCATGCACGTGCACTCCTGATGGAAAACAGATTAAATAATTGTATGTATGTCCTGAAATTGTATTTTGTTTTCTCTTTTTAAGGTCTTGTGTGTGTGTGTGTGACATATTTAACAGCAGGATTTGTAAATGTTGTGCACTGGTGGATCTTTTCATGTGTGAGAATTTTCTTTTTCCTTCAAAAGAATGATTATACAGTATAATGCCTGCACTCCACAGTCTGAGAATGTGTGAGTGCTAGATGGGTGCGACCACGCTGCGTTGTTTTGTGGGACTTTGACTGATGACCAAATTCCTGCTGGGATGATGAGCTGAGCAACCATCTGATTGCCAGCCTGATTGGGTTTAGCAGTTAAAAAGCAGATCTCGGAGACAGACGGTAAAGCTCGACCCAGATGTCCAGATTCCAGACACGCATTCTGCACCCCTGGGTTGGCAGAAGGCACCGGTTCAGGGGGGGCTCACGCATGCGCGTTGACACCCACACACACACACACACAGGTAGACACTACTGTAAAAAGAAGTTAAAAAAATACTTCAGAACAAATTGGCAGTTCCTTCTTGTATGTACACGTGCTACTCTGACACACAATTTGTCTTCGATGACTGAGAGAAAATACCTAGAAAAAAATCCTAAGGCGGCAGGCTTATGGTCTATGAATTTAAAAAAAGGTCTACTTTTCTTTGCTTTAAATCGTCAGAGGCCGTGTGTGTGAGAGAGAAATAGAGGGAAATGTGTTTGAGTAAATTTGCACTCTTTTCATGCAAGCTGTTACTAACAGAACCTTCACATCACTCCCACTTCGGGTAATATCACTGTCACCGGGACATTGTAGGCAGCGGAGAGCAAGGTGAGAATCACTAAATTGAAAAGACACAATCATCACAACTGGCAAGGTGGGTGATGTAAGCCGAGTGGTGAGTAATGATGCACCCTGAATTCAGGTCAGTGCTCTAAACTGAAGGAAGCGAGGAAACAGGGACAGAGTGATGGAAGGGTTGGAAGAGTTCCTCATTTCAGCTATGAGTCAATGCAGCAAAAAATATTTAAAAAACGGTAATGTTTCAAAATAGCAAAAACACGAGCAAACACCTTTTAAAACTACGCATGGCTGAACACACTTATCTACTTTCAGTGTAATCCCCTCCTTTCCCTCCTGCGAGAGCGGCAGTGGGACGGGACGGGAAAAGAGCAACGCTCTGTGGCCTCCAGAACCACGGAATGGCACTTTTATGATGTCTCCCAGATTATTCCCTGGGATGGATGGGCTGAGCTGAAACACCAATTGATTAATCCATCGACTGGCGGGAATGTGCTGCGGCTGTCTCCCTGCTCAGCTGTTCTTTCCCCGGACGGAACATCGAGCCAGACATGCCGGGAGAGGATGACTAATGAGTGGGACCACTGCAAGTACCGTTTGTGTCTGTGCGCTCGGAATGCTCGCTTGTGTCGGGTCAAAGTACATTATACGGAACAGACATGAACAACGTACAGTACTGGGTTCAGAGCATCCACAAGGGGTACCTCACGTTTCCTCTCTAAATACTATACTGTGATACTTGCAGTGACAGAACGCTGTTGAGCTGCTACATGCTTCGCAGCAACCCAAAACACTCTCTTCAAATCAGTGCATCATTCATCAACATCACAGTTTAGAAGAAACCTAAGGTTGAGGTTTGAGGCTGGGCTGAGACAACATGGAGTCAATTCCTTCATTTCAGAACACTCTTCTCGCCTACCTCTTGAAACATGCAGGATTATTATAGGTCGAGCTTCTGTATCTAAGCAAAATTCATTAGCGGTGACGAAATTTTAAAAAAAAGAAGGCTTCAAATCACATATAGCTTTTGCACCAACCCCAAAATCTGTGCAAATGCTTCCACCTAAGGGTTAATTACGAATGGAATTAATTGTGTCTGTTTTGATAATCCGGACACATTGGGGAAGGTATTTTATGGTTTTGTTTCTTCTGCAAAATGTATACTATCACTTAAGCAAGCGAGATTTGAAAAAAATTGTGGTGCTGAAACATTTGAATTATCACTGGCAATCAGGACATATGCACATTAACCTTTGCTCATTACAACAGAAAAAGGCTCTGCATGCTATTCTTGTTATATATCACAATAGATAGTGTTGGCTTTGAAATCAACGCATTTTGGAGTATGTTGTCAGCCTGGTCTTCATAAAAAAAGATTCTTTAATATCCAAGACCCACTGCGTCGCACTGCTGCATGGCCTCAAATACAAAAAGCGAGGGAGTAGATAACAAATCACTGTGACGGTCCCTTTTTCATTGAATGAAACCCCCTGAGAGATTTTATACCCAGAGAAGATCAAAAATGTAGGGGTAGCTCCATTATTGATACAAGTACCCGGCAGTGAAATAAAAGAATGCTAATGGTGTCCTAAGCCGGGCTTTGCAGAGATTAATCCGATTTGAGAAATTAACGTTTTATTATATGGCACAAAGTGCTGGCCCTGATCTGAACTGAGTCACAGGCTGAGGAGGAAAAAAATGACAAAGGGAGTGTGGGAAGGGAACATTGGAATAAAGTCCGCCTCTTTGCAAAACCCTGGCACCTCATTTCAGCAGTGCCCTTTTCCAGCTGACAAGTTCATTAATTTTCTGACACGGCTGGTTGGAATGATTTTTAATAGATAAGTCAGACAACAATGGCAGGAGAAATTGGAAATAAAACAAGATATCTACGGTAGCAAGATTATCAGCGGAGGACAGGCTTTGTGTGAGTCTGCTACACCTGCTCTAAGGCTACTTCCCCGCCACTGCTCAGATGGACTAGAGGGACCACACGGCTGATGCTACTACTGTGGTCCCTGTTGCAAAGATGAATAAAACAAACACTACTAAGATACAATTGTCAGCTCCCTACGATCCCAAATCTACACCCCGCATTCATTGTGAAGACCATTGCCACTAGAATGAGGAGGTTTGAGTGTGTGTGTGTGTGTGTGGGGGGGGGGGGGGGGGGGGGGGGTGGTCTTTCAAATTGAAACAAATCAAGTGTTTTGACTTGTTATCTTTAAACAGTGGACATAACATCATTTCAGAGATATTTGTGGACGCATACAAACATTTTTCCTCAGAACAGGCAACTTGCAAGCCCTGTATTAGCCCTGTATTATTGGTTATCATGCAAAGTGTTGACAATTGCGCCTATCCAGTTGTACAAATAAGTCCTTTTCAATGTGAAAAACTGAAAAACTATGAGAATCATTCTCCATCAGTTCCCAACAAACAACTGCAATCTTAGGAATATGTAGGGGGGGATTTATCATCTTAAAGCCTCTGACAGAGAAAAAACATTAAAATCAGCAGTTCAATTTGTCTCCCCAAGGCGATGTCACTCCATCATATCGTGGGCTTTTCTTTCAGCCAGTAAATAATGTCTGCCATGTTTCCCACTTTCACAGGTGAGAGATGTAATTCATTCTTTGTCTGAGGAGAGACAACCACTTCTATTAATGCCATCACCACCAACAACAGTTTATTGCCAACGTGACAGGCAACTATTTCTTACTTTGGAGTTTTTCAACTAACCTTTGTTCACACAGAACGACACATGGATGGATGGATGGATGGATGGAAAACTCATGTCTCCTCATCAAGCTAATCCGAAATAACTGCAGCTCACATTTTAACTTCACGTACATCACAGGCCTCAAAAAAGGTTGCTCCTCGTGATGCTGGCAACAGATTGTACTGAGCCGAACAGGAGCTCAGATGGTTGGACCATGAACTACAACAGCCACGTCTTCTCCAGCTAAGCAGAGGCGGAGCAAGTGCTTCAGATTTTCATTCCAGCACCACGTAAGAAGGTCAGTGAACAAGGGCCTTTTTGTGTGAACCACCGCAAGAAAAAGAAAGGCCTACAAGGACTAGCATCTTCAAAGATAGACGATAGCATGCAGAAAATTATTTCTCAAAAGGTCAAATAGTACACATGCCCGTGCTAAAGGCATTTTCAGATACTGAATATTGGTTGAGAGCGTGCAGGTTCTGTACTGGACGGATGGCAGATTGGTGCATTTGCCTTGAGCGCATTCCCCATGTGAACATTTTTTTTACGTAACCTTTTCTTCACTACACCTTTCGATAGATTTTTGCCAGATTTTTCGGTTTTGTACAACAGCTAGAGTATATATTCGTTATTGGCTCGCGATCTCACCTCGAAGGGCGCGCAGTGAAAACCGGAGCAGGTCCACGCGGGCACGCGCATCCTCTCCTACAGCGTCAAGATCAGCGCACGATTAGACGTCTTTTTGGTTGGAATGTTGTGTCCCTGATTAGTTCACATCACTGCAGTCATCCCGGAAAAGGTGGACAATCCGCACATGTGAACACATCCCACGGGGGGGGGGGGTAGACGTGGTAGTTATGTTTAAGGAATGAGTGAGTCAATCAATTTTTTTTTTTTTTTAACTTACTTGTTCACAAAGGAGCATTTGTCCGCAGAATCTCTCACTCGGGCGGATATCGGTCCTTTCCCCGCTTCCTGCTCCCAAAAACTGCCTCGAGAAAAAAAAAAAAAAAAAAAAAACATCCGCAATTCTCAGAGTATTTGGTCGGCAACGTGATGATATTTTCTTGACATTGTGTCCCCTCTCTCAAGACGACGTGGTAATCCACACATCACTCTGGATGGACATGCGGCGATAATTCATCCGATATTTCCTGCCCCCCCCTCAGTTGGCACACCACACGGAGACACCCACAAGTGCCATTGTTGAAAGTACTCTCGCGATGTGGTCAGTATTAATGCAGCTAAGATCTAAATTAAATGTTTAAAAAAGTAACCTCTCCCAGTACGGGGAGGCTCTTAATGGTCATTTTCACTTCGTTTTTTGACCTCGTTTTCAAACGTAACTTTTCTTCAAGTGCCTATTACTTCTTAGTCATCAACCCAGCTGAGTCTGATTAGATTTCACCTCACAACCCAGTGCGGTATTCGAGAAGGCTTATTTCTATTTCCCTCCCTGGTTAAAGCCCCCCCGCGGTGTAGCCAGCGAGTAGGTTCCAATGCATCGGTACCTGGAGAAAGTTCGAGGACACACCAGTATTTATCTCTTCTCTTCAGGTCGCCGCGTTCTCCATTTCCCAGAAGAAGAAGAAGAATTAGAATGCGTTAATCTGAGGGTGCCACATCGAAAAAACATCCAGCAGGTATCCTCAACAAGCCTTTAAACTCCCGTCCGTGTGTGTGGAGCAGCCTTCGTTGTTGCGCACCGACGACTCAATTCTTACATGCCTGCTTTTCTCTTACATGACCGGACGCGAGCGGCAGTTCACCAAAGGGCAGCGATCACGTCTGCGCGCTTCTTCCATCTGCCGTTTGCCTTTTCGTCAATGCGAGCCTCGCGTGGTTGTTGCGACACACGCGGTGATGGGGAAATGACTAACGGGTTATCATCCACCCCGGCGCCGCTCGTCCACGCCCCTTCTCCGTTTCCCCCCCTCGTCTGCAGTGTGTTTTAAACCGCTTCAAAATGCGCCGGCTGTATCCATCGGTGCGCTTTACGGTTACCCAAATGCGCTCCGCATTACCGGTTCCAAAAGGCGACGCACGGCGCGGACGCTGAAAGGATGAACGCACTAGGGAGGCATCACGCAGGCTACCTCCCACTGAGCTTCTCAGGTGGGACTGTTGGCCGCTGCAGGACTGTAGTGAGAGAATATTTTTTTCCCCTTCACATGGCTCTGTTGGAACTTCTAAAGCCCCCTACACAATGTCTGCACAACGTGCGCGCGCTCCTCTGCACCGGATCCCACTCAGAGGACTGGCCTTGATTAGGTGATTCTTGACCTTTGCCCCCCCCCCTTTCATTGTTCAGTCTTAATAGGGGCAAACAAATGCAAATGACTGCTCACGCACACACAAGTGGGTGAGAGAGGGGAGGGGAGGGGGGGGGGAGGAGAGATTCCGCCCATGTGCCGCTTGCTAATGGGACACGACTGCCACCTACCGACTCCCCTTAGCCTGCTGGCTGTGTGAGAGTGGCCTCGGGCTGATTACCTGCCCTCCCGTGACACACTGCGTTTGGTCTATTTAGGATTATACGGAATACACGTGTTTGTATTCTAACAATAGGAGAAACGGGCTCTCGTGACCGATCGTTGTGTGTAAACACACGGCCACAAAAATGGGCCGAAACGTCAAGCGCGAGGGAGCGGAGTCACGCCGTTCAGAAGACAGTTTGATATGTGTTGGAATCTTTCCGAGGCTTCAGCACTTTAGAGCCCATTTATAAATGCTGGCTCTGTGTTATGAATTATGAAATGCGCGTTGCAGATTTTCAGGCATGGCGGCTGACACAGGAGACTTCAGGTCTTCACAAATATTATCGCTTGTGAAACGTTTATCTCAACCTGCTGTGAGGCACATTTTCTGCTGAATGTGGGCATACGATACAATAACGGAGCTTAGAAAATCCAGATGGGTGAGTGAGAACACGTCTGTATGGGAAGGGGAGGCATTCACAGATCATGTGATAGATCTGAGGTAAACGTTTGAATGCCAGACCAGGGACGTGTCCATCGTGCTGTCAACATCTGATCTCATTCCCCCCCCCCCCCCCCCCCCCCCGCGCTGAAGGCGTTGCATCATTCATCTGTCTTCATAACTGTCGACCTGCCTGTCTGTTTTTCCCGGCACGTGGCAGTAAAGAGCGCCGCCCTTTTGCTTCCCAGTCGAAGGGGACATCTTTAAATAACTCTTGTTTTTCACTCCATTCCGCTCGCCTCACATTTTCTTTGGGTTTGGGCGTGAAGGTGTGAAACCTATGAATGTGCAAACCCACTTTGCTCTTTCACATGGTCGAGAGTGTGTGTGGGGGGGGGTTGTTACCCTTTGAATCTACAGTTACATGTCATTCACATGGAACTGCTGAGGTCACTCTTGAAAAGGTTGCTCTCATTTATTAATGCGTGTGATGTCGTAACGTGCCTGCCTTGCCTAATGGTTTTGAATTGAAGCTTTACTCGTCTGCGAGTGTGTGTTTGACACCTCTTACTTCAGGGTTTTTTTGCCATGTGGGACCCATCACTGGTGGCCATACTATTTATCTTAATAAAGCTTTTGACATCAATCTTAGCTGGTAGAAACACCTCTTTCTTTCAAAGTTATGCTTTGGCAGATATCTGAGGAATTGTTGCAGGAATCCATCACTTTAAACACACAAATGTATTCGCAAAATGCTGTATTCCACATCCTTTCATCAAACATGACACGTTAATTCCACGTTTTTACCGATGCGGGACCTGCGCACTACATTGAAGCATTACATTAAAGATCACTCTGTCCTTGGAGATTGTTGGAGAGATGTTGTGCTGCCATCATAAACAATGTGACCTTGTTCCCTGAAAGGCGAAAAGACAAATACAAGACTCACAGGGCCAGTTATTTCTGGAGTGGCAGGGGCGGGTAAAACATCTTACTTAAGGGAACGCTTGAGCATAGATTATTGGCTATGCTTTCAGCATCCTCGTACAAAATTGCTTAACGTTAACCATGTGAATTATGGACGAGGTTGTGGTGTTGGCTTTTGAATAAACATGTTTACAACACCATGATCTCCAGCATCACTTTGTCGAAAACCATCTAAAAAAAAAAAAAGCCGGTGTTTTGACAGAAGCGATGGAAGTGCAGTTAAGTGCTATTCAGAGACGGCACACAAATCTCTTCTTTTCCCAGAGAGTATTATGTTATCAGAGCCTCAGTAATACATGTTTTTGGATGCAATTAGATAATGTAATAACTGTGTTGGGTATGCCGTGTAAAAAGGAAAATACACACCACACTTCATGACTACTCAGCATCGCTATTTGCTCTTTCCAAGATTCAGTTTGAGCTGATGGATTCAAAAATGACAAAACTGTTTTTCCTCACACTGCCGACGACAGTGATGTCATTTTATATACGTCTACAATCTCTGCTTCTAGCTCCGATCTACACATGTTGATTTGCACTCCTGAGACATTCTTCTCCCACTTCCCACTTACAAACTGAAATTAACTCAATTTGAAATACAAAACCTCTCCCTCTGACTGATGTTCAGCGTGAGAAGGAGTTCTGTGGAACCTGCAGCCGCACCTTTTAAAGGACACTCAGAATATATTAATAATGGGTGATATTTATTTTGAGATCTGGGTATTTATTATTCATTATGATGTTTTTGGAGAGTATGAGACATCACTACTGATATACTGCCGGCCTTTGGGGCAATGCAATAATGTACTCAGGTGTGTTCGGAGAGGTAAGATGGAGAAGCAGGACTGTTGGCCTGTGAATGAGACACGTTGCTTTTTTTTTTAACTCTGCTCCATCAGTCAAAGTCCCACCTCGGGTTACATATTGTGCTGTAATAAAGCTCCCGGGCCAGCGGTTCATATCCCATTTTCATTTCTTTAGTTGCCAGGTACTTGCTGTCAATTAGATGTTAAAATCACCTCAGTGACGATTTTTAAAGCAAATCATGAAATTTCACGCACTTGATAATTCGCTGGATCAATGTGTTTCCCCCATCCTATTGAATCTACACTTTGATTCACACTAAACTCCAACATTACTTATTATCCAAGGCTGAAAAGTAAAGAATGAATGTTAAGTTTCAATAGGTTACTTTTGTCTCGGGTTCTGGATTCACCCCATCTGGGGTAAATTAAATCATTTTAAGCATGCCTTCACCATAATAACACTCTCTAAGCTGCTTCAACTGCACAAAGAAATGGCGAAGGAGACTGGATGACTTAGTTATTCGATTTTGGCTGCAGCTCAAAGCAGAATCAAGAGATGAGACACTCACTGAGGGGAAAATCTGTTGATAATTATAATATGATCAGTATATTACTTTTTGATCATGAATGATTATCATATGTCAGCGGTGTTCCTTAACATACAATTGCACATATTATATTATAACACATGACAACTCAAATATGTACACGGTGAAATTTCACTTAAATCAGTTATTTTCTGCCTGGTTAAGCCAATTCCAGACTTAAAAGTATATTCCTATTATTTATTTCTTGATAAAAGAAGTCAGCCTCTACTGGGTCAAGATTAAGGAATGGTCAAACAGTCATTAAATAACAAAAGAATTCATTTTTTTTCCGTTTTAAAAATGTATTTTGCCGAAATACATTTAGCAGAAATGGCCTGGTAACCATGTTAGTGCCAGAAGTGGCCCTTTGAGTTTTATGACAGGCAAAGCATAACAAAATGACTAATGATGATCAGGTCTGCTCAAACATACCAACGGGTAATTAAGTAAGCCGCAACTATTATGAGCCACAATAAATACAGGAATATATGAACTAATCATTACCTGATGACTTATCATATCGAATCTGTCTTTTCTCTAAATTGATGTCATTGGGTGCTTCCCATTTTTTTCCCCCCTCACTCAATAATAGTTTCTACATTTCTATGTAGTATATTATAAATCATTAGAAGCATATCTGAACGCTTCAATGTTTCAAGCCACTGAGCCCCACGTTGGAGGCAAAATTGCTCATCCATTCAAGCGTACTTCCAACAAGTAAGGTACGCATCGGAGGAAAGTGTCCTCCCCCACTGCGCCGGGGTCCTTGAGTGGCAAATTTAAATCTTTAATGTTGCTCGGTTCAATACAACAGATGAGATCTCAATTTCGGCAATATCCTTGTTTCAGAACAAGCACAATGGCAAAAAATGTGAAAAATACTATAAAATAAAATGACAACAAAATATTGTACATTTTCACTTTGGATATAATATGTAGATATCTAGTGTTATAAAAATGTGTACTGCTTTTTTTCATTGTACAGCATAAAATACATTTATTTAAACATAATCTCTAAAGGGTATTTTCAAAGCAGTGGCCAGAAAACTTGCAAGTGTACAAATCGGGTCTCCATGCAATACGTTGACTTGGAATGTTTCTAAACCAAAAATACGTGGTTGTCATTGAATAATGATTAGGTTTCAGAAATTAAGGACAGTAACGGTCATGTTACCTGGCGAATAGGCTGAATAATATTCAATAATGATGTCTTAGTGGTAAAAAAAAAGAACGCGAATGTTACCATTTGAAAGTTTGCCACACTATGACCGTACAGTTAAATACTGTGCGATCAAAGATGATCAAAAGAGCCTCTCAGACATTTGGTTTCCAAAAGGGTTGGGATTTAAGAAATGATGTGTTCCTTTCAGGCTGTGTACAACATATTTTGAGTGAGTCATGACTAAGTGCCGGCATCAACATAATGTGATGCAAACACAGTGTGGGAAGTTAAAAAAAAAAAACTGTAAAATTGATGGAGAGGGATTAGGGGGAGGAGATGTGTGCTACAGAACATGAGGAAATGTTATTTTTTTCACATTTTCACAAATATGTATCTTAATGTCTGTTGATCATGCAAGCTTATCGTTTTTTTCTCACCTCACTTGTTGTTAGTCTGCTCACAGAAAGGTGCATGCAAAATACAAAACATACAGTACATGTACAGGATCAAAACTGAAATCCAAATTGAGCATCTTCAGATATCCCTGTTCAAATCAGAAGTAGCATATGTGACATAATCCATAGGTTTTCTGAGGAAAAGATGAGAATATTTGGGTAAGTGGCAATTGACGCAAGCCTTGGTGACACAGCGGAGGAGGCAGCCAGCAGCTGACCTGGAATTGTCCCAACCTGCCACTGAAAGAAGTTTGTTCTTATGAACGCAGACGTTGGCTGTAGACACAAAAGTGTTACGAACTTTACAGCACAGAGAACAGTTGGTGTCTTTGGCCCATTAAATTTAACATTGAGATCCGTGGGGAGTAGTTCATTTTTGGTGCCATCTTTGACTGGCTGTTTAAAAGGACTTTTTGTCCAATGTCTCGGCACTGGAGAATGCCATGTGATTTGATTTAATATATCGGATATTTGCAAAGTTTTTAGTGGAGAGGACAATCAACGCGCTGCTTTGGCAACAACCCTGAAGATGAAAATGTGCCAGAAGCTACACTCACCATAATTAAATACATGTTGTATAGAAAGATCAGACCAAGCTACTTATTATAAATTTAGTAAGTATTGAGGACTTAAGTAATGTCTTAGGGGAGCCGAGTCGGAACATTCCCAAACACTTTTATTGAAATTAAGGTTGAATTTACTGGTCATTAGCAGTATCCTCAATCTCTCTTCAGACTTTTCATATCCTCCAATTAATTATTTTAATGTCCTCCGAGCAAAATGTAGACCGTTGCCACCACATTCATTTAGAAATAAGAAATATCAAATCCAAACGGTTATGCATTAAACATATACATGGTTTATGTGAATATCATTATTTATTATTCATTTAATTTGACAAGCATGACTGTCTGCCTCCACTACCGGCGAACAAAGGCTGCAGACTATGAACACAAACCGATCAAGGATTATACACACAGGTATAGATTTTCAAGTGAAGTGGAAAAGTATTAATTTAGTGTAATTATGGTTGAATATTGACGGATCTTCAATGCATGCCCCGCAGCAGGAGATTTGCCACAAA
The DNA here is from genome assembly GCF_949316345.1 of Pungitius pungitius. NCBI lineage: Eukaryota > Metazoa > Chordata > Actinopteri > Perciformes > Gasterosteidae > Pungitius > Pungitius pungitius. The sequence continues at coordinate 1,335,799 of NC_084905.1, forward strand.
AAGCCCATTGTGAGCTGCAGCTATGCACACAGCTGATTCAGCATCCGTATGCTGTACATATTTTGACAACTCCCATGTTCCCGGTATACTTGTACACTAATGCATAAACATTAAGGTCTTAGGGGCAGATGAGGTTTTAAACCTCGCGATCCTGGATCATAGCAGGTGTCGACTGGGTATAATCTCACTTTCAGCTTGGCTATCTCCTTGGCTGGGTCTCTGTTCATGCAAAACAAGCAGTGCCCCAGACAATGGAATACCTATTCACATGTGTGGTAGGGAACAGATTTGCAGCATCTGGATATGACAGCCGATCCGCTCTCTCTCATCCTCCGTGCAGTTGTCTCTCTTCTCAGACGCAGAGGGGATTGAATGATCCATCCGTTCACATCCTGCCTGCCATGGGGCAGAAAAACAGAGTCATCAAGCTGGCATCGCATGCTCATACGGTCATACATAGTCAATAAGACACATGCATTTAACTTGCTGCTGTCTGCTTTTTGTTAGCTGGCAAAAAAAAAACTACACTGCTCACATTATAGCTTGGATGCAGGTTGAATATTCCCCAAAGTAAGTGGCTCTTCAGCTCTGTATGAAAAAATATAAAAGGGGGAAATGTTTGCGAGCATTAGAGTTTGTGATGAGTTGTGGATGGAAAGGAATATGTTATTTTTACATTGTCTTCACTTTATGCTGTGCAATTTAATCTATAGCCCTGGAGATACTAAAACAACCCTGATAAGGATTGTTTGATGTGTTGATTATAAAAATACATTTTCAGTTGAGGAAAACCAAAATTATAAAAGCGATATTTTGACCTTAGTGTTGCTCCGGTCATTGAATGGTATTAGCTGCACCTCTCTCGTTCAGCCAATATCAGTATTAGCAAACATGGTCTTACCAGCAGAAACATGTTGAACCACAGTGCAACATGTTTTTATTTTACGTAACACAACAGATGACAACTAATTGGTTTTCTATATAATGCACAATTCTGTTCGTTTTAGATGTAACTGAAGGGTGATTTAGAGAAAGTATATGTTTGAAAAAGATAAATTAGGATTAGTTTGTCTATTATATGCTGTAGCCCATGATTTAAGAGTTCAATCATCTTGACAGCTGAGGCAATTGCTGCATTGCTTGTATTTGATACTGGTTACATGTATATAATCATTCATTTTTAATTTACAACACTATTGGCGGAATTTCTGTGCCCATGGTCAACTATGCTCTAAACCTGAGAGGCTCAAACTATGAAACTGTGTGTTATCAGACTTGTGTGTTCTATGTGGAGGTCTAAAAATCTTTAAAAACATTGTTTATAACAAAATGAACATTAACTAAAGGCTGTATTAAGGTCTCTTCATTTTTGCGTTTGACTCTCTGTGTCTCTGCCTGTCAAAAACCCCTTTGAAATGTCCTAATGAAGAGTTAATGTGCTTTACTTCTTACACTCTCTCCCTTTCTCTCTGTGCTCAATAACCAAAAAAGAGATACATCATGGAAGATAATGGCTCTCCTCTATAGACACTTATTCATATCCTGACCAACAAAGTCGGCCAGTCAATAATCACTGCATGGTGTTGGCAAACACTACCCAGAAATCTTCCCGAGGGACAGAGGTTTGTGTGTAACAGGTACAGCAAATCGATACCACCGAATAGCAGCTTGCAGATCCCACATAATTAGACAGAGACACAGGGAGAAGGAGAGAGTACCACTCACACATTGAACTAGTGCTCTCAGCTTGCCTCTTACCATTTTTCACCATTCATTGCGTTGCTATCAACTGGCAAAGCTAATCTCCTGCAAAGAGTTGATTGGCAACTTGCATTGGAGGAGATCCAAGATACACCTAAACAAAGCAGCTTAAAGACAGCACAAAGCAGGGTGGTGTAGCACACAGTGCTAATGGACATTATAAATACAATTTACTGTACGTCTCCTCTGGAAATTGTCAAGTGAAACGAACACAGAGAATAGATCATTTTTTGCAAACAACATTATCGGAGATGAAATAAGTTACTTTAAAAGACGATTTGTTTTTTCATTTTGAAGTATAATTGTGGTCAAAGCATGGTTGTGATTGGGAAGGAAGCTAGTAAAGTTGGAAAAAAAGAAAGCAGCAATTGGAAAAGGTCCTAGCTATAACAGAGTTTAACACAATAGTCCTTTGTGGGATATTTGTACAACATAAAATATGTTGTAAATTGTCTGACCTTAAATAATGTGTTACTTTTGCAGATCTGAAGAATAATAAGTGCTTATCTTGGCATTCAGCTTTACAAATGTAGATGTACTGTCTGCAAACTGGAAAGGTGTTTTTTGTTAGGCCTCTTGAAACAGGTAAGTGGTGTATAAAAACAATCAATTGGAAAAATAAGACAAAAAAAATATATAATCCGCTGCATGGGAGCTTCAGAAAAAGGTTATAAATACATCTTTAATAAAGAATACAGGAGAAGCAAGTTGGACTTGCACTCATAACCCTCCCATTATAATAATATTGCCCTTTGGAGAAAATTACCTCCATGTTTCAAACTTGACAAGCGGGTTTGCAGCTAATGCACGGATTATTCTCTATTTCATTATTACCTCCATTCTCATTCACAGGACTTTAGTCATCGGCAACATTTTTTCCGCTATGTCCAAATAGAGCAAAAGCCCACAAAGGGACACACATAGTGTGTTGAATATATATATATATATATATATATATATATATATGCATTTGAATTGGGAGGAAATTGGGGCAAGAAAAGATGCCTTCGATATAATGACAACATGAGCCATTCAATGCAGCACAGATCTTACAGATGAAAATGTGTCATTGAAAAAATGTGTTGATATTGTGCTTGAATCCAAACTTGTGTTTGGGTTGCGATATAATACTGCCACTGAGTAAACCAATTATATATATACACATACACACACACACACACACACACACACACACACACACACACACACACACACACACACACTGTAGCATGTTAAAGCAATAGGTGAATTGGTAATGGTAACACCTAGGTAATAATATTTTGCTCATGTCTTCCCTTTGTAAGAATTTTTCTACAGGTTTTTCCAGGTGTTAGCCATGGGTGTAGCACCTAACAATCAAATTTGTTTCCCAATTGTCTTACCAGAGGCAGCACTTTTTGGCTGTCATTTCTTATTTGGAAAAGGGAGGACAGGGTAGGATTTGATTGGAACAATACTGTTGTACACTAAGCAGGGGCAAATGTCCATCTTGAAAGTGACTGCTCGCCTGAATGCAGCTAGAATAGAATTATATATATGTTAATTATAACATTTTTTATTGTGTCACACCAAAGGATATGAGTTGTGATTGTATGGCTTGTGTCCAAGTCATCGACCTCAGGGCCCCATCTTGAGGACCCATTCCTTGATGTATCTCAAAGCGTGAGGATTAAGGAACGAGGGAACTTTAAACAAGAACACTTGTATATACTTTATTGAGGTATTTTTGCCAAGCTAGATACTATCCCATTTTTTAAAATAATAACATACACATTAAATTGATTTATTATTCAATTTGGATCATGATCCATATCCACGTATGTTCCTGGTTGAACACAGGAAACACAGAGGGCAGACTGGGACATCCTTTTCTAAAGAGCTACTGCCACACTAGATTGATTATTCAGTCTCATTGACATGATGTCACATATTCCTTATTTTATCATACAGAGTTCAGGCAGAGCAGATGGTATCTAGGACTAGCATGTTCTCATTAGGTGGTCTCCAATCTGCACATCTGAAAAGGGAGGAGGGTGGGTGCGGTTAAATCCTCAGAGTTTTGGCACAGATCAACTCTCTGACCTTCTGTCCAGTCTACTAGCCGGCAGGCAGGTGTGAAAAGATTGAGCAGGGGCGGGAAAACGGACAGCCTCTCAGTAACAGAGAGCCCCAGATCGGAGTCGGCCTGATCAGTGACCACTAATATGTTGCATTCACCTTTCCCAGGGCTTTTGTTACCAAATAAAATCGATAAACGCCAATAACTCTCCGTAGAAATGTAAAGGTTGGGTCTCTGCTGTAACAACATTCATAATAATCACAATGGCCACAATACTGGAGAATCTTTGTCAATCATTTAGAGGGTGGGTGAATGACACCACTCCTCCTGTATAATTACAAGTCATGGAAAATGGAGATCAGTGATCTCATTTCCACAAGAAGATCATGTAAAACAATGTTTGTCTACCTAACTCTACCTGGCAGCTAAATGGTATAGCATGTATCACTGTCCGTTTTTTGTGTTTCTTGCAGTAAAAAGACACTATAATATTGGAATGTATGGTAGGTCTGCAGCTTTGGCATATCGGTCATGCCTGTTTTCAGTGGGACTTTGATTCTAAGGCTGTGCTTTGTTGACTCAACTTCCATTGGCAGAATTGTGTGCATCATTTGGGCACTAGATATTGTTTGTTATTGCCATGGCTGGATTGCATCTCTGCTTTTTGCCCATCAAGTGGTTCTGTTGGCTTCCGGAGTCCTGCAATGTCCGAGCAGGTATGGGCACTTTCCAGCTGAGTGATGAGCAATTAGGATGTGTTGTGCTTTCTATCATCCTTTTTCCCCAGCGAAGCCTTTTCTTTGGGCATAACAAGTACACAATAGACAAATCCGTGCAGGAGCTTCAGTTGTACAAGTCAGGTCACAGTGGCTTAAAAAAGCCCAGCATAAAGGCATAACTAACATGATTCCAACACAATCTGTGTTACCACAGGCATAGCAGTAAATTAAAGGTTGTAATTATTGAGACCGTAGGATGAAGAACCAGACTGACTTGTCAATGCAAGTTGTGTATGTTCATTATTACAAACAATTTGAGGAGATTTTAACATTCTGAAATACCCCAGAGAAGATATTCTGATTTTAGTAGGAATGTGAACGACACATGATTACCTGTTTGCGTTATTGGCTGCAGTCCTTACTTCAGTTGAAGATTTGAAGAGCTAATTAGGATCAATCCTTGGCACTCGAATCTTTGAGGGACAACTCAAACCACAGCTGTGCAATGTCCCGCATTTTGATGTGATAAACCAATCAGGGTTCAATTAGTGCTTAGGCATCCTTTTAGAATGTAAACCCTAAGCATTTCACTCACCCGCATACACACACACCTGTTTGCTTTTTTTCTCTTTTCTTGACCACACAGCCTCAGGCTCAAGTGATGCGACTTTATGCCCTGAGGACCCGCCCGTGGGGTAGTGGCATTTCAAAGCCCTTGTAGTCAATCTGTGTTACTCAGTCTCGCACACATGAGCCACAATGACAGCCAAAAATCTCAAGTTCTGTCTGGTTTCATATTCAGAAGCTTTGGTGCTAACGGGCCAAAGTATGAACACTGCTGCTGAATGTAGGGGAGAAACCAGACACCATAACCATATCTGACATCTTTCACATTTTTGGAGAAAAATAACCTTGAAAAAGCCAATACTTTTCATGGCCCACCACAATACGGGTTTGCATTGTTCTCCCCGTGTCTGCGTGGGTTCCTTCTCCCACACTTCAAAGTCATCTCCGGGTACTCCAGCTTGCTTTTTTTTTTGCTTAGAATGTCATTTTGCATGTTCTAGAGATAACCTTTAATGCTCAACCGTGTCTAGATGCAGCCTATATTAGACCCTTAATCCAAACCCGGGGTATTGTTTGAGCGAAAACGCTGAAAGAATTGTAAAGCTCCCTGAAATGTCTTCCATACAACATTACTGTCAGGATCGGCTGGTGCAGGTTGAAGGCAGGCAGGCAGGCAGGACTCAGACGCAGGGTCTTCCGACAAAGTGCAATTTATTCAAACAAAACTCAAGCAGAACGTGCACCAACGAGGACTGACATGGACAATGACGCGACCAACGACAACTGGCACACAGGGCTTAAATACACAAGGGAGGTGCAGGTGATTGGACACAGGTGGAATCAATCACGCAATCACAAGACAAGGCAGGAAGTGAAGTTAACCCAGGACCACAAGAGACATGAAACTTCAAACTAAAACAGGAAGCGAAGCCAAACCGTGACAGAACCCCCCCCTCAAGGACCGAATTCCAGACGGTCCTAAAGGGGAGCAGAACCGGAAAAAATCAGACAAGGGGAGGGAGGGTGGGGACCCGACAGCTAAGGTCCGGCGGCCTGCCGGGGCGGCGGCCAGGCGTGGGGTGCTCAGGGGGTCTGCCGGGTCGGCGGCCGGGCCTCAGGGTCTCGGGGGGTCTGCCGGGTTGGCGGCCGGGCCTCCGGGTCTCGGGGGGTCTTCCGGGTTGGCGGCCGGGCCTCAGGGTCTCGGGGGGTCTGCCGGGCCGGCGGCCGGGCCTCTGGGTCTGGGGGGGTCTGCCGGGTCGGCGGCCGTGCGTCGTGGCGGGGGGCGCCGAGCAGTGCGGCTCCGGCGTCGTCGTGGCTTGGGGCGCCGAGCTGTGCGGCTCCGGCGTCGTGGCGTGGGGCGCCGAGCTGTGCGGCTCCGGCGTCGTCGTGGCTTGGGGCGCCGAGCTGTGCGGCTCCGGCGTCGTGGCGTGGGGCGCCGAGCTGTGCGGCTCCGGCGTTGTCGTGGCGTGGGGCGCCGAGCTGTGCGGCTCCGGCGTCGTCGTGGCGGGGGGCGCCGAGCGGTGCGGCTCCGGCGTCGCCGTGGCTTGGGGCGCCGAGCTGTGCGGCTCCGGCGTCGTGGCGTGGGGCGCCGAGCTGTGCGGCTCCGGCGTCGTCGTGGCGTGGGGCGCCGAGCTGTGCGGCTCCGGCGTCGTCGTGGCGTGGGGCGCCGAGCTGTGCGGCTCCGGCGTCGTCGTGGCGGGGGGCGCCGAGCGGTGCGGCTGCGGCGTCGTCTTGGCGGGGGGCGCCGAGCGGTGCGGCTCCGGCGTCGTCGTGGCGGGGGGCGCCGAGCGGTGCGGCTCCGGCGTCGTCGTGGCGGGGGGCGCCGAGCGGTGCGGCTCCGGCGTCGTCGTGGCGGGGGGCGCCGAGCTGTGCGGCTGCGGCGTCGTCGTGGAGGGGGGCGCCGAGCAGTGCGGCTCCGGCGTCGTCGTGGCGGGGGGCGCCGAGCAGTGCGGCTGCGGCGTCGTCGTGGCGGGGGGCGCCGAGCAGTGCGGCTCCGGCGTCGTCGTGGCGGAGGGCGCCGAGCAGTGCGGCTCCGGCGTCGTCGTGGCGGGGGGCGCCGAGCAATGCGGCTGCGGCGGCCCAACCCCTGACCCCACCCCCCCCTCAAGGGCCGGATCCCAGACGGCCCCCAGGGGTGGGGGGGAGAGGACCAAGGGATGGGAGGGAGGGGGCACGATCAGGGGCCGTGGGGACGGGCCAGGAGACTGGACTCTGGGGGCCGGAACGGGCGGAGACTGGACTCTGGGGGCCGGAACGGGCGGAGACTGGACTCTGGGGGCCGGAACGGGCGGAGACTGGACTCTGGGGGCCGGTACGGGCGCTGACGGGCGTCTCGGCGCAGGAACGGGCGCTGACGGGCGTCTCGGCGCCCCCTCGGGCGGAGACGGGCGTCTCGGGGCCCACTCGGGCGGAGACGGGCGTCTCGGGGCCCACTCGGGCGGAGACGGGCGTCTTGGGGCCCACTCGGGCGGAGACGGGCGTCTTGGGGCCCACTCGGGCGGAGACGGGCGTCTTGGGGCCCACTCGGGCGGAGACGGGCGTCTTGGGGCACACTCGGGCTGAAACGGGCGTCTTGGGGCCCACTCGGGCTGAAACGGGGGTCTTGGAACCAGGACGGGCGGAGACGGACGGTTTGGACGGCGCCGCCGCTGTCGGGTCTCAAGGTCCGGGAACCAGGGCTCGTGAGTGGCTGGGGGGCAAGCGCCCCGCCGAACCACCTTTGGATTCCTGCGGCAACCCGCAAAGGTGACTCGGGCTCCCAATATTGGGTGTACCCAATCGAACCCTGCTGAGTCCTTCCATGGTCGCGTCATTCTGTCAGATGAGGAAGCTGGTGCAGGCGGAAGGCAGGCGGGCAGGCAGGACTCAGACGCAGGGTCTTCCGACAAAGTGCAATTTATTCAAACAAAACTCAAGCAGAACGTGCACCAACGAGGACTGACATGGACAATGACGCGACCAACGACAACTGGCACACAGGGCTTAAATACACAAGGGAGGTGCAGGTGATTGGACACAGGTGGAATCAATCACGCAATCACAAGACAAGGCAGGAAGTGAAGTTAACCCAGGACCACAAGAGACATGAAACTTCAAACTAAAACAGGAAGCGAAGCCAAACCGTGACAATTACTACTACTATTGATAATAATAATAATAATAATAATGTATTATTTGATAGCATATTGTTGGAGTAGTACTGCCGAGTGAATCCTGCTTTTTGCCTGTCTTATAAAAAGAAAATAATTCAAGGGAAACTTAGACATGTCACTCTGCCCTAACTGCATAATTATGATGGCTGTGATCAATACTTCTGTGGTTTGTGTTCAGCATTTTTATATCCCCACTCTTCATGGACAAAAGATAAAATGATCTGCGATTCTTTTTTGTGTGAAAGTGTCATCTTTGTGTCCTTCTTTCTAAAAGAGTCAATCGGTGCATCTTGTTTCGGATGTCGGAAGAAAGTCTATAAATTATTAAGCTGCATTATGTCTTCATCTTGTAGCCCAGGCGGGATTTGAACAGAATTGTGGCAGCCAGGGTGAAATATGTAAAAACCTTTTTTCTTAAACATGTTACAAACCTTGAATTAGTTCTTATCCCTTAAGCAATTATATATTTGAAAAAAAATAGTACAGAAGAACTAATGTATTTTTATGTACTCGAGCAGGGGTAAAACATATTTTGTTGTCCCCTGTGCTTTCTGTTCCCTTTCTTCCCACAATTTACAGCTGGATCAATGCCAATTCTGATACCACTCCATAACATGTCATCTTGTCCGGGCCAGAGGATGTTTACTGGTGACACATCACAGCACTCGCATAACAAAGTCATAGTACTCTCTGTGCAGTGAATCTCCATGCAGCTCTCAATTGGTTTACCATCTTGCGTGAATATCGCTGACACCCTAACCCTAAAACTTAAAGGCATGTCCTTGCTGAGTGAAAACAAGTATTAACTTTTTTCTTTGGACGCTTGAAGAATGAGTTGCATGCATGGCAGACAATTTTGCTGACCACAACCTGCCACGTTATTATTCATGTATTTCCTCGTCACGTCATCACTGGTTTAATTCAAATAGATCTGGCCCAATTTCACTGACTGAACAGATTAAATCTAAAGGGGTCAGTGTCATGAACAACAAGGAGTTTGGCAATTTAATTGAAATTTAAGGATACTATCCGTGCTGAAAGGACTGCAGGCCAACAACGAGCATGCCGTAGCTTCGATTTCTTAATTTTCAATGTATTATCATAACATGTACAGTAAATATATACAGTAGATGTTCCTTGTAAGAATCTACACAACACAGTAGGGGACCATTAGAAAGCCAACATGACCAAAGCTTATACTGACCTTTGTGGAGCTCCTTGGATTTGACCAAAACCATTAGGCTTCGTGATGGCAATATTTAAATATTGAAAACTGGATTAAAGGCAGCAACAGACAAACACACACAGTTCATCATGGTTTACAGACTGAATGAGGAGGAGTTTTTTTTTCCATGCAAAGTATGGTATTTTTGGTATGATTATGTTGGATAGCTTACATCTACTAGAAAACATAAAAATCACATTTTTTAGTAAACAATATGTGCTTTGGCCAAGGTGCAAGTTAGGAAGTGCACTGTTTTGTTATGGACACCCGGAGGATGTATGTGAACCTTTTCCAAAAACAATGCAACCAGAACAATGTTATGATAATTACTCCCTCTGTGAGCACTACTAAAGGCATGTCCTCTGCGCAGTATTCATCATTGTCCACACGGACCTTTGCCATTACTACAATCACTTTGTCCAGGTTTCACTTAAAAGCATTTCAATGTTGCACTTCTGGTCCCTCTGGATCTTTTGAAATGTGGTAACTCAGCAGAACAAACAAGTAACAGTTTTTCAGTAATAATGTCCTGCAACCTTGTAAGTAGGCGTACCTACTAAAGGTAATTGCCTAGACAATTACCATCTTTCACATCAGTAAAGTTCTCTCACAGGCTTGTTCAATGCTTCCAGACTTGATATTTCTGTCTTTTTTTTATTATCACAGCAGCAATCCTGGGGCATAAATATGCATTAGGCATCAGGCCTTCCTATGAAACAACAAACGTTCAAAGAGGAGAAGTCGACATCAGAGCAACACAAATGGTTTCCCATAGCCATCCAAGGCCCATGCTGGATTTCCAAGCTTTTCACTTTGCTTTGTTGATCTTTGAGCTCATGGAGGAGCTCACTGGAGGGGATGACAGGACTGGATAAATTGGTGAGATTGGCTGACTGAATGGTATATTCCACTCCTGTCCTTCTGGATTAGGGTTTCAGTGAACAGGGACCCATACAAGCAAGCTTTTATGAGCTTAACCTGAACCAAAACATAGTGAAATAAATATGGCAGTGACTGACTAAAAATTGAGTTGACATGACACTCAAATCTCAACATTGCAAGTGGTGAATTAATATGAATGGCTTTGTATTGGATAGTCATGTTAATTGATAATTTATAGGTAATTTATGGTAAGTAAAGGGAGAAACATGTGCTACGCATACAATAATTAAAAGGTATGGATGAGCAGGAATCCCAGCTCAGTCTCATCTAAAGAGACAGGGAGCGTAGGCCCGACAAAACACTCATGCATCCCGCTGCCCATACACGTTGAGCTACATCGGCAGTCCACCACTGCCACATGAGCAGACCACTCCTCCCTAATGAACAGAGGAGGCGAAGTTATCTTCCCGGAAGTAAATATATTTCCTCTTAGCAGAGATTCAGGCCGTGTTACAAAATAACAAACAAACTTGTTGCCATCTTGTTCCTCACCTAATGCCAGCGTTCACACGGACTGCTTTCCAGTTGCATCTGTTTTCTGTCGGCCCTCTCCCTGATGACTTGGCATTCCACCGACTGGATTTCTCAATGCGAGCCGAATGACACGGTTTGCTTGGCTCCCTGGTAATGGAGGACCATCAACCCATGGGGATGGATGGGTTTGTATACTGCCATTTGTGATTGAGGTTTTGGATGGCGTTGACATAGGTAAAAGTTTGTAAGACAAAATGCTTCCTTTTCCCACTGAAACACATGGGTTGTGTTATACAGGTGGTGTCAGGAAGCGGTGCTGGTGTCCACGCACCGGACGCCCCAGCGGGCCACGAGTTTGAGAAGTGTGGCGTGTCCCATTGTGGTCCATGCACACGCTACTTGCAGTGTGGCGGTGTTAACGCACTGTTGTTTGGGTTGATGTTATGTTGCAGAAGGGCATGCGTCATCAAGGACCTACAGTATAGAGCCCATAGAGTCCCGACGAGTGCAGTACCTGGTGAGTTAACGCAAAGGTTACGAATGGTACTCCTAGTTCTATGAGCGCAGAAGGAGTCTTTTAGCAAACAGACTCATGCTGCTGTTTGATGAAGAGGGTGTATGAGTGTATGAGTGCAGCGGCCTTTGTTGCCTTACATAATATTGGGTTCAGACAGGAAATTGCTATTGATTTGTACCAAGATCAAAAGTGTAAACCACAGAGAAAGGATTTACACACACTGCACATTGCTTTTACCAAATTAGTTAACCTTAATTAAGCCCAAAACTCAGTGCTATATAAGCTTAATATTAAAGAAAAGGATGTGAGCCTCTGTGACTCTTAAATGAAAGGCAGAATGGAAAGATGTCAAACGTAAGAAGTACAATTTCAGCTGTGTGTTGCTTAATTAATAAACAGAAAACATCAAATAAATTGTTTGTTTCAGCTCACTCATCTTCCAGAATTAAAACATATACCATGGTATTTTGTTCTTGTAAACTCTATAAATAATATCTCAAAATATCTTTAATAAACTATTTGAGAAAATGAATGTCTGAAATGTACTACTACGATAAAATAACTCTTTGTTACATGTTTTATTGTCACACACACACACACACACACACACACACACACACACGAAGATACATGTTCTTCTTTGCTAAAAAAGTTCTGGCTCCCATATACCGGTACCCAGCATCACAATGTATTATCTGTACTAAAGACACCCATCTGCAGAATTAATCAATCAGATACAAACCTTTCCACCATAGGTAAGACAAAAGAAATGATCTAAGGATGTCTGGGACAATATTGTAGACTCGCACAAGATAGAAATAGGCAACAAGACCATTGGCATCAGCCTGATGAGGAGGGGACCACTGTTTATGTGATTAATCAGAAATGGAAGAAACCGAGAACAACAGAACCAAATCACCAGATTTTATTTTAATGTGCTGCCTCTTTGCAATTATACAATACAATGGTCAGAAGGAAAACTAACACAATTGGCAAAGGATATACCATATATATGGTGACGAGTTGGAATCGGGCACCATGGAAATCGGCCGCACCCCGGTCACGGGTGGATTGCCAGCAGCTGGTGGCAATTAAGAGCACCACATTTAAGCGGCAAGCTGAGGGCAGGCAGGAGCCGTCTCCCGCGCGAGTGACAAAGGTCCCCGCTAAACGCCGCTTTACCGCTCGCCACACAGCAGCGCTTGAGACGCCAACCGCACACCCCGGGAGCTGCGGCCCACGCGAAGACAAGAGGAGCGCCGCCGCTACCGGGCGCTGGTCTGATAAATGGTGGCAGTAACTAATGCTGAAGGGGTCTGTCTGACTGCCTCGGTGTTGAGTAGAATGCAGCAGCAAGCCGGCTGCAGTGAACATAGCTTACGTTGACACAAAGCGCACTCAAACCGGAACATGCATATCAAACTGGGTCCTCTCACATGCACATATGTTCTACATATTGTGAGGCTTTGCTTGTGATTGTGCCTCTAATGCTCATGAGCAAAATTCTGTCCTATATGCTCTGATTTTGTGGTTGTACAAAAAAATGGAAAGGGGTTGTTTTTACCATTTAAACAATCACCAAAAACTATAAATTATTCTTATTTTTCATTATTGCCCAAAATCCTTTCATTTAAACCAAGCAATTGAATGCACAATGTACTCAAGGCACACTCGTACAGTATGCACACAGTCAGAAGGACGGAGAAAGAGTGGGGGATGCACACCGAAGGAACAGAACAGAACAGAAAGGACAGTTACAGAACTGTCTGAATCTAAATTCAGAACCCTCACCTGCCCAAATCAGCAGCATGTTATAGACTTCCTGTTTCATTAAATACGTACATTTGCGTTAATTTACAAAACTGACAACTATGTCTCAAACCAGTATCCAAACAGTAAGAATATACTGAAAAATTAACTAAAGTTTGCTTTTGAAAAGGGCCTTAAACTGACATATTTTTAATTGATTTATTATAGCAAGTGATTCTGGTTTCACTGTCACAACTATACAATTCTTGAAACAGGAAAATGCGGTACAGACACACAAATGGAGACTTGTCAAGCAGACGTACTGTAATGCATTATTGAAGTTTACCAATCCAAATAATTCATGAAGCAATCCACTTGCAGCATCCGCTTCATGAGATAACAATCCGGGGCATCTTCAGCAAATTATCATGGCAGGTGGTTGAAGGCCTTTAACTTCATCTCAACAATTTAACTTGGATATTTGAAGGTTTTCCTTTGGTTCACTCAGTGTACATCTATCGGGCTAATTTCAACAAAAAAATGTTCTTTTTCTTACAATGTTGTTGGGGGATGGGGATGGGGTGGTGTCATATTTCAAAGGCTGTGGTTGATATGGCATGACTCCAGCCTGATAAGAGCACAAACACCTGCTTGCTCTGCAGGCACGCTGCTTGGAGAGCCCTTTATATTAACTTTGGATTGCTTTGCTGAAATACGAAGGTTAATCTTTCTGTTTTTCACCTGCTTTTCCAAATCCTATTCATTGTTTTCTCATACTGCTACATAGTAGTTTTCAGTAAATTGTGTCACAAAAGGACTAGACTAAATTTGAGTATCCTCCAGAAGCAAATTGAAAGGGTGGTGAAATGAACCATGAAATATGAATCAAAAACTGTTGCTAAAACAAAAAGATTCAGTAGTTGTCAGTTAAAGTGATGGAAAACGTAATACATTCAATAAAGTCTCTATAAATTAATTGCACACGTGTATACTAAGGAAGTGGTTCCCATTGTCAGCCTAAATTAGTTAAGGCCGACAATTATCTTATTGTGCTTTAACAGTTTTTTTTTTCATTATAATTATTTTGAAAGTCCTTTGTTCAGTGAATCTGAAAAGTCATACAGACAAACCATGGGTCACAGTGAGGGTGGGATGTTGAACAGGATTGTATTTGAGGGGCTGCAGACCTAAGACTGCTGCTAAGATAAGACTGCAGGCTTAAAACTTCCCCCTGGGTCATTCCCTGCACCTGAACCCCCCTTGGATCCTAAATCTCTACTCAAAATCACGGCTTGGTTACAGTCCTTGTGTAAAGTGTTTATTTATATTTGGGTTGCAAAAACAATACTGTTATCATTGGAAGGCTAGAGGTATTTACTAAAGATTTTAACATTTGCCTCATGGTCAATCTTACTTAAAAGGATGGAGCAAGTCCAAGTTAAGCAAAGGTTTGAGTTACATAGATGAGTGGAGAACTGATGGGGGATAAATTGCGAGACAATATGCTGCATTATTAGTAGTCAACTGAATACTTTGCTTTGCTATGATCTAATTCATAATCATAGTAAACATGCATTTGATGATTATCCACATATAGCACATCTTTGAGTACATGGAAAACAAATATGGGTTTGTAAGCTCAATTTGTCTGAACACATCTGTCATTTATGAGTCAGGCTGGTTAATTTCTGCTGCTTAATTAAGGATAACTAATTTGATAAAAGCAATGTGCAGTATGTGAACATCCTTTTCTCTGTGGTTTGCTCTTGATCTTGGTACAAATCAATAGCAATTTCCTGTTTGAACCCAATTTTATGTAAGGCAACAAAGGCCGCTGCAGTCATACACCCTCTTCATCAAACAGCATAGAAGCCGGAGTCTGTTGGCTAAAACACTTGCTTCTGTGCTCATGGAATTAGGAGCACCACGCCCCACAAGTAGAGTGTGCATGGACACATAATGGGACAGTCTCTCATTTTCCCAATCAAAGTAGTATGAACACACTTCATCCTGGCGACAGGTGCTGCATCAGCCTCACAGGGTATCTGGGGATTGAGCAGGAATATCTTAAGCCCTCCTGATGCGGCTAATAATGGTAGTGTGCTGGAAAAAATGACAGAGCGACACTCCAAGAAGCAGAATCAAAGAAATATTCTTCAGTGCTTTTGGACTTTCAAATAAATGAGAGCAATATTTGTGAAGGGACACGATTACATTTTTGGTAAGTAAGTGTGTGATTCCATGATCATATTCAATCACTGTGACATTTAGGAACAGCCTAAAGTAACTTTATAAATGAGGTTACCAGTTTTTTTCTGTTCTCATTTTGATGGATTAAAAATAATCGTAATTTACAAAATATGATTCTTATATTCCTTTCAGTGATTTAATTTCTGTGCAAAACACAGGCTTCCAAATTCATTTTTAAGGTATATTTTTCAATTCAAGTTCCATGGCAAAACACCATTTCAACCTTGTGAGTAGTCATTCAAGGCGACGTAGGGAGTTTGCTGTTCAGTGTGAGAGAAAATAAACTAAGTAAATGTTTCTGACATCTACAACTACAATGCAAAGTACAATTCTCCCACGCTGAGGCCATTGTACATACAGACACTACAACAATGAGCAAGAATCTATCAACTATTTAATCAATAGAGTGCCTACAATGGTGATGTCAGCATATTGAGTCATGAGACAGCATCATAAACCAAGCAAACAAAACTGTGAAGAATCCTTGATCTTCAATAACAATGTAAAGTACAGAGCTATATAATGAGCACTTTAAGGCTTTTCTTGTGTATTCTTCTGCACTTTACAGTAGACAACTGTTTTATCAGCTTGCTTTTCCCTCTTCAAACCAGCTGATTAATAAAATAAAAGCCAGTGATGGCATCAAGAATGTATACAATTTGAAGGGACTTTTTACCAACACTCATAACACTCAAAGACTATTAATACATATGTTTGTGTGCACCTTCATATGTGCTTTCTGGCCTTCACAAACACTATGAGACTGAACCCGCCCCTGCCACCCTCAAACAACCTCTTTTAGTCTGAGCGTATGTATTCATAGTCTTCTGCCTCTTCGGTATCTAACCAGAGGAAATCCACTGTAGTGACAGTAATCTCTAATCCCTGTATGTCGTTGTGTTCTACAAAACCTCCTTATGTAACACCTGGAGACAAGGATGAAGCCATTCCTGACGGGCTTACCACTATTTCCTCTTGAATTTGCTATTTGACACATGCTACTGCACGCTTGCTCCACGTATACGTTCCATAGCTTTTCGTCATGCAGCGAGTTTGTTCATCATAACCACATTTCTGCGTTTTGTAAAATGTATTAATTGTATGGCTTCCGTATCACGTTATAATAGGCACATTAAGAATCGGCTTGTTCTCCAAAAAGGATTAAGGATTCACATGTGTCTTGCTCGTTGTTTGCAGGTGGCAAACCTGGTCATGTAAAAAAAAGTTAAAGGATAAAAGGCACAAGAAAGGACCAGTTCACTTTCAGAGAAGCAATTACAGGAAGCAATAAAGGCATAGAAGTGCATTCCACAAAAGCAATTTCTGGTACCTTGCTCCCCTTCGCAGTCCACTTATTCTCACTTCTACACAAAATAAAGAGAGAGAGAGAGAGAGAATTAAAACAAAGCGTGGGGGAGTGGAGGAGGGAGTCCGGGGGGGTCGGGGAGGTCAGGCAAGGTGGTCACAGTCTCTGAGGTCTCAGCAAGGCCTGATGAACTCATGCCTACATTGGACACCCACACACATATGTGTGGCTAAGCTGAATGTAATGTTTTTGATTTTCTATCTATAATAACCCTCAACATAGAGTATCTTATATAGCTGTTATGCATTTACATCTCATAACTCAACCCCACATAGCATTAGGTTATTAAATGCTCTGCAAAAAGCTACTCTAGAGTAAGTGTAATATATCTAATCCGTTGGTAATCCGCAGCCAACAAAGCAGTCCGGAGTGAGGAGAATATTTGTAAAACCACCTCTCACTTTCCAGTGTGACTGACCATTTCTACTCGTTTACCAAAATCACAAACCTATAGGAGAAAATGTCCCTTTTCCTTTTTTTGGGGTATAATCTTTAACGCGACAAATATCTTCATCACATACACATGATACTTTTTAAAGCTATATTTTAAAAGGAAATTATCCAAATGGTTGGATTTCTAATTACTTTTAACACGGCAAATAAAAACAGGCCACAAGGAGGGACATACATTTATAAAACCCTGTAAGACAGACAAATACCTATTGGCATGCTCAATCATTTAAGAACATCTGTGGTTGAATAAGATCCACAACAAAATGTACAGGGCTGCATTGAAACTGTTCAGAATTAATTTTTCCAACAGTTTAGTCGTTAGAATATGACAATTTCACAGAGCAAAAACGACATTTCCCAAAAACTAGAAATTACATTTACTTATCATGACATAAAATGGGTAAACTTTTGCTCAGTATGGTGACAGGTGCATAGGAAAATTCCTAAGGTGGATGATATGGAAAGAAAAGCTGTCCTCTCAATTCGAATTGTGAGACATTTAGTGATGTTCACAAAGTAATCTGATTTCTCTGGACATGAAAATATAAACATGCGGTGAATTGTTGCATTTGAGAAGATGGAAAGAGCAAGTTTTTGGTATTTCTTCTAGAATAATAAGTCAAATCATTACTTCATTCTGAAAATTGTTTTTTTGGATCTCATTTATTGACCGAACAACTGTGCAAAACAATAGGTGGCTGTAAAATAAAAAGACTGGCAGTAAATACAGAGAATTACGTTCAGTGGCTACAAGTGGTTAATGTCTGAAGAATTGTCTCTCTAATGCAACATGTGAAAAAACAAGGAATTTGATTACACCAGGAGGGTTGCAGAAGACATTCTTTTTTCCTATTTTCATGTTTAGATTATTATTGTCGAATCACTGAGTGAAAACAGAAATATATATATATATTGTGGTGAGTATAACATTATCCTTTCCACATTCCCTCAGGCTTGTTTTGGCAAGAGACGGATGTTTTTACCTCTTCTTGCACTTTCCCTTTGGAAATATTCATCAGAAGTACCGGCTGCTTTCACTTCATAACCTCTTCCTCGATCTTGCTCTCAGCATCAGTCCCTCTCCCCCCTCTCCCTCTATCACTCTAATGGCTTAAGTCTTCCCTCGGGGGAAAGATAGCCAGGGATGATGCTCATGTGGATGGGTTTAGAGTCGCTGAAGGTCTCTCTTGTATTGGGAACAATAGAAAAATGATAAAGATGGATTTTTCAGGTCTTTCGTGATGTATTTCATTTCGTCAAAGCTGGACAACTGTTTTCCTCTTGGATATGGCCATAGTCTAGGGTTTGAATCATATTCACAAGCTGTCTATCCTAGGTATCCGGTTCTTTATTGGCCTAATGAAATTAAGATGAGTCAAGTGTGGTGGCAACCAACAGTGCAGTAAATGAGTAACCACCTATGCTAACAGACCTTTCTGCAATTTGTGACAGTCACACAATCTGTACTTTTGCTACGTTAACTGGAAAATGCATTAGACATTTTCCAAATGTCTACACTAAATAAAAAAAAAAACAATAACACAAACAATAAATGCCACAGCATATGGCTGTCTTAAAAGCACATGCATACATAATGTACAAAAGGGTCTTCATGAGTAATTAAAAGAAACGTCATTTTGTTGCAGTAGGCTTATTTGGACTTGAATTCAAGCATTTTACTTCAGAGACATTTTGTAGTCTGCCTTAAGCTACTTTGTACTTTTACTACAATTCAAGGATAATCATAATTTCTCTTTAACTATTTTTAATCTTGAATCACTTTTCGGACCAACCAAAAGGATAGATTAATGAATTTCAAAATGTGTGATTAATTAGTTTTTTTTTTTAATCTGTTGACAGCTCTACTTGAAACCAATTCTGGATTGCCCGGTGTTTTAATGGTTGGTATCACAAGGAACCACATTTTCTCCTGAGAAGACCAAAACCAAGAAAGGGACTGAGACAATGACAAATAGAATTCATCTGACTCATTATGAAACTTTGGAATCTTATATGATTATAACATTGAAAGTAGCACAGTTCGATATCATCACCTATTTTCTTATTCCATGCGGATCTACAACCACAAGTGTTCCTCCACAACAGAAAGTCCGCCGCATAACCTTGCCCAGACAGCCTACGTTTTCCAAACGCTGCCTGAGCATTTGAGTTTCTGCACATCAGTCTCAGGGACCCGTCCTGCCATGATTAATGGTCCCCATCTATCACGGCACCATATGGCGTGCTGGCTGTGCCCCGCCAGACAGCTTTGCTTTAGAATAATGGCGGCACTTCATTCCAGTCCCTACCATGCAATGATTGGGCATCTTTGTGATCCACCTGCCGTGCCCCCCCTCTGTCGAAAGGGACAAAAAGGACGGTGCAGGACGAGGGAGGCATCGCTGCACGCCAGTCACGCGTGTATGCAACAGAATGCAGTGTTTCTCCTACCATTTTATCAGGGGGGGGGGGCGCGCAGCAGTTCCGCCCCGACGGGTCCCTGTGCGCTTACGTGGCGCTGGCACCAGCGGACTGAGATCGTCGGCATGGTACCAACCCCCGACAAATCCGTTTTTTGCCCAACCAGTTTGCCTGACTACTACACCCCTCCCCTAAAGTTGTGAACCTAGGGAAAAAACTGTAATCCCTCTTATATTTGCTATTTGCTAGGTGTGCTGACTGATTAAGTAAAATACTTTTTCACAGATGACGCTGTCTGTCTTGTATCTGTCAAACAAAGGAGCAAGAGCCTTCTAGGCATTCTGTCTGCCACAATAAAGTTGGAAGGGAAGGCTGAGCCGCTAATGGATATTCCAACATATGATGTATATGGACTTGTTGTGCTTCCTTGCTTTTCTAATAGTTCAATCAAAATAATACAATAGTATGTGCTCCAATGCATGCTAGTGACCTGTGTAAAAAAAATCCAACAAGCCCAAAACATGCAGCGGCAGCGGCACCGCCACGGTGGATTAAAGGGACTTCTCTGTGTTTCGGAAATCGTTGTTTTGCATCAATATTCTGAAAATAGTTAGCTGCAATTACATGCCATATGATCAAGCGCATCATATGGGCACACTACTATTCTGTCGAGTCAAGATCTCTTCATGCTTTTAAACAAGCCATTCATCAATGTCATGTGAGCATTCTTCTTGATTGCGCTTTTGTGAGTCTTAATGCAGGCAGACAGGAGAACAAAGACTCCCGGTCCCTATGCAAAACATACAAACGTGGCAGAATTGTCTTTCTTTAATTGAAAACTTGTTCATAACAACAATGATTAAAGAATCATCACATGGAAGCATTTTGCATGGTAAAGGAGCAAGTACGACCACAACAGATCTAACCCTTCCATTGTGGTTGCTCGATATTCCCTGGTATTGTTTTTCAAATGTTGTATTCCTATTGCATTGCCCACTGGGATCAGCGCCATTATGTTCCTGCCTGCTGCTGACATTTCAACCGGCTCGGTTTTTCTGCTCAATCCCCCAAACATCACCGACTGGTCCATTGCTCACGTCAGTGTGTTCTGATCTTTAATCATATCTTTATTGTCTGTTAAAACTCTAACTACGCGATACAAATCGAAACACCTGTTTTGTGACCTAAAGTAATGCTAGCTAATGCTAATTAAAAAAAACCCGACTGACCCCAATCAGTGCAAGTCATGCGATTATGCAATAAGGATGCTGTGAAAAAAAAACTTTGTTTCTACTTTAATTGTTTTCTTGTTATTGTATAATAGATTCGAAGGACTTCAGCTATACAAGTAACATGAACTTGGATGCTTTAAAGGTTTGCATGGTTTTAATCATTGAAATAAGTTTGCTGTTCAAGTGAATAACACTGATATATATTTTTTATTGCAGAAGCCAAACTTAAACTTAAATGAATGTTTTGTTTGTAATAAACAAAGTATACTTATAAATAGTAGTTTAAAAATTGCTAATTTTAAGTAGGCTATTCTAGGTCAAAGGTACACTACAACTCAAGTGTAAGAATACTAAACTAAATTTTTCTCCTTTGGTTAAAGCTCATTTTTATCTAAATTATAATTTATGATGATGATTTTTGAGTACATGCAAAAACCAATGTTTAAAAATTAAGGTAGCATTAATTAGGTTTCTAATAAACCTAATCTATTTAAATTGCAGTTCATTCATTGTTGTTCCTACCAATAATTGATCAAACGTAGACCATTACATATTTACACAGTTGAGTGTATGCCTAATAACACCTTTGCACTGGGAGACAGGAGAAAAGAGTTGGTGACATCAAAGGGAATGCAGACTGGTTTCACACACCTGTGCATGTTTGAGACGCATGCATAATACAACACTGAAAGCCGGAGAAAAAGATTCCCAGGGTCAGGTCCAACAGAAGACATAGCATTCTTTAATCATGTTCCTCATTGTATGTATTTTATTTTATTCTCATTCTACTTATCCTTGATTTAAGTTTAGTACATCATAAGTATTTAAAAATACCCTAATGAGAGGAAATGTCAATTAGTGGCAATATTGAGCAATATCCTTCGATGGGCAAAGCCAAATGACACGTTTATGTATTACACTGATTGTCTGGGCAAGATCCTCCAGCGTCACATTCAAGCACAGAAACCCATGCTCGCCATGGTACCAGTAGTCTGACTTATGCATGTGTTATGCCCAAAGAGCTATCCTAACCCTCACTACTCAAGGTCAATGCCTAAGATTCTTCCTCTACCAGCTACGTAATGTTAGTGTTGAGTTGCGTTGATATGATTTACAGAAACTGTATGACACAGTTTATGCGACAGTTAACACTAGAGAGTGGTATAGTGATAACGGCAATTAACACCGTTTAAACAAAACATTTGTCAGCCTGCAAGTGGGCCCAATCCAGATGCCAATCCTGGATACACCTCATCAAAGGTGGTGTCAGGTTCGGCCCAGATACACGGGCCAGACTATTAAAATCGCTCATATATGTTCATGTTTTATTGAGTTATTATATACATTATTATTGTCCAATTGTAACGAGATGCAAATGTGGATTAAAATTAAATGAATTATCTGTTATGCTTTTGATTTCCTTTGAAATAAGGTTCCGACAATTTGAGGCCTCAGGAATGTGTTGACTTTGACCAGAAGGAATGACATGTTTGACATGGTCATGATTTGGATAGCTATGAGAAAGATGTTCGTAGGGCCTTCACTGGAATCTCCCTTTTACCTTCATGCTAATGCAATGGTTTCAGTTTTAACATAATTGCAATACATTAACCCCTGAAATGTTTATAGGAATTATTGGTTTAATTTGACAGTTCATTCATTTGTGATTTATAATTTTTGCCTCCTCTTCCCTATTCACAACAACAATCCACTAATGGGGCATTCACAGTATGTATGTGAAAAAATGGATGAGCATAGCATCATACTCTATCCCTCTTATCTGTCACTATTTATAGCCCAAACAATTAAGCCAAGAAGACCTTCATTAGCCTGCTGCTATTCGGCGAGACCCTGAGTCGCCTTGCCAGCCAGCCAAACAGGTGTTTCCTAATAATCACGGCTGAATTGCCAGCAACACTGGTTTGCGATTTTTCCTCCATATGTTTCAAGCTGTTGGCAGTCCTCTGCTGAGAAACAAATGACTTTCTAAGCCTCATTACAATACCTTACAGTACACAGGTGGCTGTTGGCTGACAGTTTGACCCTTATAAGACAAACTATCAATGCTTGTGACATTCAGCCACTCTCAATATAACACATATGGCTGTATATATTTCCTTCACACGTTAATACTACGTCAACGGCATGACAATGTTAACTTATTTTCATTACTATACAACTACTTCAACACCAATCTTTTACTTTTAGAAAATGTAGTGTTTGCCCTATTTCCTTTAAGGATGAGAATACAGTATCTTTGTGAAGGATACCTATTTTGGGATTTAAGGATGAGGAAAATAAATGGCAACAAAACATAATGGCCACATTGTAAATGAGAGAGTGAGCTGTATTTCTCGACCAATGAGAGGCTGCCAGAGGTTCTGTAAGTATTGGGTTTGCATCCAATCCTTCAATCTGATACGACTTAGTTAATTTGTTATCGCATTAAGCATTGATGAAATGTTAACATTATAGGTTTTTTATACACCTACAATGCAAAATGCAATGTGAATGAATTAAATTAAATATATTTTTTAATGATATATACTTCTCGTGTTTTATTCCAACTTTTAAAAATATCTTGATCATCGGAAAATGAGCCATTCCCAGCAATATGTGATACCTGTTACTGCACCATTACACCAATTTAAATAAAATTGTCGGTGATTAATTATGATGAAATACAGAATTAGGAAAGACCTGACCTGTGCTGACATGCCCACGCTGCCAAATGTCTTCTCCTGATGGCAGCAAGGACAAAGGATGAGAAAATGTTCTGGCTTGTCTTCATTAGCATAGGGAGGACTTATTGTATTAGGTTTTTATAATCCAAACATGTACAATTTAGTTTAGATTTTAACTTACCAGTCTTGCCAATGTGCCAGAAAATTTGACTCAAGATAATCCCCATAATTTCATTTTCTGCAATACATCTGATTACCTTCATTCACAAAGTTTAATCTCAGATGGCTATTTATAATATCACCACAACATTCATACATGGCCAGTAGAGTATTGTTAAAAATAATGAATTGAAAAACATAATTTGGTTTAGGTCTGTTTAAGATTAGGGAAACAACACATTTAGGGTCTAGGGTTAAGAATGTTTTAATGGGCATTTCATTCATAGCACATTTTTTAATGATATTTGAGACATGCTCTTACAATCTGCATTTCTACTTACGTTATGTGCATATGTCTCATCTGCTACAATACATGATTGAAGTCTGAATAATCATTTGGAAAAATTAGGTTTCATACAATTATTGTCCATAACATTTCACTTGCATGCTGCTGCAAACAAACAAGTAATGTTCACAATTTAAAGATCACGGATTTCAGGGCCACATTTTGTGCTGATGTATTTAGAAATTTTGCAGTTTAGGTAAAAATTAGATGCTGTAGATGCAGAAACTAATTCAAGGAATACCAAAGTCAGTATGAATAAATAATTATTAGAACTCTCCTCACGCGAAAGACAGTCACACAGTATGTGCCCATATGCAGAATCAGGCTGTTTGACTGGTAAAACACACCAAACAAAATGATGAAAACAAAATGTATCACTGAGGTGGATATGAGCCTTTTATCTCAGGATCCATGATCCTTTGAGAAATATATATATATGTGCTTGAATATTATATTTCCACCACCTTTTGCAGTGACACAGACATTCAAAGCTTCCAAGCTGAACACCCCACATTTGTCTGCACCTGTTCCACACTACCACTGCCAAGCTTGCAAGTATAACATCATCAGCAAGGCGTAGATAAGTGGATTCATGTTGGCAGCTCCCTGACAACATGCAATGCCTGCCACTTTACTGTTCACCAGGGACAGTCACAGTGCAAAGATAAGCAGTGTGCACCGAGACATGAAACTTAGCTAAAATGTGATGTAATGCAATCTAACCACGGATACACAATTTGGCTTTTGTTTGTATCAATTTGGTCACTGTAAACAAAGGGGCAGCCAGAAGTCCCAGTCAATATACAAACTCTCATACGCTGACACTGACTTGTGTTTGTATTAATTACGTTTTGTTGTACAAGTCGCCATCAGTCCTGGGACTGTGGAGAAATGGCTTTGAAGGAGACTGAAGACAGTGGAGATAATTGTGGACTTCAGGAAGTACGCACTCCCACCTCCCCCCCTCACCCTGTGTGACTCCCCCCGTCAACACTGTTCCATCATCGCCCAGGACCTCAAGTGGGAGCAATAAACAACTCCTGATTCCTGATTCCTGGGGTCTTAAATGTCTGATCAGTCGATTTTTCAATTTTCCTCATGAAGTTGGTGGTTTTGTGCAGTTTTTTTTTTTGTATAATGTAAAATAAAACATATGTAATCCTGCAATATTTTATAATAATAGTGTATGAAGTATGCAGATAAGATATTCTACCTGATGGCTAAACACCACAAACTAAGAAAACCAACCCATGTGTGTAACATTATGCTGAGCTGCCACAATCCTTCATGTATTCAATCAAGGCAGACATGGTGTTGCTTACCACAATGACATGCTACACACAGCCTTTCATGATGAATGGTGCCACGGAATTAATCAAAATCTTCCCACTTTTTCCAGTGATCTCGCCTCCACAGAACGACTATATCAAATGGAGTAATTGAAGTATGTTTGCTCTGATTATAATGACGCATATAATTTCATTATGCATGGATAAATGCTATTTCCAATATCTTAATCAGAAGCAATTACCAGCCTTTCATCATCACCTCACTGCTTCAGGAATCACAAGTGGCATCGAGGGTTGTGCAGACATGGCTCGTCACCACATAGTGCGTACGGCACTTGTCCAGCATGTCAGAGGCCTTGACTGCCTACAGACAGATGACGGTGCAATCTAAATGTTTGTGCCATGTTTTCTCTCATGTAAGCATTGTGGATACAACAGATGTACTGCAAACATGCACCAGTGTTTGGTGTACTTGTTGCTGAGTCTTCACAGTTTCAGTAATGTACAACTATAGTTTATACAGTTAGCTGGGTAAAGCATATGCAGATCTGTGATTGATGTCAAGTGACCTGAACATAAAGTGATTTGTGTTCTGGTCACTTGACTTTTTTATTAAACAATACGATGGAAAGGAGGCAGTGTTTTAACACTGTTTTTCTCTGGAAGGGACAAGTAATTTTATTACGTAACCCAGTTGGTTGCGACCCCCAGGGAGGGCACTGTGGCCCAAAAGTTTTTTTTTTTTTTTATTACCAACCCTAATGCACAATCACAACGGTAAAAAAAAAAAAAAAACTAAAGCAGAAGTGACAGGAGCGCTCGACATGTGTTGTGCTCAAACCAAGCCCCCCCAGAGCAGCGCAGGTGGACGAGCGCAGCGCAGAGGCAGAGAGGTGAGGGAGGGAGGGAGAGATGGAGGGACGGTTGCAGGGGTGCAACCACTGGTGTAACCCAAGCTGTCCTCATACAGTGGTCAAAGCCATTACACTGTAATTGCTCAATTTGCCTTCCACCACCGGCATCAATACATATTTCATGCCTTGTGTTGCATTTAAGTGATAGTATTGAACCTGCTGAATACGTTGAGATATTCAGATGCACTTTATATGTTCTATTTCCAATATTTGTAAGTGCTTCATCATGCAAAGTGTTGTAAGAATCTTTACCCAGCAAGCTCTATGCAGCCTGAAAAGCACATGGACAAAATGTCACGGTTTGGTTCTGCTCTATGTCTTATTTTGTAGTTTTCATGTATCTTGTGTTCCTGGGTGACTACACTTCCTGCCTTGTCCTGTGATTGCTTGATTGATTCCACCTGTGTCCAATCACCTGCATCTCCCTTGTGTATTTAAGCCCTGTGTGCCAGTTGTCCTTTGTCGCGTCATTGTCTATATGTCCCTCGTCGTTGAAGCACGTTATTGGTTTGAGAATAAAGAGCACTTTGGATCGAGAAACTCTGCGCCTGAGTCCTCACTGCATCCTGCCACAGCCCGAGTGTGACACAAAAGGCCAAGCTAAACATCTGTTTCCTCTACGTATAAGTTCCATGAATAATGAATTCTGTTGATGTCCACGCAGAGTAAAAGTAACATGATTACTTGTGAAAAGGGAGAGTGTAGCTAAGTAAAGACATTGCAACTAATTGATGTTGGTGGAGAATACCTGCAATTAACAAATCAGAATAATGCTTCCCAGTATCAGTGTGTAATAAATCATTTGAATAAATTAAACTCTCCCTATAGTTTGTCTCTAATATCTCAGATGGTAATGGCAGAAAAAATGTTAAGATGTTGTGCAGTTTTCTGTTCAACAGTTAAAAAGTGTATTCTTGAAAGTTTGAAACTTTTATTACTCACTGTTTCATATCTCAGTCCTGACATTCCCACTTCATGATTGTTCAAGACCCCCAGCAGTCACAGAATCACCAAAAACTCAAGCCACAGAGAAAAAGGTTAAAAACAACCTGTCTGGAGCACAAGTTGTTATAACAACGCCGCAAATCCCAAAACCTCCCTGACTTTCCACTGGATGAGACAAAGAGCTGGGAAAAAATTCTTTGAGACTGCAGAGAAGTACTTGGAAAATTTGCATATTATGAAGAATGCCTCTTGAGTCTCCTGCCGGTAGTAACGTCTGACCTGCAGAGACTGGTTCTGATTTTTATTCAAGCCACGTTTTTACTTGGCATAAATACCCCTTAAAATCAAGGCAGAGGAAAGGGTAATAGATGAAATGAAGAGTATCAGGAGGAAAAAGGAGCTGATATGCTGCGATGCAAAGCCAATAAGGTATTCCAGGAATCATATTGATGGCATTGAAGAGGTGTTGATGTGTATTCCCTGTGCTTCCGCCTCTTCGTGTCCATCTCGTATCCAACTGTGTTGGAGGCACTGAATGATGGAGCTGTTCTGCTGCCGCCGCTCCTGCTGCTGCGTCCTTCCTGCTACAGCGGCAGCCTCGACTCAAATAAGTGTCTGGTCTGTCACACTTCTCTGCTGCAACGCATTAGATTCATCCTTCTCCTCTCATATACACCCCCTCTCTCCTTCTGCCCTCCTCCCTTCTTCGCTCACTTGCACACAGTCAAATGCGAGGAGACAGTGTCGGGGCCTAGAATACCAATAGGCTGTCTGTGATTGGGCTCTATGAATTTGGTGATTTGAAGAAAAGGTAAAAGGTGGACAGATTACATGTTTTCTCTGGATCCGTCTACCTCAAACTGTCTGCTGCTCTACACTAAGAAAAAAACAAAAAAACTAAGAAAGCCTAAAAAAAGAGGTTTGTTACAGTTAAGAAATACTGGCTTGATCCCGTGTCTTTGCAAATTCTCATTAGCTTGGCAGTTGGGGCATCTCTGTTTGCAACAAAAAAAAAAAAACTAAGCACAGCCGTAGCCAATAAATACACTTTAAAGTCAAATTAAAACTATATCTAATCTTGGATTTCAAAACCAAGAAAAGAACCTTTAGAAAAATGATACAACATTTAAGGTGAGAACCTCTTATTAAATGTGATGCTTTTATCACCACAGAGATCCGTTGCAGTCCAAAACAACACAACTTTTGTTTTTGTTTTTGTTTTGTTGAACATAAATTGAAGATATAATTATCCTCCAGTGAGGCTGCAAAGGATTCGGTGTAACTGTAGATTTGTGGAAATTATATCATGTTCAGTCACTGAATACAGAAAGAAAAGGTGGTTTCATAATTATACAGTGAGTTAAAAAAAAGCTAGAAGGTAGTACACAGACCGCGATAGTGGAAAACCTAGTCGTGGATATTAGAACACAACCGGAACTAATTATATGAAATGCCGAAAGGGATGAGAAAAAATATTACCTTTTCATACTATGACCTATAGATCCAGACTAATGAGCATTCCTCAGAACTTCAGGCAAGAATTTTAAAAGTAACAGAGAGAAATTGTATTGGAGATTTGAAATGAAAATCTCTTGATTGTGTTTTCAAACGGGCACTTTTTGACTGCAAAAGAGCATCACATGACGTAAAGCAGACAAATGAAGAAGATGCTCCGATCACTGGAAAGTGTGGATAATAATTCAGATTCTCCACTCTCCATCTCTCCTGTCCCTGTTTCTTCTCTTACTCCTCTCTTACTACCGGTTTCTTCATCTCCTCCCTCTATTTCATCCTTCTCTGTCTCCCCTTTCTCTGTTGGTCTTCTTTCATTTCCTCCTCTTTCCTCTCCTCCGCTCTTTGGTTTTTGTACACTCACCAGCCTCCTCACTCTTTCTCCTCTCTCTAAAAGACCTCCTGGTGTTTCTCCTCTCTCTGTGCTCTATGCATCATCGCCTGTCCCATCAATGCCTGGAAAAACATGTTGAATTCAAGAGTTGTGGGGCTGAGAACACCAGTTATGCAGCCTGCCAATTCCACTGACACTCATGTACCTATGTCAGCATAAATAGCCTATACAGCATGGTCTTTTCACAGTGAGAACTAACTTGTTTTCAAATAATCTATACCATGACTAAAACACTAACAAACTGTAGCACTAAACAATTTTAGCACTTAAATTGTACCTATAAAGGCACTTATTTATAACATGTTTTTGAAACAGCTTATTTGACGAAAATTGTACTTTCTTGTTCTTCTGAGTTTGTACCTCTACGGTTGAAATGCACTTATCGTAAGTCGCTTTGGATAAAAGTCAGCTGAATGACATGTAATTTATTGTAATCGTATTTGAAAGGCACTTTATTAATAGCGTTCGTGCCTGTCTTAATGCAGTGTTTTCTGCGAACCAAAACAACGTTTTTAAAATGTGAAACGATCACATCAGTCTTACTTTATGCTTGAGGCCTTTTGCGGGCATCCGTGGGAGTGGGAGCACAAAATCGCCAGATATCCATGGCATTTTAATCCAGGCAGGCAGGCAGGCCAATCCACAATGTGGATGTGTTTACGTACTTCCTGGATGGATCCTGATTGGTGTTGCCGCCGCAGCGGCAAGGCCCCGATTGGATGGTCACAGAACACTCAGCGCAGATGAAAATGTTTTAGACTACAATGTTTATATGTTCAACAATATGAAACGTAGTCTTAAGTTAGGGTAAAACAACAAAATGTATTTTGGATTATTCCAACGGAAGAGTACAAGGCGCATGAAACTGTGTGTAAAACTTTTAATCAATGCCATAGATATTATCAAAGTGTTTCTCTTGTCCATAGGTGAGTTCTTGTTGTTTCTAACACAAACCTCCTGACAGAGAATGGAATTGTTGTGCTGCCTACTTGCAACAAGAAAGATGATAACATCTTTGCTGATGACAATGCTATTCTTAAATTAACACAGACAAGATATATAGACCTCTTGCACAACTGTTTTAACTTTTATAAACTGCACTCTTGCTGAAAAATTCAGTTCTTCAACATGCAACTATAGATGGTTAATTCCCCTCTGCAGGCACAAAACATGTTTATTTTTTCTCTGTGCTAATTACTTATTAGTCGGACACACACACATGTTTTCCCTTAAATGTTGCCCACATATTCATCAACTGCATCGAAGCTACATGTGTATGGAGAGCCAGATGTTTTTAGATCATCAACACCCAAATGCTTTTGGCCTTGACACGTTTTTGCAATCCAGGCAAATTATCCTTATTTCTTCACATTTTTGATCGGTCAGTATTAGGGGTTATTTCTGGGATAGAATGTTTGACCTTGCCAAAAATGCCAATATTATGCTGTTTCACTTTGCTATCATTACAGTCCAATACATTAGATTGATTAAATAAAAAAATAGTACAAAGCACAGCTTTTGCCTCAGTGGTTTTACCACATTCAGAGATACAAAAATCCCCATCCTACCTGATGTTCAAACAGAATCTATAAATACCGTGGATGTGAAACTAAAAAGACTCACTGCTCCAGAATGACAACGTATAAGTCACATAACAGGCAAAGAATGCACTGAGTGAAACAATGCCCAGTGGGGATTTGCCAACGGGCCAGTCCCTTAAAATGACATGCGATGATATCCTCCCTGTCTTCTGCAAAGAGATTAACAACCAGGCAACAGTACGGAGGGATGTGCTTTGGTGGTGTGCTTGGACTTGAGTGCCATAGAGGTCATAGTCTATCTAAACAGCAGATGGTTGGGGCTTTTTGGGAATGTGCTAAAATGGATTGAATACACAAATCAAAGTCTGCATAAGCCCTTTCTTGCTCTGTAAGGAAGGCAAGTTGAGGGAAATCGCATGAATACAATGGAATCTGATGGAAAATCTACGCAAGGATGAATCTTCAGTGCATGAACATGAATATAAAAGAATAAATACAATATTGTGTTACAATGCAAGTAATGGACAATGTCGGGATGGACAGTGCTATAGATGTCATGCGTATAGAATGAACAACGAAGAAGATATACAATGCATTCAATGCGTATGACTGGAATAATTCAAATATTGAGTAGTGGACCACATAATGATGAAATTACTACTAGTAATATTGGCTGGAGTGGATGTAGTACACTAACAATGATAACAAAGGAAGTAATGAAGATAAGCAATAGTAATGTGATTATTAATAACAATCACAGTAGCAGTGAATGTCAGGGCAGGAGCAGGAATAAACTACTACAAAATACTAATAATGATAGTAGCAGCAGGTGTCAGCAGGGCCATGGCAGAAGGCAGGACCCTGTCCAGATATGACTGTGATCAGAGGAAACCCGTGGGAAGAGAAAGCACAGAGACTCCAGGAAAGAAGCCAAGTCAGTAATGTGTGTTTATGTCAACAGTAATAGTGATGTGACTAATAATAATGTTGAAAGCAATAGCTCTCAGCAGGGCCATGGAAGGAGGCGGGACCAGGGTACAGACATAACCATGAGCCATAGAAACCTAAGACAAAAAAGCACAAAGACTCCGGGTTGGAGCTGAATTGGTGATGTGCATTAGATGAGATGTAGATTTGTATAGAAAGTGAGAGAGAGGAGGAGAGACGAGCTCTTATCCAAGGGCTGGTCCAGGCTAACCTGAGCCAGACATAACTCAAGTGTTATCAAAAAGAAGCGTCTTAAACCTATTCTTAAACGAGGTAACTGTGTGTCCCCCAGATTGAAAGTGGGAGCTGGTTCCATTGAAGAGGAGCTTGAAGGCTCTGGCTCCCATCCTACTTTGTAAGACTCTATAGGAACCTCTAGCAACCCAGCATTAATGCAGCGCAGCTCTGTAGTAGGGCAGGTGGGAAGAAGTATTATGGGAGCCAGTGCAGAGAAGAAAATACAGAAGTAATATTATCTCTTTTCTTAATTGTTAATACGTGTGCTGCAGATTTCACAAACAACTGGAGAGAGCTGAGCAATCAGAGCAGCCTGATTTGCAGAGTGTTGCAGTAATCTAGCAACACATTCATGAATTAGTTTTTTGTCATGACACGAGGCTCACCTGTTGATATGGTAAACAACCGAATGTAACTGGGAAGGAAGAAATGCAGCATTTGTGCGAAAAATGCATGTGCGCCAACGGGAACGGCATCACAGCTGCAATATGAACCCCACTGGCTTTGGAACAATAGCACCTTTAATCAAGCAATACGAGGTTTGGGTGTATCAGGACAACAACATGTTGTTCTAGATCTACTATGGCAACGAGTAATGCATTTTAGTACAAAACAGGTGCCATGGTCTGGTTGGTGCACAGCGGCAGACATACATTTCTATTCAAATCTTATCTTCGTTGGATAATTGATTAAAGCAGAAAAAGGGATCCCGGTTTTATTTACGATTTACTTCAGCCCTCCTGTGCCAGTGCCTAATACACTTTACTGCGGGGGACAGTTAAATAATTGCAGAGGCTCAAATCAAAGATTTGTCATTGAAGAGTGAGGCCACACAGAAGGTTCACAAAAATCCATCACATTTAGCAAGGTAAAACAATGACTTAAAGTCAACAAGACACTTGGAGAGCGCACCGAGGACAGAATGTTAATGGTTCTGTCGATTACGGCGGAGCTTTTATCTGCCTTGATGTCGGGGGGGGGGGGGGGGGGGGGTTTGACCACCTAATGACCACTGTGCCTAGCAACAATCAACACAGTCCACAAACCCCTAGGGTGTGGGTTTCTGGACTCCATGTGTGTTTGTGGGTTCCTGTGTCAACGGAGAACCACAAGACTAAAAGCCTTTCTATTGTCTAACAACGTACACACAGGATGGATGTGCTGGAAAAACACCTGTGATAGCAGGGTGGGTGTCTCATGAATTTTCAGCATGGCACCTCTCTCCCAGTGTCTCTCACCTGATGCAAAGGCTCCTTCATTATTCATGTCATCATAACATACTGACAACCAAAAGAGTACACGCACCTTTCTTTTTGCATTGAATTGTCTTGTGTCGGCTGGCTGCCATATGTTGCCTTGAAAGGCGCTTAGCGTTAGTGGAATAAATGTCTGATTGAGGAACCCGTTGCCTTAATACGCTTCTCTAGAAGGAGGCAAAAGGACAAATGGAGTGAAAACGCTGGTAGGATGTTATAATCAAACCAGGATACAACGGCAACCATTACAATATCCAACCTGATTGCACTGCTGTTTTGTAAGATTGAAAGTAAGAAATCTGGTTGACGTTGTTTAAATTCGGTGTCATGATACTGCAACAATTATGTGCATGTTTTAATATAAGAGAGAGAGGGATAATTTCATGTGGTATGTTTTATTGTGACTGCAAACCCCAATGAAAGTGTGAAAAATAAATAAAACACATAAAGTGGGAAATTGCGTATATGAATCTACAGGCCCTAGATCACTCCAACAAGTACAGTGGGTCTATTATGTCTTTTCATCGTCTACAGCCGTGCATTCACATCTCTTTGTATGCTAACTGCATTTTTCCTGATTGCCTTTTTCTGCTTTTGAAAGGTCTGTTGGGAGAATGGCCCTGGCAGGGGGTAAAAGGCATCACTTAATCCTCAGGCAACAGGAAAGAAAGGATAAAAAACAATGTGAATGCATGGCAGAATAGGCATGCAATGATGCTTCTCAATGGTAAACATAGCGGGATTCTTCGGCACAGCATGCTGAAAGGATTTTCCAATAATACTGTATGCCTCAGTTTCTGCCAAAAGTCTACCAGCTGAATTCACAAAATGTGACCTTAATTGAAGATGTATGCTATTTTGGGTAAAGCCCTGGTTTGATTTAATGTAGGTGCTTTCCCGGGGAACCAAAATACAGAAAAGTGACTTGTTTGTTGTTGTTCTATTGCATTGAATCTTTGTCTGAATTAAAATAGAAGGCTTAATGCATTAATTGACTTCCCTGTTAGCAAAAGCAAGGCCAGTCAAGAAAATGGATGCATTTGGTGCAGCAATTTGTAGTTTCACTTTCACATTATTAAGAAATTGTGATTTGTACATAATCAATAGCATTATAATTGAGTTATGTTTTCAGCCCCACTGTATTTTTTATTAACAAGATAGTAGATAAACCTATGGCCCCATGTGCATTCAACTTCAAGGGGGTGAAGCGTTGGCAAAGGAGGAACCCCTCAATTTGAGAGTAGATTAACAAAAACTCATTAACATTGCAAAAGGATGCATTTGGCCTTGACTGATCTGTTCTCTCTGAACACGCCTTTTTTTTTCTAATTTAAAGCACGTCTTCATGAAGTCTATTCTTTATCATGTCTGAATCCTGTTTATCAGAATCTTGATCAAACCTAAAACTTGATCAAACCTAGAATATAAAAATAATTTTGACTCATTGATACAGCACAATTGCAAAGATGCTTACAATATGTCCACAACCATGATGTACTGTGAGCTAGATTTGTTTAAGATGCCTCTACAAGTGTTTACTCCATCATTTTATCCTTCTGAGTGTTGTTGTTTAGTTCAGGAGCAGTTCCAAATCGACCCATATTCTGCCTCCAGCTGCATCTGCCTCCTTTGCCCTTCATGTTAATGTTCTGCATATTTAATCCTCAACATTACTTTGCCTTTTCTCCATCCTCTTCTCTTACTGTCAAGGGCGCCTCAGCGTATGAATTTTACAGGTTCAAAGATCAAAGCAGAGGATGAAGATAAAGACGGAGAGAAAATGAAAGCGATGATAAAGAGAGTTTGAAATCCCCTCCGGTCTCCATATTTAAATGTTTGTCATCACTTTGTTTATGTATTTTATTGCAAGCTTTTTTTTCCCAAGCTTTCTTTTGCTCCCTGCAGCCCTTTTTTGGACTGCTTTAGTAACCTGGCTGCCCCAAGAAAAAATATTTACTCACATTCCAATGGAGCTTTTTTTATTTAAAAAAAAGTAACATTTTTATTATTTGAATTTCAAGGTATCTGACAAACGTGTAAATTCGGAATCGATACACTCTTCTTCTGCATTTTTCTCATTATGGTTCTGTGTCTGTATTTTTTTTGACTGATGCTAAGGAATGGTCATGGAGCATTTGGTCTTACTGTAAACAACCTCTTCTTTTCTGTAGTGTGATATATTTCAATTGGGTGCTGGCCCTGGAGTTGAGCTTGGGCTGAATTAAAAAAACGGCTGAGGAATGAGCACTGCCAGAGGATTGTGGGCCTCTGAAAAGTAGACGAGTGAACGGCGATGCAGAGATGAGAGGTTTGAAGGTCAGAGCAGGGGAATTTCAAATGTGGGGCAAGTATCGTTTGACCGTGCTGTTTGAATGACAGATGGAGAGAGAGAGGGAGTCTGTGTCTGGTCAGATGTGTTTCCACTATAAAATGTTGCAGCTGGCCTGTAGAAACTGTGAGCAGGGTCTACATGCACGTTGAACTTTTGACCTGCATTTTCATCAGCAAAAATATTGCTTCTTAAAAAGTCAAGCGGATTCAGAAGCTTCCAAAATGCAATGCTCTTGTTCTCTCTCAAATCGCTATGAAGTAGCACAGACAATGTTAAAGGTTTTTCTTAAAGTGGGAGATTTGAGCGTTTTCCAGCTTCCTCAGCCAAACCCGGGGGCAAAAAAAAAGATTAGAATGTGCACATCCTAGTTATTGCATCAAATAAATCCCAGCTTTCCCAAAATACACTTGTCAAAAACGCTTTACAATCAGCATTAGAAAACATGAATTGAGATAGTTTAAACTTTAAACTGCATGAGGGAAATATTGTACTGTCTGGATAGCAGGATAACTCTGTCTTATCTTTATATACGTACACTGTGCAAGTCCTTCCTCCAATGAAAAACAACAGGTTCTGGGAAGTTACTGTAGTGTTTAAGTTTGAATGTTTTTATATGAGTAAAAAGATCTACAAAGTGGTTGAAGATGCACAGAATAGCATTTTTTTCAATCTACTATTTAATTTAAACCATTTTAGAGAATTTGTAACCTCCAAGTTGTGACTGATCATGCTATCTAAAAGGCTCATAGAAGTACTGCACTCTCATTCGATTCAATGAGTAAGTGTGTCCAAACTTTTGACTGGTACTGTATGATAATATAGTATCGCATCACATAAATGCAACCAAAAGCATAACTTAATCCGATTTAGTTAATAGAATAGAACAGGTTAAAACTATTCCAAATTTAGCTGTTGGCAGATATGAACCGACATGCTGCCTCCAGTGTTCCCTCGATGGGGTGATAGCAAAAGATCCATCTGCAAGCCGTGCTCAACAATTAATTCCCAAATTGATTTTCTGCTTTGGATTAGTACAGCAGCAGTCTTATAGAATAGCTGTGGTGTCTCAGGCCCCGGGGCAAATTTTTTCCACTGATAAGTCAAACAGAAAGGTCAGGAAGGTCAGGGAGTAATCCACACTGCAAAAAATAACATGTGTTTCCAAGTGGGTTTCCAAATGATCTTTAATCTTAGAATGCAGTATTCAATCAATGTATTTTCAAATTTAGAATGTTCACCTGAACAATTCCTCAACTATATTTACCATTTACGATCTAAATTTGAACTGAATTAATACCACATAATATAAGCTATAGTAATAATGTCCTTTTCTCATTTCAAGTAAAATAAGGGCTGGATAGATATAAAAACATAACTGAAATGTTGTTGTCCCGCGACCTGAGCCCAGATAAGCGGTTGGAGATGGATGGATAACTAAAACCTTAATAAAATGTCACTTTGACTATAAATTATTGTAAGAAAAGCTTCAAATTAATTTATTTCAGGTGTGAAGTAATGCCAATCAAAAGATCCACGATATTTAACAACTGTATTTACTTTTAAAGTCCATATCTGTTAGCAGGATTGTCAGGCAGTGAATGACTGTGCTTTCATCTATATTTGAAAGAGT
This sequence comes from Pungitius pungitius, assembly GCF_949316345.1. Lineage (NCBI taxonomy): Eukaryota > Metazoa > Chordata > Actinopteri > Perciformes > Gasterosteidae > Pungitius > Pungitius pungitius. The sequence continues at coordinate 1,372,912 of NC_084905.1, forward strand.
TGTGCATTGTTTCGTAGTTGTGCTTTTTTTATAATCATTATGGTCTGTACACATGAGACACACTGGTTGGGGGAATAATAAACAGAACTCTGTTCATTTTCAGTTTGAATGCTCTGGTTAAACCACGTTTCTCCTCTCTATGAATGTCATTAAAAAAACTCGTGGGTCTCTTTCTCTTTTCTCCCAAATGTGTGAATACCGTAAATTGAGTCGAGGGCGACGCTTAACAAAATACACACGGTGTCCGCAGACGACGGATTCTTGGCCTAAACTATGGACAACGATCCACCTATTAGTGACGCCTGGTCTGGAAACACAAGACGGATAACCTTGGCCTTTTCATCAGCGTCGTCCACGCCTGAGAAATGGGGTGTGCCATGAGCACAAGTGCTTTGGTCCAAACAATAAATAACAATCAAACGCGTTGACACATCACTCAGTGGAAAAGAAGCCTATGTTATTTGGTGAAGGAGCACCTGTGGTTCTAAATCATGACAGGCTTGTGTTCAGCATGTTTTATGGGCTCATCTGCATGGCTTGCAAAAATGTGGCCTTCTATAGCCTTCTAGGAATAATTTCACAATTACTCCTCTGCAGAGATGCAGCTCCATGCATTCTATGAGTTGTTACCAACATGTTGATGCCATGCAAGGAGCCCATTACCTCACACTTCTTATTGATTCATTATTGATCATTTGTGTCGTGGCTCAGGCCATATGTACGTAAACTAAATGTCTCATCTTCAGTGATCAACACAAGTTTCATCTCTTTCCAAACAAGGAAATAACAACAGCAAGCATACTCTCTAAATCTTGACATATATGAAGATGGATGATAATGACCAGCCTTTACGTAGCTGTAAAGTAAGCAGCTGCATGAAGTGCCCCCCTCCTTCTGTCAAGTCATTAAAAGTGCAACATCAGGGTCTTCCTTCACACCTGGAGAAACAGGTGCGAGGCCTCAACCTCGTCATGGAGTACAAGGTGAGCTGGAGAGTAGACAACTTCCTGTTTGGGGAATCCATGATGCAGTAGAGGGTTTTTTTGCTGTCCACATGTTGCCATTTATAGACTACAGCTTGAAATCTTATCTGTTTAACAGAAACTACATCACATCAAACCAATTGGGTGATATTTTGGCTGTAAATTTATTTTCAGTTAAAAGGAGTTTGAGATTAATTAGCAATTATTGATTAGCAAACTATTTTGCATTATTGAGCACCACAACAATCTGCTAGAAAATCAATGTAAGAACAGGTTCCTGGCTCAGGGTTCCTTCCACACAGGACATCTACAGTCGCCACTACTTCCAAATACCCCATGACATGACATGACATGACAGTTTTGCTTAAGTGCTTTCTTGGCAGATGTGGGCATTTACTAAAATTGCATGTGTGTGTGTGTGTGTGTGTGTGAGAGTGAGTGTGTTTCTGACACAGAAAGAATAAAAATAGTTCATACTTAAAATTGTTACACCGGCCTTAGAAAATGGTTCTCTCGTGGTACTTACAAATACGCTCAATACTCCACTACCCTGACATGAATATAAAACAGCAGACCACATCTGAAACCTCAAGCCAGCCATTTGCCATGGCGTCCGTGAGGGTAATGGGAGAGGACACGAGGGGTTGGGGATGTGACACTCATTGCGTGTACCTACGGCTACGGTGACGATGCCTTGAAAATGAACTGATTTAGGCGGCTAACTGAGGTTAGCGACCATCCGTCACACCAGTGGCAATGTAAATTTGAGAGAAATGAGCCCTTATAAATAGTATATTGGTCCTGACTGCAGGCAGTCAGCATCCATTTCTGCTAATAGTGGGGCACATGAACCAAGGTGCCTCCTGTGGGTCATGCTTGTCTCCTTGTTCCCCCCCTACTTGCACTCTTTCAGTGTGTAAAACTAATTTTAGATTATTATTTTTATTGACAATCCTGCGCTTAGAATAGAACTGTGGACTTGACTCCTGGCTGCTGTAAGACTCCCAAACACTCAATGCCTTGAAAAAGTTCTTTTTTTTCTCTTTTTCATTCTCTTTAGAACCCTTTTGACTGTTTGAGTGTCCTTCATATTTGATTGATGGTGACATGTGGTTAAATCAGATCTAATTCCACAATATTGCAACACGACCTCGGGTTAATGCCATAAGTTAATATTTCATTCCCCCTGCTGTAACTTTGGTCATTGCGAAAGTGTTGATAGGCCATTATTAGTGAGTGATGGAGTGATTGCTAATGAGGAGTATAGAGTATGCAGCCAAGTCATGTTTGATGAAGTGTGATAGATAAAAGAAGAAATTGTCCTACTAATATGTAATTAAGTTTGAAAAGACATCATCATTTTGAGGTGAGGGATGATTATAGATGACCCCCCTATTATTGTATTTTTGCTGCAGCTTTTTAGATACGATCATTTTCTTGTTTTCCATGTCATAGCCCTTTACGCCTAATAACGGGCGTAGGAACACAGGACTGCCTGTATTTCCAAAAATAGTATGCTGCATGCACATGAAAAAAGGACAGCGCTTAATGGCAACATTTTCATTGAAGGAAGTTGCTTATTCACTACACACAATATTTATGTTGCATTTGCAGTTAAATTACACAAGAAGTGACTTCACCATTTTTTTTTCTTCATAAACAGCCACTTAGCTGAAATACCTCCTACTCGCTACCCTCCTTTGCACGCAAACCTGTCAAAAGCCTTTCCAAAATAGCATCCTTCTGCTCCATTGTGACACTGACTAGAAGATAAAATGTATAGATTACAGATTCCCAGGGCAGACTACCCGAGTTGCAATGAGTTGGGATAGCATCGCCGCCCTATCTGGGCCACGCCACAGTACACTAAAGTTCCGTACCAGCGCGCAAGGCATTAATCTGCCGTGACACACCGACTCTCCCCTTGGAGGACGTCCGGGACTGGGAAGCCGTCCAAAAGCAGTGCCCGTTGCTGCTAGAGTAATGCAGGGTGTCAGGGAAGCTGGCATGGATGGAGGGACAGGGTATGGGGCGGTGGAGGTGAGCTAACTGAAGGAGGTGGGATGCTGACCAGCTGAGATGTTGGATAAGCGGAAGAGAGAAGAGGGATATGGGAAAGAATAAGAGGGATGGTATGTGGCGTCGAGCTGATAAGGACTATAAGTTTAAAAATGAGCTGAGTTAAGCTGCAAAAGTGAAATCTTTATTGGCTGGTCTATTTCTTGTTTTCTGTTAAGGTTTTTTTGGAAAGTGGCTGTACTATCTCTACAGGGATCAGAATGCTATCAGTTATAGCAATATTACAGTTAAGCGTTCAAATATTGGTGTCAGTGGTATGCACGTATCAGTATAACAACCATGGTTTATCTCATTTTCGGATGAAGTCCCAAAAAGGCATATGTTCAAATAAAAAAATTAACTCAAAATTATTAAATGAAATGTACTGTTGAGACTAAAATGAAAAATAGATTACTTATTACAATACAGTTAGTACTTTGAAGGCCAATATAAAAAAAACACACATTGCACGGTATTTCTTTCATTTTAAGGTTTTCATTTTATTATCGGTGCTTAAATCTTTCATCCAGTAAGTGAATCAGTTCTGGTCCGTATAGGTGACCGTCACATTGCCAATACAAGAACCATACCAAAGGACCCCCAGTGTCAGGGATGATTTTATTGAGGTATTAGAGACCTCAATTGAAGGCACTAATGAACTACTAGTCAGCAAAATGTACTGCACCAAAAACATAATCCAGGGATTCTTTACTAATCCGCAGCCTGCATGCAAGACAGCGGATTGGTACACAGGTTGAAGTTAACCATTTTGGTGTGAATAGTTTTACAAACAATCCTCATCCTTCATTTACTTTGCATTTTTCAAATGAATCAAGATGCATTCAGGTTCTGTTCTGTTCTGTTAAAATGTATATTGGTTGAATATACAGTACATTTCAACGTTAGAATGATTTGTTCACATGTATTCTTGTGAGTGAGAAGCTTGAATACAACAAAACAAATAGACATCATATTCCTTCAAGGAGGACAGAATGCAAGTTACATAAGAGAACCCCCCCCCCCCTATATTTTGTGTAGATGCAGAGGTGTGCGACACAAGACGATGAATCTATTTAATGCTGAAGCTCGGACTACAAAAGTCCCAAGCCAGTTGCGGTTTATTAATGAAATGCTGTTCTAAGTGGTGGGATAAATCAAATAGCGCTTGTCTCTAGAGCCCCGTCTTTCACCACCGCCCAGTTTGTCTCTAAGGAATGCTGAGCATAAACATCAAAGAAGAAATTACATTAATCTACCGCTCTGATGTTGAACTGTGTTCAAGTTTCTTTCATATGAAATTACAGAAAGAGAACCTTTGCTTCTCTGCATGCTAATTGTTCCAGCCTCCGGTGTACATAATGCGTGTCCTGTACTTGTGCAGTGACACCAGTGGGAGGGGTGGGAGAGTAATAGGCCGATGCATATTCCATACAGGGGATCGGGTGCAGTGAAGTCATGGTTGCTGCACTCCCCCCGGTGCATCGAAGACAAAGGCTGAAGACCCGCCCCACAAATGTCAGAGCTAGCACCTGCTGCCGTGAATAACTACAGAGATAACAGATGCAGGACATATTCCCACCTGCTGGGAGGGCACACAAGGCCACGGTGCTTTACAGAGGAATGAAGACATTCAGGGAAACAGAGAACACACACACACACAGCGTGGTGGTTAATAACCACAATGTACTGCAACTCGGAATGCCTTTTATTTGTTCTAAATAACTTAAGTTTACAGGAGGTTTTAATTAACCCACTTATACCATATTTCCAGTACTTTTGCAGTGAAATGCAACACCGACATTAAACATGCAACAAGGGGTTTTAATTAGTCCCTCATAGGGTTACGAGAACAAACCCCTTATAATTGGAGGTTGTTAAATTCATTATGCAATCTACTGAAGTCATTTATTATTGCATGGGCCTGAACCTGCCGGGACTACAGCTGTCTTAAATTTATTTGAGGCGATCCAGCGATTTTAGAGCGCTCGCTGATAATAAGGGAGCTTGTTCCTGATAGTGAAATTACTGAAGAAGAAATGTAAAACAAATTTGAATTACTATATGATAACGATGGAATAAAAAAAAGAAACTACTATAACTTTAGCTTGGTTATAACAAACTTTAATAAATTCACAGGATAGTCTAATTCCCTGTTTAAGAATAACTGAGCTCTTACAGCGTAATTGTTTTTGTTTGGATATTAGAAGAAACCTACTATAAGCTAATATATACTAGACTCTTGCTCTTGACAACGCAAAAAGTGCTCCAACATTGATGAAGCTCTTACATGCTGCGTGTATGCTCACACACTCACAAATAATATGTCACACACTCATAAAGATCTCAAAATGTATTCTAGGTGAGACTAGAATCCTTGATTCTAGATTCTGGTGTGAGGTCCTTTCTGTGGCGTGTGAGAGGGTGAATCTCAGTTGAACACAGACAGCGTTTCTGTAAAACCGGGGGCTTGAATTCTCACGCTCCGATTGGTCCTCTCTCTCCCAATTCCGCTATTCTGCTGCTCCTGCCACCAACAAATCAGCACATGAAAGTTTTAGGCCCTTTTTCCTCTCGTGTTTTCAATCCAGCCTTTTGTCAACCGGTCGCGCCAGCACCCATTAACTGTCAATTCCACTCTGCAAGATTGGATATTGCTCGCATCTGGTGCCAATCACCCAGACAACAGGACGGGGTCGCCATCATTGAGTTTGGAATTTAGTGAGGTGTGCACAGCTTGTGGACACAACCTGGACCATTCGTCAAACGGAGGTCTCCATCATATCCCCCCCCCCCCCGCCTGCATACAACAGTTTGTCTAGTGAGGAGGAAAGCCATGACCTGCTGAAAAGAGTATTGATCCACCATCACTGGGCTTTACAAATATGCAACATATGTGTATAGTGATGTGCACATGCTTTCATTAGATGTTTAGTATGCAAATGTTCAAAAAGTATCTGCAAAAAAGTCTGCATGGGGGGGTTGGGACATCCTATTAAGTGCAAACTGGGTCTTCTTTGCAACTGCAGCTTGATGGTGAAGACAGGTAGGGGTGCAGAGGGCAGGAAGGGCAGTAAAAATCAACATCTATCTAAGCTGCCATATTTAGTTTGGAGTGATGTCTCATCAGCATCCCAGAGGCGCTGATGCAGACTTTATAGCGCTTTAACTCCTGCTTCATGAGTGGACATGATTGCACGATTTTAGACATGAGCAGGTATTTGGGTTTGGAAATCAACATGCAGCAATAAGGAATTAGCAGCAGCTTGTTTAATGTATTTAGGATTATGAAGACATAAAAGGTAATTACTATCACGGTAATGATGATGAAACGTTGAAGCCTCCGAGGTAAAATCAAAATGGGAGAGAGAAGTAGATCATTTTTAAAGAAACGTGGTCACTTTCATGGGGTGTAAATTGTACTTATTATGGGTCCCTCATAGGGAAAGTATTACACTAGAAAAAAGATTTGGTTTCCACTTGTAACGGTTGGGAATGCTTTAGGCAATCTTGAACACAAACATTAGGTACACAACTACCAACATGGCATTAATGTGTGCTGTTAGCAGGGGATTCAAAGAGTTTAGCAGCGCAGTGAGTTTCTGATTAAAGAGTACTGGAGGAACAGCGGAATAAGCCGTCATTTGTGAAATTACAAGAACTGAGCAGGCGGCAGCAGATTTAACCACACCATCCAGGAGGAGATTAAACCAACACTTATTGTGATGTTTTCATTCCATCATGCCAGGACGCTGTTGATTTCAAATGTTTAGAGAGATTTGGGCCTTCATCGTATTGCGTTCCCCTCAACCAGAACAACATCGCTAGTAGTAAGTTTGGATTTCAGTTTGATGGCACACAATCCTGAGAATTCATCAAACATAGGATTTGCTCTATAGGAGCAACCGTGAGCCTGATCGCTGCTTCAAAATTGAAGCCCTTAAATAACAGATTAACGGCAGCTTTTATTGTGAAGGATATATAATGAGTGAAATATAACATGTATTTATCATAGTAGATAGTAATCTTGTTTCTTAATTTAAATAGAGAACAAAGAAATATACTCAGTAGGCACATTATTCAGACCAGCCCAAGTAAATTACAAATAAAGTAGTTAACCGTTATATTTATCTGAAATTGACCACATTTTGTGATTAATCAATTAGTGGGAAGAAAATACGAATCACCCTTCCCTTGGCAAAATCGGACAATCCAGGGCTCCTATTTCTAAAACGTATTAATTGTTTCTTCAAGAGTTAAACATGGGATGGTGTAGTTGTAGCAATTAAACCCTTTAGAGAGTTTATTAATATACACATCTGTTGATGTGCCACATTCCGCTTGTTTGGCACGATGGCTTGAAGCCCACGTTCACTCCCTTCCTTCGCTGTCACTTTTCTCATCCATCACTCACAATCGCGTTCGTTTCCGGAGGCATTGAACTCGCACGACACAGGTGTCTCTACCTCACATTCGATGCATTTAACTGCTCCCAGTTTGGACATCATGTGGATGATATATTTTTATCGTGAACAAAGATTCTCATCTCTCATCTTCAACGCCTTATCCAGGGTTGGGTGGCGGGGGCAACAATTCCAGCAGGGGACCTCAAACTTCCCTTTCCACATCTACCAGCTCTGAGTATGTAGAGATATAATCTCTATACATAGTCCTGGGTCTGCCCTCTTCGCAGCTGGCCATGTATATATATATGTATATAGTAAATTATGTAATAAAAAACTGCTGTTATTAGTGGTGCATTATTTCCCTCTGCCAGCTGAAATAAAATGCCACACTCTATCTTGGCATTATGGTCAATTGTCCGGAGCAAACATTAATGTTGTCTGGCCCAAGGGGAAGTGCAACCAGATGTGGGGAAACTGTGTGCCAGACAGATCACCAGTGTGTGACCAAAAGATGTAGCAACAAGATGGCAGCATGCAACGGACAAATGCATCTCTGGAGCAGTCAAACAAAAGCATCAAAGTGTTTCCACTTATTCGTTAAGTATAGAAGATCTTTAAAAGACAGAAGAAAACCATGTAATGCTCGAGAGGTGATTTGTCCACACAGGATGCGTATCAAAACCAACATCTGGAGATACAGTATCATTTTGACTTTTTTGAATGGTTTATATGTTTTTGATAGATGCATTATTTTTTTTACAGAACACCGTTTTTATTTCAAGTGGGAGAAATACATTTACATGGAAGACATAAGCAGGTTGTGTGACAAAGGGTCATTCCATTTTATAGTTTATGTTGTATCTCTTTTATTTGCCTTGTTCCATTTCGTAGTCTTTACGAGTACATGTGTACTTTTACAGCTGCTTTGCATCCTTTGATCCTTTGATGAACTTCCGCTCATTGCCCATTTGTTAATCCACCGTTTAGGACGTTTCTCCTGATTTTTATGGAACATGTTGTGTGCGTTGTTGATGTTGTGTTTCACACTGTTTCATGATGACGTCTGACACATTTCCATTTTCAAATCTTTACCGATGCAGCTAATCACATGTCAAGTCTTGTGTACAATCCGACCTGCAATCAAGAGGCATTTCCTGTGTCCTCAAACATGTTTTACCTTTTGAACCAACTGTTCGAGGCTCTTTCAGCCTCACAGCAAAAATTGAACCCAGCTAATGTGAAGTGGATAGAAGCCTGTAATTGTAAGACTCATTCCAACTGGCACTCTGCCCTGGAAGGAGACACATCCCCTTGGCCCTGTTTGGCTACTTAACCACATATGCCTGTTTCCCTTCTGTACATAGCTAAATGTTTAACCTCTTCAGTGACTCTTCTGCGGGACGAAAATGTCTAGACATTGGACCTCATTCACCAATATCTTCTTAAGTCATTTCTTTGAAAACTGCGTAAATTTGTTCCTCAGAACATTTGGTGAATAAAGCCCATTGCCAGCACTGCAGGGGCACCACTGCAGGCAGGATTGGTGGCTGTCGCTCATGCTCACATTTCAGGAAGAATTAAGGCTGGCCTGCCACTCTGACTGTGGCTCCGGGGGACCGAGGGCACGTTGACATGAGTGGAGGTTATATTTTTTTCTTCTATTCTTTTTTTTGTAGAACAAAATAGCAAATCAAATATGGTATTTCTTGGCATGCCTTAACATGTTGTTTATACTTATATTTTGTTTAGCTCGTGTCCACATTTAGGTGACCTGGCATGGTGAGATGGTATAACTTCAATTTCCATATAGGAACATCAGCCAAATGGCTGTGCATAATCTGAGCCTTCCTCCCTGCCCCCTTCTTATTAATCAACCTAAGTATCGTAAATACAGCAGGTACTTGCTTTCAAGCTACCTTCTTGTCTGATAATGCGAACCATGTCAATAGTTTGATTCGACCAAACTACGCTGGTTGCAGCAGTGGCCAGAGGCTTCTTGGTATTGGGTCATCTGTTTCTCCTTGTTTATGTCCATCTCATTCTTGTTATATCTCAGGGATGCCTTGAGGTTTTTTTTTTATCATCTGCCACGAACATCTGCAGTACTCGGACTCAAGGATGAAGTGATTAGGTTTTGATGGTCAAAGTTAGGTTCAGTTTCACTGGGACCTCGCATGCATCTCAGGAACGCCTGGAGGGAACTTTATTACTCATGTCACAAATATCCACTCGGAACTCAAAATTGACTAATAGAAACGTGGCGGTCAAGAGGATACTGTGAGCTCATGAAACACTGTTCTGCCATAACTAAGAGATGTAAACAACAAACAAAGAAGTTTTTTTTGTTATTGGTTGCATTGCATCCAAGATATATCCATATACAGGTGAGTGTTGGGTTTGAACTTGAGGTCGCTAAAGAGATGACTAAAATGTCATTCTTGTCTTAGTCCTTCACTCACTTAGCTTTACTACAACCATTCTCATTGCCTGAATTCTCATGCATGCCCACATAAGCATGTTCAACAGAGTTTATTTAAAGAATCAACTATGACATCATTTTATGTGCTCCATTTCATGTTTTTTGGGCTTCAGCATTTTTTCTCACCCAGTCATGCTTTGTTTCTTAGGCATCATGGTTAAATAATTAAACATTTGAATGAGTTCTGCAAAGAATTGTGCATGAGGTGCATTTAGATTTGCATTTAGTGTGCACTGAAGTGTTTCCCCATAGAAATCTGGGAGCAGATGGAAGGAAGTGCATGTATGGAGGGGAGGGAGATGGAGACATGTACACTGCATTATTTATTGTTTCTCATCCATGTCAATGCCTTGTTCTCATTTCCCTGTGACATTTCGAAGGTTGAGGGGAAAAAAGCCACAAAACAAATGTAATGGAGAGAAAGACCTTCAGCACAGTACTATAGAGATGAAAGAAGTGTGACAGATGAAGCAAATGGCTAGATTACCTCTCCCAGTTCCCTCTCTTACCTATCTGTGCAGCCGGCTGTGTGGATCACACCAACAAGAGACTGAAAGCACAACAGCTGACCAGAGCTGCTTTAGTAGCACACGTAAGCTTTTCATAATGATATAGACAACATAATGGATCCACTCACGGCCTATCTTCATGGGCCTCTCTTTCATCTGTCAAGTCCAATGAGCAGATGTTGCTCAGCAGTTAAAGTCAACATGATGGACTGAGTCGCTCCCAGGCATATTCTTCTGCTGCGATGAAAGTGAGAGGGGTCATCTGGACAGTGAACAGCGTGCCTTGACTCCACTGCGTTTCTCACCTTCTTCCTTCCTCATCGCCGCCCTCATCTCTGACATTCGGGAGTCTTTCCATCTCAAGCTCCGCCCCTCAGCACAACCACCCACCGTCCTGTCCATCTGACCCCTTGTCAGCCATTCTGTTCAACTGATCACTTCCCTGTAATGTGCCCTTATCCTCAACTGGAGATTGGCCGGTGAAAAGGTCAAAATAATTGTAATAAGGTCAACAAGCCTCTGAGAGCCGAGCGAGGAGAGGATTAGCTGTAGGCATCCTATGAAAGATTGAAGGCTTTATGATAAAGTAAATATCAATGTCCATTTCTTGAATCCAAAGAAATGAATACCCTAAAAGATGAATGAAAACTTACTATAGTTGAGGTTTTAATTAAACCTGGGTTTATTGTTGTTTTAAAGTGCTGTTTTCAGTGCAGAACACAAGCTTTGTAGGTTGGGATTGGGTGAACTAGTGACTAATGATCAGAGAGTCACAAAGCTGCATGGCTTATTACAGTGTAGCAGTGGTCCAGAATGTATTTGTCCATGTGCTATTATTATTTGGGCAGTTCTTTGCTGAGGTTTAATGCCGTTGAAGAACAGCAGGGAGTCTGGGTGTCTGTGTTCCCTATTGGTGATCTGCTCAGCCAGGTGGAGCACCTCATTCACACATGCCCGAGGTGGGATCCAAACACCGGCCACGAGGAGAACTTCTGTGATGAATGAAAAGCTTTGCAGTCTATAAACAGTATTTCTAGGTGAGGGATGCATGATTCCTTTAACACCGGGACAACACTACACCAACCTTTTTCAACATAAATGCAGATTCTGCCTACCCTGATTTACCCCGACGGTGCCGCTGCGCGGTCCGCTCAGAAGAGTTGGAAGCCTGGCAGATGTCCCGGGATGTGCTCACCGAGCCAGTTCACGACGGCGGATCTGCTGAAGTCTGTGTTAGCTTTGTTGAGGACCAGAAGTTTATCCATCTTGTTGGCCGGAGGGCAGACATTCGGCAGATGGATCCTGCTTGCTTCCCTTGTAGGCATCTCAAGGAAATCCTGAGGAGAGCAGCTTTTTCTCCAACCAAAAGCTTTTGAAACTTTTTGATGTTAAATAATATAGGTCATCGTGGCATACATTCAGCTGCAGGATTGAAGTGTGTATTTTCTACGAAAACTGCCTTTGAGTGACAGGCTTTATAATTTGTGGAGTAATCAGGCTTACTTCTTACTTGAGGACCTTTCAATTTTCTTTGGCCCTTCAACGGTCTCTACAGGAAGTCCGAACGATGGGTTGTGTCCATTGAGTCTAATGAGTCCATGTCGTCCCTTATTCCCAATTTAATTTGAAACGCTTTTCGTTTTGTCTCTCATTTCACTCCCGATCTGCTGCACTCAACCATTTGTTTCAGGCCAATACTAATCTCATGTGTCAATAAAGTTAGCTCCCTTAGTGTAAAGTTACCATTTCAATTGTAATCAATTCATTCTTTGTCCAACAACAACAGCAACAAGGAGTTTGTATGATTGTGAATACAAAAGTCTATGAACATGCATGGACCATTCACTTCCCACATGCTGCCCACGTTTGAGTGATAATTCTGGAAGGTCACTCCCCTGGTAAGGATTTTGCACCTGCTAATTTTGGTTGACAGCCCTTGTCATCGAGAATGTTTTTTTCTAGGACCGATTATCATCCGGGCTGCCCATGCAAATGACAGGGAGACCTTAAGGGATATCATTTTCTATTAAAATATGTAAGAGTCTAATTACAGATAAATGTCACATTAGCTGTGTGAGATAAAAAGACCTGGAGTGAATAGGTGGTCGAGCAAAGGGTCAGAAGGGGCCCAAATGTGCTCATAGAGCGATGCATGAAAAGAAGAGGGTAAATCGGTGGTTCTAATTACACTGTCCAACATCGTTAGCACATTTTAGTTATTTTAATAACTAACATATGGCAATATTAATGCAAAATATTGCAGTGCTCATAACTACAAGAATTACATTTTAAAAAAGAATTGCTACTATAAGGAGACGCTACATGGATGTTCCTTAAATGGTACTATCAAATAATTTGTTAAATATGGTTAAGTTGTATTCAACATTATACTTGACAACTCACATTTGACCTGGAAAACAATTCTGACATAAATCTGAGTAATCTTCCCTTAAAATGCAAAGAACAGCTTCTACAAGGACTTTCCTAGAGGCATAGTGCGTTTCTAGTGTTGCTATGGGCTATATAGAAAATCCTCTCCTCTAGTTAAGGTTCTATTCTTGTCCTCAATTAGGCTTCTCGGGCACCACTTATTCCAAGGCAGTGTACCTCGCCCAAGTGTAACTGCCAACAATGATGGACCTTTCCCGGAGCAGCGTGGTGGTAACACTAACCCTAACCCTGAGCAAGACACCTAACTAAACCCAATTGCTCTCCAGGCTAAATGTAATGCATGGGTTATGATGCAATGTAGTATGTCACTTTCAATAAAAGCGTCAGTTAAATGACATGTAATGTGAAAATGTAGTGACATTAGTAGGATTAATGGGCACTCAATGTATGTAAAGAGGGACTGAGAAAACATCAACTTCTATTTCCTTTAGTTATTTACAAATGTCTGGTAACTTTAAGGCATATCTTGCCGTGCCATAACATTTAACTCTACATGTATTATTAACCAATTGTTGGTTTCCTCTGTAAATGCGTGTTTAACAATAACATTTCAGAAAACTGAAGCAGCCTCGTTGGTGAAACCATTTTCCAGCTGCTCCGGAGGGGTCCGGCTCCCCGAGTCCTCCCTCCCGGCCCAAGCAGCTAAACAAGAAAGAAAGCTTCTTCTGCCCCTTTAGATCCAGCTTAGGTTGTTAAATATCTATGGTGCTTTATGTATGTTCATGGGGAGTTTCAGATCTGAGGAAGACCGCGGGGCCGACATGGAGTTGAAGGCGCCCATCAACGTCAGAAAGTTAAGGGGTTTTCTCGGGATGGTCAATCAGCTGGGAAAGTTCAGGGTATCCTGGAAAAGGCAAGGGACCCCTACGTGGCTCTGCTGGCCTGTAGAGCCACGCCCTTTAGTGTGGTTTTTAGCCTGGGTCAGCTCCTGATGGGGGGGACATTTACGCACCACGGTGCCGACACTTCCTTCTCAGCTGGATCCTGCATTCCCTGACGGCTTTGCGGACGTGGACACACCCCCCCCCCCACCCCCCACCCTGGAATTGTACATCCCCAAGTGTGTTGGTTACAATGTCCTTCCTTTCAGGATTTGTTCTCTAGAAAGGGGAGATGTGGTATTTGTCAAATATCTATGGTGTTTTATATATGTTCATGGGGAGTTTTACTTTTAGGGACTTTGGACCCTCTCTTTTTTCCAAGGAGGTAAAGGTGAGTAATGAGGGGGACATTTAAAAGTAAATCATTCCATACTAATATTGTTTTCATCTTTGAATCTTCATGCTAAAAGCTTTACACCTTTTTGTGGAACACAAATATCTGTGAATGTTGTAATTGTGAGGTTTGACTAATCATCTTTGAATCTTCATGCTAAAAGCTTTACACCTTTTTGTGGATCTGTGAATGTTGTAATTGTGAGGTTTGACTAATGTCAAGTCATTATATGGAATATTTCTTTGTCCGCATGAAATTCTTTACATTTATGAGTAACTTTTAATGAACACACTCATTAAAAGAATGAATGGTTATATTTAGAAATACCTCAAATGGCTTCCATGCACCAAATTGAAACCTCTTCTCAATTACCATGCAGCCCCAAAGAGACAGACAGCTTCAGAAGACCACTCTGAAACCACATCATTAAAATGTAATGGGAGACTGTAAAATGAAACTTGGTATTACATACTAATTCAATTCCCCTGTAAGGGTTAATGATGATTAACCATTCATCCACAAAACAAAATGATATATATATATGCCCCTCTAGAATTATATAATTTGTGTTGAGTTAAAAAAAAACTCCACTGTTCTTGTTACATGCACAGTCGTGCTGTCCAAAAACTACACAACATCCCAAATGGAAGTTGAACGGTGACTGAAACATCTCATCCATGTTTGCACGCTGTAGGTGTACCCAGTAAAGAACACACACTTTCCCCTAAGTTCATCCTTTGAGGATGAGCTAATTGATTTTTATGTGCTTAAACACAATGTGACATAGCAAAATGAAGTGAAAATATTTAAAAGTTTGTCTTATTTGTGCAAAATTCAAAAAGAAAACATGAATGTTAACTATATCTAGAATAGTTAAACTAGAAAAGGACGTGAATGAGGGAATATCTTCACATTTGATTTGAAATAAACTAACAATATTCTCTGCAAACAGAGTAGCAAACGTTTCCCACTCCTGGACAAGCACGTCTGCTTTATGAATGAACAATGTTACAGACAATAATCTAGGTCCATGTCTGGTTAGGATTGGGTCAGACTAGTATGTGCTTCATTTCATTATCTCATCTCTTATCTCTGCAGACGACAGGGAGAGCTTTTACGTGAAAGTAATATATCGGCATATTTTCCTTTTTAACTTCTGATTAGATTTTTTTTCTGTGGAGCTTTTCAGGCTGGTTTTACATTGAAGAATATGGATGCCTTTGTTTTTTCCATTACTGCCCTATATAATTCACGCTTTTCTGTATGGTACGTGAAGAAACTGACTGTGTCCACTGACTTATAGCTGTGCTCTTTTTGCCATTCTCTCGCCAAGATTGGCTGGAAATCATTCCCAATGCCATATACGACTATGTGTCCACATAGAACAGTTTATGGATACAATACAAAGAACGAAGCTCCCAAAGCTGGATTCAACACCAGTGAGGCTGCGCTTCAGGATATTCCCAGTTGAAAATGTAACAAAATGACAATTCATCTGTAATATGTTGCTGTTAACTTACCCTGTTGAAGCTGAATTGTACCAAATCGCCAAAATAAATGTACTCACTGCACAGTAGGCTTTATAAATAAAAAACATTGCTGCCACTAACGCCCCTTTGAGCCTGAGTTACATCCATGTGAAAACTATTTACATATTTTCTATACGCAAGACATTTCAGAAGAACAGTCTTTTGTTGTAGCTCATTATTATCCTCATAAAGAAGTAATGAAAAATAATTCTTTGCATTTTCACTTTCTGGGTAATAAAAATCTTATATTGTTTACAACAACAAAGCTTAATAAAGTAATAGAGCTGGCTTAATTAGGCTGGATACAGTCTCAATAATATATAATGACTGATATCGGTGCAGCAGGGTTTAAATGAATCATCTGAAAAAGATCTACAAATTATACTGTCCGACAGCATTTTCAAGTAGGCCAGGCCCAAGGCCGGATCTGCCTGCCAGTTTAATGCCCATTACATGTAGTGTATTCATTTCAGAAAGATCAATGCTCCCACTCTCCTCAGCATAGGTCGATAGTTTGAATGGAGAACTGGAGTGGGCTTCTCCTTCAGACGATGTGGTTAAGGGACAGCAACTCTCCAAAAGGACATGGCAGGGATTTGTGAAAACAAATGAAAAATGTTTTTTTTTAAAGCAGCAATAGCAGAAGTAAAGATGACAACAGAGGTGCAACAATCTGTGAGCTACACGGAGCATACAATGTCTATCAGCCCAAAAAGCTCCTAAGGAAAGACAACGAGGGTCGGGATTTGGCCATGAAGACTACAAGCTGTCACTGTCCTCCTTCATCCTGTCCCTCGGTTCCCTTCACTAAATCCCCGAGTTAGACATCAAGGCCATTGTGATCTGATTTCTTCATATTTATCTACTTCAGCATGAACCATTTGTTTTACTGTGGACTGTTGAAAAATACTTGTGTTGTAGCTTGATTGCTAATAATGCAAAGAGACAGACATATGAGCAGAAAAGAGAGCATTTGCTAAACAAATCTTTAGTATCAATATACAGCATGTCTTCATGATCTGCAGTTCTTTTTATCTATATAAATATTAGAATATTTTATGCTCCGATCTTTTTTGTGCATTGACCAAATTCTAGTTTGGTGCGGCAGGTGAAAAAAAAAAATGAAATTAATTTCTTTTGTTGTTTTCTTTAAGTAACTTTGTGGGCCTTTTTATTGGGGCCATTGAATTGTTGTAGTTGTTTTCTGAGACAGAGCAGCTGCAGGTGCTTTAAATCACCTTTGGCCAAATCATTCATGCGACGATAACACCTTTACACTCTTCTCTAGATCTTTGCTTGCAATACTGTTCAGTTAGTGTATTTCATTTAATACCATTCTATTTCTGTGTGCTTTTACATGTTCTACTCGGTTCATCTTTTACTTCCTCCCTCTGGATTGAAATGTAGCTGACACTGATTTGCCAGAACGGAAGGCAGTCCAAATGATGATGTGGCCAACAGAGAAACGTATGGGTTGAATATCTATCTGGATTTGATCCATGAAGCACTTACAAATGAGGGATAGGATTTTGGTAATCCATCAAGAAGATGTATTAAAATGAATAAGTGAAATGTAAGTACTGCTGGTAGTACTAGAGTAAAGCTCAGGGATTAACATAATCAGAAGGATTCATCTTGAGGCGACCTATACTGTACGTGACATTGTGCTTTTCACTACCACACTGGCTGCCCAAAAACAACTGTATAAAGCGTGGAACCTCCCTCCTCGGTGTAGGTGTTGGTCCTGATAGTAATCCCTAATAGCAATAATCTGAAATCCTTGTAATCTGCTTTTATAAAAGATTCACAGTGGACATTAGAGCCACACCTTCATGGTGGTCTGCTTACTTTGCTTACGTTCATTTTCATTTAATAAAATGTCATGCAAATTGAGTTCCACTGTTGCAGTTTCGGTGACATCAGTCACTGTATCAGTATTATTTTATTTGACAATCAGTAAAGTAAGTTGATATACAGTAACATTGCTAGCGGAATACTTTAAAAGTGATTATGTTAAACTAGATGCTCCTGGATATATTTGTACATCTATGCCTTAAGAAAATGAATGTGATCATCTTTGGCTAACGATTTCCATCTTCAAGTTTATAGCAAGAATGTGTTTGCTGTTGTATTACTAAAATATTCTCCTGTCAATCTTTCTGGGTCATATAAGGCTTTTGGTGGGCTGAGAAATCAACATTTAACCTACTCTTCTCTGTGCTGTTATCCTTTTCTTATATTTAGCTCTCTGGAGTCACAAAATATGGGGTTTAGGTCACGTTTTCGATTGCATTACATACCAAGTCAAGTTAAAGTCAATGATTTCTCTGATCAGGACGGGTGTCAAAACGATGTTAGAATGCCTCTTTAGCTGTAGTATCTCTAAACACAGACACACACCTACTTAAACGCCCCTCCTCCCTCAAACATAAACCCTTAAGCCTGTGTATAAAACTGCAAATGGATTAAGACTGCATCTACAGCCTCAAGCAAATGTGTGGCAGGGCAGAGCAGGTGCATTTCTAAAGTTAGGGAGGAAGCCTGTGCCTCAGCCCCCTCACTGCTCTCTCTTTTTAAACAGTTCAACTTTAAAGAGATCCTTGGTATATCATTACTCACATTGTCTAACGTAGGATCTGGAAGAAATGGATTTTGAACATGCAGATTACATTACATTACAATAATGTCATTTAACATGTCATTTAGCGGACGCTTTTATCCAAAGCGACTTACAATAAGTGCATTTCCACATGAGGGCATACCTTCACCATGTGTGCAACATGGCTATTTTTAACCACTGCAGAACGATTACTATTCTGATAACATTACTTTGAATTAAAAGTCGATAATACACTAGTTTTTAATGTACGATTGAATGTTCCCGAGGCTCCTCTGATAATCAGCCATCTATGTCCTATGGCCTATAGTCTGGGTGAGTATTCCATAGGTCCAGAGATATGAGATCCAAGACCAGGCAAGTCCCGGCATACAAATACAATGCAGGTATAAAAAGATGAGCAGATCTGCAAAAGAGCCCATGTATGAAAATACAATTATTTACTGCAAATGTGATGAGTGGCATGCACATAGTAAAATAGCAAAAGGCCCTGACTCAGAGAGGAGAGGCACTTAGGGTATTATTTGTCTTGGTCTAACATCACATGCTGGTTTACTGTTATGGCTCAACGCCCCCCTGTTGGGAAAACCCAAAGGAGACTGATGGAGAGCATGTTGAAGTAAGGAAAATAAGGACTGGGGGGCAAGAGAAAGAAAATGAAAAAGCAAGCCACATCGAGTGCAGCCTTCTATGATACCCTGCTATAATTGAGACTGCCAACGCATTACAAAGACAGTGTAACCCTAGGTGTCAAGAAGCAAATTACATGTAGCTAATTACTAAATAATGAATGCAGACAGTTTAACCGGACAGCACCATCTCTAACTTGTAGTGAAATTAGCTTAATGTTTATGGTTGCGCAGGATGCTTCTGGGACTCATAATACTCAAGACAGGCTTGAATGTTATTTTTCCTTGATAGCTGTCCAAATGAACACATGCGCCTGTGTCATTCATTTCTGCAAACTAGGCTCACACGATTGATGAAGACAAAGCTTTAACATTACAACATGTCGTTTGTTCTGGCAATGTATGAACAACTACAGTTTTCTCCCCGCTTTCTAGGAGGTGACAGGAACCAATGTGATTGTTACAGCCCACAACACACCCAGAGACAATATATGATAATGGATTCCTTCTCACTCGGCACCATTGGCCGTACTTTACACTTTGCACCTAGATTGATACCAACAGAGGCCTCAAAGTCGAGAAGAGAACATAAATGATGTGGAGGAAACAAAAAACACCATTTTGAAATGAGGATTTACCGTGGTCACTGTTCCTAAATGTAGCTGATGAGCTCGAGAATGTGAGAATTAAGACACTGTGACACAATATATGTAATTTGTTCGGTCTCGGCAGCCTTTGAGGTAACCTTCCTTCTTCTGGGAGAGTCTGCAGGGTGAACATATCCCTTAGCATACGGTCCTTACTGTAGTTTATGTTAATATTATGAGAACAGTCATCCCATCACCCCACAGTTCAAGGAAATACTATATTTGATCACCTATTTTTTTTTTCTTCTTCTTTGCACATAATTGTATTTTCTCTCGTTTTTAATTCTCTACTCCCCTGGATATTTCACCATCTAGGTCAAGGGTATTGGATGGAGGAAAATTTATGTCACCGCTCCATGCAGTTTGGCTAAAAGCAAAGTCACTTCCAAAGACACGGTGACATTCTCATTTCTCGTTAAGTTAAACTAGAGAAGACAAATATTTAAAATGATAAAAGATATACAAAACAATGCCTCAAGAGATTTATAGTCCATTTTACTATTAAAAACCCCATAGGAATACAGTACTATGAAGATAAATTGATAAATGAATAGACCAATGGCAAAATAATGTAAACAGCCAGCCTCCGGAGTCACTCATGCAAGCTCCATATACTGTTGCTCTGGCCATTTAAATGTGGCATTAACAGCCTCTGATCAAGCCCTAATGGTATTCATAGTTGCCATGGGTTCTTTCCCAGCGATATTATTGAGATCATTTCTATTCATGATCTCACCCAAATTGTCCTTGGACGAAAAAGCAGATTATAGAAAAAGCAGATTATAGGAGGCTGGACTGACCCGTGGGGTTGTGAATAAACATGAAAAACAATCAGTGTTCCATTTAAAGACAGAATGGTGTTTAGTTCTTAGCCTCTGGGGTACGATTGGAGAAAGGGGGCATCAAAAGAATGGTGGAATCATTAGAAATGAATTGAAGTGAGAATAAATGATCCTGAATGATCTTGTCCCCTAACACCTCATCCAGTTTTTCAGCCTCCATGTTATGTACATTGAAAATTAAAGGGGGTAATGTAACTAATTGATGAAAGATGCATCACTACATTTTGGTTCTCCAAGGTTTTCTTTGATCGGTCTGTGCTTCCTCGGCAGCTGCTGAGATTTCAGGACTTCAACTGTGACCCACTTCTTTCATTCAGTTTGAAGCAATTTGTAAAAAGAAAGCACATGAAGGTTTGGCCAAAATGCTTCCTGTTACGTTTCCTTCTTTTAAGGGGGAAGAAATAACTCAGGGACCATGTAAGGCAGATTTATTTACAATACCTGAATCAAAAGGAACATAACAGAGGTAGGTTTGAAAAAGGTGGGGGGGGGGGGAGAGTGAACTGTGGGGGTTGTGCCGAACAAAATTAGCAAAGTACAATAAAACCAGGCCTAGCTCAACACTGTGAGGAAAGAAAAATGAAAAAAAAAGGCCTGACTCTCTTCTGCAAGAGTGTCCGAAAGTAATAGAAATACGTCGGTGGCAACAACCCATAACCTAGTGAAGTAACAACCGTTTCTGTGTGTATGCGTGTACGGGGTACCCCAGTCTTACCTCAGTACCACTTCCCCCACCACAAACCTCTATGGACAAAAGTCAGCCCCTCGAGAGAGCACAAAGAGAGAGGCTTTATAATTGTCCTTCATATCTGATTGGCTGAAATGGCCGGAGTGATGATTATTGAATGTACTCGATACTTTGAATTGAAATAAAAGAGAGACAAACCTGCCTGTTGGACCCAAGAAACGAGTTGCTATGGCTGTATTGTCAACGAGAGATTGAATCCGTCGCCCGCATTCTCTTAATATAGAAATAGAAAGGGATAAATAATTGAAATGGTTGCCTGCGGGCACAACCCGTTCAGCAATATCCATAGCGACACAAAGGCAAAAATAACATGAGGCGAACAAAGAGAAATTGAGTGAAAATTCTGAAAAAGAGCAAAGAGATGAAGGCAGGCAACTCACCTTCTTAAAGTCTGTCTCCCACAAACAAATTGAGCTGTAGCCATGCACCTGGGCAAAGTAACAACAGGCTTTATGTCTATTCAAATCTTGACAATTGAGTTGAGAGCAAGGTTCAGGGCACTGAGTTGGCAGTTGCCGCGTCAAGCTGTTATACACTTCCCATCAGAGCTTTCCAATAACGTGGGAGAGACAGGATAGGGGCCCCGATGTCAAGATGCATGGAAACGCCTGCTGCTGGAGTGACCAACAATCAGCGATTAAAAGGCACTCTGACTGCTTTCGCACCAACAGACAGCAGCCTTCTGTGTTCATTCTTTGTCACGGCACCAGTGCGTGCACAATACCACTTACCTGTGACAATCCTACTGGACTCCTGAGCCCGTTCGCTGCAGCCATCCTCTAAAAGCCTGCCGCAGCATTCTCATCATTCTCGCTTTTTCATTTATTCCATCAGTGGATGCTGCACTATTTTAACAGTTGTGTGGCTGGTGTAATGCAACGCACTTTGTGGATTGTGTTCGACAACGAGTGGAACGATTTACCAGTAATCATTTGGAGCCGGCGAATTGGATGACACTTTTTAACGTGCTCGGAAATTAAAGTTGTTTTCGAATAACGGAGACAACGCAGTTCTTGCAGGAAAAGCCATGTACATTTTTGGGTAGACTTTTTCCCACCCTGCAGCCTTATCAATTTCATTACACTCCGTATATGTGGATTATTCTCCTGTGGACATTCATTACATCGTTTGATTCTGGATGCCATCATAAAATGTTCCTATAAACACCACAGAAGCGTTGTCAATGGGAACAAATGTAAATGTGGGGTTCCGCTGCTGTGTGCATGTAGATACATTTGGATTTTATAGACAGAACAAGTCAAGTGTGTAAAGTTCAACAGAAACATCAAAGAAAATGAACAGAGGCAATGACATTTTAATCGAAACGACCACCCGTATAAAAATAGCATTGTTGACAGAGGTATTTCATTTATCCATAACATTTCTTTTTGTGACCCCCAACTGCTCAGTCTACCAGAGAAGACAAATGGATCTTTCTTTGTACAGGAAGGTCAAATATAAAGATAAACCCGGAGAACAAATCAAATATCCTTGTGTTTCCAATACAAAAACAACTGAAAATAGCCTGTTTTGATTTGAATATATAAAGTGAAGTACATATTTCTTTTTTGTGAAACATTATATACTGGTTGCTTCGTGGCAGTTTAAAACTTCATACGTATTAAGATAAATATACATGTAAAAAAAAGGGGGACCTCGAATCTGATAACTGGAAATGTCCTGAATTCAATGAGTAGGTTGACTGTAATATTTCTAAATGATGCGTTATTAATTCTACTCAATTATTCATTTTCACATCAGAGGTATTTGAACACAGCTGCGAATAATTGCATCCCTGAGAACACCACTTTTATTGGGGTAGAAGAGTGAGGGGCCCCTGGCTGTGAGGTGAGCTGGTCATGGGCTTTCAGGCCTTTTTCTTTCAACATCATTCACTGAATGACACTGGGGGGGGGAGCGTCGCCGATCTCCACATCAGTCACTGACCCCCACCCCCACCCTGCACTTAACACTTCAGCACAGGATGTGTTCATGCACTATCAAAGTCAGAGTGCTCCCGTCAGACCTATTTAAAACTGGTCTTATTCTAACATTTAACAAAGCCATTAAAGAGGGAAAAAATGCATAACAGACTTCTGTTAAAACATCTCTATCTACATTTAAATCTTTTGATTTCTAAAATGATTATTTCTGTATCTGTCTTGTCATACAAACGGTTGGTATTATTATATTTTTGTATGCCTATGATGATGACAAACAATCTTTCCACATTGCATGTGTACATCTGAGTAATGTATTTGTTTTTTGGGTTACACTTTGTTGATACGACACAGTGTCCTGTTTTCTGTCACAGAGCTTGATCCACCTTCCAACCAGGATAATGAGTCTCCAATGAATGGAGACCTGAAGGAAAGATCTGCTTCTGTGTTTGGTGGTTTGTCGTACAGGTCCCTGTTGTGCCAACCCGAGGGGAGGAGTCTCAACACGTTGTATCCGAGGTGCGACGGGTCTGCAGTGATTTTTCCTGACTCTGGAGGTGTACAGGTCCAGGATGAAGGGCAGGCTGGAGCTAATTATTCTGGATTACGGCGGAGGAGAACGTCTTTCATTTGACAGTTGGGTCCTCTGAGGTGCAGTCGTTGGTGTATGACAATGCCACTGCTCAACGGAGCTCAGTCCAACTTACATTTCAAACAATGTACATCACCAGGGCCACTATAAAGTGAGAGAAGAAGCCAGGCCAGAATTGCCTTTCAAAAGTGTGAGGGGGAAAAATATTATATCATCAATATTTCTATCATTTATTCAGGATTGGAGGTTACACAGTCACTCCGAGACATCCCATCTTTCATCGACCCCCAAGCAGCTGTCACTAACAGAGGTAGATAGATGGCTGGTTCACATTCCAGTGGTTTTTCTCTGTGGTAAACAGTGTTAAAGAGAAATCCCCACAAGACATACTCACAAATGCAAATTCCTACTTGGTCTGTAATGTTGGCATAAGAAGGGGTTTTGCTTATTGAAAAAGTTGAATAACTTGGCTCACCTTCAAAGTGTCAATCAACGTAATATTTCAAGATGACGGCAAGGGTTGCATTATTCACTTGAATGGAAAATTAGTTATATATCTGGCACAAATATAGACATACATTCATAGCATCACTATAACATATAGACTATTCCAGTGCTTCAGATTTATTTAAAAATATGTTGAACCTCCTGCAAATACCCTTTGTTGTCAGTAAAACCTGATGCACCGCTGTTCTGATGCACCGTTGCCCTCGGACTTGTCCCCTGGAGCTTCATGTTGGTCTTTGAAATGTTTTTCACTGAAATAAAGCCTCAAGTCAGCTGTCCATCAAAAACCAACAGGAGCCCAAAACAGAAAGGATTGTTTCTTCTTCTGAAAAAAAAAAAAAATCTTTATCTCACTTTGAAACAGGGCACGTACAAACTGTATATTCTTAAAATAATTTCAACCTCAAGACAGTGGCTTTGGCAAAATTGCCTCTCCAGGATTAATTCAATTACGGTTCATTTTAGAAGATTTCCCATGCATTGATTTTTTGTCCTTTTTCAAACGGTGTTCACTTGGAAAACATCCTTATTCAGCACAAACTGAAACATATGTGAAAAGTAATGAAAAGAAACTTTAAAGGTCAAACTTGTAAATAATTGTTTCACTTTTCATACTCAAAGCATAAGACAATGTGAGGAATACAATGTTCTATATTTTTTTAATTTGGTCTCTATTTTGTCATGTGTCATGTAAAGCACTAAAAAACTCAAAATCAAAATGTGGAAATCAAACAAACATGGTCGTTTGATATGTGTGAATACCTAACATCAGTACGTTAATCTAATTTCTTCAGCTGGTCTCTACATAATGTAATAATATCTACTTTAGAGCAAAGTATTCAAATTATAGCAGATATTTTGGGATTTCAATCTGTATTCTAAATTTGTGTGTGTTTCCAGCATTTTAAGACCATTAAAAGCACCCTTGTTGCTAATGGCGAAGGATTCATCGCCATGGAGACGCTGTTCCATGGAACATCAAAAGCCTTGTTGGCTGGCGGTAAATTTGTTATGCTTTGTAAGAATTTTTTTTTTACGTTGATCCGATTTACCTACAAAGAGAAAAGTATAGAAAGACATTTCCTATTACCAGCAGGTGGCGCTATGATTTTGAATAGATATTTGCTTAAAGATGTCTTCACGGTCAGTCTCCATAAACATGTGACATTTGGAAAAGGTCAGACCATGTGGAGTCAACTTTCATTAGTTTATTTGTTCATGGCCAAGACATGAAATTCGCTGAGCCGTCAAATTTCGTCCCTTAGACGTATCCTTACAACCTTCACCATAAAGCATCATCTATGCCTTGAGACTATTTGAAAAAATAAGACATGAATCTGATTAATCTGTGAAAAAAAAACAAACCTGTGGCATTTAAAAGAGCAGTCATTACTGGTATTACCCAGCATCTTGTCATCTAACCTTCTGCCGAAGGTGATAACAATTCAAGTGTTACCTTTGCAACGACACAGTTTGATGTGCCACAACGAATCAATACTCTCATAGTACCTGAGGAGAGTACAATTGACTGAGCACTTATTTGTAACCTTCTTTTTATCATGGCCCCTAATTTCTGCTTTGGAAAATAATCCTATTGATCCAATGGAAAAAGACAGGGGAGGCACACTAATTCTGTTTTACCCACATAAGGAGGGGTAGGGGGCGGGGAAACAAACGTATACCATCAAACAAAACTAAAGGGACACCTGGGCATCCACTGTGAAGCCCAAACTGCTGTGATCCCTTAAAGGTGCAAATGAGCCATTGTTTGGTATTTGATTGGCGTGTGTTCCTAGCAACACCTGCAGACACTGACATGTGCACGCTGGTGGAAATGTTACTCTTGGATTCTGGTATATTTCAGCATGTTTGCACAGTAAACCTGTTCGTTCATAACCAATCTGTCGATTTAGTTGTTTGTTTTAAATCCCTTTCTATTATTCCCTGCCTCCTTTTGCTCTGTGGCTATCTCCCTGTGCCTTTGTATAGGTGGAACAGCATCGGGGAAGTGATTGAAAAGCTCTCCTGTAGATCAGGGTGGTTTGTGGGGCCTGTCCATGCTCTAATCCATCTTACCGCCCTGCCACACAAGTAGAATATCAACCAGGCAATTCCGGAAGAAAGGAAGAGAAAAGGACTTGGAGAGAGGGGGGAAAAAGAGAAGGCCCGAGATAGGACAAATATCTGCCAGTATAGCAGCACTTTTTTTTGCATTGGCCTCTTATGTATTCGTGCAATAAGGCTGCTAAAACAATAAGGGTGTGTAGCATAAAGTCCGTGGTGTAATGGAAACCTGATCCGCCTTCTAAAACGAACCAAACACAAATAGAGAGCTTTACCCCAAACGGGACGGAGCTGCTCCGCCTTGTGTAAAAAATCAAGTTGGACAGTGAACAACTAGTGGATTTGAAGCCTGAGTGTGTTTGTGTGTCATGTCACGGAATTTTAACGTCGGACCTCCGTGCTCCTCCTTGCAAAGACTTGGAAGCGGAACAAGAAGATTGACGTGGCCGCGCCGCACCCTGCCTGTACGTCAGGAAGGCCGCGCTTTCATGTGCATGCCCTGCGAGGAGCTTGCTCACCGCGTCCTGTCGGTGCGTTTACGATTCTCGACAGCCACCAACACGTTATTTTCCCAGCTCTAAAACACGGGTCATGCCTCATCTAGACCTTTTACACATCACTGCATTGAAGCTAAGCTCATCTTCACACATTGTAGACGAGCAAGAAATGTAAAAAGGAGACTTGGAATGGACTGCTGTGTCCTTTCTGAGTCCAGGCATTTAACGGAAGCTTGAGCTCATTGTGTGCGGATGGCGTAGTAGAGCACTCCAAAAAGCACTGGTGATGAAAGTCAGGGTGAAGTTGGTCTGTGTTGTGACAGGTTTATTAATGGCTTTCCGATGTGATGTACTGCATGTTAACTGAACTTTAAGGGCAGCCTACTGCTTTGTGCTTTGTAGTGAAACATTAAATTTTTAGCCTTGCTTCCTTTCCTGTTTTTTTCAGATATAGTCTCATCCCTGCGTGTGATTTAAAGACGACATGCTTCAGGTGATCCGGAGCTCATGTGGCGTGAGACGTGAAGAAGCAGCAGGAATTTTTAGGAATTTAGTCTTCCTGAAGACTAGGAAATCAAATCAAAATGTTTTCAAGTAGTTTCACCCATTATAGATATTAAGGTGCAGCAAAATTAGCTCGTTCTCTACCCCCACCATGTATCCTCTTCCTACATGCCTGAAAACATTGCTATTTGGACCAATACTGGTCCTGCAGTCTTGTTCAGTCAATGGAGAAGGTGTTTATTTTCATCTTCTGCTACGTCCATTGGGTAAAAGCATTGTAAAAACAACACGTTAAAAGGATACATGTGGCCCTGCAGTCAAATGTCATTAAAATGAGCCAATTAAGAAAGAAGCATTCAGTACAATTGAAAACGAGATGTTCACATACACACATCTGCACACATTTGAACCTGCTTGCCTCCCACTGAAACCCCGTTCTGATCTGATCAGCGGAGTAACCTTACTGGAGGGCGGACTGCAACATTCCCGGTGGGTGTATCATGGTCTTATTCGTGTCCACTCTTGCTGCAGTTCCACCCCCACGCGTCAGCGCACACACGGATATGTGCGCACAGTCGCACCAGCCGCCACAGAGCGCACGCCCGCAGCCATTACCAACCCCCCCATCCCCGTCCATGCATTCGCACCCGCAAGGTGGCAAACCAAGGGGAACATACAGCGTTATGTCTACAGGCCTAAAACCCAACAAAAACAAGTGTAGTACACATGTTTGAGTCAATGCAACATATGCATCGGAACTCACAGAATGCAACTTTTAGATGGAACGGTGATTGTGGAAGAAGTGTTGATAAACAGAAGTGTATTAGGGATGGGATTCATTTAGGTTTCACACTTCTGCCTGTGTCCTTTCGAAAATAACTAGCTTGAGTTTTTTTAAATCATTATTATTTGAATTATGCTAATCCCAAAGAATTCTCCTCACTGACAATACACCAGAAAACATAGCTTCGTAGAGTTGATATGATTGCTATAGCTTAACATACATCGGCGGAAATCTTGTGACGTGTCTGCAGATCATTGAAGGGAATGTAGTACCCCGCTAACATCTCACCCTTTGTGATGCCCCACTATCGAGCCACGAAAAACTGCCTACAAGCACTTTACTGATGAGTTTGATTTAATATTAACTCTGTGATTAACTCTGGCTGCTTTATGTGTTAATTTCTGTAAGAGTGTGTGTTTGTGTGTGTGTGTGTGAGGGTGGTGGGGGCGATGGGGGGGGGGACTGACACGCTGATATATAGCAGTGAAAGATATATTCATCAGGTAGCTGTACGATGCTGAGATGGCAATGAAATATTGTTTCCTGAATACATTCACCTGAGTCAAAGGTGATGGATGTGGCAGATTGTGCTCTTCCTACCCGTTCTTTTGGGCTCAGAACTTCAGAACTTCTTTCAATTAATTCAAAAACGGGCGTTGCCAGCTCCTCTGTGGACTTGTGTGTCTCTTCTCATTTGGAGCTTTTCTGCTGCCTACTGTGCAATCCTAATCATCATTTATATACAAGTGCTAATAGCCCAAGTTGAGGCATGTATAATAATAATGTATAATGGATTTTCAAGACACAAATTTGCAACTGTAAAGTGAAACTCTTTGTCTGCTCTTGTTAGACCATGTCTGGCGGGACAGGAAATCAATATATGTAAGAAGTATTTTTCTGCTCTGACAGCAGACTGAGCTTTTCTTTCACGCCATCATTCAAACTGACAATAGAGGAGAGCATTAACAAGTATTGTTGATCAATACATTCTTGTAGATATTCAGTGACATGTGAACAAATCACCAATTTGTCATACATTCAACCATTGAGGCACCTAACAGCATTTTTCATCCACTGGAGTCATCAGTTCTAAATAGGAATGATGGGATCACCAAGGAGGCAATATTACTGAATGTTTAATCACTTTTCATATTGGGCTTCACAAATAAGGGATCATAGCTACAAAAACTTCATATCATTGGGTTTAGAATATTGCTACTCAGTTTGTGCGTTTTCTTGTGCGAGTGCAACATCCGTAGAAAGCCTCACAAGAGACCTTGTAAGGCTTGTTTCTTTGTGTCCTTCGGGTCTAGCACCAATCTGTCAGGGTTGTATTTATGTTTCCTTTCACATGGCCCACGTGATCCACACACTGTCCTCCACGGTGTGAATCCCGGTATAATTCATACCATGTATGACCTGACGGTTTGGCTTGATCTTCTGAGCGATATGACAGTAAATGATCGACTAACGCTTAGCAGGTCATGGTCGGCTGAGCGGCCATGAAGAGGTGAACTGAATTGTTGAGGACTGGTCATGGAGCCCTGTAGGTGGTTCCTGGAGAAAAGTTTTTTTTAAAAGGGATAAGCCATGAGAAACTTTTTCTGTGCTTTTGCAGACACATCTGGCTAGCTCGAGAGTAACTGACATATTCCATTGAAATATGTTGCGCGCTACCTTTATCATAAGTATTAGATACAACATTTGGATTAGGCTTCCTTTCCAATGTAACCTGCAAGTCCCTCCCATCTAAACATTGGCATTTAAAACAACAGAACCATCTTAGGTGTGCTGCTTTTTATTACAAGCTAATCACAGCAGACTGGGCTGTTACGGGCACTAAAACGTAGGGTTTCAGACACATTCATACAGACAGCAAATAATTTATATATTTTTGAACATTACACCATAAAACCTCTTGTACAATTTCAAAATACAACCTGAACCTGAAGAGCATATGTTCCCTTTTAGCCATCACATTACAGTAAAATCCAACAGATTACTGTGACTTTAGCTCACGTGCAACATGAATCTAAGTCAGGTTCTGGTTCTCTTGTTGATCATTTTTAAGTAACTAAAGTAAAGGGAGCTGAGGTTAAATTGTATCTGTGCAAAAAGAAAAACAAAATTGACAGGACCAGTTGAACAGAGAAGATGTACAGCAAGCCATTCAAAGTATTGCGTTTCCTCTGAGAGCAATAGCTTTTAGAGTAGACACATTTGGCCAACCCTGGTAATGTATCACTCAAATCCGAACCACGGCTACAGCTAGATGCTCCTAAAAAGTACAGGATTTAATGAAATATATAACAAAATATTAATCACCATGCAGCTTTATGTTTGCAAACATAATAAATACCTCAATTCCCTCAATATTTTTCTCACCGGTTACATTTTTTATTAAGATAAGCTTTTCAATGAAAAAGTCTAAAAAACATTATTACAATTTATGTGCACATCCTCATTTGCAAATTCAGTCTATGTTCATATGTGTTTGTGTGTGTGTGGTAACGTATCAGTATATGTTTGAATGTTTGTAACTTGTCCGTTTAAAGTGAGGCGGTGACATAAGACACGCAGAGAAGAAACCGCTGGCTGAATGTAGTCTTTTTCCAGCTGGCAGGTTCCTCTGAACAACATTGATGTAATGGGAAGAGGCTCGAATGGACCCATAACTCACATTTCTCTTCTCATGAATGCAATAAATATGATTTAGTCTGTCATGCAGCATTAATATTTTTTAGGTGCAACCACAGCAGAGTGTATAAATCACACTGTTGGTCTGCCGGATCAGAAAACGCACAATGTTTCATATGTCTCACATTACATCCTAAAGCTGTAAACGTCTTATCTTGCTCAGCAGCTGGATTCTTGAAACGTCCCAAGATCACGGGAGAATCATGGGACCCATTTCACATAAAAATCAATTTGGTCTTCAAGGCTTCAAGTCGTGGGTTTTGTGTCCTTTTCCTCAGAATATTAGCATTCCGGTGATGAGCTGCTCAGAGCTATGGGCATGGCGTAGGTAGGTGTGCGACAACAAAGAGACGCAACACCGTTTTTGTTTTAGTTTCCATGTATTGCAGAAATGAAACCCCACATCAGCTGAATATTTGATTGACACCAATGCAAATTTTCTCTGCAATACTCTGTTCCATTGACTTGTCTTTTGGGCTAGAAACAGTATATTGACACATTTGACGTAGGAAGGGGTGGTACACATGAACAAACCAAGGCATTAAAGGCAAAAAAAAACATCCACCATTAGTAGAGGTACATCATTTTCATTAATACCCCTGTTGGTAGGTGCGCCTTTAGGTATATAATTCCAAGAGAGAAAGGAATGCGATAGCCATGATGTCAAATAGGCCATTACTCAAAAGGAACACTAATCATAAGCACAAAGCTCAGAGCGATGCAGGCTGACTGCAACCGAAAATTGGGTGTTGGCCCCTAAAACAGGTCAGGCCCAATTCACAGGCGGCAAATTGTGCAGAAGGCATTGATTAATGGCCAAGGCACAACTCTTTATGGCCCTGTGCTGTCACCCTTGCTTCCTCCTCACTATCCTAACCCTCTCTGCTGAAATTAGACTAATGGCTAAAATAAGAGCTTAACTAAATGGATCTTGGTCTAGAATTACCTGCACCAGTTAATGACAAGCCAGGTTTCACAGAGCCCCCCATTGTGAATTATTTTAATTTTACATAAGGATTATAAAGCGATTATGTGTGCTATTTCTTTAGATGTAGGGACCAGAACACATTTGCTTGCATAGAGGGTAATAGATGGTTTCCCAATTACACGTGTTATCCCTTAATTGCTGCCACAGATGTCATGCACTAAATGTCACCATTGCAGCAATATTATTATTGCAGCAACATCAACTTTCTTTCATAAAGGTTCCATCTGTCATGATATGTAATTATGATTAGTTTGTCCAATGATTGCTGTGATGATTACACAACAGATATATTAAAACACAGAGGTGAATAAAGGTCCTTCTTCCAAATTGCAAGGGACATTGAAACCTGCAAATAGCCTACTGTGTCACAAATAAAGAAAAGGGAGGATGTGTTTAAAAGGGATAATGACAGACTGCATTGCTATCCTCTGTTGTTGATCTATGAAAGGCTGGCACCCAAGAGGGTTTTACCTTCCACAAAACAAAAGCAGAAAAGCTGATGCAACTTTGCAACTTCAGCAGTAGAGCTAATGCAGAGGCTTGGCTTCAGCACATGAATTTGATAATACTAATGTGACATAAAATGCTATGCTCAGGCTGGAGTTTACCTAAAGACAGGTGTCTATTGGCTTGTCAATTTTGATGTCTCAATGGTATAAAATACAAATGAGTGCAGAGTCTCCTTTTTAGGTAAGTTGGCTATTTTAGCTTAGCTTAATTCCAAATATTAACCAGAGGTCCTACGGGTCAATATATATATATTAGCATAATATCCTTCTATAATACAATTCACTAATATGCTTTTAAAATAATAGTAGGGTATTACAAAATTTAAAAAAGCATTGCAATATGATTAATACACTAGTGCCTGCAGGTTGTTCCTCTCAGCCTGCAATTAAAACCACAAATCCGTAGCCATAGAGCAGCAAAACCGTAGAAAGAAACCTGCTAATCACTCTCTGCTAATTATAAAGCTAAATGTGAATGCCTGTAAGACACCAGGATTAATCAGATTTTTTATCACCACATCTCTTTTGTCCTTAAAACTTTAGCAGCTTAACATTACAGACATACTGTTTGTATATTTTATGGAATACATTTGAAGTGAAACTTAAAAGTGAGGGGGATACAGTGATTTACAGAGTGTCCTGTGTCATGCTGCAGACAAAAAGGCGTACGCAAAATGCATGACAAAACTGAGAAACTGCAGGAAAAACTCATTTTCTCTGAAGGGTCCCCAGCTCGGGGAATGATGGTTTGACTCCTGGGCTCCTGGCCTTGAAATCTGCGATTACTAGAACACAAAAAGTATCAATACTTAAATCATAAGTGCAGTTTTTCAGTGAACATCTAATTTCCCTTTCACACTTGGAATCCAAACAACCAATTAATTAAAAGCTTTTTTGTTATGTCATCCTTTCCTATATCAAATCTAGATTGAATCATCCAATGGTTGTAAAATTTGGAAAATAGGCATGGAATAAACCATTTTCACCTTCTCCAAAATGTTACTAGAGAGATTGATTACTTTGTCCTAAAATATTCCACTAGTTTAATCATTCACGTACTTGTGCATGTATGCAGTTGTAAACTGTTTCTTCCCTCCTGTCCACAGTGGAAGGACAGAGCTGAAGACTATTTTCCCTTATTTTATCAGCCCTCTCTACAGCTGTGACGGCTACCGTTGTAATCGAGTTTGGCTTGTTTTCACTACATCCACTACAAACTTTGACACCTGATTTCATTGAAGGAGACGTGATTTGAAAGGTAGGGGACACGGGTCACCAAGTCGTCTCCTCCACGTTGTCTTATATACTGTACCTGAGCAGCTGGTTGTAAAAAATGTGTCTGTGTCTCAAGTCCTCTTCTCTTTCTCTGATGACATCTTTATCCATCTCTGACATAAAAAAGAAAAATATACTAAATATACCTGAGCGTTTTGACTTTGAAAACAAGTTCTCTTTTATGTTATTCTGCGCTCAATCCAAAAACCTGGAACGCGGGCTGTGAGGGGGGCAGTTTACCTTCTGCTCGTCTCTGTCTCTGGGGTGAAGACAATGACAACGTGAGAAACCATTCTTAAAGACGTAGGCTGGCAACTCCTGAGAGCTGACACACAACACCCAGAGCACTGCAGCACAGCACAGCTCTAAAGTAAAGTATATCCAAGTTTAAGAGCTTGGACACTTGGTGATTTTTAGCAAAACTTACTCAAGCAGTTTGTTTAAAGAAATACTGTGTCGCCTTATCTTATCTAGTTAACACAGGACATTTACTTTTCTTCAAGCAATTCCAACCACACGTCTGTTTTCCCAACACTGCCATCCGTGTACGGCAGATACAAGCTTGCAGGACTTCCATCTGGTCTTTGGCTATACATTAGATAATGGCATTGATCAGACTGTAACAGGCTTGGCATTATTTAACTAGAAGAAGTTTTAGAACTCGCCATTCTGGGGAATGTTGTCCTCGCAAAGATGGGGGGAAAGTGGAAGCAGTAACACCACTCACTTACTGCATGTAATGAGCACGGAGTGACAGGGAAGGCTTGCACTGACTGGCAAAAACCTTGCAGTGTGGTTAAGTCGACTAAACCCCATTATAGACTAATATACTGTATTTGCTCCACTCACACAGGGATTCAAGCTTAGAGACAAACAAAGTGCTTTACAATGCTCTAATACACATGCTTAAGATGCAGAATAAAGCAAAACAGATATTGTGAAAAACAATTTCTTCAATTTGTAACTTCTAAAGGTTTTTTTGAATCTATATGTTAATAAACAACAGTTAAACAGAAGATACATACCAATGTGATTCCATGTACATTAGCACTTTCTGGGCTTGATGCTGGGTAGTTGCGGTAAAATATTGTTTTGGTGATAAACATTTTGGTTCATTTCCAGTAGGATGACTTTAAATATCAAACTGGTTTTCCTGACCTCACTCTCAAAGGCTTTGAAAGTTGTGGTTGATAAAGTTGAAGTTATTAACCTGGGATCCTGAGGAGACGCTAGTGGAGGGACTTGATGTAGACTCAGGAGCAGGTGTGACCAAGCATACAGCATGGCTGTGATTAGCTCGAGGCTTGTTGTAGACTTAGGTGCTGCAGAGATGATGTCGCAGAACTCCATGAAGGATACCAGATTAGTAAGTGCACAAAAGAAGGAGACAGGAAACTCGAAGCGTCGCCGAGGAATCGTTTGTAAATCATGACAAAGATAAAAATCAATCCATTAACTGGAAAGCGGATGATCCACTACAGCTCTTGCTTTAGTGTAACCCTTTCTGTTTTAGCGTGGCTGGCAGACCTCAGGTTGACATTACATATCCCGTCGGATGCTGTCCAGCAGGCACATCACATTATGATACGTCAGCAACATTCATTAGATCCGTATTGCAAACAGACATGGCTCACCGTGTTGGAGAACCCGCACGAACATTCATCCAGTTCAATTTAAATTTTAAATGGTGTGGCATCAATGGCT
Source organism: Pungitius pungitius (assembly GCF_949316345.1). Lineage (NCBI taxonomy): Eukaryota > Metazoa > Chordata > Actinopteri > Perciformes > Gasterosteidae > Pungitius > Pungitius pungitius. The sequence continues at coordinate 1,408,083 of NC_084905.1, forward strand.
CAATTTCAAGTCAGACTTCACGTCAATATTTGTGTACAGACATCCGCCACTTGCTGCCGAAGGAAAGAAGAGTTAATGCTAACTGTTCAAGTATTGACCATCCACACTTTGTAGCTTGGTGGCTACCCATCTCAGAGCATCTCATCTCCGCTTCTCTCTCAATCGGACGATGTAATGGACGTCTTCATAGGTCGTCTCTGAATCCTGTCGAGCGAAAACCTCATGAATAAAAAGTATTATGATGTGGGAAAAATAAATGTGGTGCATGGAAATTTGTGTAAAGTGTAAATGAAATATGAACACAGCGCCCTTGGAGCTACTTTTGTACCACTGAAATTGGATTTCAGTTTTTGGTTTAGGTTTTTGTTTTTATGACGATTAGCCTAGAAGCATGCAAGACCTCGATGCAACTGGCACTTTAATACACATTATCCCTTCAATAGAAGGGCATCGCCAAGCTCATCTTCTCATCAAGTTAAATGAAGTGCAGTTACTGGCTGTACAAAAACATTACTTCAATTAAAATAGAAATGTCAAGCACTCTGCAGGTTAAGGTTATGTGTCAAAGCCACGCGTAATTAAGAGAGAAGTTTGACAATTTGAAAACATGCTCATCTGAGTTGTTGCACAGAGCACAGTATGTAAGAAGTGGATGTATTAACCAGGTCTTGACTCAGGTGAGAAATAGTGCTTTTCTCAAAGATATCGTTTCAATCCGACATATTTTGCAACCAGAGGAGTTCTCCTGCTGGCTACTAATAAGAATAATGCTAAATCCATCAGTTCATTTTAAAGAGGGCAACCACCATTTGGGGCGCTAGGAGCCAGGCTAGCAATGAAAGTATTATCAATCTTGCCAAAAACACAAATGACAATATTTTTTTACGGGAAACATCCAACTTTTCCTTTCACATCATCAAGATCTGAAAGCTGTATCAGACGGAAAAAAACGGATTATCTTTCTTAATTGTTAAAATGTTGTGCACGCCTTCTATTTTCTACAGGATTCGAGGACCAGATTACAGTCAAAAGGTGTCTGTGCTCAGCCTGGAGGGCAGCTGTTTGTTTGGACTGTTAATCATCATCAAGCTGTAAATGGCCCACTCTGTTGGGTCGAGGGGAATCGCGGAGAGTAATCTCACCACGCAGCACATAATAAGACACAAGGTTAATGAGAGTTTGATGGAAGCATATGCCTCACACACGGCAATAGCATGGCACCATAATAACGGGGACAATGAGTTAATGGTGCAGGTCCAAAGGCAAACATAAACAAAACGCAATCAGGAAAAATGTCGGGACAGTATCAATTTAGTTTACTCAATTATCAACAACACCAGCCTGCCCAACTAGCTACTTTACAAGAACTGCATCTGATGTGAGCGAGGAGTAGGCAGAAAAAAACAAATGAATTATGATAAAAAAGAAAAATACAAATTACCCATCAAACTAATGTAATAAAATACTATAAAAATTATCAAATTTTTTAACAGTCCGGATATTCATGCCAAATTTAACAACTTTTGAATATGATAAAGGCCCCAAAAAGGCCCGGGGTTTGTGATAATAATAATAATAATAATTCCTTGAAATACAATAGGTTCCTCTACGACTAGTCGTAGCAAGGACCCTAAATACTGGTTCCAGAAAATGAATATAGTTAAAATAAAGGAAATATTTGGTTTTCTATATGATGTACACAAAGCTCTAGTGAACCCCACAAAGAGAAACAGTCACAGAATGTCAGTGTAACTTCTATTAAGAGACAACTTTTTTTTATGGACAGGTCTTAACAGCACGTTGATTTTTTCTTTGTTTAATAAGAAAATATTCATCACATATGAATAGCATCAAGCTCTGCTCAGAAAAATGAATAAAAACAACACACTGCATGCTAATGCCGATCGCAATATCGATTATCGATATCGATATCGATTGATATCATAACCATCACCATGTACAGTATATAGAATTTGTATAAGCCCTATCAAAAACAAAGTAGGAAATAGCAATTAAAGTAATAGAAATACTGCCCATCTCTGAGAGTAAGCACACGCTGCTCTGATGTCTCACAGCCAGCCTTGATTACTGTTTTCTGTCACCTAGTGTGATACATGCATATTTTGTAGTGGCGTAACCTACAAAAGGATGACAGTTGATGGTAAATGAAGCATGACGGCAAAGGGGCCCCTCAGCTGAATGTGATGTGAGTCACTTTACTTCACTGCCTCACAGTTTCCCATCATTCAGTGGCCTGTAGCCTACCTAAAGCCCAGCTGTGAGGATGCTGTGCTCATCCAAGTAAAAACGTAACGAGATAATGACCGAGCACTCCAGACGGATACCATAGAACAACGTGCAACTGCCTGCAAATGCATTTAAATGATTATTCACCAGGACAGCAGTGCAGCTTGTTAATGCAGACACATTGTCTATATAATATACCATAAACTATTGTACTACTAGGTCTAATCAATTTGTATTGACACAGGTGGTGCCAAACTAGATGGCACCACCTGTGTCCTCAAGAGGGTATCACTGCAACAGACTCATTAAACTAGGCAGCCATGACACTGAGGGACAGATGTAAAACACAAATTACTGCAAAGAGGACAGCGGGCCTCCACACTGTGCTAGACAGTGGAACTTGTGACACAGTGAAACTGCAGCTGACATCAGCGCCACGCCAATACAGCAAATATTTATCTTCATATTTATAATGGCTTATAATGGCTGTTACAACTCTCTTTTGTACCCATCTAAATGTGCCTTTTAACGCTATGTTAGTAAGCAACTGTAGTCCAAAAAATGTTAACTACTATTTGGTCCTATGAGTAAAGCAAGGTTGTGGCTTAGGAGGATAATCCAGTTCACTTGTCAAAGTGTCCTTGGACAAAATACTGAACCACAAATTGCTCCCAGAGGCCCGAGCCATCAGTGTGTGAGTGTGGGTGAGGGATTAGTTTGGATCCAATGAGCAGTTTAGAGTAGGAATGCGGTGATAATGGTCAAGACTTGTATTGTAGAGTGCGCTTAATACAGCTTCACAGACCCGCAAGCATTGCTTCTGTCTCTTTTTTTCGGTTTCATGTATATTTTTACTCATATCTTTTTTAAGATACTGGGTATCTCCAAGTTTAAGTTTTTGAAGATTTTTTTTAAATGATCGTCTAATGCAAGTAAATGTGTCATTGTCAAATAAAAACACTGAGACAACAGGTAAAGAATTTCCTGAAATCAACATTGAGATTACATTTTTGTTCATTTTTGTACATTTTTGATTTCAAGAAAAATCAGAAATCTAATATTGTACACATTCCATTTACGGATTGAATCCATACGAAATAGTCACTTTGTGACTTTTCTTTATTATTATGCTTTTTACTTCATGATAGATAACTTTACTCATAGACTTGCACTTGTAAGAAGTCTGGGGGGAGCTTTCACTGTCAACCTGTACATCTCTCTTTTAACGTCGTTCTTGTTATTTAACGAAATGCTATTTTTATTCATGAATGTTTAGTAAAGTCACGACCAATACCCCAGAGGAACCCTTTCCTGACCAAGATGCAATGTCAGTAGTAATTGCTGAGATGGTTTATCTTTAACCACTGCATTATTGTACTATTGGGCTGTACAAAATAAAATACATTGAATCGTCTTTAACTGGATTTAAAGCAGAGTTAGCTGCCTCTCTGCTAATAGAAATAAACACCAACATCAGTTAAACAAATCTAGCTCATTCAGAGAGAGTATTCTTTTTCATGCTTAGCGAAGCCTTTTCCCAATTCCAATGTTGTCAAACACTGATCTATAAGGCCCTCTGAGGTCAGTATGAGACACAACGAGGTTCCCATCAGTATCATTTTGAGATAGTCAAAATAAAGGCTCTGTGAATGGGATGACGCAACCGGTGCTCACTTCCAATAATTCAGGTTAACAAAGGTTGGTTGGTGCCTTTGTCATGCGACACAGATGCTTGGAGGCCTCTTTTAAGTCAGGACTTTTAAGTCACAATGGGTTGGATGATGTGCATTGCGTTTGATTTGTCCAGCATTTTCAACCTCAAGACCAATGTTATTTAGAAGCTATGTTTGTAACATTTGTGACATTTATTGCGTCTTGTACGCTTGGTAACCAGATGCGTCAGAAAGTGATGTCAAGGGTTCTGACACGGCGTCAGTACATGAAGAATTTAAATGAGAATTTGTCACTTCCAATCAATCCTCTCATGCATGGACACTCAATGCGTCCTGCTGTCAGTGTCTGTTTTTGCCAATTGTTATACTGATAATTCTCATCAGGTGGTCACATCTATCCAAGATCACTAGACCACAGCAGACTCACGCTGTCGCTAGGAGTTTTTCCTTCATCACAGCCCGGCAGCTTCCTCAGCTTCATCACTTCAGCAGCATCATCCCCCACCACCTGCATCTGAACTCGATGAGGGGATTTATCTGGCTGCTGCTCAGGTCCGACACCCCTTGATTACATATCTCCCAAGACCATTATCATTATACTATGTTATAATATATACTTATCTTTACTTTATTCACTTGTCTTTGCTAATTGAAGTTGCTCATCATGCACAACTGTTCTAGAAGCAAATAGAACCAGCGAACAGAGCCTGATTTAATCTATTGAGGCTGACACACAACAGACGAAATACGGCTAACGATCCGGCAGGGACTGGATGTCAGGTCTCGGCTTAAATAGTGTTGTAGAAGATGATCAGGACCAGATGAGTTGATCGCTGATTTGGAACAGGTGGGAGCGGGCACAGGTGATCCTGGAATTCCTGCCTCGTACTCGTTGCCCAGCAACCAAACAGGTTACGTTCAGGAACGACACAACGCAGACACAGTCAAACAGGGACAACGTACTCAAGGAGCTGGGATAGTAAATGTAAAATTAAAGAAATGCCATCAACTCCTCTGGGGCCAGCATCAATCCCAGAGATCAATGTTTCCTACCCCAGATATGCAGAGCACAGCAATCCATCTGTCAGCTCAGCCACCTGATCGGTCTCCTGGGAGAAGAGCCATCGATAAAATGCCTCCACCCACAAACATAATACACACATTTTCAGGAAGAAATTCTCACGGTTGTGCTTAGCTTGACATCTGGTTGGTGTCTTGACTGACAAATAAAAAGCTCTTGGAATGAGTTTCTTCATAGGAGACTCAAACTGAGATCGCGTTCTCTTACTGTAGACATTGTTTGCACTCATTGTATTAAGGCTATTCTGTTCGTGTCTATTCTGGTAGTCTTGCGTTTTTTTCTTTCTACTCTGAAGAAGAGAGAAAGTGTCATTACATTTGAAAACAACAGCAAACACAAGATTGTATTAAACACATATTTGAATATCTTTGGATTGACATTGACATTACACATCAGTAACTTTTCAACGTGTGATATTTTCAAGCCAAAGAGGGCTCAGGGACTTGTTAGTGGAAGGAGACAATGATGGTTAACTAATGGGCACGGGTGAACCAAAGCGTGAAGGGGCTCCATTTGGCACTGATTGCCCTCTGAAAAACCAAGTTTCTTCATATCCTGTGCCATTGTGAAACTGATGAGCTATGTCTGCATTATCTCTAACCACGTTATCTTAACAAGTAAATCAAACTGCAGAAGAAGAATCTGAACATTAATCAGAAAAATGAGTTCGTTAGAGTGTTACACAGATGTCACTCCTTTTAATTTCTCTAAACTATGTGGTCCATGCGATTCTTGATTTGTAAAAAGCTAAATACTCCACTATGTGCAGCAGCTGGTTACTAAAGTATCTCTGAAAGACTCAACCACGATATGGTTGAATACAAACGAGTTGACTTGTAAAGTTTTAGAAGCACGGTGCACCTAAAGGGGCCTCCAGAGTTGAGGAATCATTCTCTCCGAGTCCCCATTACACATTGTCACTAGAGACACTGTCAATAATGAATCCATAAGGAAAACTTTTTGCATTTTGTAATTGAATATGAGTTAAATAGGTATTCTTAATTATGGAAATATGCTGATGAAAACCAGGTAAAATCAGACGTTGCTGCACTATTGAAGGTAGTAGTATATTGAAAGTCATTACAGAAGTGGCACTGGGACGATTTGAAACTACAAACTGAAATGTGTTTGAGAGGTTACTACGGCGCACAGTGCTGGAGGTTCTCTGTTGGTGACCTGCTCCCTCTAGAGTGCACTGGCCTAGCCTCGTCCTCCTGTCCTTTATAACAATAGGAAGGGTAATGGCCTCCCCAAGGCCTCCTCATTCAGCCTGATTGCACTGCCAGCATCGGGCCAGCCATCCCATAAAACAATTAGCTCCATTTATCAACCTTACATCCGCTATCTGCAGGAGGGAGAGGTGAAGGTAAGAGAAACAGGTGGAGAGAGAGGGGATCGGTTAAGCAGAAGATACGTGGAACCACAGGAGAGTTTAATATGAAAGGAAATCATTTGTTGATTTTAGCAGCTTAATTCAGCCTCAAAATGTCTTTATGTCTGCTTCGATGACAAAAAAAAAAATGTATTCAAATGTTTTGAAGCCTCATTGGAATATCCTAAAAGTGAAATATATCCAACAGCCTTAATTGAACTCCTTCAAATTACTAATTACATGTATTTTCAACATGGCTCAGAGTAATTAAATAAACATGTCGGCACTTCATTTTCAAATAGTGAATATCAATAAAATTCCCCCCCGACGCCTTTTGATGACTTCACCAAACGTCCAAGGCCAAGCGGCCCGGGAAAATCTAATTGCTGCCAATATCAGAAGGATTAGATGAAGTCAAATGACACTCATAGGCTTCACAAACACCATGGCAGCCACCTGCAGTCGCCAATAAAATCATGCTCTCTAATAGCCCTGGAGTAAGAGTAAATAAAAATAAACTTGTCACGACAAATAGCAGCCGTGGCCACGTTTTCATGGCCCCTCCTGAGAGATGTACGATGCAGCTGCTAAAAGCAGGGGGAGACCAGTGGGGTTTTTTATTCCCCTTTTCTTTCATTTCTCTTGTGTAATGGATTGTACCCGTAGTTTATCTGAGCAATTGTCTGGTTCACCCCAACATTTGTCATGTGCAGTGCATCTCCATTAAATAGCTACTTCACAACAAGAAGGATGTTCTGCTTGGAAAGATTCGGGTACTTGAAGGTATAATTACATAGTAAAGAACACCTGGATGTCTTTCTGTTTAATTCCTTATAACCGGTCCTTTGTTAACGATGGAGGTCTGTGTGAGATGAAAATGAACCTCACTGGGAACAGCAGAACAAAAATGCTTTTAAAAAAAAGTGGCAAATGGCTGGTTATTATCTCACAGCAAAAATAAGAACTCATTTTAAATCATGCAAGGGCAAAGGTCTCTTGAAACACACTCAATTGTTGTACCCTCATAATCCTTAGGTCATAGTTCATTTCAGCAGGAAAGTAGCACACCTCTGGCCTTAAATCATGCCCTCTACCATTCAATGTCTTTAATTAAGTCTTGGTCATCCTGCTCTCGGGTTTCCGAGCATTCGTGTGTTTAATTTCCTGCTGGCATATTGCCTTCCCCTTTGGATATATTATTCATCAAGCCTCTCCACTCCGAGGATCAGCGAGGCTGCTGCCACAGGATAACTGCTGATGTCTAACCGTGGACCTGACCATTAAGGACGTCTTAAAAGCATAATTCCTGGAGATATTGCTCACAGGTTCAAATGTCAACATTTGGATGGGAGCCCACTTGATTTGGCCCCCGTGGCGGATGAGATATGAAGTCGTTAATGCCTGCCTGTCCGGTATTTCAATGTGTTCCCGGAGCAAATAACACTAGCAGAAAAGAAAACACGGGCAGGAGTTTGGACGTGAAGCAGTGTCCACAATTTCATTTGACGACTCAAACCTTAAGTAGAACTGATATTTCCTCCAACGCTCCGTCTGCAGCGCCACTGGTCCACATTGATCGCTCTGTTCCTCGGGTGGTGAGTCAAAGTAGAACAGAGCGGCCTGCGTCTGCTGTAAGTCACTCTCTTACACGGATTGCCGTTGTGGTGTGTGGATCTCGACCATTTTTTCTTCATCCCTCGACAACACTGTGGAGGCATCTTTGTGCACTCAGGGAACCGACCCGAGGAAACGCACCGTTGACCAATGACACGTGGAGCGGAGGCGCCACACGTCAACAGGTCGTCTTGTCGCACTCTCCTGAAATGGGCGTAGAGGCTCTCTGGTGTGAGTTGAGCGGAGGAGACGGCGTTGCCTCTGATCCGGTTGGGTGGCTGAATACTGAGCTGTGACCAAAGCGGAAGCTCACGGGTCAACGTGCCCCGCTCGATTTTACAGCCTGATGTGCGTCTGTCGCGTTTCGATGCTGGTGGCGATCGTCCTTCTTCGAACAGAGCGTTGCTCGAGTGGCACTCGAAGCTACGAGTGGCGAAACATGTTTGCTGAAGTAAGTTGTCATATTTTTTTTTGGTCCCTGTCATTTGTTGATTATTCAGGCTTCACAGCAACATGACAAAGCAGATGCAGTATAATGTTTTACTTTGATAATAAGTAGGTTGATGAATAAAAAAGAGGATTAAAACATATAAAATTCATTTTCAGGGTATTGTAATGGAATATCTGTGGCAGAATGTGATTTACAGCTGTTGTCTTAGAAGATTTACTTCAACTGAATTCAGTTGTATTTAGCCAGGAGCTTCTCTCTCAGCGCTGGTCTGTGCGTACCTGTGCTTCATTTACATGAGAAGGATCAGGTGTGGTGGATCGAGGTAAGCTGCTGTCATCTTCGATCGCCACTGCTTTGAAAATTGGGCTTCAATTAAAAAGTAATACGATTTACAGAAATTTCAGACCTTTGGCATGTGAGCATAAGTAGCCAAATTGCGTCCTATGTGAAAAAAGGCTTATAAACCTTAAACCAAACCTGAATCCATGCAGCAGGGACTTAGTAAGACCGTATGGTCCATATTATGGTCCTTTTAGTGCAGCTGGACATGCAGACAGGGATATTGGAAGGAATTTAAAAATGCATCATAGCATCATTATAAATGTCCAACTCCACCTACTTCTGTCAGCGGATATTATTTTGAATCACAAACGTCTTTCAAGCTCCAGCCGGCAGAACATGCATATTTTATTGAACACCTGCACGCACCTGCACACTTTAACAATTATAATTCATTTCACGAATGCGGAAAAACCCTATTTGAATAAAATCAGCACAGATGACTGTGCTCTATTGTTATATTTACCTACAAGATGAAGCACTAGTCGGTAAAATGCATGATGGGCTGTATGACACAACTCAACTTCCATTGCATGCACTGCATTAACACGTCAATAGAATTTCTGTTTTGTTTCTTTTTTTTTCAGCGTTGGGAGGGCTTTAACAGGGCTGCACACATTATCTGAGAACATGTCCAAAGGTACTGCGCTTTAAAATGGGCATTTTGGTTTGAAATCTCTTCCAAACGGCGTCGTGGTCGATGCAAGCAGAGCTATTTGTAACCGCTCCAAACCGGAAGGATCTTATCGCCCAAAGTACTGCAAGCCTGTGGAGCTAGACTTCGGCAAGCTGTGTTGGATGCAGCGTGCGGGAGAGAACTGTCGACAAACCAACGTAAAAAGAATGAAGCATCCTTAAAATCACAAGGAATGAGGCTCTTATGGGCCTCTCCAAAAAGGCACCGCCGTGTAAGGAGAGTTAACAAAAAGGTGTGACGGTGTACAACGACTGTTCCTCTCACTGACAACATGCACACTCGGACTCTTTTGGACAAAATAAATGTTGTACTGGACCCACTCTAACGAGGAGCCTTACCACAGAACGTATGCTGCATTATGCAGTCTGCTGTTCCCTGTTAAAAGATAAATGTTTCCTTTGGTACCTGTTTAGAAAACACAAGAAAAAGTATTTATGTCAAATATGTTAACTTGCTGTTGCACCTCTTATATTGTTATGATGACATTACTATAGATAAGAAAAGCATGCAATACACAGTTCACAGTTTTTAATGTATTATTGAATTTTGCGCAATGATAGCTGTTAATCACAGAAAATCATGCAATTAATCAAGTTACATTTTTATCATCCTTGCCCAGCACTAATAAAAATAGACCTTTTTTTCTCTCTATTTAAAACACGTGATGAATATCTGATTGCATCATTTTGCGTTTGACTTCCAATCAAAGCACTGAGCGTTAAAGCAACAATTTTCGGATATTTGCTTTTCAATTGTGATGGTGAGTTATATCAGAACATCAATATCAACCATATTTTCAACAAAGGTAGAGACCTTTTCTGGCTGGGGCCATGTGCAGCCAAGGATATTGAGGAAGGCTGGGATGCAGTTTTGAGCAATAGTCTATAGCGTCTTGAATAGAAAACATATATATTTTATTCCTAGAGCAGTTTCAGTGAGACAATTCAATCAGCCTCATAACTGTGTTAGTTAGTGCAAACCAAAATCTCAGTTTTGTCACAATGGCACAGGACATATCTTTAGTGAAGACAATTTCAGCTGTACAGGTTGAACCCTTAATGTATTGTTTAGTGCTTTAAGTCAGTGATGTTGACTCCTTAACCCCCAAAATCCTGCTCAGTCAACATTTCACACCATACCAGACAGCTGACTAGACCTTTGACCTCCGAGTCTGGGCCCTTGCCCCACTAGTGGCTTGTGGAGTACAGCGAATGCTTGGAGAGGCCAGATAAAAAGCACTACACGTTACCAGGCCTACTTTTTGTACCATCTACCCTATTTTGTCGTGTCGAATTATTGTCAAACCATCAGCGGCCAGTGTTTCCTTTGTTCTCCGTCTCACACCATACTGCTGCCTACAAAGGCTGCACTTCTGTTAGCGGAAGGCCCGGTGACATCAGCTGGTATTTTTTGCCCACCCGCAGGCGGCCTCAGGTCGCCTCGCAATCTTTCACATTCCTGCCGGTTTGACACATTCTTATATAAGGGCAATACATCAGGGGGAAGGAATTCCTTGGCAAACTTTGCCACAGTGGTGAAGTGAAATACAACATGGTGTTGAATGGAAAAGGACATTTACACCTCATCAGCTGAGCTGGTCAGTCAAACGGACTGAAGCGAGCGTTGAACCAGATCTAAAGAGTTTATTTTTCCACAAGATTATGTCATTGTAAAATCTTCACACTGTATGTATGACGATGGAAATTCAGATGGAAATGTCAAGTTTGATTGAAAAACGTAATGATCTAATTGCGGCAGTGACTCATTGAGTGTTGTCACCAGGAGGGAGAAGGGGGCACAGTTCCTACATCATCTCTGTAGTCTTTAAACCCCGAACAGAAAGAAAGATTCTGCTCCATTCACAACCCTGAGAAATACAGAAATGAACCCAAAATTAAATTTGCTCAAAACTTGGAAATGCTTGACAATGATTGAGCCGGCTGAAATGGGCTTACACGGCACATTTGGTAATTTGCACACCTACCTGCTCTTCAGAGCGCTACAATTACAGAGTGTCTCAGGGGGCGTCGGTGGGCCGGCTGCACCCGAGTCGCTTTCCTTCCTGGTGCCCTGCTCGGCGACTGAGATGCTAGCGTGAAATGGCTGTTAATTCCGTCTGCTATCTGTCCTGCACAGAGCCTGTTTTAAGCCTCCATATGAATCTTTTGCCTGCCGAAAAAAATATATGGAAAAAGGAAATCTCAAAAGTGGAAAAAAAAGAGGAGAGAGCCACTAGAAATGAAAACATCAAAAAAGTATGAAATGCAAAATAGCATTTCTCCACCCGACGTCACTGAGATTAAATGAATGTTCCACCTTCTGGCAGCAAGCACAGAGAATCAAACTGAAACTGATAAAAGACCTTCACGGCTAAGAACAAGTTTGTCAGTAATGCTGCATGTTTGTTTCAAGGCTTCATCGGGATCCTTGAGCAATGTCTTGTTGACTTGTAAAGACAATATGATGTGAGTGTTCGTGTAGATTCAGTAGTGAACGTCCTCCAATTGCATTCACCTTCATCCTTGCAATGCTGTCTTAAATCTTATGAAACTGAACGCAACTTTGATGTTGCCATTACCAGAGGACTGTTGCAAATTCAACCGCACATCGTTGGAAGCTTACCCCACTGTGTATCCTGCTGAAAATAAGCAGTTTTAGTCACTCACAGCTGAATGATTGGTCATTAGCAGAGGACTGCAATGGAAGCCCAGGCCTGTTGACGTACACCAGAGGCCTGCATGTCATTAAAGGGATATGAAGGGCATTGTCCTAATGTATTAGTCCATCTCCCTAAACTCTTTGCCACAAGTTTGGGGGGTTTTTAGGTGCTAAATAGTCTAACCTTTTCTGAACTTGAGGTTGAGGTGTTATTTTACATTATGCACTTTTGAGCCAGATAAGAATAGCATCAAATGATAGAAATGTAGGGAGAACAAATATAAATTCTGTGATTATCTCCAGAAAAACTTGGTTGATGTGCATTGGATTCGATCATGATGCTGTCCCCCGCCTGTCCTAATTTTTATTACTGTCACTCACTGCTCAAGTGGATGTGAACAAAAACATGGAATGAAAAACGTAAGAACAGTCCTTCCTTAGATGGTGTTTAGCAAGTTGATTATATGAATAATGTATTCCGATGATGTGCAGTATTTAAATTAAGTTGAGGACTAGGGGGAACATTAACCAGGCATCCTCTTCTATTTCTACCAAAATCACAAGGTCACAGGCCAAGACACGTCAAAACAGCGATCCATTCAAGTTAGTTTAGCCCTGGATAAAAAAATAATGATGAGCGTGAGCGAAATATCTTTTTTTCTACTATCGTGTCGATAACTGTAATGAACGGGTCCCTCCGTCAGACCCATTCTGGTCTGATTAATTTTAAATGCTTTGCACAACACGCCGTTTGACTGAATAATGCTCCGTACCTGCATTCTGCTTAGTGCACACAAAGGAATGAAGTTAAGGGTAGCTTCACTTGTGCCCACTAATCTGTTGTTTGAAACTACTACACCTTCATTGAGTTTAGCACTGTTTGACAGTACTGCTTAATACTTTTTTATCTTCATTTCAGCATGATTGGTCTTTCAAATGTTTTTTTGTTTTTTTTTTAATTATTGAGAAGCTCCCAAAATATATCTCTGATGGTTGAGGATGACAAGAGACTTTAAATGGTACTCCTACATGCATCATCGCAACAGAAAACGAGGGCCACCGTGACAGCAGCTCGGGGAAACTACGGCCCTTTGTTTCCCTCTACTGGCTTTCAACGTAACCACCATTACAACAGAACTTGATATTTTACAAATCCGTGTGCACGTTTAGAGATGCACTCGGCATGTGCGTCGTGTTGGTTTTGAGAAGGAAAGAATTGCCAAAGCAGACGAAGAATTAAACAGACAGAGAGATAGTAGTTAAGTAGCAAAAAAGTGAGGAGGAGGAGGAGGGTGAGAGACCGCGGCAGCGAAAGAAAAGCAAATGCTTTGTGAATGTTGTACTCCACGGCAATTCATCTCAGTGCCTGATAGATGTGTGGTATCTGCCTCAAATAGAGTTGTTGGCAGCAGAGCGCAAGGGCTCAGTGCACTGGATCATTTGTGACAGAAATCATCCTCTGCTAGGTCACATTATCTAGGTAAGCCCATTTTCCAGCGTGTAACCAAATGTCCACTCCGGATGTGTTTTCCCAAGGCAACACAACATTGCGGCTTTGGATACTGGCTAGGAAGCTCCTGCAGGACTCTCAGCTTTCATGGTGCCGTTTTGATATTAATGAATATTAATAGGTTGATACAGACACACCAATAGATAGATGTCATAGAAATCATGCTGCAAACAAAATGCAATTTTGCATTTTCTATTTCAGCTTATATTAAGTAGAATTTCTTATGTCTCAGGGGGAAATGAGGTGAGTTCCTACATCATTTTTAGATTTTAGTATATCTTCTGTTCGACTTGGTACCAAAGAGACCATATCGGTCTCAGAAAGTATGTAGGTCCAAAGGAAGCGTTTATGTGTGAACTCTCCTCTCTCTATTTTCCTCCATCCTGCTAAGAGAAGAGCGCGTGCAAACACAACATGAACACACAACCCCAAATTTTTTGTATGGATGCTGGAGTGAATGTGTGGTGCCAAGGTCATGCAGTCTCATTTCTTCACTCTCAATATACTGTGTTAGCTGGGCGAGAGGCTTGCTAATGGCTAGCACTCTACAAAAGGGCGTGATGGTGTTAATATGGACTCTAGAGAATCTCCCGGTCCATAACACACAAACCTGCATGAGGAGCACAGCACGTGGTTTATAGAATCCATCAATGTGGCTAATCGGGCACCAACAAAATCCGTGAGAGAAACCAGTGGTGTGGTAGCGCTTGAGATAATGAAATGATGATGAAGTTAGACTGCTGGCTCGTTTTAATCTATTATGGAAACAGCATGGGTAGCACACTTAATCCTACAAAACTGCTGAAGGACTTCATGTCAAGCAATGTTATGCAAAGCTCCTTCATATTTCAATGTAGCAGAAGCACTGGTCCTGAAAGGATGGTGGCATGGTATTAAGATTCAAGGAAAAAATGCAATGACAACAAATGAATCACAAAGTATTATCAAGTGGAAAATGTAGTATAATACATTTGCAAGTATAAACTCATTGAAACTCAAACTTGACTTCCTGGATCTTTTATCATATTACGTTTGTATGTGAAGCAACATCCTGCAACTCTCATTATTGTAATTTTCAGTATGAATGTTGTTGCACCTAACCAGTTGTAAATGTAAATGTATCAATGCAAAATCTACAATATGGAGGAGTAAATGGCCCTATTTGTGCAGTTAAAATAAATATAAGGGTAGTAAATATCCATATGTCAATGCACCGTATCTGTATTTGAGACTCATTTTGTGACTTAAATAACATTATCATACAATCTTCTTCCTATTTTGAAAAAAACATTTTTCAAACGTTGTCATCTGAATGAATGGTGCCCGATGCTGCTGGGTAGCTGAATGCGAAAGAATGAACAGAAAAGTAAAAACCATCTCTTTTGATTAAAATGAACTACAGATACAGTATATTAATGTGATATCAGCAGAGACAAAATCATCTTAAACACCAACACTGGAGAACTTTGTGCAGATGTGTTGGATCCCTGCAGCTCATCTCCCAGATTTTGTTGCGCCTTCGATGCAGGACCCAATCTGCATCAAAATTGCATTAAATTGTGGTGAGAGAGGAATTGAAGTGTCTCGAATAGGATTGCTCCTCTGTTCGTTAATTTGAACCCTCAGATCAACAATCTGTCCCCTGGGTTTGCGAGAGCACTCGGGCAGCCTGGAAATGGTTTAGATTAAAATGAGGTAATGGCACATTTGCTACACCCTTTGTGTAAGCCCTGCATGCAATTTAAGGGGCTGCCGTACAGGACAAGTTAATATTTCATTGCATGTCAGGGAATGTGAATAGAGAGCAGAAAAAAAAAATGCATATGTCTCATTTCCCCATCTGATTTGTCTCAGCAAATCCGCTTGTGTCAATGTCATTCCATAATGAACTCTCCTCAACTATTCATAGCATTCTACTGCCCTGCGTCTGCTCGCTTTCTCACCCACTGAATGTGGAATATATTTGGAGCGACGGGTTCTGTCTCTCTCGCTCCTTCTCTCTCGTCAGCGGGGTAAACAAATCGTTACACCCCCCCCCCCCTTTCTCGCTTTCCTAATTTTCTCTTCCTCTGTCGCCAAGCCCCAAAAACCTGTTACTCCTCTCCAATGCACCCTCACCGCCACCACCTCCGCCCTGTGCTGGGTTAGAGATCAAGATGATGGAGTGAAAGGGGTGCTTTGATTGACTGAGATGCTGAGACGTAATCTTGGGCAGGCTGAAATGTGAAGTGTGTGTGTGTGTGTGTGTGTGTGTGTGTAAGAGGAGGCACGAGTAGGGCAATGCGTGCGGCTCGGTTTATTGCATCGCAAGCTCATTTGTTTGTATTTTATACCTCATTTCGGCTCAGATGAGCTGGCTCCACATTCCTGCTGCGGCTGACCCACTTTCCCAACATTGTGTGTATGTGTCTCTCTCTCTCTCTCTCTCTCTCTCTAATAGTATAACATTCTGCTTTTAATACATTACTTTTAGTAAATACGCTGCACTTTGCAGAAATGATTTAATGCAATTTATACCTACAAACTAGTTCAGTGAGAGGAAAGTACAAACTCTAGCTATTGGAGCTATTTCTTCCTCCAACAATAAAGCACAGATATGCAATACGTTAGCATGTTAGTGCAGTGCATGACACCACTCAGACAGCACTCTAAACATCAGAAGGACTAAAGCTCATTTGTTAGGGATATAAACATGGGGTACTTTAACTTAGAGGATGACCTGTTTACACATGGAAGGTATAAATATGGGCATCACAACATTTACATAACCATGCCCTGTTTCTACAGATGGCTGTTTAGGATTATTTTTGGACTAGCAACATGGGGACATGGACAATTACAAAGGAGGCTACATTTAGAGATCACCTTTCTTAATGCCGGTCAGGAAACGGGAAGATATGAGGGATCCTTCTCTGAGTCAAACACGTGAAACACACAGAAAAGACACTATCTGTCACGAGGGAGACGAGGTCGAGGGCAAGGAGGGAGGACCCAGACGCGGAGTTGAAAAATAAAAAGACTTTAATTGTCAAAACTCACAAAATCAAAATCGCTCCAACCAAAAAAGGGGAGGAAGGAGGAGAAAACAAAACAGACAAAAACAGGGACCTGGACTTGGAAACATGAAACAGACTTGACTTGACTTGACTTGACTTGACTTGACTTGACTTGACTTGACTTGACTTGACTTGACTTGACTTGACTTGACTTGAACGTTGACATGTAATGACGCCACGAGGGACAACAGGCACACGGGGCTTAAATACACGAGGGAGGTGCAGGTGATTGGACACAGGTGGAAACACTCAGGCAATCACGGGACAAGGCAGGAAGTGAAGTTAACCCAGGACCACAAGGAACATGAAACTTCAAACTAAGACAGGGAAAGAGACCAAACCGTGACACTATCTTTATCTATCTATCCGGAGAGCCCTGTGGAGATGGTGAACGATTGGCGTTCCGGTCCAGGTGCAGGGGCGGCAGGTGGACGGAGGCCCGACTGACCGAACACCATACGGGACGGCAAAGGCTTATTGGGCCACAGTGTGAAGGGTTGTGCAGCATTTATCTACACTAAGGACAACGCGGAGTAATTCCGCCCCAAAACATACAGTAAAACATTGTGATACGGTATGCAGTTAGGTGTGCAGGTAGATATGCAGGTATGCATATCTTGGCATGCATCCAAGATATGCACATATCAAGAGACCATGCATTTAAAAGACTAAAGTATAACCTCTTTTTAGACATATCTTCTTTTGTCCAGTGTCCACACATGCCCTCCATATATTCTCTACTCCGCCCCGATTCATTCCCAAACACTCCCAGTGCTTGCAGCGAGGCTGGGCAGTAGCTGGCCTGTGCCATCCATTATTCCCGGGCAGGACGGCATTAAAGATTCATCCCTGCAGCTCAACCTCAAAGGAAACACTATGACCCCTGGTATAGCTGCTGAATTATGGAGACCGCCAATAAAGTTATTTGCCTTTGATCTCATTCTCAGTTTTCCTCCTCCCATGGGAACGTGGACTGGTGAACATATGAACAGGAGAAGACACACACAAACAACGTGCTGTCATACACTGTGCATACTCTTGCAATTTCCTCTCTTAAAAAAACTCATTTTTACTTTGTACTCCCTCTTTTCTGCCACTTGGGCCCCATTTTTTTTTGCCTCTCACAAGCACACAAAGATACACACCAAAGCAAACAAGAACAACAAGAGAAAGCCCTTAAAAAAAGAATATCTCTGAGAAGATGATGATGGAACAATTCTGTGAAAAGAGTCTTGCCTGTCCCCTCCCTGCATACCAAGTGTGTCTAGCTCTATAAATCCCCTCCCCTTGCTATCAAGTACAATCTCTTCCTCCCCCTCCCAAGCTAAATCTAGTTTTCAGCCTCAGTGGCAGTGGGAGAAACACATTTACTCACACATGCTCATTGTTTATATTTAATCGATGTTGAGTGAAGGGTCTTGTGCAAAATGGCTGTCATTTGTCAAGTTAATAATTCAGTCGCACAAGCGAAAAAACACGTGGGAGAGGAATGCGCAGGAAACCACAAACACTCCCACGTTGAATTGCATGCAAGTGTCACCTCACCTGAAGGTGAATACTCAAACTCGGCTTTCAGGCAGCTCCTGTTGTTTACGGCCTTATGACTGTGGCCCAGGCAGGATTAGAGGACTGTGCACCAGAGATGGACATAAGATGCCCGCATGAACAGCTTCACTGGAAACCATGCGGGTAGCAGCCTTGAACCAGGCTATCGGTCATGACAAGTTCAAAGTTCATTTCAGCATCCGTTACGGCTAATAGGTGGTTGAACCAGTGGGGATAGCAGTGTGTTGGTTTGCCCGTTAATAGATTTAAGGGAACGCATACAAATGAGTATGTAGCCTTGAACAGCGAGAACATATGACAGGTGAATTGTGGGGCTGGACGTGTGTGTGATGGGGGTGTCCCATTATCTATGGGCTTTGTGTCCCACCCTGGACCCAATTATAAAACCGGGCGGACCTGTACTGTAGTGACAAGGAGAAAGCGGGAAAGGACAGAGAGGTGGAAGCTGTGGTTAAATCAGGCTTATTTGACCTTGTTCCACTACATTGTGTGTCTTTGTTTGTGTGTCTGCGGAACACCAGGCAGACGGGTCCTCATATCTTCCTTAAGTGTTGATAGATTTGTGAAGATTGTTACAAAGGATACAGGTGTATGGCAGCAAAAAAACAAGGACTCCTGGTTGATTAATGAGGTGTGACCAGCCCTCAGTGTTGTGTTCTTTGATAGTGAATGCTTTTTCTCAAGGGATTTACAGGGAATGGAGAAAAAAAAACGCGTACACACACACACACACACACACATCGAGATTGCTCAACTCCCTGTGGAGTTCCCTGCCAGGCCCGTGAAGTGCACATGTTGACTGGAGACCACTAATGGTGTGTCGTTGCCATACATGGGTGTTGCACGATTGATTTGGTGAAGTGAAAGTCTAAAATGTCTGACATTAGATAGACAGTGAGTGGCGACGTTGCTGGTCAAGGTCAGGGGCATGTTGTGGGGACACCGGATGGAGGAATGAGTTGTTTGCACCGCGGGTGATAGTTAAGGTGCAATAACGTAAGTGTCGCAGAGAGGGACGGAGGAAAAGTGCACCGAAAGTGTTGGCCAAGTAATGATACGTTAGCACATCAGTAAAAACAAGGTGAGAAAAACACTTCTTAGAGAGGTAACTTCAAAATGCCACTGGAATAAGAAGCAGTGTTCACACTGATGTTGACTTTTTCTTCCACAGGCTGTCAAAGTGAACTTCTGTCATTGCATAATGAGTAACAGTAAGGCCACACATAAAGTGGTTCACATTCTATACGAAATGTATTCATTGCATTCCCCTAGAGTGCGCCATGGCGGAGATAATGTGTGACAATGCACTTATCTGAACACAATGCACCTATATTACCTATGAAAAGACACAAATACATTTTTCTACTGCATGCAGATGGAATGCAGGAGCTACAATGACGTGCTATTTTCCGGTCTTAATACCATGACAGGCAAACCATATTTAATGTGCAGCCAATTGTGAAATGTACCTTTATCTGTGGGTATTATAATACACCAACCATTCAAAAAGCATTCACGTCGTGCCGGTAACACCGAAGGCCGCCGACGTGTGAGATAAAAGCCGAGCTTCCTTAGATCCGTCCCGTAGGATACGTGCAGAATCGCCCCCCCACATCAGCGGACAATGGAATAAAAATCTGTCTTTGGTCTTCAATGCCAAAGTGAAAGTAATACATACATTCAAAAGCTGTAAATCCTTAACATAATCTTGTTTTAAGTTTGTAATTGCACCAGACTGTTTTTACTGGAGGCAAGCTGTCACTTACAGAAGAAACGTTGGCATGAAAATTCATTTGAAATTAAAAACGGATCGTTGATGGCTGACGAGTTATATGTTGTGCGCTGTGGGATAGAATAACACAACAGTTAGGTGTGTTTACAACAAATGACTAATTTTTATAAATAAAACATAATTACCAACATTCATATTTATTAAACTCAAATCAACAACTCATGATGATCATAATTAAATATTAATTCAATAATAAACACAAACAGACACATAATATTATTCAACCATGTGACATCAGAGAGTTGCTGAATCCCATGAAAATATATTTCCTTTGCAATTTTGCACTCAATCTGGTTTATTAGTTCTACTGTTTATAGACTATTAAATAAGTAGTTTGAATATTACTTAATGTGATTGGGGTCACACTGCAGGGGGGCCTAAAGCTGGCCAACCAGTGTCTAACATTTCATATAAACGTTCACTTGCAATGATTTACAAGAAGTCTGTTGACTGTGGCTTGAGATGTATTATTCACTACTGTATGAGTGTTTGTGTGATGCTGGGGGGGGGGGGGGGGGGGGGAGCGAGTGGGGGGGTCGGGACAAGTGAGATGAAGCAGTAACATCTTTGTCAAGGTCACCAACAAACCTTCAGATGCATATTCTTTCCACCAGCTATCCTCCCCCACTTATAGAAGACATCATACCTTATGATATTTGCCTAGTATATATATATATATATATATACAGTATATGTGTGTGTGTGTGATTGTGTAAAAAGTGACTGAATGCATGGGCAAACTGCAGAATATTTTCCGGCAGTGGGGCATCTTTTTCTTACACCTGTTTCTATCTCCCTCAGAAGTCTCCCTTTATTCAGCCACCTCATCAGCAGAGATACTACCCAGCACACGCGTCTTATCAAAAAACAGCAAAGCTCCCCCGTCGGCGCCTCCGATAGAACAAGAATCTCTCTGGCAATCAGATAAGTGTGAGTGACTCAGCCAATCAGCAACAGCCCGGTAATGAGTATCACACTGAATGCAGAAGAATACCATTCCTATAAATAATCAGGTTCATAAACCTTGTTAATTTTGTGTTTAGTTTATTTTTCTACAATTTAAATTAATTGTTGTTATTTACAGATTGTCAAGACAGTTAAACATTAGGGAGAAAAACGAAGATGACTCAACCTATTCAGTCAGTTTTGTTTAATGATCTCGGCTACCTGGTTATTTCCCTCTCACTAGTATTTCTTTCTGCACACTTTATATTATATTTTCAGTTCCCAAACAAGGTAACCTTTCACAAAACAACGTATATGTCTTCCAAAGTCAGACCACTGCTTACAGACATTTTTCTTTTAGTTCTTCAAAGTGATTTTTTGACTAACTTAACTAACAAAAGGAAATAGAAGACGAATTAGGCACAAATCCATTCAAATCCACACTTGCATACTTGCATACAACAGTTTGACAAACAGAGGGACGATTTCACAATGAAAAAGTTTGCTCATATGTACATTGCCAAAATGTAGTTTTCTGTTATGTATCAAGCCCTTGAGTTAGCAGCCTCGGAGCATCACATGTCAATGTCATGGAACATTTGGCTTTCATATGAACCCGTGACCTGGATGTTATCACCGCACACAAATGGCATGTTGCTCTTCAAGAAACATGTGCATCAACGAGTAAATAAACAAAAACAACACAGTCACATGGAAGAGCCCTGATTACTTTTGTTGCTCTGTGGATTCTTCGTATGAGTGAGGTTGTGAGTCCCCCCACCCTGCAAGACACGAGGGGGAAACTCAGAAACAGCAGCTGTCATCTTACATCCATACCCTTCCATGTCATTGAGGATCAAATCAGGGGTGATGGCTGCCAGCGGGACCCTTTACAGCAGCGGTGTCAAACACATACTGCCAGTGGGCCGGATGGGGCCGCCTGGGGCTCCACCTCGGCCTGCCGGATGACTTTGCTAGTGTGAGGATTACGGAATGACATAAACTGCATAGCTATAAAAGTGGCTGCTATTCCTAATCAGTCCACTGGGGGTATGAATAAGCGCATGAGAAGCACTCTGAGATCGGTACATACCAGCGTTTTGGATGACGGCGTCGCTATAGGCAACAGCACTCACTTATGACACTCTTGCTTTACAGGAACGTGGTCATTAGGTAGATATGTCAAAAGAACCACAAAGAAAACCATCCGTGCAAAGGTTAAAGTTATGATACAACACGTCAGTTGAAAGATAACAGGATCTACCACCAGTTGTGTAGTGAAGGTGATCATTTTCTTAGCCTTTTCCCCTTTGAAAATTTGATTTGAAGGGATAAATAACCGAATCCGTGACTCATTCTCTGCAGAGACACAGAACACATAGCTCATTAAATCCTTTTAACAGCAGTTGCATTCATAAATCAGCAGCAGGACTGTGAATAACGCCTGTTCCCTTATTTATTATCTTCCCAGATTCTCGAATGCTTTCATCTGGATAAGAGGTTGAAGACATCAACAACATTATGTAAAACAAAAAGAAGACAACATATGGATGAAAGCATAGGAGCTGCTTGTCGTGTTCTGGTTTTGACATTTGGCCAATGGCCAACAGTCCTGCTGGATCCAACTGCTGCAAACAATTCATCACTTATTACTGCTGGAAAACCAATGTTCCAAAAAAGGATTTCTTTTTCTTTAATAATTTGAATTTTTTTTAAAAAAGCATGGAAGGAATCTGTCCCTCAACACTGTGAACTCAGCAAACATCATGATTGGACCAACTGCCAGAGCAGCCAATATCTTTCAATGCACAACCTACAATGAAAATCAACCCCAAGGAGAGAAAGAACATCTTATATAATTATATTATACTAATTACTCTTATGTTATATATTTCATACACAGGGGCATTATTCTCAATGCTAATAATGCTCCGATAATAAGACATTTTAATAACTCCCATACAGTACCACCAGAGGTGAATAACAGGTCTAATGGTAAAATTGATGCGCGCATTAGGATGTATGAATGTGCATCGGTTTGGCATTAATGCTGATTTACTGCCATGATCTCTTAATGTCACGAAGCCCATATTTCATTGCTTCTCTCTCACCACTAATACGGCCTGCATTTTTGCTGCTACTCAACATGCGCCACAGGCCAGACTGTGGCACTTACATTCAGGTTTATAGTCTTGGTTTTATTATACACCTCCCTACAAGGCTGCCCTCAGAGACGATGACACCCCAGACACCTATTTAATGGGCTCGGTGAGCTGCAGATGACGGAGCCACAGCAGTGGCAGGTTGTCATCTGCGGGGCCTTGTCTCTGTTTATGGGCCGTTAGAGCGTTTGATCCGCAGGGTCAACCCTGCTGTGGAGTCACCATAACACTGCATAGACGGACCACGAAATGAACCAAAATAAACCCCTAATGAACCTTTTAAGCCCGCATTCAACATCCGTGGGCTAGGAGGACCATGTGTAAAGACGTAATGCAAAGGGACAGGGGGAGAAGTGGGCTGCCAGCAGCGACAATGAGAACAGGCAGCGAGGGCTGTCGCTGCTTTGTTAAACTGGTGATCATGAGGTGAGCTGAGGTGAAGTGACAGATACTGAGGAGGTGATAGTTTACTTGTGCGTGTTTGTTTACGTAAGCATGAATGTGTGGCGGAGTGTGTCTATTTCTCTATCTTTCTCTCAAATATGGCAAACAAACACTGGTATGATCCTCTGCTGAGAGACAGCAGCACATGATTCAAAGGGAGTGAGGAAACACATCTTTGGGGAAGGAATAAGAAAGTTAGGAATTGCTGTTACTGTGGTTTTGATGGATGTGATTACGGGTAAGAGGTATGTATTTACTATTGGCATGCAGGCGGTTGCATACTCTTGCTGGCACTAAACCTCAATTTGGGAGATCTGCAAAAGGATTAATTATTTCCCAATTGCCATCCTTCCCTGGACATCCAACCCTCACCCGGAGGAAGCTACACAGCGCATTTCAGACTCTGTGAGATTCAATTTTAACTTTAAGCTGGTGTTTATTTTGTCCCGATCTTGTCAGGGTTAAATCAACACTCAACCAAGTGTTAACAATTTAACTCGGAATAAGTGTCAAAATAAATCTGCTCAGTGTTTAACACAACGTCTTTTAGCTGATGCTTTAATCAAAAGCAACTTCTGTCGCATTTTTAACACGTGGAGTTTAAATTTCAGCAATTCAGGGTCAGGTGTATTGCTCAGGGACACTTTGGCATGGAACATGGGTAAGTCAGGGTTTTGAACCAACAACCCTGTGGTTCCTGGTGCACCCTCTTGAATCCTGATACTTAAGCCTGATACCAAGAAGTGTGACACTGTACAGTTACATTTCAATCCTATCAAAGACTCTACTAAGTGTTGCAAATGAATCTGATCTTGACACTGGATGATGACTCCAGTTCTTTGGTACAATTGACTCTGTAAGAGTTGAATCTTTTTTCAAGTGTTATTTCAACTCTGCACTTCAACACTTTTGCCCAACACCGGAAAATTAACTCTAAGGATTTTGCTGTGTATGATTCTGTGTGTGAGCCTAATAATTATGTGAGGGGATGTTGCAAGATTCTTGGTTAAAGCACATTTTGTAAAGTCATTGATAAAAAAGGATGCCTAGATGAAAACAATATATGAAGTGTGAATGCCCCTTCAACAGTATTTTACTTTTTGATTGTGCCTCATTGTATCAAAGAGTCATTTCAGCCTCCTTAACAAAGGAGAGCGATTGTAAAAGCTCTGTGACTACAGCCTAGTTGCATCCCCACCACCCTCATCTTCCTCCATCTTTATCTCGGCAGCTCTGTCAGAGAACATGCGGACGGAGGCTCAATGAAAGAGGGCATGGAGAACAGGCGGGCTGAGGAGGGAAGTCATTTCTGCTGTCTCACCTCAGCGCTTTTCTCATTTGACTCCAATAATATCTAAGACTTTTTAGCTGTTCAAAAAGAGGGGCTCTGAAAGGAAGTGAGCGTGAGGGGCTTGATGGGGAATATTACATCGCCTCCCCCTTGCCTTTTTTTTAAAGCTGACTTCCACTGACATTGTGCACTAAAACGTTATTGATTAAAACAGAGCCAACAGCAGGGGGATTTGGGTTAGAATTCTAAACATTTTGCCGACCTCAAAATGTAAATAAATACCCCCATAAATCCATATGGAAAATGTCTTCAATTGTTTCTATCCATGCAATTATTTAAAAGGATTTCATGGATATTGTTTTACTTTCCATTTGATTGACGAAAGAGTAACCCCATTCAAACAATATGGTGAAAGGTAATAATCAATGGTGAATGAGAGATTGTCTCTGCAGGGGATTGCGCAATCACACACCTCTCCCTTCGGGCTACTAGTCACTGAGGCTTGCGACACACAAAGAGACGCACCGTCCAAAACGCAACGCAACCTGCACAACACCCGCAAGATGCCAACTGGGCATCGTTCCTTCGGCTCGGACAAAAGCGCGTGACGTGATCAGCAGCCGCGGTCCCATCGCTACACTCAACAGCCTCACTGTCACAATGCTTGCAACTCATCAGCTCCTGTGGCTTTTCCAATGCTTACTTACATTTCTTCCTTTTTGCCTTTTCTCACTTCCTGCTTCTTTCCGTTAGTTTGTTACCTGTGCAAGTGTCATGGTGTGCCCCTTTTTTAGACTGAAAAGCTTTCAAAATACAGTCCGAATTTTCCCTGCTGAGAATCTATTAACATCGCAATGGAGACGGAGAGAGAAAGAGAGAGCTGGAGAGGGACAGACGTACGAGAAGAAAAAGGCAAAGGCATAGCAATGGCCCGCCGGAGGGCTTAGGCATTACTCACTTTTACAAAATGTGATGTGTTATGTGCTGGAACAACACTTCGTTTCATCTCTCCTCTCATCACTTTCTGTCAATCTCTCACTCAATCCACCATTGTTGGCTGCCTGTGGAGGGGAATAGGTCAGCACAATGCAAACTGATGAGCTGACGGGCAGTGGTCACTTTAATTGCATAGCTCCTCGTGGCAGTATCTGGAGTTAAGAATGGAAAACTAAGAAAATTGCATGAAAATTGATTGTTCAATAGTTTTTATGCGTTGCCCGGATCATTAAGTTATACTAATTTAGTGTTTTTTTGTCCCTGCCAAATTGGTTCTCTTGGTGTTGTCTGCAGCCACAGTTCCCACATCTGCCAATTGCATCAAATTCTTGCATCTCCGTTCTTAAAGGGTCCTATTTTTTCATGCACACACAAATCAAATTACCAAGTCATTCATGAATGAAATATATATTGGACCAACTACTAAAATACCAAACAGAGAATAAATCAATAAACATTAATGAACTATTAAATGAATGCAGAGATGGGGGGTAAAACTATACAAATTGGCACCTGTTAGTCTGTGGGCATCTTTATTTAGATTTTAGATATATAATAACATGTCGACTTTGCATTCTTTCATTTCACACTCCGTGGCAGCTGATTCGGCTCTTTCAGGTTTCCCCGTCTCCATCGTTCTCTCTTTCTCAGATGGTGCTGAATCATCTTATCACCTCCCTGTGGAGGTGATTATGTTATCTTTGCCATTTTCTCTTCCTTAATAGTTGCTGGAATAAATCAGCACATTGATGCATCATCCGGGCTTCACGGCACATTAGACGGCGCGTCGTGGTCCACTAGTCAGGAACACAGGGAAGAGGCTAATCTGGAATAAAAGTAGCAGTTGTCAGTCGAGGTTGAAACGTATTTGGTGGCAGCGGTAGGAAGCCATTCAAAGGTGGGGTAAATCCATTGAACAAATTAACAACAGGATTTTGCCGGAGTTCTTCTTGAATTAAACAAATAAAACTGAAGTCATTGTTTTCGGTGCCAAGGATGAACAAAAGTCAGGGCTCAGCTTAGGTTAGAGGTTAAAGACTATGAACTAAGAAATCTGGGTGTAGTTATGGATTCATGCCTCAATCTGCACAGCCATATCATGACAATTATAAAATCTGCCTATCATCAAGAAAACATTGATTCGAGAGCTTATGTCTCAACAGGTTTTTGGAAAAAACTCGTCCAGGCATTCATCATCAGTAGACTGAACTATTGCAAGGGTGTGTTGACAGGTTTTTTGTAAGAAGTAAATCAAAGTCCTCACCAAGACCAAGAAAGTGGATCACATAACTCCTGATGTCTTTACACTGGCTTCCTGCAAAGAGTTTCATTTAAAATTCTGCTGTTGTGATTTAGGGCCAAAATACAGTGTCAGACTGATTCATTGATGAAGCAGATTCTTTTTGCTGCACTGCAACTTTTACTCTGTCTGTTTTTACTTTAAAGGTTTACTTTGATTTCCTTTTCTTTTGCATGCCATTGTAATGTTTTTGATAGTTTTAGGTGACACGCTTCTAATTGCCTTGCTGTAACAGTGGGTGTGGTGGCTCGGCTGCAGAGGGGCAGAGTGGGGGGGGTGGCTCGGGGGGGGAACCGTGCCAGGTGGAGGTGTAATTGGCCTCAGCTGCGATCATTGAGTAAATTGTTTGCCTCCCTGTTAAATGCAGCAGTGGCGATCCGGCAGCAAAGGGTGAGAAGGACGGACGCAGCGGCCCGACACACAGAGTGTGATTACTCCCGGCGTGGATATAAATAAAGTGTGGGGAAAAAAAACACTAACCTTGGTGTATACTGTCTTCTAACAACCAAGAGAACCCCCCCCCCCCCCCCACACCCCACACACACACACACACATTTTCCGTGCCTTGCCTTCCTCCCACAGTCCAACGGCAGAAGACACTAAAGACATGGTTAGTTAATTGGTGTGCCCATCGGCGTGTGAAAAGAGGGGGGGGGGGGCGTGAATGGTTATTTGTTTCTGTGTCACCTCTTGCTGGCGACCAGTCCAGGATGCACTCTGTCTCTCCCCCCAATGCCAGCTGGAATTAACATCAGCCTCCCCGGGGGATTTTAAAATGATGAGCTACATAGGAGATCTTCTTGAATTCTTCTTCTTCTGGTGAATTGCTAAGGTGGGGGGGGGGGTGTATGGGTTCAGAGATCAACCTTTCAGTTTCAAAGTCCAAAGTTTATTGTGTCGGAGACACAGAAGTGTCGTCTGAGAAAGGGGCTGCAGTTTATGGAGCAACACAAGTCCCATATTAACCAATGCATTCATTATTTTAATTTAACCTTAATCTACAGTTACTTTCTGGGTATATTTCATTTTCATTTGACCACTTGACCATCTCAGCTGCACCGTATTTAAAAATGTAATACTAATCACTGAATAACATGATAGATTTAAGATATTCAGGCTACACAAGTCAACATGGGGTTCATAGGGATACATAGTTAGTCCTGTGTTAAAATAAAAGTCCATTGTTTAGTGACACTAGAAGTCTTGAGGGCAGCTCTTGGCAGATGCCTATTAGTTAGTTAGCTATTATGTTGTCATATCTCTTGCATCCTAGCATTATCGGTGGTTTGTGGATCTTCACTATACAAACTACATGAATATTACACAATAGCTCATTCTCATAGCAACCCACTGCTTTTGGATTTCTTATTCCCTTTGTTCATATTGCAAAAAGCAGCAAAACTAGCGTCAGAATTATCCTAGAGTATAACAGCAGCTTTGACACAGCAGGAGAGGGTCAGACTTGATTAATTTGCCCTGCAACATGCGGCTCACCCTGAATTATCATACTCCCAGGATCATATGCACACAGCTAGGGATATTTAGTCATTTCAGGGAAAGGTTGACAGCTCTCAAGGCACCGGAGCTAATTCACCGGGCTACACTATCCGCCCCCTGCACACATGACAGTATGCTTCAACCTTCAGAGCTGGTGCTCACGAGATGTTACATTTCAACACCTGATCTTTCCAAATTTAGCTGCTTGCCACATTGCATTCAGTGCTTGATTGCTGACAACTCGTAACAAATGTTGTTTATTTGATCACCTCGTTCACTTTGCTTCGCTAGTCCGGAGCAGTCTTTAAGTTGTAGAAGAAGTCTGAACCAAATGTTGTGTTCAAATCGCATCTCATGTACAGTAGATCGCATTTTGTCAACCGGCGCAGGATGAATTTGGAAAAATATGTGCACAGTTATCAAAACGGCTTTTAAAAAAACCTAGAAATTAAAAATTCTGCACTCGTTTCGGGAACAAATTTGTGTTTTGTGACACTTTGATGTCATGAATGCATTTTAACCGGCTGGAAGGAAGGCAACAACTGCTCTAAGCTGTTTACACCGAGAACCATCGAGTTTTCAATTGCAAATCAACGTCGGAATCCGGAGTGGGACGGTCCATGAGGATTGATGCCACTTTCATGTTAGATCTGGAATCCTCGCTGTATTGCGTAAATAAATAGAGCGGCACAACCAATGCAAAGATCCACATAGCTGTACCCAAACTAAGCCTGCTGTCTTCACATTTAATAGACAGGTAAAAATACGAGGTGGATTTTTACACATGTAGAAAGCTGACTGTGTGACAACCTGATGAATAATCCATATGTTCACTCTTCTTTAAACTCTTTCTTGAACATTTCCTTCTTTCTTTCTTGAAATCACTGGCCATTCAAACTTCTTTTCTTGCTAAAGACACCTGACTGCATATTTGCCCGATGAGCTTGGTACCAAAACAGTGATGATCGGAAATACAAAACCAAAACAATCAGATCCTGTTGATAGCTCCGCTCCACAGAGCTGCTGGTTATCTGTTGTTAATTAAATGGGTTTTGTCATAACAGATGTAATTAATAATCAAACATTTTCAACTTAGAGGGCTGAGGTTCTTGCATGAAGACATTACCCAACAACATCAATACATTCTTTGCAAATAAACTACTTTAGTTCCACTAAATGTTCCGGTAATAAGACACTGGTACATTCTTGCTGGAGGTTACAGACCTTGTAAGTTTCTCTGGTTATCTTTAACAGACACACTGTGCCATTGTTGTGTGATGCATCTGGGAGAAAACCGGTCATCGATGCGGAGAAACTGGACTGCATCGCTGGCTCATCCCTGACAGCAACACAAAGGGCGGCTACGGTGCACCTGTGTCACAACACGCCACTCCTGCATCACCCCTCATTCTCCTTTCGTTTTTTCTCTTCCTCTCCGTGTCCTCGCGTGTCCTTCTGACGCGCCTGCTCACTTTTAACCTCAAGGGTTGGCAGAGGCGACGCATCAATGTGGGGGTTATTGTGACCTGTATGGGCAGCGCCACAGCACCGTAGCTGGCGGCCTTCAAGAAGCACACGTCGTTGCCTACAACGTTCCCTTCACCACACGGCCGTTGCTTGGCCAGCAGTACGTGGGACGACAGTGTCACCTACGGGCAGAAAAGATGTTTTCACAGCATTCGTGCTCTAGAATACCAGTCGTGAGACGTTTACAACCCGTGTTCTCCGTGCGTACTGATTAATACGGTCAGTGAAAGACGACAAGCAGATAGACGGCATCGGGAAGAGGATTGGGAATCATTCCTATTCCCGTGGCACTTTTCACACTATAATTACACAGACATTATTCTTTGACAAGTAAGGGACATGAAATTATAATTCAGGGAGTGAAATTGTCATTTGTAACAGTAATTGACACTAATAAGAACATTTTTCCATCTTTCCCCTTGGATAATAATATGCTAATCAAAATGGGAAGTATTAAAGAAGACACTAACGGGCGTGATAAGCAGATAATGAAAGACAGGAGGCAAGTGGGAAAGTGATCGACAACTCCCACTAATAAGTTCCTGTTCACTAGAGCATACAAACTGTTTCCGTCTTGTCTGTCTAAGGGAAAGTTTTGACAGTATCCTCAAAAAAAGCATTTATATTTCAAGAACCCAGGGTGCAAGCTATTAGCCTCTTTATCAATGTATCCGAAGTGAACGATTACTGGCAGGTGTCAGCCAGACTGCTGTCACTTGACTCTTTAAAAATAGATGACACTTTCTACAACGGTTCCATTTTTTTTTTTGACATTTTCTTGTGTGTTGGGAGCATGTGCTCACTGCCTCTCACAACACTGGTGGGCTGACCCACAAAGTGGACACGACACACTTGGTCTCTCCGGCTCGCTTTCTCCCTCTTGCCATTCCCGCCTGTGGACTTCTTCTTTGTCAACCCCCATCCACCCCTGGAACCAGGAGAAAATAGATCCATGAAAAGAGATGCTAAATACTAGACTCTCCTTGTGACATGGCAAAAAAAAAAAAGAGAACAAAAGGAAAGTTGCGAAACAGGCAGGACCCGGGCTACAATGAGAACTGTGGGACTTCAGGTGCTGCAATCAAATGTGGTCATTCACAGTGGGACGGCACCAAGCTTGGTCCTAGGCTCCAAATCACACCCCGGAGGCAATTTACCCGCTTACAAAGCCGATGGCAAACTGCTGCAAAGAAGGAAGGAAGCACCTGTGTCACAAATAGGCAGCAGACGGGCTGCGGGGGGGGGGAAGAAGGGGGGGGGGGGAGCGAGAGGCGACTTGCCCCTGTAAGCGGTGCAGGTTGGATGATGTCATTGACCTGCAGGGAGATCAGGTGTGGGTCGTTTCACCATCAGCGGTGTGGCGATCTGGCGTGCACCAGGGGAGCTCGTGGAGATAATCGGGACCCACACTGGGTTCCCTCATCGCCTCTGAGGCTGAGCTGTGGGCACGAGTCCAAGTCACACACACACGCACACACACGAGGACACACACTCAGAGAGAGAGAGAGAGTGAGAGCTTCCAGAGTGAGCTCCGTTTGGACTGTGGGGATCAAAGAGCTCGAGCCAGAACGTTGATCGCAGGGATCTTGGGCCAGCTGTGGCTCCGAGGGCAGAACGTTTCTCTTCAACGACGACGTGGGTTGCGGTTCCTTCGTCCGTCTGCGTGTTTGTGCGTTTGTGTGTCCTTGAGCGAGGCGCTGAACCCCAAGATGTTCCTTGAAGTGCTGCTTGGTGCTCCTGAACACTTACAATGGGTTAAAAAGAGGTCAAATGTCATGTATCTGAAAATGAGTTTGAGGAAAGGAGGAAAGGCCATCAGTGCCGGCTTAAAAATGATTTAAGTAATCTGATACAATTACTCCTGACGGATATATATTAGGATAAATATGAGGGTAAATTAAGTGAGTGTATTTGTTCAGCGTCACCTCTTGTTTCCTTCGTCTCAACTCCAGCTCTGAGAGAACTTTGACATACTTTCTAACAGTCGTGTCCTCGCTTCTGTCTATTGTGCAGTTTAATGCTGCTCAAAGTGACTTCAATTATCAAGTTATCAAGTACCTCTGGTACCGTGAGGTACCTGAAGTGGTAAAAAGTTACAGAACAGATTTAGATCTAAGATCTAAGATGTTCAAATTTGCCCGAGCGCTAATTGCCGTCAAGCACGAACAGAGTGCTCTGACTCGCTGTGATCATTGTCGTTGTCAGTGTGCCGGGCAGAAGCTTCCACGAGAGGTCACAAAGTAA
This sequence comes from Pungitius pungitius, assembly GCF_949316345.1. Classification (NCBI taxonomy): domain Eukaryota; kingdom Metazoa; phylum Chordata; class Actinopteri; order Perciformes; family Gasterosteidae; genus Pungitius; species Pungitius pungitius. Next base: position 1,440,545 of record NC_084905.1, read on the forward strand.
TGAACTCGGGGTTTTTTTTACACATTCACCGCTGCGTGGATCAGCTTTTTTTCATCTTCTCGGTGTTGAATTTGAAAGATGTAATCTGCATTCGAGAGGCGCAAACTAGAAAACTGAAAAACTGGGCAAACATGTTTTGAGGAATCTGAAGGGGAAAAAAAATATCGCCTTCACATTCCCTTTGTTTACTAGTGCAGCTAAGCAGTGTGCAAAGGCGTATTTGAATAGAAACACGATTTTATCTTTTGGGCAGTTGAACAGTAGTGGCATTGACTTAGCTCTTTAACATATGTCCTCTGCAGTTGCATGGGATGTCCTCAATGCCCACACATACATATCACCTTCCATTTTCCACAGTCAAATGTTGTGTTGTTGTGATGAGGTGAGGACCTCCTAAAGCGCTCAGTAAAAACCAAACTGAACATCAAAAATGATTAGTCGAACAGACGCATTGTGTGAATTTAATAATCAAGTTCACTTACTAACTGACAGACATCCCTTGTGGTAGAAAAATAATTAGAGACATTTGTAACCGCGACAGATGCATCTCTCATCTGCAGGCTTGTCAAAGTACACAGACGTTACCGTCTTCCAACAACTGCTTTCATAGTGACTTTCAAAAGAAATAATTTCTCTCCAAGCATTTTAAAGAAAAATGTCACCACATCATTCATCGCGATAAAATAAGTAAAGTAAAGTAAGCAGGGGAAAACTCTTAAAGAAACAGAGCGTTTTCCTCTGTCAGCTGGTGTGTGTCTGGATCTATGCCTGTGTAGGTGTATCCTCATGTGTGTTGTCACATTGCTTCTCTACCTGAGTTTGTGAGTTTGCGAGGGCAGGTAGGAGGGTACAGTGCCAGGAAAATATAAAAGTTATGTGAGCTGTGTGTGTGTGTGAGTATGTGGGTGTGTGGGTGTGTGTGTGTGGGTGTGCATTATGCAAATACCTGCTTGCTATGACCCTGGCCAGGTAGCCAATTGGTGCAGAATAAGGAAGTTGGGAGCATTAAAAACATTGTGGGACAGCACCGAGTTTGTCTCAACCTTTCATCTGGTAATCAAAGATCTGGAAAGCAAAGGACTCACCTCGTGGCACCGTGAACACTGGTCCTTTAGATTATCGGAACTCCAGAAATAAGCATTGATTTTGAGTCAGCCGTTGTGAAAGTGGAGCTTTATCAGCCCGGATCAGAACCCGCTCCATTCCTCTGGTAAGTTGCTCTGTTTGGCAGTAAATCAAACTGAAGTCAGATCTAAAAGGCTCAATGTCAATTCAATTCAATTCATTTTATTTTGTATAGCCCAAAATCGCAAATTACAAATTTGCCTCAGAGGGCTTTACACTCTGTACACATGCAACATCCTCTGTCCCGAAAAACCCTCACATCGGCACAGGAAAAACTCCCCAAAATATGAAAAAACCCTTCAATGGGGAAAAAATGGAAGAAACCTTAGGGAGAACGTCAGAGGAGGGATCCCTCTCCCGGGATGGACAGACTGCAATGGATGTCATGTGTACAGAATGTACACAATGTACACTGTACAATGTGTGTTTTAAAACAATTTTATTGGGACATTTTTATGAACATACTTGTCTTTAATATATTCTATTCAGGGTGATTTGGTACATGTGCAAAAAGTCTTCAAATATATGGGAGAAAAAAAGGATTGTTTTATTTTTTTATCCCTGTGGGTACTTCTTATCTCACTTGTACCTTATGTTGTTGCAAGATGGTGGGTGATTTATTAACGTGTAATCCCACCGCATCTGGCATTTTAAAGAAAATGCAAATTATGTCAAATTCAGAAAATGGATCTATGGATACAAAGAAAACAAAAAGTGCAAGTTGGTGTAATGAAATGTAAAATAATGCATTGACCTGTATAAACTCAGAACACCTTTACACTGTCAACAACGCCCCTCTTCTCTTCTCTGCTGCAGAAAGATTGCATTTTGTCATTTGACGGCATGAACCTCAGTTCTCATTCAGGGGTGTGTTCAAGTTCCAGTTCATCGGTAAAATAAAAATGAAGTCATGTTGATAAGCATTGCTTATCTGCTCACGTCAATCCCATTACACATGCACTGGGGTGATTTTTCACCATGGTTTGGCTAAAGGGATATTGATCCATAACTGCGATAATGTATTTTCTAAAGAAATTCATACCTGCTGCCTGGTTGACAAAGATACCGTTGCTTGTGAGCATGTGTCACATGCTTCCTTGGAAAATCTCTTTTGTGGTTGTTGACATTTGATTGTTATGAAAAGAAAAGCCAGAACTTCAAGTAGCTTGCCTGTGTGTCACATTTCTGCCAGCACAGTATCTAGAATTAAAATGTGTGTCAGGGCTTGGCGTTATTTTATTTATAACATGGTAATAAAGATGAAGATCTTCCTGGGAAGGGGTGTGGGTCGCTAGGCAATAATTACATTTTTTGTGTTAGGGCCAACCGAAATGGGTGTTGACTGTTAACAGATGTATGACTAGCTCCATAACATTTACACCAAAGTAAAGGTTATTGCTCTTATTCTGATTTTATAGAATTCTCGTGCAGTGTAAAAGACATAAAGTTGGCTTATCAAAACCATAAAGGCTTGTTCAGATGTTGGCAAAGTGTACCACTGTACACACTGCTGAATGCATCTTACTGTCTAATCTGTGAACTAATAAGTAACGATCTGGAATTTCTCATGGCCAAAGAATGTAGAGTCAATAGTGGCATAAGTAATTATTCCTAAGTACTCGGCGACTGTGCAGGTGAATCACTCCTCTCTCGTGTTATTGTCAGAGGATCGAAAGCACGTTTCCCCCGAACACTTATTCCCATTCATCTCCACAGTAAGTGACCCCCGCGCGGCCTCAGCCTCTGGGCCATGGTACATGCGAGTGCAGCGGCTGCAATATGAGCGTGACTCCATTCACCAACCTGGAGAGCCAACTGACTTCTTCCTGGAGCCCCAGCAACTCTTACCCTGATGGTGAGGCCGCCGACACGCTCTTAAAATCCTGTTAAAACAAAAGGCGTCATTTGGAGATACGAGAGCGTGGAGTCACTCTTTCGGTACCCTGTGAATGAATTTACTAACCGATACCTCCAGTGGAGGGAACTCGCTCATCAGGAGCATATTTACATCAAAGCAACGTTAATTCACTGATGTGGATGAAGTGTTTTTCTATTAACGCTCCGTCCCCAGTTCCCATGTTGACGTCTGGTTACTCGAATCGCCTGTGGCCTCGCGACCCCCAGCCTCAGCTCTGGAGCAAGTTCCAGGTGTGGGAGTGGCTGCAGCAGGTCATGGACATCAACCAGATCGACGCCTCCAGCGTCCCCTTCCAGAACTTCGACATGGACGGCCATCAGCTGTGCGGCCTGAGCTACCAGGACTTCATCCACGCGGCGGGCAGCGTGGGACCCATCCTCTTCCACAACATCACGGAGCTCAAGTGGAGCGGTGCGTCCCACAGTCTGATAGGGGGGGAGGAAGGGAGATGATTAGTTGCAGTAAGAAGTGAAGCCGGGTGAGCGGAGTTGAGTCTTTTCTGAGTAAAGGGGTCACGGTCAGGGTCGCGCTGCGCGCTGCTGTGAAGGGGGGGGGGGCGGCAGAAGTGTGATTAAAGCGAGGGAGGTGATGGATTTGTTGTTTTGAGAAGGTCTCCCAACAACGCTCAGAGTGGGTGTGAGGCCGAGACTGTTTTTTTTATTTTGAGTTTGAGGCGTTTTTGTAAAGAAGCGAGATTCGGCCTCCCCTTTGGGTTTTTAACTCGAGCTCCTTTGTGTGAGACGTGGCACGGATTAAAACCAACGATAACGTTCACGTGTAATAATGTGTTGTGAGTTCCAGCGGTAGATCATAATTGGCCGTATGTCTGACTTTAAGAAACACCAGAGGCAGAAGACCAGGCAAAACAGGTTTAAAGTCCGGGTCATTTGAGGTGAACCAGACGAGAGCACAATGCTGCTGTTGTTACTGTAAGCTGAGAGACAAAAGGCTCAGTTTCCTGGTTACGTTTCATACGCGAAATATTAGTGAGGATGCTTTTCAGTAGTAATTCATATTAAGGCTGGCTGTACAGTACCTCCTTGTTAAAAAGAAAACAGACCTCGGTACATGTTTTGTGCGAACCGTGCGGTTTTAGGGCCAAAATGTAAAAGTATCTGCATTATATCATAAAGCAACAAAATATTTCTTTGTGCTGAATCTGCCGAATACCTACCTCACCTGTGTAATTCCCATTATAGTGCTTTAAACAGGTGGTCAAGATTTAAACAAAGATATGGTTCACAGCTCAGCATTAGTTAAATATAACACTGACACGTTGCATTGCTCGACTTGTCCTGATAGATCTCTTACTTATTCTTTCCCATCTCTGCAGGCCAGTACCATGTGGAATTAGGCCAACTGGAACTCAAACCAGAATGTAAGAGTTAATTAAACAACTTGTTTTTCCAGTGGATGAAGACAATGGCGTTGACACCGATAGGCGTGTCATTTATACTTAGATGTGATCTCTTCATTATCCCATTTTTCCCCTTTCATAGTAGACTTCTCCTGCTCATTTCCGGACGTCAGCTATCCGCCTGCAGGTAATGTAAAAAAATATCAGTCAGCTGTCTTATTTTGTCTCATGAATCACGTAACCAATGAATGAAATGTATTTTTCTCCCTTAGACTTAGACGTGTACAGTCCCTCCATTCCCCCCATTGCCCTTGTTGCGTCACCCACCCCTTTCAGCCCTGGTGAGGAATCCACAACATGTACAATACAGCAAGGTATATGATGGAACCCCAAAATACATTTTACAAAAAATTTAAGACAAAACAGATTGCCGATTCAACAGTATTTTTATTGTTTTTCTCAGATATCAAACGGTCGGATGTTAAAAGTCGTCAGGTCAAAAGACACAGTAAGTGATACGAACACATCATTAGGTGTTATATTGGTAGCTGTTATAGTGTTTCCCATCCAACGTGCCTCCTTCCCCCCACAGACCCCAGGGGGATCCACTTGTGGGAGTTCATCAGGGACATTCTGCTGGAGCCGGAACGCAACCCGGGCCTGATCAAATGGGAGGATCGGACCGATGGAGTTTTCCGCTTCCTCAAGTCCGACGCAGTGGCACAGTTGTGGGGCAAGAAGAAGAACAACATCAGCATGACCTACGAGAAACTGAGCCGGGCAATGAGGTAAACATGCAGCTGTTGCACAGGTAGTGATAAAAATACTCAAAGAAGATGGCAGCGTGAGTGTTGGAATCAAAGTACATTCCTGCAGAAACATTATACTCTGAGTAAAATAAAATGAACTTCCTTTAAAGGGCTTTGTTTATACTGCATTGTTGTTAATCAAATAGACTTGCGCAGCTGATAATGCACCTGCTGTATTAAAAGGAAAACTGACTGAGCTCGACCCTTTAAAACACATTTCCCTCCGTTCATTACTTACAGTCGAATAGACACATTTTGGATATCTCGTCCTAAATGAACTGAAATCTCCCAGACACAAGTCACAGCTTTGTTTTGGAATGAGCTAATCTAATGAGCTTAATTTTCAATGGGAACTTCAAGATGAGCCCACAGGTGTTGTTCACTGTGACCACAAAGCTGATTTTCAAAGCTGATTTTCGCAGCGTGATGCAATCACCAAAGCGATCGGTGTTCTTTGATAACAAAAGTAAAGGAAACAAAAATCAAACTAACTTTGTTTACTTTCTTTAGAATTTCCGTGATTAAACGTAAAAGGGAATTTTGATGTTTTGTAAGAAAATATGTTATGCATGTAGAAAAAGAAGAGAAGAGAAATAGTCAAATAACAAAATTACTTACAAAACCCTTTTCATGACAACATTGAATCCAAAAAGACTTAAGACAAATCTTACTGATAAATCAGTTTTTATACGTTTATTGAGACAAAAGAAGGTTACATTTTGTTGTTCACAAATCCCACAGAGAGAACCAACATGTTGAAGTCAAATGATACAATGGATCAATATATATTGTTGTATTGTTTTCAATGTTTGTTTAACAGTTCCAAAAGCTTTGTGATCATCTGTTGTCAATTCATTTAGAATTTGTCTGCCTCTTTCAGATATTACTACAAAAGAGAGATCCTGGAGCGAGTAGACGGACGCAGGCTCGTTTACAAGTTTGGACGGAATGCGAGAGGATGGAGGGAGTCAGAGATGTGACACTTTTTTATTTTTTTGATGTTTGATGCGAAAATGATGTTGTATTGTAGTTTTCAGTTTTGATAAAAAAAAAAAAACATGTTTAAACTGTTTATGTGGATAACAATACGTTTGCTTTGCTTTTCATCCCTTTCTTGTGACACTGCACTGATATGTTCTTCACTGTGCCTTTTTAAAATACTTTCTTATTGTATCTGTTTGTAGTGCAGCGGTGAAACCTCACAAATGTTTGTTTACATAATATAAAACATTGAGGGTTCCTTCCGATTTTACTTTACTGAGTCCCAAACGAGCATTGATAGCGTTTAAGACACTGATACTGTAAAGTTTCCTTTGGGGAGAGATGCTTTTGCCTCCATTGAGCGCTATAGAAAGTACATAAATATTTATTAACGATTGATGAAAAAGCTCATTATTGAAATGAAATCCGGATTGCACGTGCACTGTTTACGTCAAGAAAAGGACAAATTCTTTGACATTTAATTGTGATTGTTATAGAATATCAATCAGATTGTAGCTATCAGTTGCCTTGTCACTTCATTCTTGTCATGGAGAATCCACATTGTGTGACTTAGATCCACCGCTATTAGCCTTGTTCCCACTATCTGGGGAGAAGCGATGCACTCCGATACAGTGCAGGTCACTTGTGTTTTATCGTTACGGCGTGAGATACGGCTCTGTTTACTGGTGGCAAGCGCGTGACACAGCGTCCATGCTGTTCCCCGGAAGGATAAAATAACAGGACCTCGATGGCCAGCAAGATAAAAGTAGAAGCAGAATAAAACTCCATTCTTTGGCCTGAGTTCACAAGCAAATTGGGTCTAATCTTCACTCATTTATCAGGCTTTTGTAATCCTTTACATAGCAGGGTACTGATTGACATAAAGTTATATTATTACCTTTCCTGACAGCTTTACAATCCCCCCCCCTCTTTCCGTCTTTTTGATGTGCTCTGAAACACAACATGGATGTCCCCAACTGACATTTGGCATAACTCCACCATGTGTCACTGTTAAGACGAGACGTTTCTGAATGATTGACATCTGGAAACCATTTCTTATTAGAGGAGCTTGCTATAATTTTGTTTTCCATTGCCTTCTGGATAACAAAAAAAAGAAAATTGCGGCAGGAACAATGAGATTCAGCGACTGCTCCTGATTGAATTGATATAATGGCTTTTGATTGCCATATAGTTGTCTGACTGTAAATGCAGCATGCAAGCAAGCAAGTGCATTCATTATATGCCATTGTTTGGATTCTGTGTTGGTACATAAAACCACACTTGGGGGTTGCATTTGAGCAGAACATATCAAGATATTATGCATTTTTAATTGAGATGGACACAGTGCAAATGTCCATGATATGGGGACGTGTGATTCAAATGGCATATGAGCTGACACGTTTATGTGCGAGTGTATATGTGGATTTTGTGCTTGACTCACTGTTGCCTCTCACTCCACTTGTTCTTCAGAATTAACTGTAGGTGTCAGACGATTAGGTTTTTGGGAAAGCACCGTTAAACCTCTGTAACGTGTACTTACAAACACATGGTTGTCTGTGACTCAAAACAGATACTGATGTTAGTCAGGGAAACATGCACCCAAACCTGTTTTAATAGATCTTGGAAATAACGAAACCACATGCAGCTGTGAAGAGATTTTTAATCCAAGTGACTAACTGAAGCACTGTTTGTTTGTTGCACATTGACTATTGTATAGTGCAGACAACTGTCTAAAGGTAATAATCTAGCAACACATGTCACACTGGGCTGCACAGGTTAAATGGTTGCCTTTATTTGTTTTTGCTAGGGAGATATTTTCAGATTTGAATGAGCCACACAAGGGCTATTTCGTTATTTAAATGGGATGCTAATTCAATCAGATAGATGCTGGAGGAGGAACACAAAAGTGATGAAATATCGGTAGAACTTGGGTATGAAGACAGCCAGCTGGGTTTTTGTATCAGTGTCTCGTGCCTTGTCAGTTGGGTGATTGTGTTCCATCAGTTTCATTTTCTCTTATGGTTCTCTGCCGTATCACTTGTGTGCGTACGTGGGTGTGTCCCTTTATTGACATGTTCTGGGAGAGCGCCAACTGGGGACATGTGTCTGCGTCTCCCTCACTAGGTCATGGCTGCCACAGCTAGAAGCTAGATCTTCACACTCAAAAGGACTTTTTTGGCATTCAGACCATCTGATCTGTGAGCTAAACGGATTAGAAGTGAGTCACTTATTCAGCTTTAATTATTTATTTGTGAAAATAAATGTTTTTTCTCACATTCAATCCATATTTGGACACATGTTTAAATTGAAAACATCCTACTCATTTTTAATAAAAAAGTTGCCTCATAAATAACTGTTATATCACATCACAGAAATATTGATTTACATTGTAATCTTGACCTACATCTTTATTGCATTGCAGTGATTATACAAGTACCACAAATTAGGTTAAGTTCATTGGTCTAACTCTCTCCCTCTTGTTTTCACACATTCAACATTCAACACTATCGGTGGTGCACAATGAATAAGTTCAATAAAAACACATCAAGTAGTGGAAAATGTGGTGACAATGTTTAAAATAGATTAAATGTATATGAATGTAATTGACATGTATCTAACCATTGACTATGAAAAAAATATAAATGATCCTTGCACAGTAGCACTTCATGTTTTGCCCAGCAGATGGCAGTAGATCTGGGAGAATGGAGGTAATAACCAATTTCGAACGCAAAAGAGTAACAGTGTGAAGGACCTTGAAGGACCCACATGAGTTACTATTGGAATGCCAGATCGTTAATCTGTAAATATATCAATAATGTATTTTCTGTGCAAATTGAGTAGGTTTTAATTAATACAAATAAGAAAAGGGTATTTAATGGTTGATGAATCTGAAAAACAGATTTTTCTTTTGGAAGTATGCATTTGTTTCTGGCGTTGGTTTATAGTTGGGCATCTGAAAAGACGCTCACCGGCGGAGGACGACAACATGGCGGCCTCCTTGCGTCTGGGTCGTCAAGGGGTTTTATTTGGTTTTAGATTATCTAGTACTTTTGATAGATGTTTATTGGCCACGCATCCATGTCAGGGTAATGTCAGACACTTCTTTCGATCACCATGGATCCTTGGTGAGTGGCCATCGTGCTGTAGCGTTACGTTAGCTGCCGCTGACATTAGCTGCTATCCTTTGCTACCTCCGTTAACCTCAAAACACTAACGTTCATTTGGTAACTGTGCTATTGGGTTTCTTTTTTCCCGTACACTGTAACATTAACTAACACAAATGTGTTTGAAAGGGCGGTCTGGCATGCTTCAGCTCTACCTGAGAAATTAGGGTTATATTTGACCTCAGATTACTTGAAATAATTACGCACCCATAAATCATGGCGGAATGTCATTTCCTAATTTAACTGTTAGTTAAGTCAACCAACGTTAGCTACACTGCGGATGAGGGAAATAATCTGGTTTAATCCTGTTTCACTTTCAAGTATGGGAATGTCCACAGGTTTAATCGACCGTTTCAATAAAATGATTTTGTCTCCGCACTTAATTATCCGTCTCATACAAAAGGAATGAAGGTATTCATCTAGTAATGGGTGCATTTAAAGAATTCAGGTCAGAAATAATTGGTTGCTCGGAAGAAGGCGTACGTTAATGTGAAGGAGATGTGGGCGACCGATAAAGTTTAAATGTTTCAATTATCTTTCTTTCAAATCTGTCTTTTTTTTTTAACTTTTGGACTGACAGTATGCTGGTCTTTATTTCCGTAGATTTGTTCCGCAGTTTGACATGTCAGAGCAGGCGTAGCACTGGTCTAATAACACAAATGATGGCTCCATTCTAAGCTGTGCTGGTACAGTCGTAGGGTTACTGAACTGACCCATGAATGGAATGCAACCGTCAGTGTAATTAAGTGCATAACGAGCATTTATTTCCATGAAATGTAACGTGTCTGCTGGGAAAATGGTGTTTATCTTGTGAGCAGAAGTGTACTTTCATTTCTGATTCTGAACTAAAATGAAAATATTGATGTAAACAACATTTTATTCCAGATTTAGTGATATTGTCAAATATCCAGTAGGTGGCAGTAGTGCCCAACACGAACAGACATCACACCGGTGTGAACGTTATTTTGAGAATATATCCATCATGTCTACTAAAATGCCTAATTTGAGAGGGAAAACCGTCTTAATCATTGCCTCTGATACACTTAACATTAATGCCTGCTTCCACCTGTGTTTTTTAAATGATGCTTCTTTCTTGTAATTTTTGCTATCCGATTCCCTAAAGTGTCCCGAAGCAGCATCATATCTCCAGGACATCAAAGTCTAGGCTTTGTGTTCAGATCGTGTCGGATTAAAAGTGGGGGAAACGATATTTTTATAACAAATCCTCGTCTCGTCTGTTTGCATTTCATTGTCTCTTCACCTCATTATCTTTCTCTATATCATACATGTCTGCATCGAATATCAGCACTTGACTAAGCATATAGTTCTAGACTTAATAAAAGGATGTTCCTTACTAGTTTTGCAATGTCTGAGCAATATGCCTGGCAGTTATTTTGTAGCGGCGTGGACTAGTAGTAAAGCAGTGATGCCCGGTGTCCGTCGCGGTGCTGTGAGCGGCAGGTTGAACCCTCGGCTTCTGAGTCGGGGACAGCGGGAGGCTTTCGTGGTCCACTCATGGAGTACGAGTGCCTCCGCAGCCTCGGGCGCACTGTCAGCAAGCATCACTATTAGACGGGTCACCTGCCAGCGTTGATCTGTCGTAGTGGCTCTGTCACTTCCTGTTGTCCCATATTGAAAACCCAGAGGCCTTACCCAAACATTACTACTTATGGCCATGTTTGCTTGATTTATCTTGACACACAGTTCAGGCTGAAGGAAAGCCGTGAATTGGATTTTTGTGGAAATATTTCAACCCTGTAGTTTGGCTGCTTGATTCACACTGTATTATTCTCCTTTCATTCCTGTAGGTGTCAGCCCATTCAAAGTGGAAATGCCTGCACTCTCACCCACCATGGAGGAGGGAAGCATAGTTAAATGGCTGAAAAGGGAAGGTAAAAGAAATTCAAGACTTCCTTTCCCGGCTCGCATTGCCACATTTTTATGCTCGACATTTTCTAACAAACCTTCTGTAGCTACTGTTCAGCAGGTTGGTAGATTCACCAGTTCACCCTACATATGTATGACGTTCACAGTAACCTCCTCCATCCATGCTCATTTGATGTAAAAGCCCTATTTATTCTTCACACAATGATAAACCATCTGTATAGCGTTTACTCAAAGACATCACAGTGGTCCGCGAGACAGAGACCTGAGCACCGGAAGCACCCCGGGGCCTTTAGTGGCTAATTGGCTCAAGGAAACACGGCAGTCACTATTCATCACTGCTTAGCAACTCAAACAGGCGCCTCGGCCACACTATCATTTATCAGGAAGCAGCATACTGAATTCTGATTGGCTCCTCTGCTGTGTTGCCATGTGCTTCTGTGACTTTGGGTAAGACATGTTTGTGTAAGTGAGAAAGGGAAACTCCACACAGCTGCCTTCCTGTCCCTAAAATTCATTATACGGTTTTAAGAGAATCCACAGAGGAATTTTCTTAATGTTCTTTTAAAATGTGATTGATTTATCTTCCATGGAATCTTCTTTAAAAGGGTGTTTTTGTTGTGGAGAACGCCTACTGTACAGCTCTTATTCACAACATGGTCAAATTCAGCTATGACATTATTCTCTACTCAAAAACAACCAACTTAAAACATTCCACAGTCCACTGCGATGCTTAATATTGGACAAATTTAAAAAAAAATCTAGATCTAGACAACTTCATCTCATTTATGGTCAATCCCAACATGCCAACCCTTTACATGACATAAAAAGACTAAAATGTCGAAAGACATTTGACATTTCTGGGGGCTAACCAAAACAATCCTAATCCTCCACATTGCATGCAGTGGCATCCCCATTTCAGTTGTTTTATAAAACAGGTGTAGGACAAAATGGATATACATGTATGGAAGGATTGAAGCGATGCCTCCTAATTGCCGTCCTCTTTCATTTCTAAGCAGATGCTAATGAATTCCAACTCACTCACGGGGTAAACCAGTGGGAATGTACTGGAATTCTAAGGACAGGCAGAGGTCTCGCCTTCTTTCAGACATGCTGTGTTTTCGTATTTTATATTCTTGATGCCATGAAACATTGATTCAGGCCCTTCATTCGATGTGTAGGCCAGAGCAGATATTTTCTTCCATAACCTCTTCCATTGATAAAATCAATCTTAAATCTTTCATTTATTTTACGGGAACAAATGTCTTCTCCTTGTGTGCCGAGACCCAGTAAAAGAGCAGCATCATGATCATAGTTAAAATGAGTAATTTTCATTTTAAGGTCGGAAACATTTTCCTAATGACAAGATTAGTGTGCGAATCAATTATGTGCTATAAATGTTGTTTTTGATTTGTAATCAGGGTTCTCTTTACTATTTCAGGTGAGGCAGTGGCAGCAGGTGATGCCCTTTGTGAGATTGAGACTGACAAGGCTGTTGTTACCATGGAATCTAATGAGGATGGTATCATGGCAAAGATATTGGTGAGTGAGCAAAAACACAAACAAAGCTCTCCAGGAGTTTATTAGATACTGGAATACAGTGATGCTTATCCATGAAATGGAAAAGGTAATTGCTGTGTATCTAAGTGGCTGTTGGGGCCGGGATAATGGAGCGACAGATACAGGACATCGATTTTTCTTTTTCAAATTGAGTATTTTATCGCACCTTCAAATTCTGTGTGAAAAGAGTTTATGTTCACATGGACGGTAACTGTTAGCATTTGTGTGATGGTTTCAGGGTCCCCTCCCCGCCAATGCTAATTGGCTACACTAAGTCTGCTCTTCCTACACAGTGGAAGCTTTGACTAAGCCTCTGTAGTGAAAAACATTTCTCTCCCTCCAGAAATCCATCGTGCTTTTGGTCTGTGTCATTTTTAATAGATTGCCAACGACAGAAGGATCCGTTTTCTTTCATCCATGTGTGTTGTTCTGATCAGAGAGAGTTACATTTTCTTTTTTTTGTGTTGGCTCTATCTTTGAGGGATCTGCATGGAGAACGAAGAAGAAGGTGCAGGATTTTTTTCACAATTTAAGCAGGAAAAAAGTATGAAAAAAAACTGACAGCAATGCTGTGTTGCTTCCTCCGTGTCACGCCGAGTGGCTTCTCTGACAACGTGTTCCCCCGGCCGTGTCATTTTGGACATGCTGGCATTCTGGTGAGGAGCGGAGCGGGGTCAGCTTAGGTCATGTGTCTGTGAAACCTGCAACAAAAACAAACCACCCAGAGCTATTCTGCTCCAGCAACTGCAAATCACAAATGGCCTCACGGGCGCATTGTTCCAGAACAATACAAAATCATTTCCTACACGTGCAACGTCGAGGTGGCTAAATTTAACAATAAATTACACGAGGGGCGAGTGTCAATTATACAATACATGATTGTATCTGTTCCCCTCCCCCCTGCTTTCCATTTCACTTGCTTCCCTTAGTTTACATCCCCTTACTCCATCCTTGTCTTTGCTACTATGGGGATGCGGCAGTTTCCATAGCAACCACACAAGAAATGGGGGGTAGGGGCTTTTGAGCTGAGGCTGGCAGAGAAAGATGGTGTGCATTAGATAAGCCCCCCCCTAGCTATTTCGCCCACCCCCTATTACAGAGTATGTTTATAGTTGATAATAAAAACCGGAGCTGATGGCAATATCTCTGAGATTTCCTCTCTAGTTTATTGCACAGAGCAACGCGGCGTCCGCTTCGTCGGGGGCCAGAGTGCGTTGGGTCTTGAACGTCTAATTGCGGCTTGCCAGGCACCCGGTGGGTTTCTAATTCAGAGGCTACGGTAATTACCCGCCCGGGGGCCAAACGCCCCGGCACGCCGCAGTACGGCGGGAGCTTTCATTACTGCACCAGGTTATTGATGGCGGTCAAGCACGGCAATGGCCCCTCAACCAATTTCCAACCATGGCTCTTGGGGGTGCAACAACGGGGGATATATTCCGCTCACATTGGGACGTGGGTGTTGGGGGTGGGAGCACCAGCACTGAGAACACAGATGACTGTATCTCATTACGCCCTTACTGTGTTTCTCTAACCTGACCCAAGGGCTTTGATCTGACAATAAGCCCCAGGTGCAATCAATCATAGCCCGTGCAGAATGACACACATCTGTTTACCTAATGGAGATGCCCATAGTGAGTTTGGAATGTCTATAAGGGGGAATGCCACTGAGCTATAGGAGGAGAATACTCATCTAGCAGTGCATTGCTCGGTGCGTCAGGAGGTAGTTGGTTGTGGAGGAATTGGTGATTAATTACACGGAAGAAAAGGAGCGATGGATGAATGCCGTTCTGCAGGGGTAACCTTTACGTGTTGCATTTATTATTGTCTTCCCCCACAACTCTTCATTTAAGCACATTGTCATATGAGGGATACATTTGATAGCCACCAACAGCAGCAGCAGCTGCAATGCCCTGTGAGTCAATTATACAGCATGCATCTCTTTCTAACCATTCAGCATTTTTAGGTAAAATGATAACTGATGAAAGTGGTTTTTCTAGAAAAAGATTTTGACAAAGGTGTAGTTAGATTATTAAAAAACAGGGTGGAAAGCAATAGAAGAAATGGAATAAATGAGGGAAACTTCACTGTGACAAAAGCTTTGACGGTTCAAACCCGAAAGTTGTGTTTTTATTGTTACATCTGACAAATAAATGTGGAAAAGCCAGAACCTTTAAAGCTACATCAGCCAACATTGGCTGGAAAAGCAATGCTCATAAGCGTTCAGGCCAAGCTTTTTGTAACAAAGCTGCTTATAGCCGCAGGGGGCGTGTATAGCTGGCTGTATGATAACAGCTTTGAGATAAGTGGTTTAAACCTCATAAAAGGTCCATTCGGATTTGGTTATTCTCATCAGCGTAACTGATGGGCTCTGAAGGAGTCCCCTAAGAGACCTGTGCGAGTGTTGCCAGAGGAAAGGCGTTGGTTGAGCATTAGAGGACTGATGGCTGTGAGGACAGGGACTGGGCAACAACACCAGGGAGACGCGTCTTTAATGTTTCTTTAAGTTACCACTTTGTTCTGTGGCTCAGTGGACGGTTGCTGGTGTGGCCATCACCAGACGCACACATGGAATAACGTTTGACTTAACATGAACTGTATTAAACACCAGCATGCGTGGATTGGTCTTGTGCCTTCTTCTGTTCTCGGTGAACACTGAAGCTTAAATCTTTGTACTAATTTTAAAATGCTGCTGGCTTTTTCGCAGCAGTTCTTTGAGCATAAAGTGAAACCAGCTTTGCATCACACAGCATCATAATCCTTCCCACAGGTGTGTTCTAAAACCATGTGATGGCAGTGTTGAGCCCCACACTACATGTGGTGTGCCACAGATGCGGCTTGTGATGGAAATGGGGTTTTTAATGTATTTAGTAATATTTTTTTTTAAACGTGTGACATTCATTAAATAGTCAATGCGCCACAAAAAGGTGCCCTACATATTGCCCTTCCATGCTCTCTGTTAGGGTATACATGCAATAAGAGTAGAGTAGGGAAGAATACATATTTTACAACATTTCCAACAGGTTCAACCACCCCAAATAAATTCTGAGGCTGAAAGGTGGGAGGCTGGAGTGTAGGACAGTGTCATTCCTCGAGATGTCAAGTGTTTAGTTCACAATTAGAGCGCCAGTCATTCCGTATCTGCAAATCTTTTCATTCAAAGATTTAAAAAGAAAGTACATTTTTGTATAGGTGCACATCTATTTGGATGGGATTTCCAAATAGATTCTGTATAATTTGTGGCTTTTGGTGTCTTCAGGGGTGTGTTCTCCCATTGTATTGCTCTCATATCCAATCAATTGCGGCCACAAGAACCTTTTCTTTTTACTTTACTGCAAAGTCCAATGTGGCAAGAATGATTAACTAGGTTAATGTTTAAAAGTATTACCCGAATGCAACAGGGCTTTGCAGTGACAACTTCCTGCTCAACAGAAGCAGCATTATAGTGCAGCTCTTCCTAAAAGTGAGCACAAGTGAGTTTTCATATATTTTGCTTTTCCTCTCAACAAAACAAATATGATTATTGGTGGCCCCTTTTTGATTTTGTAATCCAGCAAGAGGAATAATTCAATGTTAACAGAAGTTACTATTGTAATTCAATTCGCACATATTTGATAAGAAATAACAATCCTTTTCTATTTATTCAATTACATATTTTCCATTTCTGGCTGTTCCTTCGTTCTTTCTTCTTCTTTTTCTTTCTTTCTCTTGTAATATCGAGCCACACCATCACAAGGCAGCTCATTAAGTGGATACCTTTTGAAAGCGGGTGGTGTGTCAGCCCAACCCTCTGCATTGTGCCTGGCCTTTCATTTAAACTGATCAATATTGACTGAGGAACAACACCTCGCACAGCTTGGCAAGACTAGCAACAGGCTTGCAGTGGATTGCTCTGGGAATCCAGAGTTGACGCATGAAAACCTATCCGTTTCACGCTAAGAACTTTTTTTTTTTTCATGAATTGTCAATTAAACAGGGGAGAAAATGGAAAGAGTGATGGGAATGAGAAGACGTTCTCTCATAATGTATGCAATGACCACCGGTCCACTAATTAACTCCAATATCCTTTTCCCATCATTGGTTTTTCTTCTACTCTTTGCTTAACAATTATAACATATCTGTGAACTCCTAATATGTCTCTCGCACCCTTTATAGATGGAAGAGGGAAGTCGAAACGTGCGCCTGGGCACTCTCATTGCCCTCATGGTGGAGGACGGGCAGGACTGGAAGCAGGTTGAGATCCCCCCTCCAGATGCTGCAGGTCCACCTTCTACAGCCGCTGGCCTAGTTGGGCCCCCTGCTGCTCCCTCTCCAGCCCGGCCCCTAAAACCAGTCGGGTCGGGACCGTAAGTGTAATATCCCTCATTATATGTAGTAATAAAGTTCATTAAAATACGGTCAGTCCACTCACTTCTGTAGCTAATCTGACCATCATAGAGGTTCAGATCTTCTGGGGAGCTATGGTCACAGTGTAGCACTATTTAAAGGATGTTCAGTATAATTCTATCCTTGATTGGTTTTGTTTATATGTTAGGACTGTTGGTAAACTACCCACTTCCCACTGTACAAGTCAGCTCATTTAAAACATTTCATTTTGTAAAAACGCTTCATTTGCAAATTAGTGCTTTTCTTGCATTAATATCAGGTTATGCTACTATGAACAATGAGCTGACATGAGCTGAAGTGTACACTCTGTTCTGCTGTACTATGGTGATGATGATGCTGATTAGTTATGTAGATGTCAATGAATAACCGTGCTGCCTAACCTCATCCAGGTTACGGCTGAGTCCAGCAGCAAGACATATCCTCGACACCCATGGAGTGGACGCCAAATTGGCCACACCCACTGGACGAAGAGGACTTATCACCAAGGAGTGAGTACGAACGACTAGGTCTGCTGTATTTGTGATTTGACAGCAGGAGGTGATGGTTAAGCATTGTGGTCTGAGGGCACAGTTTGTTCCCTTGGGTCCAATGCATGAGCCAAAATCTCTGTGGAAAATACATGTCAGTTGGAGACAGGTAGGTTAAAGCAACAACAAATGTGACTTGTGGTTAAGATTTCAGGTACTTTAACCCCGTTATGTGGAAAATGTACACTACAGAAAACTGTGAACACACACACACACACAGCTCTAATGGTGACTTGCTGTCAATAGGGACCTGATTGAATACTCTTGTTACCCATCTAACACCCAGCTGGGGAATCTCATTAAGCAACTTTAGTCGCCATAGCAACTCCAGGACCCACTGGTGACCATAGAAACGCAGACAATATGTGTTCAGAGGCAGCCAAAGAGATATGAAGCTTTATAAACCAAAGACAGAAAAGATAAACATTACATTTCAGCAACGTCTTTTTCTTTTAATGCACACATTTTTTTTTAAATATAGCAAATAATCTATTGACATTTTTTAAATTAGAAGTGAATTTACCATCTTTACAGTCTTATATGCTCTTATTCAAGGAAATGCATTTCCTTTTCTTAAATAGCAAGAACTCTAAAGCTGTAATTGTCGAGGTTAATGAATGCATGCTCTGTGTGTTGATTGTTTAACTGTTTAATTAGTACCGCCCCCCCGTTCAGAGCGTCAACATCAGCGCGTTTTTTTTCCCAATGCTCTGCACAAATCCGAGTGACTTTTGGTATCCTCCCATATGACTGCTTGTTTCATGACATCTCGTTAGCCTGTGACAACTGTGATCAAGCCAGACCTCGGGCAATGAAGATAAACGGATGTTTTTAGGGAGTGGTCTATTGGGCACGGTTTGAAAGTTAATCGATGCCAACTTATTGTGTATTTGTGGGATTCAGCCGATGCCTTTAAAATGTCTTTTGGATGTGTTCCACTTGAAGCCTCAGATTAGCTGAACCAGTAGACCAGCTACATATAAGTGGGACTGAACAGTTCTGTTCTTGTTGGAAATCCAATGTCCTTGTTGAGAATAGTTTCACATTCAGCACAGCTCCTTCTAGAGGGGGCCGAATAGACCTGATTTCCCTTCTTTTGTCCTTTGGCAGATGAGATAAGACTGAAACCAGGGAGCAGGACCCCTCCCATTCTAACTTCTTTTCTAGAGAGGCCCCTCTACAGTGGGCATGAATAGCAATCTTCATAGCATGTTATATAATCCAAAGCAAGGTTTAAAGACAGAGAAACACGTTTCTATTCCCACTTGTTTTCTCCCTTTTGTCTTTCATCATTAAAGTCTTATTGAAGAGGTTAGTTATGCACGTTAATGGTTTTAAGGCCTCAATGGCTTTTACCTCACTAATGTGTAGATTTTCCTACAATGACTAATTTGTATAAATGCAGGGGAAAAAAATGCAAAACACCGCCCCCTGATTTCATTATATTGGTTCAAGGGAGACACGCATTTTGTATGCATGAGGAAGCCTGTTAACTGTCAGCCATTGGCCTCTTCTGTTTCTGTTTCTGTTAGTTAGAAATAAGTCTAGCATAAATGTGAATATTCTATATTAACATATGAAATGTATGCCTTTTTTTTTTGCTTTGTTCCTAATTGATGTTTAAAAAAAAGTTAACAAAGTTAATTTCACTATTAGACGATTCAGACTCTGGCGTGTAGTTTGGCTGACGTTTTCACAAAAAAAATACAGGTAAAACACACAGTGGCATATATTTTTTGTTTATTATTTGTTATTTGTGTGTTGCTATCGTTTGTAGAGTGTCACATTGTTTCAAAAGCACATTTTGCTGCAATACTTGCTAAACTAACGACCAACTTCCTTTAAGGGTAAAGCAGTGACTCGGGTGAATTTCTCTTTTTTTTTTTTTTTTTGTCATACAAACCGTGTTGTAATGCACGTGTGCTGTTTCTCTGCCTCGTTGCCTTTTTGATATTCAACTCACACTCCCCCAGTCCCCCACTCGGCTCTTTTTCCGTGGCTGTCGGATGGGACGTAAATGGTCAGTGTGAAAAAGTACACCAGCTTCACAAACAGTATCTATAGCATCAAGTCCACTGTAAGCTGCTGTTGACTCTACTTCTTTTCACTCAATATAAAGGGGGTATAGATATGGGATATCAGCATTTTTTTCAGGTTTTCATCATTTTAATGTTGCACGATCTCGTTCGTATCAGATGTTTCGTTAATTGGCTTCTTCTTTTTACAGACATTATGAGTTCAAGCCAATCGTGGCCTTTTATGCTGCGCTTTGTTTCTTCTATAGATCTATAAAGGTATCGGATTAAAAAAATAAAAAAATCTGGGGTTAGCTGGGGAATTTCCATGTTGGCTCAGTCCTTCTGCAAACAAAAAGTTGTATGGGGGAGAGAGAGAGAGAGGGGGGGGGAGTTAGTGGGGGAGAGGAAACCATAAGATGCAGCTCAGCGAGGGACACAGCTGTGGGGCCCAGGCGGCTCCTGGCTACACGTTGAGGTCAGACGCAGCTGGTCCAGACAATGGATGTGCGTCGGTAGGTGGACCCCAGGGGTTCCAGCTTGTGCACCTGATACCTGCCCCTCCCACCTCTTTCGCTGCTATGACCGTAATTAAGGGGGGGGGGGGGGGGGGGGGTCCACGGCCGATCTTTCAGTGCATTTCGTTTTCCTCCTCTTTCGCTTTTCCCCGTTGAATAAGTCAGAATCTCACTTCCTCTCCTACTTGTATTAAACAGCTTTGAATAGACATTAGAAATATACTGTATGTGTAAAATGCTGCTCTCCAAATGCCCAATATCATATTGAACAGGCTAATGTATTTTCATTATTATACTTTTTTGTTTTTTTTCGTGGTGTAAATCCCACCCATTAAGACGTGTATTTTGATTGGCCATTTTTGAACCACCCTGTGCTATTTTATTGCCGTCCCTCGGGAAAAAGATGCTGTGGATAGTCGGGATGTGCAATGTCTCATCGTGCCTGTGGTAAAGATAATAAAGCCACAGTTTGGAATAACAACGTCCCCTGCTCCAACTCACACCCAGTCCCGTCTGCCCCCATCCTTATGGGCTTTGTTTTTGCCGAGCAAGTTATTCTCGAGACACCCATCCACTGGAGGATACCTGAAAGGTAGCTCTCTCCACAAGCTTGACACGAAAACCAACAAAAATAAATCTAACGTGCTTGTTAGAAGATGTATAGTTATAAGCTCTGCCAGGGTTTTCTTTTCTTTTTTTCAGTTTTCACAATCCGTTTAATTTTAAAACGTCAAAGCAAAGGGGGGAATGACAGTGCTTTTCATGCAAAAAGATATTTACTTGATTTTTGCTTTTCACATCAACTTAAAATAAAATAAATAAAACTGTCATTAATAAATTGCATAATTGAAGAAAACGTGCAAAGATTCCTCATTCAGCCAGAGGTCTGTGTAACAGGGGAATACTGAGGGACAACAAGCCAGTTCACATGTGCACTTCAACAGAGATGGACCCAAATTATATGGACATAAAAACATTTCAGTACAAAACATATTTAAGAAAAGGACTAGTAGGATACTGAAATAAACATGTTAATGTATGATTGACACATTCCATTGATTAAGACTCTGCACCTTTTACTTTACCAGAGACGCATTGAACCTCTTGAAGAAATCTCCTGTCCCCAAACCAACTCGAGCCACGGTTGCCCCGGCCCCCCCGAGGCCCGTCCCGCCCCTCGCATCTACGCCCCCGCCCTCAGGCAGCAGACCCAACATACCCCCTCTCTCTGTACCGGGGAAACCAGGAGCACCGGTGAGCACTTCTCCCGCCGTCCATCTCTCTCTTTCACCCTCGCCGACACCTATCCAGCCGTTAAATTGCAACGTTAAATAGCTTTTCAACGACATCCCCATCCATTTTTAGATTGATAGCAACTGAGATTTGTCTTGACAATCCCTCTGGTCCCCTTTCGTTCCCTGTTTCTCTTTTGCAAAACTCCCCGTTCAATTGTTCCCCTACGTGTATCCTCTGTAGGGCACTTTCACAGAGATCCCAGCCTCGAATGTTCGCCGTGTGATTGCTCAGAGACTGACGCAGTCGAAGACCACCATCCCCCACGCGTACGCCTCAGTGGACTGTGACATGGCCGCCGTCATGCACCTCCGCAAAAGCTTGGCCAAAGGTAAAATGTCACAACTCGGAGGGGGTTTGTACGCGTTGGCCATGTTCTTTTTCATGCTCACATTGGTCTAATGCACTGGAGTGATGGGGATTTCAGGGTCTACGCGTGACTGCGCGCCTCAGCGAAGAACTCACTCCTTTGCATGTAAAAAAAAAAAAAAAACCTGGTACATGTCATCTAGATCATGTTAATCCTCTGACATCCGTATCTGACATTGATCACATCCGCTCTTTCTTCACACGGTGCATCACAAGTTAAGGCTGATAAGACACACGCAGTTTGTACACGTAGACAT
Organism: Pungitius pungitius; assembly: GCF_949316345.1. Taxonomy (NCBI): domain Eukaryota; kingdom Metazoa; phylum Chordata; class Actinopteri; order Perciformes; family Gasterosteidae; genus Pungitius; species Pungitius pungitius. Next base: position 1,462,705 of record NC_084905.1, read on the forward strand.
ACACGCCAGTTCATGCAGAAAGTAGCAACAAGTTCACTACGTAGCTGTCTGCATTCATATAGCGCTGCTTAATAATAATAATGCTTAAAAGAGTCTGGTACTCTTTCACTATTTTCAATTGCTCCTAAACTGCGTTTGGTGCATCTTGTGGCATAAGTCTGGGTGCATTCACATGAGAGAAGAAAAAAATGAATATGAAATGTAAAGGGGTGTGAAAGCGCTTGGTTCGTCCATACAGTTTCAGCAGGGTCGGTACTGTATGGATGACTCGACAGCTCGAGGATTTGGAGAATGAATCACACACTAGCAGCCCAGAGTAGTATCTTGCCCATGTGTTGGCCGCTTTCTCAACCTCAAAGACTTCCCTAGCAACGGTTGTTGAGCTAACCACAGTTTCTGCTACAACAGCTACCAGGATGTGTGGATTCTGAGGTGAGGTGAAGTTTACTGTTACACCACAACCAGAGAAAGGGGAAACAGTCACTCAACAGTCACTCTTCAACGTTTAACTACATTCTCATGGAATTGAATGCGACAATGTGTCCAAAGTTTTGACTGGTCCTGTATTTACCCTTAACAGGACTCCTAAAATGTAATCTATGCTGACTTTGTAACCTCTTCTGTTGCTATAGCAAGACTTCTCCGTCAATTTCCTATTTTTAAACATTTAGTTCAACAAACTCTCACGCAATACGTTATATTTAGCTTAACTATGACTAGCTTTTAAACAAACTGCAAATCTCTGTGGGTCCTGTCTCTGTGAAGGAGGAAACGGGTCGGCCATTCCAAAGCTATTAGATGGGCGCTGTGTGTGTTTTTAGGGATTCTCTCCGCGGCTGGTTCATTGTTCGGGAGCAGAGCAATTTCACGGTTTGCTCGTTAATCATCCCGCTCACAGCATTCATAACCGCCTGGTGCTGCACTAATGGACTCCAGCGCAAGTTGGCACCGATGCCGGGCCGAGCCCCCCCCCGGCCCGCTTGGTGTCCCACGCGGAGCGGCAAGCGCAGCAAATGAGATCTGACCGAGTCACAGAGACGGGTTGACTCTGATCGGCTGGAGGGGAGGTCACACCAAATGTTTCTAAAACGTGCCCTGTGTGAGAGAATAGTGTCTCAGTACAGGTCCGGTACAGATACATGACGTCATGTTGCTTTGGCTCACACAATGTTTTTTTCTTGTCTTTTCAGAACAGATCAAAGTCTCAGTTAATGATTTTATTATCAAAGCAGCTGCTGTTACACTTAAAGTAAGTATTGTTAAACTATTAATCTCAATTTAGTCATCCCCTAACCCTTTGTATGTTTACAGTAATTCTAATCTATTTCCCTAAGTTCTGGTCTTTTAGAGCTTAACACAGTCTGGCCACGCACAACAAAGGTCATCCGTCAATTGATTTTTATCCTTTGGTGCCAAATATATATTTTTTATGCACCTTTTTTTACCCAAGGTCCCTTTTGTTATCGTCGTTGCTAAATGATTTAGATGGTGAATGAGCTCGTAGCCATGCCATTATAAAACCAGACTGAATGTTTACTAGAGAGATTTATGATCATTTTGTTGATCAAAATATGCAGTCTTAATAATTGAGTTGTTCCAGCCAGGAATGCCTGTCATCTGCTCATTCGTATTACTTCTAATACTCTTTCTGCTTCAGTGAGAATGTGGCCTGAAGCGTCACTAATTCAGGCCACAAATGACAAAGAAAGTAATTTGTGTATGAGAGGCTGCTATAATAAACAGTGTCACATGCGTCACAGTGAATGTGACAATCGTGGAAAGCCTTTGTTTACATGTACCATGTAATGTTAGCATGAAATGCTGAAACACCACCACGCGCTCTCATAGTCTGGACACTCCAAACGGCTCTTTGGATCGGCATCGGCTTGGGACTCACTTCTATGACATCAGATGGTTTCCAAAAGAAACTTTATACCTTCCCCCAAGAGTTGACCTTAGTGCCAGCAAGGAAGTGCCACCTGTTTTCTGTAAGCAGATACAACTTTTTGGTGTTGAGAAGAATAACTCGAACAAATGTGTTTTTGTTACTGAGGCTCCAACACAGCAGATGAATTAAGATCGAGCTCATGCAGATATTATTCATTTTCTGGCCTAATGGGGAGTTGATATGTTCTCCACCAAATTGATTAATGATGTTTTATCATGACACAGTGTTTTGTTTATTTGCTGTCATCGTGACCTTCAGGAGGTCACGAGCACAGTGACCCAAAGCAGGAAGGTCTTCAGTCTCTGGTTCTACAGTTAACTGTTACTAATTATCTGTCCAAACCTGCGCTGACCTCCTGACTTTGTATTTTAGGAGATGCCAGAAGTTAATGTGACCTGGTCTGGCGATGGACCCCGTTCACTTGCTTCAATCCACATTTCAGTTGCAGTGGCAACGGACAAAGGCCTCATCACCCCCATCATCAAGGATGCTGCTGACAAAGGAGTCCAGGAGATCTCAGCCAATGTGAAGGTGAGCCTAAATATGAGAAACCATCATGTTACATTATGTTATGAGCCGTCTTGGTGTGAGAGTCGCCTCCCAAAGCCATCTGGCAACAGTGTAAATGTAGATAGCTGATTAGTTAGACTATTGGGTGGTTACGCTGTAGGTCTCAGCTGTTACTGGCCACAGATGGAGGACAAAGCCCCAATAGTGAGCTCTTCCTCCTGCTCCCAGTCAGCAGCTGGGGGCATTTCTATACAATTCCATGTGCTCTTAAAATCTGATATTCATGAACAGAGACACATTGAATAGCTATACTTAATAGTTATACACCATGTGCCTCCCCAGCAATGACCAGTCATTTCCAAGCCCCATGTTTAGGTTATGTCTCTGACATGTGAGACTTGCTTCTTTACCTCAAATGCACGTTAATCGTAGTTTTCCAAAGTAGCAGTGGAAGAAGTAGTTTTGGTATATGTATAGCTTGCTCTCCACTTCACTTGATCCATAATGAAATATCTCAGCAAAGATTTGATCCATTGCCACAAAATACTGCACATATATCCATGGTCTCCAGAGGATGAATTGTAATTCATTTGGTGATCCCCTGACTTTTCCTTTGGCATCTAGACTTTATTCACATGGACACAACGGTAGCCCTGGTTGTTTCCAATGAATTGGACACATGGATTGACTTGTATGTCCTGCAGTGTGCTTTCATTCATCACTATATGTATCTTGCATCATTTTTGTTTGATGTGTATAATGTTTCAATAGGCACTCGCCCAGAAGGCTCGAGATGGGAAACTTCTACCAGAGGAGTACCAGGGAGGCTCATTTAGGTAAACCCAAACCTGTTACTTTATTTACTACATAAAACAAGTTGACATTTTGCCTATGCAAACAGAGGCCCTTTTTTATTAATATCTCACCATTTCCGTTCAGCTCAGCTGTGAGATAGCCTTCATAAATGACTAGATCCAGTTTCACAGATAGTCAGTATATTATGCATATTCTACATTCCAGTTGGGCTTCAACTGAATGTGATCTCGGGCGACAAGTCCCATCAGTTACAGTACCATCAGTCGTGAACAATTGAAAGGGAGGCTTTTCAACTCATTAGACCTAATGGTGTCATTTAGACATTAATTGGGGTTCTGTGTCAGACAGGAGTGATGCATTGCTGTGGAGATCCAGCCCTCTGTGTCCTACTGGGGATGTATGTGTGCGTCCTTCCTGTGATCATTCCTCTGCGCCCATGAGCAACCATTCTCATTTAGGCCAACTGCCCTTGAGTCAGTGTTGCACACCCTACACAACATTTAGGGACTTGGAGGCCAGTGATGCTGTAATAATCTTTACTGTTGTGAAATAAGGTGTTTGCAACCAATTGCATTAATTTGCCTGATTCCCCCTCTTGTTTTTCATTCAGCTGCTTTATAGCGCCCGTCACGACAACTTAGTTGATCCGCCACTCAAAAGTTGTCCAGACTTTCTAGGGTTGGGTATCATTTAGTTTTTTTAAATTGCCCAGGCAAATTTATTTCTTCGAATTGAACAATATATTAAGTATTAAGTAAATAGAAATAAATACAAATCAGTTGCAGGGACTAAAGTAATGTAAAATATATTGAATGTTTTATTGATGCTCCTTGTTTGTCTCGATTTATTGACGCAACACAGAAGAGCTGCATTGTTGAGCATATAGATTAGTTTTCTACCACTTGACTGAATTCATTACTTGTATATTTAGTTAACGCTTTACTGCGTAAAATAAAGACGAGACACAAGACGAATCAAACGATCCTCCCCGTCATTAGCGTGAGTGAATAAAGTCCGTGTGTCTGCCGACAACATGGCACCGGATTTCGGAACCCAACCCTGCTTTTGATTGGTGCTGGAGCATCAGTGTATTGCTTCTTCTTTCGCCGGGTCCCTTCCTCACGCCTTTCTCCTTCTCTCTCTATTTGGCAGTATTTCAAACCTGGGGATGTTCGGTATCAGTGGCTTCAGCGCGGTGATCAACCCGCCTCAGGCCTGCATCCTGGCCATCGGCACCTCGCGGTCCGAACTGCGGCTTTGCGAGGACGACCAGACGCTGTGCACCCAGCAGCTGATGACGGTCACGCTGTCCAGTGACGGACGGCTGGTGGATGACGAATTGGCTTCGCGGTTTCTAGATAAATTCCGCGGCAACTTAGAACAACCGCAGCGCATGGTCCTTGCATGAAAAGCCAAATCAGATGGCTGTATGAAAACGGAGCAAGAAACGGCTACATGTCTCTATCGTCCTTTCACAAAGTGGATTCCCGCTTGTGTTTCGATTAAGGCTTACTCAAGTACACTGGTGCATAGTATAAACTCGTTTTTTGTGGCTTGCCTGTGACGGATAATCAGCAGGCTTCGTGATGGAGCAGTTAATCCGGGCTCCTGCTCCAGAGGAAGGCGATACGTGGCAGTGTTGCCAAATATAAGACATGGGATTTGTGGCAGGATGCGTCTCACATAATGTTATGGTGGTGTTTGTATTATCACACCATATATGAAGTGACAATTCCACTTTACTTTGTTTTTCAGTCCCAGTCCATCTAGTCTGTGTCACTATGTAAAAAAAATAAATTAAAAAAAGCTATTTATCATTGAAGATGTAGCAGTGCCGTTTCCAATGAGGGTCAACCACGTAAACCACTTCCTGTTACAAAATTCAACTCATGACTGTTCATGTTAATACACTTTAACCTATTTAACAGATCCTGTGTGACCCCTGACAACGAATCTCCTAAATCCATGTGTATACAAAATAGATCAAATCATTTAAGTTTTGGTTTCCATATGTCAATAAAACACATTTTCCAACCATGAAATGTCAGTGAGCATCATTAGAACATTGTATCTCCCCATCCTGATGCACACAGCTACTTAAAGCGATTTTAGCATAGAAGCCAATTAGGATAATGTGTTAGGGTTAGTATACAGGTCAGTGTCTACTGGCAGATGTTTATCTTGGCTGTAAGCGTGGGCAGAACAGCTGTTTACATGTTTACATATGTAACCTCTCCAGTTGGGCACAGCTTATCCTTGGATCTGTGTAACCAGCATTTGGTAGTATTTCTTTTTTAATTTGAAGGAGGAAGCTGCCGAAATAGAGAAAGTTGTGGTATCAGACTTTGTCGTGTCCACTTTAGGTCACACATGCAAACCTTGAGCAGCTGTTGCATTGAGAATATGTGGGAAAAGACCTTGTTCTTGAAACACGTCTGGGTTCATGGCTTTTCTACTTCAAAGGATTTTCTCGTAGTAATGACCTCACACGAGTTGTGGGTTTTTCTGGTGGCAACGAAAGAAAAGCGGTACACAAATAATTATTTAATGACGGACAGTGCTGTGTTGGAAATTCCCTTTTGATAGGAAGCCCAATAATCAAACTCCATACAATTCTTCCTTTACATACATAACCAAGTGATGTACGGTTGCATGGAATCAGGGGACTTTCAGGGTCACGAGAAGAGACTTGAGATTTCACATGTTTTTAAGTAACTTGAAGGCGTCCAGGTGAAAGACACTGAAGCAACGGCCCACAAGGAAGCAGCAGATTAATTAATTACACAAAAAATAACACATTAAACATTTTTTACGCATTTTTACACTTATTTTTTTGCACCGCGGAACGTTTCTCACTGGCTAAGCTATGCAACAAGGAATTCACATTGAGCCTCAAGTATCACCTCAACGCAAAACAATTAGCAGCTAGCGTGAACGTTAGCCCGACCCGAGTACAAGGACCCACACTGCACCAGATGACTGGTTTAAGGACCAGGGTAACTAAGTCCACGTCTGAAAAAATAACCAATGTTCTGATTGTACTTGAAACTATTGGTCTACTTAAAAAAACCTAGTTTACAGAAGGTCTACTTGCCTAAAGGCTACCTGAATTTCTCAAAGTACTATATTTCTAAATATGCTATTTCTACACTTGTCTGCTGGAATTGGTTGAACAAAAATAAAAATCCATGTGAAAAAAATTACTTCTCACTGTTCTCAGGTCAAATATTTATGCAATTAAAATGCGATTAATTTCGATTAATTAATTACAAAGCCTCTAATTAATTAAATTAATATTTTTAATCGAGTCCCGGCCCTAGTAATCACCATATGACAATGTGGACAAGAGTCATCCATGTGCACAGGCACGTTTTTGTTCTCATCACATAGATGTTTCTCTTACAAGTAGGTACTCTTTGAATCTTTTTTCAGTCTTTTAGTCATCCGACAACATCCCGCTCAGCCTAAAGGCTAAATGCTTTCTTCCATTTATCTCTTTCTTGAGAATAAATGTGTTACTACTTGGTCAGCCATGCTCATAATCCGATTGCTGCATTATGAGCGCGTTTGTTTGTGTGCACAACTTTGCCAGGTACGAAGAGGTAAATTACTTTAAAGATCAACTTGAGATCCGGTAAAATGCAGAAACTCTGTAAGCTGCCATCAAAGAAACATAAAAAAACACATACAATGCACTGTTTTCATAACACCCACAAGATGCCTGGCTGTTACCCCGGCAACAAGCTAACAGGAAAACAGTCACACACTGCCCTGCAGCTAGCTGATAACCATGTGTGATTTTTCTGTAGAAATGGTGACTAGTCGTCTCGTGGTCTTCCTCTCATTCCTCCTAGTGTGATGAGGGGATTGTGTTGGAACAAAGCCTCCTTGTGTCATTCCTACGTAGTTTCCCTAAGGCCTAATATTTGGGATGAAGTAGACTATTCTCGCTGTTGATGCCATATCCTTTTTTTCTGTTTGAAATTTCCCGTGGTACTTTTTTTTATGGTGAAATAATTTTACTGTTCTTTTACATTTTATTAAAATCTTGACAACTGCCGGGGTTGTTTAGTAAAGCAGCTATAAAATACTCCCATATTTGCAAATGCACCAAAACCGATGGTGACATTTCCTTGGCTCACTTACGTCTGACATTCACTCCTCCCACTGTTGCCCGCCAATCTTCACACAGCAATCTTGTTATGTGTAACAGCTGGATAAGAGAGCCACCAAACAGAAGGAATCCGATTAGATCCCGCTGAGGTTTTGATTGACTGTCTGCAAGGTCTGGAAGATAAGCGCTGGTGTGTAGGTCACATTCATGGACACACAGCGTGGTGCAGAGAGATGGAGATGGTTGCCAATGGAGACCAAAGTGGGCGAATGCGCACTTCTGTTGTGCTGATAGTTGGATGTCCTTCAGCTACATCATCTGACAAAAGGTGTTGGCCTCACGTGTGAAGGGTTACAACCATGCATTCTATGAGGGGATGGAAGCAGCTCTTTATGGACAAAAAATAATGGTGTTGTGTGTTGAAGTCACCCAGTCTGTAATCTCTCTTCCCAACAGAAATTTAGCTTGCAATTAAATCACATGGATTTTTTAAGGACTTTTCTGTCTCTCGAAGGGAGTGATGAATCAGTTCCCCTCCTATGAAAGAAAGTTGGTGGTTGTATCATCTCAATAGAAAAAGCATTTCTTGCAGAAAATGCGTTGGAATGCTTAAAGCGGGGAAAAAATGCTGAAAGCAAAGAAATTAGAAAAGCTGAAATGATTTTCAAAAAATGGCAAAAAATACAATTGCTGAATATACAGAAACGAGAAATAATTAAATATATTTTAGAAAATTGCTAAAACACAGAGTACAGACAATCATTGTGGCTTTTATTTTGAAACGATGGAATTGGCTGACGCACACACACATATTTGCCTCTGTGAACAGGCTTTGTGAATGATCATCAGGGTTGACGAGAGGCTTGCTCTCGTCCACATTATCTCACGCTCAAGTTTGTTCAACCATTGTTGACAGGATTTCCTCTAGCCTCCCCATTTTCCTGTACTACCAGCACTATTCAGTCGTCACAAGGGACCGAGCGCCTGCTGTAGAATGTACTTTCACATCCTCCTGCTTTCTAAAGAATACTACATTTAGACCGTCATGTTGTTTCTCAGCAAGACTCCTTCTTCTACCCGCGTCGACCTCGTGTTGCCCGAGAGGAGCGACCCCGGATGACACAAGGCATTCCGGATGGCTATACAGTACTCTGTGACACTCACTTTCCCAACAGTGCTGTCCCAGCAGCCGAACACGAGCCGGGCCTTTGCTCTGTTGTTGTTGCGCAAAGCCTGGCCTTTTGAAGCAGCCTCCTGTGACGCCTCTGTGGCTCATTCAGCCTCAGACACGATCATCCATCGTGCCAAAGATACATAACCAGCACACACTCCTGACAACCCCCCCCCCCCAGAGACCCTTAGACTGCAGTAGACTCGCCTTCAGTAGTTACCGTTTGTTGGAAAGTGGATACGGGAAGTGGTCAGAAACACGTGTCTATGAGGTACCAAGCCTTTGTGTGTTTTTCTTTCAAAGGATCAGATTGAAATAGAAATACAACTGAGCACCATGTACTTATTCTGATTATTTCCCAACATCTGTGAAAACGCTTGTGTTCCCTGGATGTTTGGAAAGCAAGTTTTGTACCTATATGGGCATGTGGCAGTTTTTTCTGGTAGCGAGTGACTGCCCTGGTTGGGATGTTTGGAAAAAGCCACGTTAGCGAACAAGAATGCTGAGGAGGGGCATATTAGTCGGCCTTCACCACAAGGATTCCCAACCATAAGAGCGTCTGGTGAGACCATGTGTCAGTCCTCACTTGATGAATATCATGGAGTTTTTTCCACTGCTGGGTTTGTATTGGCTGACTAAGCAGTCAGATGTTTAATTTAAGGCTTCAGTCATGCCCAGTTTACAGCTGTTTATCTCACTGTCTTTTTTGGGGCCTGGAACCTCGGTTAACTGGTTGGTTCTGTTTATTTTGCAGTTTTTCCTTTTTTCAAAACCCATGATCTGCTTAGTCACTGTGTCATCTTTGTATTTTTACAAACCCTCGACCACGATCAGGTAAAGGGGATTTCACCTCTATGGACTCCAAATGATTGAAAGGTGCCTTCCTACGTGCTCAAGTGTGGGCCGTTCTGCTTCTTCTCATTGATTCAGTCTAGATCACATTGAATGTTCAGCCTTCTGAAAGTACATGTATCTATTACAGAACATGTTATATATTCACCTAGCTATTCATTCAAGAGTGGATCATCTGTTTCAAAGTGGTGTCTCTAGAGGCAGAAACTAGGACAGACATTGTCCTGAGATGGAAATGATGTCAGCCTGGGTAACCGTTTGTCTTCACATTCTGTGTGTAAATTAAGACACAGCAAGAAAAACTCGATTTTAGTCTTGCAAAGAAAAGTACATCCTGCCATTAGGTTTGTTTTAAGCCTGCTTGTTTCTTTATTGTATAAACAAGTTTCACTATGGCAACAGCTAAAAGAGGAAATGACTTATATCCGTGTGGTAGGAAGTGTTGATCTGTCAGCTCTGGTTTTGCGTAATTTCTTTGATGGAATCATGGGCGGGGGTCACACCAGTCATCAGAAAGGAAAATGTGTATGAAATGTGATTGAAATCATAGTTTTGTGATTTCAACAAGCCATAATTTGACCTTTTCATAATTACGGATGGATGGTTGTTAGAAAAGTCAGAAAATGAAGGACAAGCAGTCGCATATTCTTAGTACAGATGCAGTACCAGTCAAAGTCAGGTGTGTCCACACTACTGGTGCTGTATGTTGTCATCGGGGAGCCCTCACCTGCAGTGGATTGTTAAAGGACTGTCGGGCACAGAGATAAGTGTATACAACAATTTAGCTCCTTCTATAAAAGCTCACAGCGGATATTTCTCTATGAAATGGATGTGACTTCTTCCATTTGTGGGCACAGGATCCCACCGACACACGGGGACAAAGACGGAGAGCGCAACGGAGCAAGTGACAAGAGAGAGAATTGAAAATGGAGTGAGGGGGGAACAAAAGACCAGATGGGCTCTCTGGAACTGTTGCTGTCAGGGACACAGGACGAGGAGGAGGGTGATGGGGATAAGCAGCCGGAGACGGGGGGAGAGAGAGAGAGAGAGATCACCTTCTTCTTCTGCCGTTAATAAATGGAGGGACCGGAAGAGGGGAGAGAGCGAGCTAGCGTGGCTGAGGCGGGAATAGGGAGGGGGGGGGGGGCGGGGGGGTGGGGCAAATGCAGAAGAGACAGAGGGGTGTGTGCTCACATGAACCCCTCTTGCCCTTCTGCGTGTGTGCCACTAGTCTCTTTGAGGACAAGAATAGAAAAGTTAGGGCAAAGTCTGAGCCTCGGCTCAAACGGCTACTAGACGCCCGCAGCAGCAACTCGGATCACAGGTTTCTCCTCTCGGTTTCTTTTTTTTACTGCTCTCAGTCATTCTCTCTCTCTCTCTCTGTCTGTGTGTCTCTCTCTCTCTCACCTTCTCTCTGTCTCTCTCTCTCACACACACACACACACACACACACAAAAACACACACACACACACCACAACCACTACCACCACTCGTCACTCCTGGCAGAAGGAAGACAGGACAAGAGGAGAGTTGTTGCACAGCTTCACTCCCAGCGACTCACCGGGAGACACTTTGACCAGGATGTGGACGCTTGTCTTGGGGGTCACCTTCGGATTGTTGGCCTCCTCCAGGTCGAAAGACCTTCAAGGTGAGGGGGACTGTGCTTTTTCCCAGTGGATGGCTCTTTGTTTTAAGAATATTTGAATTGATATATATATATAGATATATATCTTATTGTGGTTAGCTCTTGCCCTGCTGGCTGGGCTGGTGATGCTCCTCTGTGTGTTATTCCATCTTGATCCCCGTGGGGAAAATGACGAGGGAACGTGCACGCAGGGAGAAGACATTGTGCGGAGGAGTGGATGCCGGCTGGAGAGCGCGTGCTGCACACAGACAGGCTCCCGTCTGGCAGTCTGTGAACCCTCACAGACACAAAGGAAGCCGGCGCTCTTGCTCACTTACGCACATGCCCAGCCTGGGAATCCTTATTCGTCAGTTGGTTTTGGCGT